>NC_034199.2:2409976-3609976 GCF_002021735.2 Oncorhynchus kisutch
GGAGGGATGGATGGAGGGATGGTGGGACGGATGGAGGGAGGGTTGAATGGAGGGAGGGAGGGATGGATGGATGGATGGATGGATGGATGGAGTGATGGAGGGAGGGAGGGAGGGATGGATGGAGGGAGAGGTATATTGAGTGAGGGATGGAGGGAGGGGTGGATGGAGGGATGGAGGGAGGGAGGGAGGGATGGATGGAGGGAGCGGTGGATGGAGGGAGGGAGGGATGGATGGAGGGAGGGATGGATAGAGGGAGGGATGGATGGAGTTGATGGTGGGACGGATGGAGGGATGGATGGAGGGAGCGGTGGATGGAGGGAGGGAGGGGTGGATGGAGGGGTGGATGGAGGGGTGGATGGGCGAGGGATGAGTGAACGGAGGGAGGGATGGATAGAGGGAGGGATGGATGGAGGGAGGGACGGAGGGGTGGATGTAGGGAGGGGTGGATTATGGGAGGGAGGGATGGATTATGGGAGGGAGGGGCTGATGGAGGGAGGGAGGGGTGGATGGAGGGTGGATGGGGGGGTGGATGGGGGATGCATGAGTGAATGGAGGGAGAGATGGATAGAGGGAGGGATGGATAGAGGGATGGTGGGACGGATGGAGGGAGGGTTGAATGGAGGGAGGGAGGGAGGGAGGGAGGGAGGGAGGGAGGGGAGGGAGGGAGGGAGGGAGGGAGGGAGGGAGGGAGGGGGGGAGGGAGGGAGGGAGGGTTGAATGGATGGAGTGATGGATGGATGGATGGAGTGAGGGAGGGAGGGAGGGATGGATGGAGGGAGAGGTATATTGAGTGAGGGATGGAGGGAGGGGTGGATGGATTGAGGGAGGGATGGGGGGAGGGGTGGATGGATGGAGGGATGGATGGATGGAGGGAGGGGTGAATGGGGGGAGGGGTGAATGGAGGGAGGGGTGAATGGAGGGAGGGATGAGGGGGGAGGGATGAAAAGAGGGAGGGAGGGGTGGAGGGAGGGAGGGATTGATGGAGAGAGGGAGGGGTGGATGGAGGGAGGGATTGATGGATGGACGGAGGGAGGGAGGGAGGGAGGGATGGGTGGGTGGATGGAGCGAGGGAGGGGAGGATGGAGCGAGGAAGGGGTGGATGGAGGGAGGAATTGATGGAGGGAGGGGTGAATGTAGGGATGGAGGGGTGGGTGGAGGGTGGGAGGGAGGGAGGGATGGAGGGGTGGATGTAGGGAGGGATTGGTGGATGGAGGGATTGATGGAGGGAGGGGTGGATGGAGGGAGGGATGGATGGAGGGGAGGGGTGAATGGGGCGAGGGGTGAATGGAGGGAGGGGTGAATGGAGGGAGGGATTGATGGAGGGAGGGGTGGATGGAGGGAGGGAGGGAGGGAGGGAGGGAGGGAGGGAGGGAGGGAGGGAGGGAGGGAGGGAGGGAGGGAGGGAGGGGTGGATGGAGGGAGGGATGGATAGAGGGATGGGTGGAGGGAGGAATGGATGGAGGGAGGGGTGGATGGATGGAGGGGCGGATGGAGGGAGGGGTGGATGGATGGAGGGAGAGTTGGATGGAGTGAGGGATGGAGGGAGAGGTGGATGGATGGAGGCAGGGATGGGGGAGGGGTGGATAGGGGGATAGATGGATGGATGGGGGGAGGGGTGAATGGAGGGAGGGGTGAATGGAGGGAGGGATGGTGGGACAGATGGAGGGAGGGAGAGATATATTGAGTGAGGGATGGAGGGAGGGGTGAATGGATTGAGGGAGGGATGGGGGAGGGGTGGATGGATGGAGGGATGGATTGAGGGATTGAGGGAGGGGTGAATGGAGGGAGGGGTGAATGGAGGGAGGGATGAGGGAGGGAGGGATTGATGTAGGGAGGGAGGGGTGGATGGAGGGAGGGATTGATGGATGGAGGGAGGGAGGGAGGGAGGGAGGGAGGGAGGAGGGAGGGAGGGAGGGAGGGAGGGAGGGAGGGAGGGAGGGATGGAGTGAGGGGAGGGAGGGAGGAAGGGATGGATGGAGGGAGAGGTATATTGAGGGAGGGATGGATGGAGGGAGGGACGGAGGGGTGGATGTAGGGAGGGGTGGATTATGGGAGGGAGGGATGGATTATGGGAGGGAGGGGCTGATGGAGGGAGGGAGGGGTGGATGGAGGGTGGATGGGGGGGGTGGATGGGGGAGGGATGTAGGTAGGGAGAGAGGGAGGGATGGATGGAGGGATGGTGGGACGGATGGATGGAGGGTGGGAGGGGTGAATGGACGGAGGGATGGAGGGAGGGAGGGAGGGGTGGATGGAGGGAGGGAGGGGTGGATGGAGGGAGGGAAGGATGGATGGAGGGAGGGGTGGATGGAGGGAGGGAGGGATTGATGGAGGGAGGGGTGGATAGAGGGAGGGATGGATGGAGGGAGGGACGGAGGGGTGGATGTAGGGAGGGGTGGATTATGGGAGGGAGGGATGGATTATGGGAGGGAGGGGCTGATGGAGGGAGGGAGGGGTGGATGGAGGGTGGATGGGGGGGTGGATGGGGGAGGGATGAGTGAATGGAGGGAGGGATGGATAGAGGGAGGGAGGGATGGATAGAGGGATGGTGGGACGGATGGAGGGAGGGTTGAATGGATGGAGTGATGGATGGATGGATGGAGTGAGGGAGGGAGGGAGGGATGGATGGAGGGAGAGGTATATTGAGTGAGGGATGGAGGGAGGGGTGGATGGATTGAGGGAGGGATGGGCGGAGGGGTGGATGGATGGAGGGATGGATGGATGGAGGGAGGGGTGAATGGGGGGAGGGGTGAATGGAGGGAGGGGTTAATGGAGGGAGGGATGAGGGGGGGAGGGATGAAAAGAGGGAGGGAGGGGTGGAGGGAGGGAGGGAGGGATTGATGGAGAGAGGGAGGGGTGGATGGAGGGAGGGATTGATGGATGGACGGAGGGAGGGAGGGAGGGATGGGTGGGTGGATGGAGCGAGGGAGGGGTGGATGGAGCGAGGGAGGGGTGGATGGAGGGAGGAATTGATGGAGGGAGGGGTGAATGTAGGGATGGAGGGGTGGGTGGAGGGTGGGAGGGAGGGAGGGAGGGAGGGATGGAGGGGTGGATGTAGGGAGGGATTGGTGGATGGAGGGATTGATGGAGGGAGGGGTGGATGGAGGGAGGGATGGATGGAGGGAGGGGTGAATGGGGCGAGGGGTGAATGGAGGGAGGGGTGAATGGAGGGAGGGATTGATGGAGGGAGGGGTGGATGGAGGGAGGGAGGGAGGGAGGGAGGGAGGGAGGGAGGGAGGGGGTGGATGGAGGGAGGGATGGATAGAGGGATGGGTGGAGGGAGGAATGGATGGAGGGAGGGGTGGATGGATGGAGGGGCGGATGGAGGGAGGGGTGGATGGATGGAGGGAGAGTTGGATGGAGTGAGGGATGGAGGGAGAGGTGGATGGATGGAGGCAGGGATGGGGGAGGGGTGGATAGGGGGATAGATGGATGGATGGGGGGAGGGGTGAATGGAGGGAGGGGTGAATGGAGGGAGGGATGGTGGGACAGATGGAGGGAGGGAGAGATATATTGAGTGAGGGATGGAGGGAGGGGTGGATGGATTGAGGGAGGGATGGGGGAGGGGTGGATGGATGGAGGGATGGATTGAGGGAGGGGTGAATGGAGGGAGGGGTGAATGGAGGGAGGGATTGATGGAGGGAGGGAGGGGTGGATGGAGGGAGGGATTGATGGATGGAGGGATGGAGGGAGGGAGGGAGGGAGGGAGGGAGGGAGGGAGGGAGGGAGGGAGGGAGGGAGGGAGGGAGGGAGGGAGGGAGGGAGGGAGGGAGGGATGGAGTGAGGGAGGGAGGAAGGGATGGATGGAGGGAGAGGTATATTGAGGGAGGGATGGATGGAGGGAGGGACGGAGGGGTGGATGTAGGGAGGGGTGGATTATGGGAGGGAGGGATGGATTATGGGAGGGAGGGGCTGATGGAGGGAGGGAGGGGTGGATGGAGGGTGGATGGGGGGGGTGGATGGGGGAGGGATGAGTGAATGGAGGGAGGGATGGATAGAGGGAGGGAGGGATGGATAGAGGGATGGTGGGACGGATGGAGGGAGGGTTGAATGGATGGAGTGATGGATGGATGGATGGAGTGAGGGAGGGAGGGAGGGATGGATGGAGGGAGAGGTATATTGAGTGAGGGATGGAGGGAGGGGTGGATGGATTGAGGGAGGGATGGGGGGAGGGGTGGATGGATGGAGGGATGGATTGAGGGAGGGGTGAATGGAGGGAGGGGTGAATGGAGGGAGGGATGAGGGAGGGAGGGATTGATGAGGGAGGGAGGGGTGGATGGAGGGAGGGATTGATGGATGGAGGGATGGAGGGAGGGGAGGGAGGGAGGGAGGGAGAGGTATATTGAGGGAGGGATGGATGGAGGGAGGGACGGAGGGGTGGATGTAGGGAGGGGTGGATTATGGGAGGGAGGGATGGATTATGGGAGGGAGGGGCTGATGGAGGGAGGGAGGGGTGGATGGAGGGTGGATGGGGGGGGTGGATGGGGGAGGGATGAGTGAATGGAGGGAGGGATGGATGGATAGAGGGATGGTGGGACGGATGGAGGGAGGGTTGAATGGATGGAGTGATGGATGGATGGATGGAGTGAGGGAGGGAGGGATAAATGGAGGGAGAGGTATATTGAGTGAGGGATGGAGGGAGGGGTGGATGGATTGAGGGAGGGATGGGGGAGGGGTGGATGGATGGAGGGATGGATGGATGGAGGGAGGGGTGAATGGGGGGAGGGGTTAATGGAGGGAGGGGTGAATGGAGGGAGGGATGAGGGGGGAGGGATGAAAAGAGGGAGGGAGGGAGGGGTGGAGGGAGGGAGGGATTGATGGAGAGAGGGAGGGGTGGATGGAGGGAGGGATTGATGGATGGATGGATGGAGGGAGGGAGGGAGGGAGGGATGGGTGGGTGGGTGGATGGAGCGAGGGAGAGTTGGATGGATTGAGGGATGGAGGGAGAGGTGGATGGATGGAGGCAGGGATGGGGGAGGGGTGGATGGAGGGATAGATGGATGGATGGATGGGGGGAGGGGTGAATGGAGGGAGGGATGGTGGGACAGATGGAGGGAGGAGGGAGGGAGGGAGGGAGGGAGGGAGGGAGGGAGGGAGGGAGGGAGGGAGGGAGGGAGGGAGGGAGGGAGGGAGGGAGGGAGGGAGGGAGGGAGGGGTGGATGGATGGAGGGATGGATGGAGGGAGGGGTGAATGGAGGGAGGGATTGATGGATGGATGGAGGGAGGGAGGGAGGGAGGGAGGGAGGGAGGAGGGAGGGAGGGAGGGAGGGATGGTTGGGTGGGTGGGTGGGTGGATGGAGGGAGGGAGGGAGAGGTGGATGGATGGAGGCAGGGATGGGGGACGGATGGATGGAGGGATAGATGGATGGATGGGGGGAGGGGTGAATGGAGGGAGGGGTGAATGGAGGGAGGGATGGTGGGACAGATTGAGGGAGGGTTGAATGGAGGGATGGATGGATGGATGGATGGAGTGAGGGAGGGAGGGAGGGATGGATGGAGGGAGAGGTATATTGAGTGAGGGATGGAGGGAGGGGTGGATGGATGGAGGGATGGATTGAGGGAGGGGTGGATGGAGGGAGGGGTGAATGGAGGGAGGGATGAGGGAGGGAGGGGGCTGATGGAGGGAGGGAGGGGCTGATGGAGGGTGGATGGGGGGGGTGGATGGGGGAGGGATGAGTGAATGGAGGGAGGGATGGATGGATAGAGGGAGGGAGGGATGGATAGAGGGATGGTGGGACGGATGGAGGGAGGGTTGAATGGATGGAGTGATGGATGGATGGAAGTGAGGGAGGGAGGGATAAATGGAGGGAGAGGTATATTGAGTGAGGGATGGAGGGAGGGGGGGATGGATTGAGGGAGGGATGGGGGGAGGGGTGGATGGATGGAGGGATGGATGGATGGAGGGAGGGGTGAATGGGGGGAGGGGTGAATGGAGGGAGGGGTGAATGGAGGGAGGGATGAGGGGGGGAGGGATGAAAAGAGGGAGGGAGGGGTGGAGGGAGGGAGGGATTGATGGAGAGAGGGAGGGGTGGATGGAGGGAGGGATTGATGGATGGATGGAGGGAGGGAGGGAGGGAGGGATGGGTGGGTGGGTGGATGGAGCGAGGGAGAGTTGGATGGATTGAGGGATGGAGGGAGAGGTGGATGGATGGAGGCAGGGATGGGGGAGGGGTGGATGGAGGGATAGATGGATGGATGGATGGGGGGAGGGGTGAATGGAGGGAGGGATGGTGGGACAGATGGAGGGAGGGAGGGAGGGAGGGAGGGAGGGAGGGAGGGAGGGAGGGAGGGAGGGAGGGAGGGAGGGAGGGAGGGAGGGAGGGAGGGAGGGAGGGAGGGAGGGAGGGGTGGATGGATGGATGGAGGGATGGATGGAGGGAGGGGTGAATGGAGGGAGGGATTGATGGATGGATGGAGGGAGGGAGGGAGGGAGGGAGGGAGGGAGGGAGGGAGGGAGGGAGGGAGGGTTGGGTGGGTGGGTGGGTGGGTGGATGGAGGGAGGGAGGGAGAGGTGGATGGATGGAGGCAGGGATGGGGGACGGATGGATGGAGGGATAGATGGATGGATGGGGGGAGGGGTGAATGGAGGGAGGGGTGAATGGAGGGAGGGATGGTGGGACAGATTGAGGGAGGGTTGAATGGAGGGATGGATGGA
Source organism: Oncorhynchus kisutch (assembly GCF_002021735.2). Lineage (NCBI taxonomy): Eukaryota > Metazoa > Chordata > Actinopteri > Salmoniformes > Salmonidae > Oncorhynchus > Oncorhynchus kisutch. The sequence goes on from NC_034199.2 coordinate 2,416,629, forward strand.
TGGATGGATGGAGTGAGGGAGGGAGGGAGGGATGGATGGAGGGAGAGGTATATTGAGTGAGGGATGGAGGGAGGGGTGGATGGATGGAGGGATGGATTGAGGGAGGGGTGGATGGAGGGAGGGGTGAATGGAGGGAGGGATGAGGGAGGGAGGGGCTGATGGAGGGAGGGAGGGGCTGATGGAGGGTGGATGGGGGGGGTGGATGGGGGAGGGATGAGTGAATGGAGGGAGGGATGGATGGATAGAGGGAGGGAGGGATGGATAGAGGGATGGTGGGACGGATGGAGGGAGGGTTGAATGGATGGAGTGATGGATGGATGGATGGAGTGAGGGAGGGAGGGATAAATGGAGGGAGAGGTATATTGAGTGAGGGATGGAGGGAGGGGTGGATGGATTGAGGGAGGGATGGGGGGAGGGGTGGATGGATGGAGGGATGGATGGATGGAGGGAGGGGTGAATGGGGGGAGGGGTGAATGGAGGGAGGGGTGAATGGAGGGAGGGATGAGGGGGGGAGGGATGAAAAGAGGGAGGGAGGGAGGGGTGGAGGGAGCGAGGGATTGATGGAGAGAGGGAGGGGTGGATGGAGGGAGGGATTGATGGATGGATGGAGGGAGGGAGGGAGGGAGGGATGGGTGGGTGGGTGGATGGAGCGAGGGAGAGTTGGATGGATTGAGGGATGGAGGGAGAGGTGGATGGATGGAGGCAGGGATGGGGGAGGGGTGGATGCAGGGATAGATGGATGGATGGATGGGGGGAGGGGTGAATGGAGGGAGGGATGGTGGGACAGATGGAGGGAGGGAGGGAGGGAGGGAGGGAGGGAGGGAGGGAGGGAGGGAGGGGAGGGAGGGAGGGAGGGAGGGAGGGAGGGAGGGAGGGAGGGAGGGAGGGGTGGAGGGGTGGATGGATGGATGGATGGATGGAGGGAGGGGTGAATGGAGGGAGGGATTGATGGATGGATGGATGGATGGAGGGAGGGAGGGAGGGAGGGAGGGAGGGAGGGAGGGATGGTTGGGTGGGTGGGTGGGTGGGTGGGTGGATGGAGGGAGGGAGGGAGAGGTGGATGGATGGAGGCAGGGATGGGGGACGGATGGATGGAGGGATAGATGGATGGATGGGGGGAGGGGTGAATGGAGGGAGGGGTGAATGGAGGGAGGGATGGTGGGACAGATTGAGGGAGGGTTGAATGGAGGGATGGATGGATGGATGGATGGAGTGAGGGAGGGAGGGAGGGAGGGATGGATGGAGGGGAGAGGTATATTGAGTGAGGGATGGAGGGAGGGGTGGATGGATGGAGGGATGGATTGAGGGAGGGGTGGATGGAGGGAGGGGTGAATGGAGGGAGGGATGAGGGAGGGAGGGATTGATGGAGGGAGGGAGGGGTGGATGGAGGGAGGGATTGATGGATGGAGGGATGGAGGCAGGGAGGCAGGGAGGCAGGGAGGAGGGAGGGAGGGAGGGAGGGAGGGAGGGAGGGAGGGAGGGAGGGAGGGAGGGAGGGAGGGAGGGAGGGAGGGAGAGGTATATTGAGGGAGGGATGGATGGAGGGAGGGACGGAGGGGTGGATGTAGGGAGGGGTGGATTATGGGAGGGAGGGGCTGATGGAGGGAGGGAGGGGTGGATGGAGGGTGGATGGGTGGTGGATGGGGGAGGGATGAGTGAATGGAGGGAGGGATGGATAGAGGGAGGGAGGGATGGATAGAGGGATGGTGGGACGGATGGAGGGAGGGTTGAATGGATGGAGTGATGGATGGATGGATGGAGTGAGTGAGGGAGGAAGGGAGGGATGGATGGAGGGAGAGGTATATTGAGTGAGGGATGGAGGGAGGGGTGGATGGATTGAGGGAGGGATGGGGGGAGGGGTGGATGGATTTAGGGATGGATGGATGGAGGGAGGGGTGAATGGGGGGAGGGGTGTGAATGGAGGGAGGGGTGAATGGAGGGAGGGATGAGGGGGGGAGGGATGAAAAGAGGGAGGGAGGGGTGGAGGGAGGGAGGGATTGATGGAGAGAGGGAGGGGTGGATGGAGGGAGGGATTGATGGATGGATGGAGGGAGGGAGGGAGGGATGGGTGGGTGGATGGAGCAAGGGAGAGTTGGATGGAGTGAGAGATGGAGGGAGAGGTGGATGGATGGAGGCAGGGATGGGGGAGGGGTGGATGGAGGGATAGATGGATGGATGGGGGGAGGGGTGAATGGAGGGAGGGGTGAATGGAGGGAGGGATGGTGGGACAGATGGAGGGACGGAGGGAGGGAGGGAGGGAGGGAGGGAGGGAGGGAGGGAGGGAGGGAGGGAGGAGGGAGGGAGGGAGGGAGGGAGGGAGGGAGGGGTGGATGGATGGATGGAGGGATGGGTGGAGGGAGGGGTGAATGGGGGGAGGGGTGAATGGAGGGAGGGGGTGAATGGAGGGAGGGATGAGGGGGGAGGGATGAAAAGAGGGAGGGAGAGGTGAAGGGAGGGATTGATGGAGGGAGGGAGGGAGGGGTGGATGGATGGAGGGATTGATGGATGGATGGAGGGAGGGAGGGAGGGAGGGAGGGAGGGAGGGAGGGAGGGAGGGAGGGAGGGAGGGAGGGAGGGAGGGAGGGATTGGTGGGTGGGTGGGTGGGTGGGTGGGTGGGTGGGTGGATGGAGGGAGGGAGGGAGGTAGGGAGGGGTGGATGGAGGGAGGGAGGGATTGATGGAGGGAGGGGTGAATGTAGGGATGGAGGGGTGGGTGGAGGGATGGAGGGGTGGATGGAGGGAGGGATTGGTGGATGGAGGGATTGATGGAGGGAGGGGTGGATGGAGGGAGGGAGGGGTGGATGGAGGGGTGGATGGGGGATGGAGGGGTGGATGGAGGGGTGGATGGGGGATGGAGGGGTGGATGGAGGGATGGATTGAAAGGAAAGGGAAAGAAAAAGGGAAAGGTTTATAATGGAATGCATTCAACCGAAATGTGTCTCTAGAATTTTAGACTGCTACGATACTTCGGAGAACAAGACAATAATGATGCCACATTTCAATGCAAAACATATTTGATTATTTGAAAGGATTGCAGTTCAGTCTTTAGAATGGTAATACGTACAGTTTCATCAATTAAATATCAACAAAGCTAAAACGGTATAGACCCTGCAAATCAGGTCCTCACGGTAAGCAGTGTACTGCCTTCTGGTCAGTGGGCCGAGACTATTCTACGAACAGAGCCCATAAGTAGGGGCAGTTCTTTTGGTTGGTTTTTGTGTTGTTTCTTTAGTATTTACTAGTATTTACTAGTATTTTATTAGTATTTCCAGCATTATGCACAAGCATTATGCATCCAGCATTATGCACAAGGTTCTTTGCAGGTTCAATCCTAGGAAAAGTGATATAAATGAAACTGCCTCCAATCAATAAATCAATGTCTAGTTGAGCCTGAGTGTTTGATGGGGGAAGCAAGGGGAGGCGGAACTCTACGAACGGTAATTGCAATTATTAAAAGCCTATTATTTGTCAGAGAATACTATTTGTAGATCAGTGATTCTACACCTCACTTTGCTCAAGATGATCCTCTCCAAAGGACATGGAAGTTGTCACAAAAAACTTGTCAATTCGGAGCAGTTTAAGGGGAAAGTCAATGAAACCAACAATGGAAGAATGCTGTAGCCAATGAGAGAGGCAGCCCCAGCCGGGACACAAACCCTGGTCCAGTGACTTTCAAGCCAACCTATTAACCGTTACGCCAAGAGGTTAAGGTGCTGGTTGAGAAAATACATTGCAGAATGTGCTCTATTTTGGTGCCATCTGGGACATTCTAATACCTTGATTCCATACGACATATACATCGAAATGATTGAATTCTTTAATTTAACCTCGAGTCCCACGGTAATGCTGGCTTGTTTTGGACTTCTGACCCCTTTTAAAAATGGTGTGGTTGCATTGGATTCATCTGTGTGATTAACGGGAGCTGAGCTAGAGAGATGTTTGTGAGACAAGGACAGATCGAGAAAAATTGTTGTTCTATGAAAATGTCAGAACAGTTTGAGTTACAAACTAATATCTTGCGAACACGCATATGTGTGCACAGGAGTCATAAGAAGGTAAGGGGTTCTTCTACATAGAAGATCATAGGAAATCCCAGGACATAGAGTCTAAAATACTGTTAAGGGGTTCTTCTACCTAGAAGATCATAGGAAATCCCCGGACATAGTGTCTATAATACCATTAAGGGGTTATTCTACATAGAAGATCATAGGAAATCCCAGGACATGGTGTCAATAATTTTATTTAATTTCACCTTTATTTAACCAGGTAGGCTAGTTGAGAACAAGTTCTCATTTGCAACTGCGACCTGGCCAAGATAAAGCATAGCAGTGTGAACAGACAACAACACAGAGTTACAAATGGAGTAAACAATTAACAAGTCAATAACACAGTAGAAAAAAAAGGGAAAAAAGAGTCTATATACATTGTGTGCAAAAGGCATGAGGAGGTAGGCGAATAATAAAAATTTGCAGATTAACACTGGAGTGATAAATGATCAGATGGTCATGTACAGGTAGAGATATTGGTGTGCAAAAGAGCAGAAAGGTAAATAAATATAAACAGTATGGGGAAGAGGTAGGTAAATTGGGTGGGCTATTTACCGATAGACTATGTACAGCTGCAGCGATCGGTTAGCTGCTCAGATAGCAGATATTTGAAGTTTGGTGAGGGAGATATAAAGTCTCCAACTTCAGCGATTTTTGCAATTCGTTCCAGTCACAGGCAGCAGAGAACTGGAACGAAAGGCGGCCAAATGAGGTGCTGGCTTTAGCGATGATCAGTGAGATACACCTGCTGGAGCGCGTGCTACAGGTGGGTGTTGCCATCGTGACCAGTGAACTGAGATAAGGCGGAGCTTTACCTAGCATGGACTTGTAGATGACCTGGAGCCAGTGGGTCTGGCGACGAATATGTAGCGAGGGCCAGCCGACTAGAGCATACAGGTCGCAGTGGTGGGTGGTATAAGGTGCTTTAGTAGCAAATCGGATGGCACCGTAATAAACTGCATCCAGTTTGCTGAGTAGAGTGTTGGAAGCTATTTTGTAGATGACATCGCCGAAGTCGAGGATCGGTATGATAGTCAGTTTTACTAGGGTAAGTTTGGCGGCGTGAGTGAAGGAGGCTTTGTTGCGGAATAGAAAGCCGACTCTAGATTTGATTTTAGATTGGAGATGTTTGATATGAGTCTGGAAGAGTTTACAGTCTAGCCAGACACCTAGGTACTTATAGATGTCCACATGTTCTAGGTCGGAACCATCCAGGGTGGTGATGCTAGTCGGGCGTGCGGGTGCAGGCAGCGAATGGTTGAAAAGCATGCATTTGGTTTTACTAGCATTTAAGAGCAGTTGGAGGCCACGGAAGGAGTGCTGTATGGCATTGAAGCTCGTTTGGAGGTTAGATAGCACAGTGTCCAAGGACGGGCCGGAAGTATACAGAATGGTGTCGTCTGCGTAGAGGTGGATCAGGGAATCGCCCGCAGCAAGAGCAACATCATTGATATATACAGAGAAAAGAGTCGGCCCGAGAATTGAACCCTGTGGCACCCCCATAGAGACTGCCAGAGGACCGGACAGCATGCCCTCCGATTTGACACACTGAACTCTGTCTGCAAAGTAGGTGGTTAACCAGGCAAGGTAGTCATCAGAAAAACCGAGGCTACTGAGTCTGCCGATAAGAATATGGTGATTGACAGAGTCGAAAGCCTTGGCAAGGTCGATGAAGACGGCTGCACAGTACTGTCTTTTATCGATGGCGGTTATGATATCGTTTAGTACCTTGAGCGTGGCTGAGGTGTACCCGTGACCGGCTCAGAAAGCAGATTGCACAGCGGAGAAGGTACGGTGGGATTCGAGAAAATCAGTGACCTGTTTGTTGACTTGGCTTTCGAAGACCTTAGATAGGCAGGGCAGGATGGATATAGGTCTGTAACAGTTTGGGTCCAGGGTGTCTCCCCCTTTGAAGAGGGGGATGACTGCGGCAGCTTTCCAATCCTTGGGGATCTCAGACGATATGAAAGAGAGGTTGAACAGGCTGGTAATAGGGGTTGCGACAATGGCGGTGGATAGTTTCAGAAATAGAGGGTCCAGAGTGTCAAGACCAGCTGATTTGTATGGGTCCAGGTTTTGCAGCTCTTTCAGAACATCTGCTATCTGGATTTGGGTAAAGGAGAACCTGGAGAGGCTTGGGCGAGTAGCTGCGGGGGGGGCGGAGCTGTTGGCCGAGGTTGGAGTAGCCAGGAGGAAGGCATGGCCAGCCGTTGAGAAATGCTTGTTGAAGTTTTCGATAATCATGGATTTATCAGTGGTGACTGTGTTACCGAGCCTCAGTGCAGTGGGCAGCTGGGAGGAGGTGCTCTTGTTCTCCATGGACTTCACAGTGTCCCAGAACTTTTTGGAGTTAGAGCTACAGGATGCAAATTTCTGCCTGAAGAAGCTGGCCTTTGCTTTCCTGACTGACTGCGTGTATTGGTTCCTGACTTCCCTGAACAGTTGCATATCGCGGCGACTATTCGATGCTATTGCAGTCCGCCACAGGATGTTTTTGTGCTGGTCGAGGGCAGTCAGGTCTGGAGTGAACCAAGGGCTATATCTGTTCTTAGTTCTGCATTTTTTGAACGGAGCAAGCTTATCTAAAATGGTGAGGAAGTTATTTTTAAAGAATGACCAGGCATCCTCAACTGACGGGATGAGGTCAATGTCCTTCCAGGATACCCGGGCCAGGTCGATTAGAAAGGCTCACAGAAGTGTTTTAGGGAGCGTTTGACAGTGATGAGGGGTGGTCGTTTGACTGCGGATCCGTAGTGGATGCAGGCAATGAGGCAGTGATCGCTGAGATCCTGGTTGAAGACAGCGGAGGTGTATTTGGAGGGCCAGTTGGTCAGGATGACGTCTATGAGGGTGCCCTTGTTTACAGATTTAGGGTTGTACCTGGTGGGTTCCTTGATGATTTGTGTGAGATTGAGGGCAACTAGCTTAGATTGTGGGACTGCCTGGGGTGTTAAGCATTTCCCAGTTTAGGTCACCGAACAGAACAAACTCTGAAGCTAGATGGGGGGCAATCAATTCACAAATGGTGTCCAGGGCACAGCTGGGAGCTGAGGGGGGTCGGTAGCAGGCGGCAACAGTGAGAGACTTATTTCTGGAGAGAGTAATTTTAAAAATTAGTAGTTCGAACTGTTTGGGTATGGACCTGGAAGGTATGACATTACTTTGCAGGCTATCTCTGCAGTAGATTGCAACTCCTCCCCCTTTGGCAGTTCTATCTTGACGGAAAATGTTATAGTTGGGTATGGAAATCTCAGAATTTTTGGTGGCCTTCCTGAGCCAGGATTCAGACACGGCAAGGACATCAGGGTTAGCAGAGTGTGCTAGAACAGTGAGTAAAACAAACTTAGGGAGGAGGCTTCTGATGTTGACTTGCATGAAACCAAGGCTTTTTCGATCACAGAAGTCAACAAATGAGGGTGCCTGGGGACATGCAGGGCCTGGGTTTACCTCCAAATCACCCGCGGAACAGAGGAGGAGTAGTATGCGGCTAAAGGCTATCAAAACTGGTCGCCCAGAGCGTTGGGGACAAAGAATAAAAGGAGCAGATTTCTGGGCATGGTAGAATATATTCAGGGCACAATGCGCAGACAGGGGTATGGTGGGGTGCGGGTACAGCGGAGGTAAGCCCAGGCACTGGGTGTTGATAAGAGAGGTTGTATCTCTGGACATGCTGGTTGTAATGGGTGAGGTCACCGCATGTGTGGGAGGTGGGACAAAGGAGATATCAGGGGTATGAAGAGTGGAACTAGGGGCTCCATTGTAAACTAAAACAATGATAACTAACCTGAACAACAGTATACAAGGAATATTGACATTTGAGAGAGACATACAGCGAGGCATACAGTAATCACAGGTGTTGATTGGGAGAGCTAGCTAAACCAGTAGGTGAGACAACAACAGCTAATCAGCTAGCACAACAACAGCAGGTAAAATGGCGTTGACTAGGCAGAGAGAGTCGGATTAACTACACACAGAGCCTGAGTGCGGCTGGGGCCGACAGATAAAACATAAACAAACAGAATGGAGTACCGTGATTAATGGACAGTCCAGCAGGCATCAGCTATGTAGCCAAGTGATCACAGTGTCCAGGGGGCAGAGGTGGATGGGATAGGGAAGCTAGACTGGCGAGTATTATCCAGGCAAAAAAAACTGGCTGGCTGTGCTGAAGGTAAAAGCTGCTAGCAGTGGCTAACAATGACTGAATAGCTTGTAGCTAGTTAGCTTTTTAGCTTCTGGAGGTTCTTGAATGTGTTCTAAAAATAAAAAATAATAGCGATTCCGTATCACATTGGGTGAGGCAGGTTACCGGAAGGTATAATCTAATTAAAAATCGAAAAGAGATTGAAAGTAAATATGGGTCCAGTGAGTGGATGGGCTGGCTGGGGATACGGCGATTCAGACAGTTAGCAGGCCTGTGCTAACAAGCTAACAGTTAGTAGGCCGGGGCTAAACAAGCTAGCAGTTAGCAGGCCGAATTAGCAAGCAAAACAGATAGCAAGGGCTAGAAAGTTAGCCTTTGGGGGATGTAGCGATGGGGGTTACATCTGTTTATGCCTCTTCATGCGGTGACATCGATAGACCGGTCGTGGGTCCGGAAATTGTAGCCCAGGAGTATGCTTCGGTGGTAGCACAGGAGCTCTGGCCGGGCTAGCTTCAAGCTAAGTGGATGGGAACGCTAGCCAGGAGTAGTCATCCGGGGTTGCGGTTAGCTAGTTAGCTAGTTGTGAAGATCCAAATGAAAAAGTTCCATTTGCGGTGGGAATCCGGGGATAAAAATAATTGGTCCGGTATGCTCTTGTTAGAGTCAAGTTGTTCGAACTGGCGAGAGCTTTCCGAGCTAAAGGTTAGCTGATGACCGCTAGCAATGGTTTGCTGATTGATAGCTGGTAGTTAGCTGGCTAGCTTCAGTTGAGGGCTTCCGGATCCGAAGTAAATATAAATACTTTAGAAAGAAAGCAGATCCACGCTACATTGAGTGAGGCGGGTTGCAGGAGAGTATTTAGATGTTGAGGTTTAGAAAAATGTTTTGAAAGATATGCGAAGAAAAATATGTTAAAAAACAAAACAAATATATACAAGGGACACGACACGACAAGACGTCTGACTGCTACGCCATCTTGGATCTCGATGGCCCTTACTGGTAAGGGGTTCTTCTACATAGATGATCATAAGAAATCCCAGGACATAGTGTCTATAATTATACTGCAATAAACTCACACACATCAAACTCCAAAAAGCACACAGTTGTCACTGACTAGTAGGATATTCAGGTCCTACTGAGCAAATAATTTCTATACTTACAGCGTTCCCATACTGTACATTTAATAATTTTATCAGGTTTTTGCTTGGCATAAGATAAAACGTCTTTACATGAAATTTGTATTTTCATGAGCTTTAAGTCAAATTTACAGTTTTGCTGCAAGATATGAATTATCACAATATTTGGTCTTCAAATTATGTATTTTATTGGCTCTGCTGCTGTGGACACTTAGGGTAAGTATCAATGTGTCATTTTGTAATTTGAGAACTATCCCTTTAACAGTTTGGCCAGTCAATCAATCACTGTGGGTGGGACTGTCGTTGGAGGGAGCAGGATGTTTGTGAGTCACACAGTTCGTAGGGATTCAGACCTGTCAATCAAACACTGTAGGTGGGACTTTGAGGGAGTGCAGTATATTAGTAATCTAGTCAGAAAAATGTGTCTACTCTTTCAATTTGATTTACTGTGGCAAAAACCTAATCTAGTCTGCTCTTTAATTTTTGTTTACTGTGGCAAAAACCTAAGAAAAAAGGTTCTGCACTGTCAAGTAAATATGGATTCCCTGTTGAGAAACAGGGAATCCCCCCCCCTCCAAAAAAAATGCTAAAGAAATCATGGGGAGGACCCACAGACCCCCGTCAGATTGTGCAGCCCCACTTTTATTCAACGTCAGGAACCCATGAATAGACCTACAGGTATGATTGAAGAATGAAGCAGGTGTTCAACATGGGCTTTGTTACACAGAAAGCAGCAGTTGTCGAGGCTTATTCAAATCAGTAGGCCTATATCCATATCTTAAATAATAACATTTAAGAATCATGACATTTGCTTTTATAACCCTAAATCTGTTTTCTTTTGTTATATTTTGGACCAGAATGAGGCTCTCGTCTCCACTACCTGATGTTCCTGCAGTGAGGATTCAACATCTTCATAGAATGTTTTCATGAATTATCTGCAGATAATTGCCAAGAAGCAGTGGTAGCCTACCAGTATGTAAGTTAAGGAGCCAAATGAACAACTCTCTCACCGATGCAATTTGGTTCCATTCACCTCAACTCATTACTAGGTTACACTACTGAGGCACTTTAGCGGTCACTGGCAAGTCTCGACAGGGGCTTCGATCCCTGGGATTTTACTAAGATCTTTGGTTTACTTGCCCTGATGCGATACCATGTAACATGTAACATTGCAATAATCAGAAACGTTCCGTCCCAAAATGATGCAGAAAAATTAATCCATGCTTTTGTCACTTCTAGGTTAGACTACTGCAATGCTCTACTTTCCGGCTACCCGGATAAAGCACTAAATAAACTTCAGTTAGTGCTAAATACGGCTGCTAGAATCCTGACTAGAACCATATAATGTGGCTTCCTGTCAAGGCAAGAGCTGATTTCAACGTTTTACTGCTAACCTACAAAGCATCACATGGGCTTGCTCCTACCTATCTCTCTGATTTGGTCCTGCCGTACATACCTACATGTACGCTACGGTCACAAGACGCAGGCCTCCTAATTGTCCCTAGAATTTCTAAGCAAACAGCTGGAGGCAGGGCTTTCTCCTATAGAGCTAAATTTTTATGGAATGGTCTGCCTACCCATGCGGGAGACGCAAACTTAGTCTCAACCTTTAAGTCTTTACTGAAGACTCATCTCTTCAGTGGGTCATAAGATTGAGTGTAGTCTGGCCTAGGAGTGTGAAGGTGAACGGAAAGGCTCTGGAGCAACGAACCGCCCTTGCTGTCTCTGTCTGGCCAGTTCCCCTCTTTCCACTGTGATTCTCTGCCTCTAACCCTATTACAGGGGCTGAGTCACTGGCTTACTGGTGCTCTTTCATGCCATCCCTAGGAGGGGTGCGTCACTTGAGTGGGTTGAGTCACTGATGTGATCTTCCTGTCTGGGTTGGCGCCCCCCCTTGGGTTGTGCCGTGGCGGAGATCTTTGTGGGCTATACTCGGCCTTGTCTCAGGATGGTAAGTTGGTGGTTGAAGATATCCCTCTAGTGGTGTGGGGGCTGTGCTTTGGAAAAGTGGGTGGGGTAGTATCCGTCCTGTTTGGCCCTGTCCGGGGGTATCATCGGATGGGTCCACAGTGTCTCCTGACCTCTCCTGTCTCAGCCTCCAGTATTTATGCTGCAGTAGTTTATGTGTCGGGGGCTAGGGTCAGTTTGTTATACTGTATCTGGAGTACTTCCGGTGTCCTGTGTGAATTTAAGTATGCTCTCTTTAATTCTCTCTTTCTCTCTTTCTTTCTCTCTCTCTGAGGACCTGAGCCCTAGGACCATGCCTCAGGACTACCTGGCATGATGACTCCTTGCTGTCCCCAGTCCACCTGGCCGTGCTGCTGCTCCAGTTTCAACTGTTCTGTCTGCGGCTATGGAATCCTGACCTGTTCACCGGACGTGCTACCTGTCCCAGACCTATTATTTGACCATGCTGGTCATTTGTGAACATTTGAACATCTTGGCCATGTTCTGTTGTAATCTCCACCCGGCACAGCCAGAAGAGGACTGGCCACCCCTCATAGCCTGGTTCCTCTCTAGGTTTCTTCCTAGGTTTTGGCCTTTCTAGGGTTTTTCCTAGCCTCCGTGCTTCTACACCTGCATTGCTTGCTGTTTGGGGATTTAGGCTGGGTTTCTGTACAGCACTTTGAGATATCAGCTGATGTAAGAAGGGCTACATGAATACTTTTGATTTGATATGTACTAGGGATTTCTGTGTAGAGAGGTGGGTACAGCTTTGTAGAGATGTTGAGTTGAATGTGTGTTGGTATGGTGCTCTGCTGCTGAGTCAAGTATGCTGTTATTCCTAGGTGTTGTGTCTTCATGTACAGCACTTTGAGATATCAGCTGATGTACGAAGGGCTACATAAATACATTTTGATTTGATTTGAAATATGTTGTATGATTTCTGAATGGCATATTGGAGATTAACTTTATTCAGTCAGTTCGACACCTTTTATAAACTAGTCAACACTTGCTGTTCGGTCGTCAGTCAAAGCGTCCCGACTCAATGGCTAGCTATAGTAGGCCTATGAAATGCTCTACAAAACAATAATTAAGTGGATTTCAACTCATCGTTGCCGCTTACATTACATTAGTGGTACGTGTAAATTCACTCACAGAAGACGATGAAGAAGCATCAAGGTCTCCCTCCTCCCTCTTCTGTGAAAATAAACCACAGCACAGAAAAATAACACAGGTACTGAGAGGACAGATAGACTGACAAACCAGCTGTGTTTCCTGTTATTGCTAGCTTTGTGACTGACAGGCACCTGTCCCATCAATAGTTCACTAGAAAATTGTTGCAAATCGTTCATTTCGGCAGGAGAAGGCTGTACAGACTATCCTGAGTAGTGAATTGAAAGTTTTAAATGAAAAGAAGCCTAGTTGATTAATGAATTGAGGCTATGTGTCGTTCTGCCCCTGAACAGGCAGTTAACCCACTGGTCCTAGACCGTCATTGAAAATAAGAATTTGTTCTTAACTGACTTGCCTAGTAAAATAAAGGTAAAATAAATCAAATAAAAATGATTGTCTATTTAGCTGACTGACGGCATGTATTGAAAACACTGACCCCACTGCCCTCACCTTTGCCCCTCTCTCTTCACAATGTAGGAGAAAGACCATAGTGTTGTGGTAGTACTGTTTGAAATCAGCTTTGTCTATGCTGCAAGCATGCTACCACACATACAGACACGGCTGCACACACAAAAACACACATGCACGCACTGCTACCACACAAACAGACACTGCTGCACACACTGGCTGCACACACACAAACACACATGCACGCACTGCTACCACACATACAGACCTGGCTGCACACACACAAACACACATGCACACACTGCTACCACACATACACACACCGGCTGCACACACACAAACACACATGCACGCACTGCTACCACACATACACACACCGGCTGCACACACACAAACACACATGCACGCACTGCTAACTCACATACAGACACAGCTGCACACACAGCTGCACACACATGCACGCACTGCTACCACACAAACAGACACGGCTGCACACACAAAAACACACATGCACGCACTGCTACCACACATACAGACCTGGCTGCACACACACAAACACACATGCACACACTGCTACCACACATACACACACCGGCTGCCCACACACAAACACACATGCACGCACTGCTACCACACATACACACACCGGCTGCACACACACAAACACACATGCACGCACTGCTAACTCACATACAGACACGGCTGCACACACACAAACACACATGCACGCACTGCTACCACACAAACACACACGGCTGCACACACCGGCTGCACACACACAAACACACATGCACGCACTGCTACCACACAAACACACACGGCTGCACACACCGACTGCACACACACAAACACACATGCACGCACTGCTACCACACATATAGACACGGCTGCACACACACAAACACACATGCACGCACTGCTACCACACATACACACACCGGCTGCACAAATGCACGCACTGCTACCACACATACAGACACGGCTGCACACACAAAAACACACATGCACGCACTGCTACCACACAAACAGACACTGCTGCACACACTGGCTGCACACACACAAACACACATGCACGCACTGCTACCACACATACAGACCTGGCTGCACACACACAAACACACATGCACACACTGCTACCACACATACACTACCGGCTGCACACACACAAACACACATGCACGCACTGCTAACTCACATACAGACACGGCTGCACACACACAAACACACATGCACGCACTGCTACCACACAAACAGACACGGCTGCACACACAAAAACACACATGCACGCACTGCTACCACACATACAGACCTGGCTGCACACACACAAACACACATGCACACACTGCTACCACACATACACACACCGGCTGCACACACACAAACACACATGCACGCACTGCTAACTCACATACAGACACGGCTGCACACACACAAACACACATGCACGCACTGCTACCACACAAACACACACGGCTGCACACACCGGCTGCACACACACAAACACACATGCACGCACTGCTACCACACAAACACACACGGCTGCACACACCGACTGCACACACACAAACACACATGCACGCACTGCTACCACACATATAGACACGGCTGCACACACACAAACACACATGCACGCACTGCTACCACACATACACACACCGGCTGCACAAATGCACGCACTGCTACCACACATACAGACACGGCTGCACACACAAAAACACACATGCACGCACTGCTACCACACAAACAGACACTGCTGCACACACTGGCTGCACACACAAAAACACACATGCACGCACTGCTACCACACATACAGACCTGGCTGCACACACACAAACACACATGCACACACTGCTACCACACATACACACACCGGCTGCACACACAGAAACACACATGCACGCACTGCTAACTCACATACAGACACGGCTGCACACACACAAACACACATGCACGCACTGCTACCACACAAACAGACACGGCTGCACACACAAAAACACACATGCACGCACTGCTACCACACATACAGACCTGGCTGCACACACACAAACACACATGCACACACTGCTACCACACATACACACACCGGCTGCACACACACAAACACACATGCACGCACTGCTAACTCACATACAGACACGGCTGCACACACACAAACACACATGCACGCACTGCTACCACACAAACACACACGGCTGCACACACCGGCTGCACACACACAAACACACATGCACGCACTGCTACCACACAAACACACACGGCTGCACACACCGACTGCACACACACAAACACACATGCACGCACTGCTACCACACATATAGACACGGCTGCACACACACAAACACACATGCACGCACTGCTACCACACATACACACACCGGCTGCACAAATGCACGCACTGCTACCACACATACAGACACGGCTGCACACACACAAACACACATGCAGGCACACACACACACACTCTTTCTCTCCCTCACTCCCTTTGAAAAACCTATGCCAGGATTTGAAATGAATTGGTTATGAATACACAGGTCACAGAGAAGAGACAGTCCTATTCAGTTAACCCCAGCTGCAGAAGCTTTCACCTGGCTCCTATGAATGGCCCCTGGTCGTGGGTCCTGGGCCCTTAAGAGCACTGGCCGGGTGTGCCCACTCATCTGAGAGATAGACCACAACAACACACACACACACACACACACAGAGACACCCCTGATCTCAGTCTGTGCTCGCTCATCTAAGTCAACACACACCACAGCAATTTAGAGACTTCAGAAGCTCCAGTGGGGGCCGGCTGCACCTGCTCAGAGTGGACTCTTGTGCAAGCTCTTGGAAGAGGTCCTCATTATGGCGGCCATTGTGTGCCGGTCGCCTTTTGGAGGAAGTGGAGTGGAAAGACCAGCCGGTGTGCTTCGGAATGGAGGACCACCGCCTCTCTTTCTTTCTCTCTCTCTCTCTCACACACAAACACACACACACACACACACACACACACACACACACACACACACACACACACACACACACACACACACACACACACACACACACACACACCATGAAGAAAAGGGGACTGATTGGTGCAACAACCCCAACCCTACACACGGCAATTTAAATGATTTATCAATCCAAAGGTGCACTTTAGTGAGCCTCTTTTGAATGGGACTCTCTGGACCTTGGCCTTACTATCAAAATCCTCACAGTACAGACACACAAGATGTGCATGTGTGTGTGTTTGCCTATGTATGTGTCTGGCTACTTGTGGGCCGATGTATGTCAGTTTTTTTCTGCCTACTTGTATGCCTAAGTATGTCTATGTGTCTGTGTGCCTCTCTGTACGTCTCCGTGTGTGTGTGTGTGTGTGTGTGTGTGTGTGTGTGTGTGTGTGTGTGTGTGTGTGTGTGTGTGTGTGTGTGTGTGTGTGTGTGTGTGCGGTGTGCGTGCGTGCGTGCGTGCATGTGTGTGTGAGTGTGTGTGTGTGTGTGTTCTAAAAGGGAGGTCAGCCAGGAGTTCAGTGTGTCAGAGGTCTGTGTGAGCTACAGCCCTTTGATTGCTCTCACTGGCGGCTGAGAGAATTTCGTCTCCAGTTTCCCAGTGAGAAGCTCACGCTGGGCTGGAGGAGCCACACCAGGGAAATGTATGTTGATGTCAGCAAGGAAAACACCACCATCCCCAGCCTCTCCATAGTCCACATGTGAGCCCCAACTGGCACCCTAGTCCCTTTATAGGGCACTACTTTCAACAAAGGCCCACAGGGCAACTATAGGGAGGTCCATGGCTCTCTCACAATGTTTGTTAAACAGAGGTCTGTTCATTTTTAAAAAGAAGAAAGCTCTCGATCACTCTCTTGTTTCGCATTGATATATTTAGCTGGAATGGCCGATCAGAGCTGGTGAGGGTTTCACACTCCGAGGGGGTTGTGTTTTCTCAGGGTTTTGGTCCGTGTGGAGGTGGGCGTGGGGGTAGGTGTGTGTGTGTTCTTTCGCTTTGGGGCTGGACGGGTAGGGGTTAGGACAAAGGCGGGATTAAATCTATATCGCAGAGTTATCGCGGAAGGTCCGTGTCAAAATGTAAAGTTAATTTCTGCGAATAATGGAACATTGCCTTTCAATTTCCATCGAGCTATAATGCCGATCTTCCGCGATAGATCTGCGATGCGGATTGAATGCAGCCTTAAGTTCTCTGGCCCGTGTGGCATCTCGGCATACATAAACAATAAAATAACACACCAATGACTCAATCTTTGTAATTCTATGGCTTTATGCATCAAATAGGTCAACACTTAAAACCAATCAATTCATTCAATAAATGAAAGTAATCATCCTAAATAATTTACAATCCTCATGGCTGGTTGGAATCAGATAAAGAGACGTTTTTGGGGGGGTCAGCCATCACATCACACAAAGATTAAGGTTGAAATACAAATAAATACATAATAGAAAATGTATGATACCAATAATGAATTTATTTATATTTTAACCTACATATTTCTTTACTAAACCAGAGCCTCTACAGAGGACAATAGGAGGTCATTTTCCATAATTGCTTTTCCCATTTTCAGAGTGTGTTTTGAGCTGCTGTGTGTGTGTGTGTGTGTGTGTGTGTGTGTTTGAAGCTCTGTGACCTCACACACACAGAGACAGATTTGGCACACTCCTGAATGTTTTCTGAACTGCTCCTTTCTCCCTGGCATTGTGTTTCATTTGATGTGGAAGAAAGCAAATCTTGTTATCAGTCCTGAACCGTCAATTTAAGCAAAATGGAGATGGTCAAAGGTGTGGTGCTTGGCTTTAAGCCGAGCGTTTGGACAGCCAGCATGTGCCTTGGAAAGTGCAACTCACGTGCATACCCACGTACACACACACACACACACACACACACACACACACACACACACACACACACACACACACACACACACACACACACACACACACCATTGCCTGAGGGCCAGTGATAACAGCCAGGGCTCCTTCTGATTGGGTAAGAGATCCACAGCCTGGGCTTCCACACAGTAGAGACAGGTTAACAGGTTAGACCTGGAGACGACCAGGGGTTTAAAGTAGTGTGTGTGTGTCCGTGTGCGTGCGTGTGTCAGTGTGTGTGTGTCTGTGGGCACGTACATGTGTGTGTGTGGTAGAGAAGGTTTATAGTATTAACAGTAAAGCTGGTTGGGATGCATCTGTGGGCTGTTATGGTTGACCTAACTGCATTGGAGCTGTCAAATCAGTGAGCAGCTGTTCTTGATCATTGTCACGAAGCCACACACATCCCACTCTCGTTAGAAGTTCAGAACGAAAGAGTGTTGGCTATATAGAAATAATGACACTAATTGAAAATCATTGACTTAAATAATGAGGATTGTATCAGCCTAATCAATGTGTAGATCACATCTCAAAAGACTGGAGGGGATTTCTCTTAACCTTTCAGTCCAGTGGGCACAATCAGGGTCACACAGAGTTGTTTCTTCGTAGTCTTAAACAAATCTACTTTCAAACAAATCTACTGTACAACTCAAACACTTGGTTATGGGCTTAAAAAAAAGAAGACACCTGTACCATGTCAGATCAAATCAAATCAAATATAGACTTGAAATGAATTACATTTTGAGTTTGCATCATAGAAGACAAAAATAACTAAACAATTTGACATAGAAACACAGGATTTTCAGTGAGTTTCTTTAAATCATGTTTATTAATTATGAAATTATGAATATCATTCCACCCATGAGGTCACTAGGCAATTTGACTGCAGGAAAGGGCTACTGCGACTCCGTGCAGCCAATGGCAATGTCCGCTTTAGGTATAATGCCAGGAGTTGCTTGTGGATTTGACATTTCTAATGCAGTTCCACCTTTGACACTGCCAAAACAACCACTATGCGGATGTGGATGTGATTGAATCGAGTCTGTAGTTTTAGTGTTATGGACAGAAGAGAATGCGTGGGAGCCTAGGAGCCATTTTGATTGTATTGTTACTTTATCTGGTGAGGGGGTCACTTCTTGCAACTGAGGGGCAGTAATACATAAGGTGATTGTTTAGGTCATAGGTTAGGTTAGCTCTTGTCATGATTCCAATGCTTCGTGGTGATTATTGTTATGTAGACATCGTTTTGGTAGTTGTACACGTTGGCCCCGCTGTGGTCAATTGTTCAAATGAGCACCCTATGGCTGTATGGCCTTGGGTTCTCGAGATGTAAGGTTAGGTTAAAATTATAAAGGCAATCTCAATGTAACCCCGTCCCCAGGCTATTGCCCACAGTGCATATAAGCATGGTACATCAACAATTGAAACTAGGCCTTAGTAGGAGGGACCATAGAATTCTATGGGAGTGACCTTATTGAGTAAAGTATTTGTTATCATTTAATTTTAGCGAATCACAGGACTATGAGGAGTGGCTCTGTGCTTGTGGTGTACTAGCGTACAGGGGAGGGTTAGGGGGAAGGTTTTGTGGATCTGTGGGAGATGATTGGTTGGTAGATTAACCTGATTCAAATCAAACTTTATTTGTCACATGCGCCGAATACAACAAATGTAGACCTTACCGTGAAATATCTACTTACAAGCCCTTATCCAACAGTGCAGTTCAAGAAGAGTTCTGAAAATATTGACCAAATGAACTAAACTAAAAACTAAAAAAGCAACACAATAAAATAACAATAACGAGGTTATATACAGGGGGTACTGGTACGGATTCAGTGTGCGGCGGTACAGGTTAATTGAGGTAATTTGTACATGTAGGTAAGGGTGAAGTGACTATGCATAGATAATAAACAGTGAGTAGCAGCAGTGTACAAAACAAATGGAAGGGTTGTCAGTGTGAATAGTCCAGTGGCCATTTGATTAATTGTTCAGCAGTCTTTATGGCTTGGGGTAAGAAGCTGTTAAGGCCTTTTGGACCAAGACTTGGAGCTCCGGTACTGCATGCCGTGCGGTAGCAGAGAGAACAGTCTATGACTTGGGTGACTGGAGTCTTTGACAATTTTATGGGCTTTCCTCTGACATCACCTATTAAATAGGTCTGGATGGCAGGTAGCTTGGCCCCAGTGATGTACTGGGCCGTACGCACTACCCTCTGTAGCGCCTTATAGTCAGATGCTGAGCAGTTGCCATTCCAGGTGGTGATACAACTGGTCAGGATGGTCTCGATGGTGAAGCTGTAGAACTTTTAAAAAAAATAAGTTACAAACAATGCAAAAAAAATGACAAATTAGCATGTAAAACGGCAGCCATCCTCTTCGGGACAATCTTATTCTTATGTGCCGGGAGTTCCTCCCGGTCTTTCTGTATTGGATAATGAAGGCCAAGTTTGATGCTTGGTCCACCAGACAATTTGCACATTTTGTCGGAAGTGTCTGAGAACGAGATTAATCTCAATGTGACTTGGATTTTTTTTTAAATAGAGCCGAGACTCATGCCAAAAAATGGTGGAAGGAAACTTTCTCTCGCCCATGTTTACACCAATCCAATGCTTTTTAACTTTAGTAGTAAGAAGAATCAAGTTAGCTAGTGATAGCTAGTGAAAGCTGAACATAATTCATGATGGTTTTTATTTTAGTTTTGGAGTCAAAAATAATAATTTCAGTATAGTTTTAGTTTCCCAAATTATTTAATTTCAGTTTTACATTTTTTTAATTATTATTTTTCGATTTGAACTGAAATTTAAAATGTCAGTTTACTATAATAACCGTAGTGTGTGAGAGAGAGAGAATGAGAGAGAGATGTTTATGAGTAGTGTCAGTTTGAAATTGTGTTTTTTACATTGGATAAAAGCAGAGACAGAGCTAGAAAATGGTATATCATACACTGCATTTGAGGAGCAAATGGTTTATTGGAGTAGAGTGCCAGAGCAAAATTACCTGCTATGTCTATCAATAGTTGTCGCAGTGACATTCTATTGAAATGGATAGTGCAGTCTTTGGTTATGTAGGTAGCTAGCTAAACAATGAACCATAATCATGATGTTACTACCCTGCATGAATCTGCAGGTAGCTAACCAACCATGTTAGCTAGCTAACATTAGGCTATAACTAGCAATGCAAATGGTTTTCTGAGATACGATTAATATAACTACACAGATTATACATGTAACGCTAGCTTGCTAGCTAACAGTACACTTTAACTTGAAATGAAAATGACTTTGTCAAAATTAGCATGTCATAACGTGTAAAAATGTCTGAAAATGTAGCTAGCTAGACTATCTTAACAGTATACATCATGGATGGACGCTTCTCCGTGTCATTGGTGCCATTGTTGCCCTTAGTTTGAAGATGTAATGTGGAGACAGGTGTGTTGTCCATCTTCTTAGCTATCACACTCTGATTCCACTGATTTCAAAACTCTGTCCTCCAGAAAGTGGAGAGCAACACTTATGTATTTCTACTACGCTATACATAAAATAAAATAAAAGTTGTGTTAGACATAATTACCTACACATACTGACCAGCTCAAATATGCTATATGGCAGACCAACTCATCTCTCGGCATGTCCAGCCCACTCATTATCTCAGCCAATCAAGACTAGCGGGAAGGTTGCCCGCTTTTGCTGTAGCTAAACCAACTAGGCTGGTAATTTTAATAATTGTATTCATATTTACAGATGGCATACACATTGTTGTTGTTATTAACACATTGTTGTTGTTATTAACACATTGTTGTTGTTATTAACACATTGTTGTTGTTACATTGTTATTAAGGCACATGGAAGTTCCAGAAGGCATTTCTGCCATAAAAAATATGCATTTGATAAAAATAAAAATAAAAATAACATTCTAATGGCTCTCCTGCGGAGTAGATACCCGTGACATACACCTACTGTAGTTTCCTAAAACGAGTCACATGTGTGTATTGTGTGTTTCTATCTGTAGGTATGTCTGTGGTAATGTGAGTGTCTACAACACAACACAACACGAACCACACACACACTCCCTCCCTCCCTCCCTCAGACTGGGTGAGATTTGGACCGGGGCCATGTCTCCAGGGTGCTCCAAGACCCCTCATTCACTCAGCCTAGTTCTCCCTCTGCTGGGGAGGAATGCAGAGGCTCACCCCTGGTCTGGTGGAGATTATTTAGATATTCAGTCTAGAGAGAAATAGTACAGCCTCTGTTTGTTTGGTGTTTATTGAAATATGAGAACATCAGAAGCATTGACAGCATACTTAAATCACAGGTAACATACAAAACATAAACCTACACACACACACACACACACACACACACACACACACCTGGAATAATATTTTTTGTTGACAGGGATGGAAGATGGGTGTTATCCCGTGACTCTGGATCAGAAGGTTGTGTGTTTGATCCCAGTTGTGGACTCTCTTTTTTCCATTTCAATTTTTTTTCTATAGTGGACTCTATCCCAGACCTTAACCCTTAAGGTGTTTGGAGCAAATACATGATACTGAACAGGAATAGTCAAACCAGGGTGTCAAAAACCCTTCGGACGTTCGGAGAAATGTGGATAAACGTCAAATTTTGTAGTGAGACTGTGAGAGCTTGTTAAGAACAACTGTCTTACTCAGATCTATTCTACATGTTTACATAATGTAACTCTAAAGCTCCATCTTTGCATGTGTCTTATCAATTATTCATGCTATGTTCAATCTGTTGGAATACTTTATGTCCTACGTTTTGTTTTTTTGGGGGGGGGGGGGGGTATCTTACCAGAGCATATAGTTGTGCATCAATATCCTTGTCACACCTTTTTCTGTTTTGGGATTTTGTGGCTTTTGTTTCGATCTTAAGTTGTTTTGGATCGGTATTATCAGTGGAGGAACACAGTTGGAAAATGTTCCTTTTGCTTTGTTTCTGCAAGATTCCATCAATTCTGTATAGTTGTTGTTTTCAGAGTGTGTGACCTGGACAGGTAATATTTTGAATTTCAGAAGTGAGATATTTCAGACATCAAAAATACAGATTTTATGTAAAAAAAAAATACATATGGGTGGCTTAGCTAGGTGGAGCACTCTATAAAATACATGCAGATATTTACTTCATCTTAAGTTAAAATGTCCAGGCTTTATTCCATGAAATGAACAGGACAACAATACTGACATTTTGTTTTCATAATATTATAGACCGGAACCATCCTGCCTGGTGCATGTCATCTCATTTGTTGGCATGCCTCTTTCCTTCCTTCATCACCATGGCAATGTGGGTGTCCTCCTGATAATTATCGCCATGGCAATGGGAGTGTACCCACAGCAACCATCGCCATGGGCCATTTTGTAAGCCAGAGATACTTCGACCGGCCAATGAATGGAGAAATGTATAATGCCCCACCCAAGCAGACTGTCGACCAATCACTTTGTCCATCCTGCGTCACGCGGTTGCCAAGCTAATCGTCACACAATCCTTTCTAAAAAATGTATTCATTTATTTTTTATTTAACCCTTATTTAACTAGACAAGTCAGTTAAGAACAAATCTTATTTTCCAATGACGGCCTACCCCGGCCAAACCCTCCCCTAACCAGGGCGACACTGGGCCAATTGTGCTCCGCCCTATGGGACTCCCAATCACGGCCAGTTGTGATATAGCCCAGGATCAAACCAGGATCTGTAGTGATGCCTCTAGCAATGAGATGCAGTGTCTTAGACCTCTGCACCACTCGGGAGCCAAAAGTAAGGGTGTGAGTCAAGAAACCTTCCTATTTTCCTCAATAATACGTAATGTCAAGATTTCATACCTACAATGTCACACCCTGATCTGTTTCACCTGTCTTGTGCTTGAATCCACCCCCACCAGGTGTCTCACCCTGATCTGTTTCACCTGTCTTGTGCTTGTCTCCACCCCCCACCAGGTGTTCCACCTTGTTTCACCTGTCTTGTGCTTGTCTCCACCCCCCACCAGGTGTCTCACCCTGATCTGTTTCACCTGTCTTGTGCTTGTCTCCACCCCCCACCAGGTGTTCCACCTTGTTTCACCTGTCTTGTGCTTGTCTCCACCCCCTACCAGGTGTCACACCCTGATCTGTTTCACCTGTCTTGTGCTTGAATCCACCCCCACCAGGTGTCTCACCCTGATCTGTTTCACCTGTCTTGTGCTTGTCTCCACCCCCCACCAGGTGTTCCACCTTGTTTCACCTGTCTTGTGCTTGTCTCCACCCCCCACCAGGTGTCTCACCCTGATCTGTTTCACCTGTCTTGTGCTTGTCTCCACCCCCCACCAGGTGTCTCACCCTGATCTGTTTCACCTGTCTTGTGCTTGTCTCCACCCCCCACCAGGTGTCACACCCTGATCTGTTTCACCTGTCTTGTGCTTGTCTCCACCCCCCACCAGGTGTCACACCCTGATCTGTTTCACCTGTCTTGTGCTTGTCTCCACCCCCCACCAGGTGTCTCCTATTTTTCTCCATTATCCCTCGTGTATTTATACCTGTTTCTGGTTGTCTGTTGCCAGTTCATCTAGTTATGTCAGGTCTAACCAGGGTGTTTCCCGTTTCGCTTGTTCTCAAGTTTTGTTTTCTACTCTTCCCATTTTGAACCTTTCTGCCTGTCCTGACCCTAAGCCCTCCTACCGTTCTGTCCCTGATTGACTCTGCCTTGGATGACGAACCTCTGTCTGCCCTCGATGCTCTTTGCCTGCCCATTTGTTACGATGAATACTTGGAGAACTATCCGCCTGCGGTGTCTGCATCTGGGTCATTTCCAGAGTCTAAATATATACTCTCTGACATAGAACAAGTTAATTATCCCACATCTCTGAAAAGATTTGCAATTTTGCACACCAACCTTTCCTGCTAATGTTGGATTTTTGCATTCCTTGTCCCAGAATCACCCAAAATGCATGCCCATTGACGACATGTGGGCAACGTACATAATGGCCATTAATACGATTCCAATGGAGTTTCCCATCTCCTCAAAAGTATTTCTCTGTAAGCCTCTTAGCCAGGATTGCTATGGCAATGTGTGTCTGTCTGTCCTTCCTAACCACATTACAAACTGTTTTCAGAGCCATTGTTAGTTCATTGTTGGATCCTGCAGGTGTCTAGTTAGCATCATAGTAGTTTCCGAAAAACAATAATTGAAACAAAGGCTATTAACGTTGAATTTTAGGAAAACATCTCCCTAGTCAGTGAGTGTGTGTGTGTGTGTGTGTGTGTGTAGTTGGCAAATGTTCGCTAGCTGGCTAACATTAGCTAGGGTAGAGGTTAGGGATTACGGTTAAGGTTGGTGTTAAATGTAGGATTTAGGTTAAAGGGTTAGGGTAAGGGTTAGCTAAAAGGTTTAAGGTTAAAGGAAGGGTTAGCTAACTTTCTAAGTAGTTGAAAAGTAGCTAAATAATTCTCCCAGGGAATTTATTTTGCAGAACAAGATCTATTTTGGTGGTCTCCGGTATTGTAATGTAATGGCTTGATTCCATCTGAAATACACAGCTAAATTATTGAATAGTTTAACAACTTTACCTCGCAGATTGATACAATTAGTTGTGGTATTAAGTAGAAAGACAAGACTTTGCAATTAAAATGAACGAAAATGTATGAATTCAGTGTGTTAGTTGCTTTGGATATCGTCTAGACTGTGATCTATTATTGAATAATGTGGCAGTGGAGCAAGTTGAAACTAAACTGCTGGGTGTCACCCTGGATAGCAAACTGTCATGCTCAAAAAATATAGACTGAATTATTTCTAAAATGGGAAGAGGTCGGTCCTACAGGCCCTAGTTTTGTCACACCTGGACTACTGCCCAGTTGTGTGGTTATTTGCGTCAAAAAAGGACATAGACAAATTGCAGATGGTCAAGAACAGAGCAGCACGTATTGTGCTTAGAACTGCACTACCGTTCAAAAGTTTGGGGTCACTTAGAAATGTCCTTGTTTTTGAAAGAAAAACACATTTTTGTCCTTTAAAATAACACCAAATTGATCAGAAATACAGTGTCGACATTGTTAATGTTGTAAATAACTATTGTAGCTGGAAATGGCAGATGTTTAATGGAATAGCTACATAGGCGTACAGAGGCCCATTATCAGCAACCATCACTCCTGTGTTCCAATGACACGTTGTGTTAGCAAATACAAATGTATCATTTAAAAGAATAATTGATCATTAGAAAACTCTTTTGCAATTATGTTAGCACAGCTGAAAACTGTCTTGATAATTTGATAATAACATGATGACTCCTTGCTGTCCCCAGTCCACCTGGCCATGCTGCTGCTCCAGTTTCAACTTCCACCTGACTGTGCTGCTGCTCTAGTTTCAACTGTTCTGCCTTATTATTATTCGACCATGCTGGTCATTTATGAACATTTGAACATCTTGGCCATGTTCTGTTATAATCTCCACCCGGCACAGCCAGAAGAGGACTGGCCACCCCACATAGCCTGGTTCCTCTCTAGGTTTCTTCCTAGGTATTGGCCTTTCTAGGGAGTTTTTCCTAGCCACCGTGCTTCAACACCTGCATTGCTTGCTGTTTGGGGTTTTAGGCTGGGTTTCTGTACAGCACTTTGAGATATCAGCTGATGTACGAAGGGCTATATAAATAAATTTGATTTGATTGGATTTGATTTGATAATTTAAAAAAGAAATAAAACTGCCCTTCTTTAGACTAGTTGAGTTTCTGGATCATCAGCATTTGTGGGTTCGACTACAGGCTCAAAATGGCCGGAAACAAATAACTTTTTTCCAAAACTCATCGTCTATTATTTTTCTGAGAAATGTAGGCTATTCCATGTGAGAAATTGCCAAGAAACTGGTGATCTAGTACAACGCTGTGTACTACTCCCTTCACAGAACAGCACAAACTGGCCCTAACCAGAATAGAAAGAGGAGTGGGAGGACCCGGTTTACAACTGAGCAAGAGGACAAGTACATTAGAGTGTCTAGTTTGAGAAACAGACGCCTCACAGTCTTTAACTGGCAGCTTTATTAAATAGTACCCGCAAAACACCAGTCTCAAAGTCAACAGTGAAGAGGCGATCCGGGATGCTGACCTTCTAGGCAAAAAAATGTTAAAGCCATATCTCAGACTGGCCAAAAGAAAATAAAGATTAAGATGGACAAAAAAACACAGACACTGGAAAGATGAACTCTCATACAACCAGAGGTCTCTTTACAGTCCCCAGGTACATAACAGTGGATGGGAAACGCACAGTATTAAATGGAGCCATGACTACTCTCTGCCACCCCAGGTAACTCCTACCCCGTGGGAATTGAACCCATAACCCTGGCACCTTGCCATTCTCTACCAACCGAGTTACACGGGACACGGTCGTCAAACTGAGAACAGTAAATAGCCTATGCCCACCTAAACACACAAAATAATATACAGTGGGGCAAAAATATATTTAGTCAGCCACCAATTGTGCAAGTTCTCCCACTTAAAAAAATGAGAGATCCTGTAATTTTCATCATAGGTACACTTCAACTATGACAGACAAAATGAGAAAAAAAATCCAGAAAATCATATTGTAGGATTTTTTATGAATTTATTTGCAAATTATGATGAAAAATAAGTATTTGGTCAATAACAAAAGTTTCTCAATACTTTGTTATATACCCTTTGTTGGCAATGACAGAGGTCAAATGTTTTCACACACAGGTTTTCACACACTGTTGATGGTATTTTGGACCATTCCTCCTCTAGAGCAGTGATGTTTTGGGGCTGTTGCTGGGCAACACGGACTTTCAACTCCCTCCAAAGATTTTCTATGGGGTTGAGATCTGGAGACTGGCTAGGCCACTCCAGGACCTTGAAATGCTTGCTTCTTACGAAGCCACTCCTTCATTGCCCGGGCGGTGTGTTTGGGATCATTGTCATGCTGAAAGACCCAGCCACGTTTCAACTTCAATGCCCTTGCTGATGGAAGGAGGTTTTCACTCAAAATCTCATGATACATGGCCCCATTCATTCTTTCCTTTACATGGATCAGTCGTCCTGGTCCCTTTGCAGAAAAACAGCCCCAACCCCCATGCTTCACAGTAGGTATGGTGTTTGGATGCAACTCAGGATTCTTTGTCCTCCAAACACGACGAGTTGAGTTTTTACCAAAAAGTTATATTTTGGTTTCATCTGACCATATGGCATTCTCCCAATCTTCTTCTGGATCATCCAAATGCTCTCTAGCAAAATTGAGACGGGCCTGGACATGTACTGGCTTAAGCAGGGGGACACGTCTGGCACTGCAGGATTTGAGTCCCTGGCGGCGTAGTGTGTTACTGATGGTAGGCTTTGTTACTTTGGTCCCAGCTCTCTGCAGGTCATTCACTAGGTCCCCCCATGTGGTTCTGGGATTTTTGCTCACCGTTCTTGTGATCATTTTGATCCCACGGGGTGAGATCTTGCATGGAGCCCCAGATCGAGGGAGATTATCAGTGGTCTTGTATGTCTTCCATTTCCTAATAATTGCTCCCACAGTTGATTTCTTCAAACCAAGCTGCTTACCTATTGCAGATTCAGTCTTCCCAGCCTGGTGCAGGTCTACTATTTTGTTTCTGGTGTCCTTTGACAGCTCTTTGGTCCTGGCCATAGTGGAGTTTGGAGTGTGACAGTTTGAGGTTGTGGACAGGTGTCTTTTATACTGATAACAAGTTCAAACAGGTGCCATTAAAACGTGTTAAGGATAGGGGGCAGTATTTCACCTTTGGTTGAATTGCGTGCCTATAGTGAACTGCATCAAAATCTGTCCTAAATTGCTAATATATGCATATTATTATTATTATTGGATAGAAAACACTCTGAAACTTCTAAAACCGTTTGAATAATGTCTGTGAGTATAACAGAACTCACAGGGCAGGCAATCTTCCAAACTAGTTGGGGCAACTTTGACGTCATCGCCCCCTCCCTTCCCAACCCTTCCTATGTATTCCACTAGATGTCCTCATTCAGTAGAACGTGTAATGGAGCATTTGCTGTGAACATTGACCTAATGGGAAGGAAATTACTACAGTGTCACAAAAGATTCGAGTGCCCGAAAGCGCGTATGCGTTTGGAGTGCTTCGTCTGTTCCAATCAGCCCGAGATGAACTAGGATTGCCCGGTTGGAATGCCATTCGTTTTGTACGTTTATAACATCCTGAAGATTGATTCTGCACTTAGTTTGACCAGTTTCGTCGACCTGTAATATGTAATTTGGAAGTTTTGATGCAAAATTATCCTGGACCAGAAGTCATTTTTTGGGCATGTGAGCTGAAAGTGGTAGCAGATGCTGCTACATGGACACTAGAATTGAACATTATGAAAAAAAACGATTTATTGTTGAAGTAGGACTCCTTGCACTACATTCTGATCGAAGACCATCAAAGGTAAGGGAATATTTATGTTGTAATTTTGTATTTCTGTTGACTCCAACATAGCGGAGAAATATTGTTACATCTGAGCGCTGTCTCAGATTATTGCAATGTTAGGCTTTTTCCGTAATGTAAAAAAAAAGTGACACAGCGGTTGCATTAAGAACCAGTGTATCTTTTTAATTATATGTAGAACATGTATCTTTAGTCAAAGTTTATGATGAGTATTTCTGTTATCTGGCGTAGCTTTCTATAATTCCTCCGGACATTTTGGAGAATTTTCTGAACATGGCGTCAATGTAAACCGAGATTTATGGATATAAAATGCATATTAGAGGTTAGTGAATGATTTTTCTTTTTTATCCTGCTTTTTGTCATTTTATCTTTTGTGGTACAAATGGCTACGTTTTGTCTTTGTTTTGGTGGTGGTCTAACATAAATATATGCTGTGTTTTCGCCGTAAAACATTTTAAAAAATCTGACACGCTGGGTAGATGAACAAGGTGTTTATCTTTCATTTGAGGTATTTGAACTTGTTATTGTGTGGAGGTTAAATATTTCTAAGAATATTTTTGCATTCCCTGCGCCACCTTTTCAGCTGAACGGGGGGGGGGGGGGGGGGGGGGGTGGAGTTCCCTGAGGGGAACGCCTCGCCTCAACAGGATGAAGGCTTTATCTTTCCAACTCAAGCGTAACACAAAAACAAGCTCTCACTGTCCCATGTTCTCCAAATGTCAAATCCTGCTGCTCTGTATCGTTCCACTTTTCCAAATGTCCAATTTCGAAGTTAAGGGTTCAGTTTAAGCACTAATTCCAACTGGTTAAGGTTTGAGATAGAGATAAATCCCTAAATAAAAACTGGGATCGAACACCCAACTTTGATCCAGAGTCATGGGATTATGCAAAACCAAAGCTTACTTGATGGTAAAAGCACTCATTGTTGCCCCTAGTGGCTGACTTTGAAAGCATATCCCGACGCCCTCAGGACATGGATAGATGTCCAATTTCAACAGCAATCTTGAACGACCTGGCTGATCAGATAGCCACACCGGGCTCACACACACAATTTCTCACACAAACGCACACACACAGCAACCAAAAGTGGTTCAGATTTGTGCGTGTGTGTGTGTGTGTGTGTGTGTGTGTGTGTCAGTCACCAGATCTCAACCCAATTGAACATGTATGGAATGTCTGGAGTGGCACCTGAGACAGTGTTTTCCACCACCATCAACAAAACAACAAATAGAGTTCCAGACACTTGTAGAACCGATGCCAAGGCACATTGAAGCGGTTCTGCCTGCTCATGGTGGCCCAACACCCTATTAAGACACTTTATGTTGGTGTTTCCTTTATTTTGACTGTTACTTGTAACTCCTCATGTACTCTATACCACGTATCATATACAAAACCAAATGTGCCTTATTTTGCGTGTAAAAATGTTTTACAAAGTCTGCCAATGGTATACAAATTGATGGAGCTGCAATACATAACTCATTATACAGTATACGCTCTGTCTGAATCTATAGAGAAAGCTGTATTGATGTGCATTCTCTGAAAAGTAGTTATTCTAGGGAAATCTTATTTTACATTCTTACTAAATCTATTTTTCTCAGCAACTGTATTAGTATAAAACAATCTAATTTTCAAATTTTTAGGATCATTCAACATAGCTCAGCATTGGTATTATTTATTTTATACAGTTTCCTTTGTCCATCTTTATCAAGGGAGACAATAATTGTATGCTGTATACTTAGTGGCAGTCGAAACAGCTTATAAAAATACTTGATAGAACCTTAATTCAGAAACCAGCTAGCCTCTGAACGTACACATAGTGCTGTATTGCTATGTATTATGGAAAAACGGCTAATCTAAGGAAAAAGTGAAATAAATACCAGAATTCCTGTAATACCCTCTATTATACCACAGCATTGTTGAATACTGATTTCTGAATGGCTAAAGGGGCATTCTAGAATGAGCATAACCAGATATAGGTTGTGATCAATAAAACCTCACAATATGGTGCATAGTGTTTGATTTGGCTGCTGGGGGGCAAGGAGACCCCCAGCTCTGCTAAAACCATTGACATAAGCATGCTGTTTTCAAGGGATTATTAAATAGATGTAAACTATTTGGTGTTAATATCAACACTTCTCGAAGAGGATAGTCACAACTACACATTTCAGATTATTCCAGAATCCACATTAGCTCTTATAAAATTTGCCCACCTGGCTAAACATAGTGATAATTAAAACAAATTTACTTTATTCTCCAACCAACGCAAGCCTACCTAGCGAAAGCTAACATTATCCCCTTTTCAACATTGTTTTTAAGAGTGTTAAATCACGATAGCTGGTGACAGAC
Organism: Oncorhynchus kisutch; assembly: GCF_002021735.2. NCBI lineage: Eukaryota > Metazoa > Chordata > Actinopteri > Salmoniformes > Salmonidae > Oncorhynchus > Oncorhynchus kisutch. Next base: position 2,448,069 of record NC_034199.2, read on the forward strand.
ATGATAGGCTATATTGATTGACGGACCACGTCAAATTGGCTAGCAAGCTGCTAATAACAGATTACGTCAAATGGCTAGTTACCAAGCTAACTTTTAGCGGATAAACTAGATGGCTAAATCCAAATATTGTTTGATTTGCTTGTCATCTAAAGTAATGATAACAAAAGTCTGACTCACAACTTTAACAGGACAAGGACTTGCCAATGTCAAGCTCTTGCTAAAAGCCTAATATCTGATGAAGCAAGCTAAATAACACGTTGTTTGCTTAGCTAGCTAGCTTCATGCCAAATTAATAGGCTACCCTCACGAATATGAAAATACACGATCAAATGCTGTATAACTCTGATGATAGAGCTAAATGTGGAAAAATCGGAAATGTCTGTGTAGTTCTGACTATGCTGTTCAAGAGGTGATGATATTAAAAACAAAGTGTTATAAGATTTACTTAACAATCCCTTGAAAACATCACATAGTTGTCAATGGTTTTAGCGAAGCTGCGGGTCTCCTTGTCACTATTGTGACATTTTATATGTACAGTGCCTTGCGAAAGTATTCGGCCCCCTTGAACTTTGCGACCTTTTGCCACATTTCAGGCTTCAAACATAAAGATATAAAACTATTTTTTTGTGAAGAATCAACAACAAGTGGGACACAATCATGAAGTGGAATGACATTTATTGGATATTTCAAACTTTTTTAACAAATCAAAAACTGAAAAATTGGGCATGCAAAATTATTCAGCCCCTTTACTTTCAGTGCAGCAAACTCTCTCCAGAAGTTCAGTGAGGATCTCTGAATGATCCAATGTTGACCTAAATGACTAATGATGATAAATACAATCCACCTGTGTGTAATCAAGTCTCCATATGAATGCACCTGCACTGTGATAGTCTCAGAGGTCCTTTAAAAGCGCAGAGAGCATCATGAAGAACAAGGAACACACCAGGCAGGTCCGAGATACTGTTGTGAAGAAGTTTAAAGCCGGTTTTGGATACAAAACCATTTCCCAAGCTTTAAACATCCCAAGGAGCACTGTGCAAGCGTTAATATTGAAATGGAAGGAGTATCAGACCACTGCAAATCTACCAAGACCTGGCCGTCCCTCTAAACTTTCAGCTCATACAAGGAGAAGACTGATCAGAGATGCAGCCAAGAGGCCCATGATCACTCTGGATGAACTGCAGAGATCTACAGCTGAGGTGGGAGACTCTGTCCATAGGACAACAATCAGTTGTATATTGCACAAATCTGGCCTTTATGGAAGAGTGGCAAGAAGAAAGCCATTTCTTAAAGATATCCATAAAAGGTGTCATTTAAAGTTTGCCACAAGCCACCTGGGAGACACATCAAACATGTGGAAGAAGGTGCTCTGGTCAGATGAAACCAAAATTGAACTTTTTGGCAACAATGCAAAACGTTATGTTTGGCGTAAAAGCAACACAGCTCATCACCCTGAACACACCATCCCCACTGTCAAACATGGTGGTGGCAGCATCATGGTTTGGGCCTACTTTTCTTCAGCAGGGACAGGGAAGATGGTTAAAATTGATGGGAAGATGGATGGAGCCAAATATAGGACCATTCTGGAAGAAAACCTGATGGAGTCTGCAAAAGACCTGAGACTGGGACAGAGATTTGTCTTCCAACAAGACAATGATCCAAAACATAAAGCAAAATCTACAATGGAATGGTTCAAAAATAAACATATCCAGGTGTTAGAATGGCCAAGTCAAAGTCCAGACCTGAATCCAATCGAGAATCTGTGGAAAGAACTGAAAACTCTCCATCCAACCTCACTGAGCTCGAGCTGTTTTGCAAGGAGGAATGGGAAAAAATGTCAGTCTCTCGATGTGCAAAACTGATAGAGACATACCCCAAGAGACTTACAGCTGTAATCGCAGCAAAAGGTGGCGCTACAAAGTATTAACTTAAGGGGGCTGAATAATTTTGCACGCCCGATTTTTCAGTTTTTGATTTGTTAAAAAAGTTTGAAATATCCAATAAATGTTGTTCCACTTCATGATTGTGTCCCACTTGTTGTTGATTCTTCACAAAAAATACAGTTTTATATCTTTATGTTTGAAGCCTGAAATGTGGCAAAAGGTTGCAAAGTTCAAGGGGGCCGAATACTTTCGCAAGGCACTGTAGCCTTGCTACTCTTTTTACAAATGTCTTTTTACTATTACTATTTTTTACTTCCCCCCCCCACACACACACACACACACTTTTTTGGCACCATTGGTTAGAGCCTGTAAGTAAGCATTTCACTGTAAGGTTTACACCTGCTGTATTCGGCGCATGTGACAAATAAACTTTGATTTGATTTGATCTGGTTTTTATATTGGCAGATTTACTAGCAGCAAACTATTTCGCTAGTGTTACATTTGCAATGCGATCTCCCCTACTGTAATAAACAGGGTCCTGACGAGAGAGCAAATGTTTTGTCAGCTCATTGTTATGTATTCAAATAAATGTCACTAAAAAACAGCAAATGCCGCTACTTTGCTGTGCAATTTGCCTGCACTATTTGACATGACTGTATTAGCCGTATTTGGCTAGCAAGCAAGCAATGGATAAGAACATTACCAATGGATAAGAACATGTACTGTATATAATAATATGTATATGCTGTATGAATGGTGTCTAGATACTATTTGTGTTGTCTCTTGGTATCTTTCCTATATATATCACTCTTCCTTTATATATACAGTCCCAGTCAAAAGTTGGACACGCCTACTCATTCCAGCGTTTTTCTTAATTTTTTTACATTGTAGATATAGTTATTTCAAAACTATGAAATAACACATGTGTAATCATGTAGTAACGAAAAAAGTGTTACACAAAACCCATTTCAGGTTCTTCAAAGTAGCCACCCATTGCCTTGATGACAGCTTTGCACACTTGAAATTATCTTAACCATTATCATGAGGTAGTCACCTGGAATGCATTTCAATTAACAGGTGTGCCTTGTTAAAAGTACATTTGCGGAATTTATTTCCTTCTTAATGCGCGTTAGTCAATCAGTTGTGTTGTGACAAGGTAGGGGTGGCATACAGAAGATAGCCGTATTGGGTAAAATACCAAGTCCACATTATGGCAAGAACAGCTCAAATAAGCAAAGAGAAATGACAGTCCATCATTACTTTAAGTATGGATGGTCAGTCAATCTGGAAAATTTCAAGGAAGAAGAAAACGAAAAGAAGAAAAAAATATATCATTGCGTTAATAAAGCTGCATACAAACTTGGTCCCTTTTTTGCTGTCTTGAGTAAGACAGCTCCAAAACGCAGGTGTTTCAGCCTCGCTCAGTGCTTTCTGTGGTGGTGGAGCAGCCAGCCGAAAATAAGGAGCATAGGGGTTGGTAATGTTCTCTAGTTGCGCCTTGATTGGCTCAGTGTTCTGTCACTCAAGGGAACACTGTCACCGCCAGGGTAGAGCTTGAAAATTCAAGCCCTTTGGGGGCTGACATAGAGTTACATTAGAAGTGCCCAACCAAGAAGGCTCAAGGCCATTGGCCACAAATAAAATATGTCAAATCACCTTATCTACAGTAGCTTTGATTGGACTGATCATGCCAACATCAAACTTCCAAAATCTTTAACTGGCATTCATGAATGAAGTCAACAATCTACTGGCAAGTCCTTTTTAATCCTTGTCATATGAAGAGAAATAATGAAGATAAGTTATAGATAAAATGTATCAGTGCTTATCAGCCATTGGAAATAAACATTACACAACAAGTGAAAATCGCAAATTCAACAATGATTGGTTTGGAAGGAATCGGTTGCTAACTGCAAGCATTGCTATTCAGTGGAGTGGGTGTGTGGTCCCAAGTCTGGGTTTAAGGGTTTCTTTTCCAAGCTTAAATGGATAAATATTCAACATGTTCAACATTGGCCATGCTGTCAATCCAGCATGATGTCACAGCTTCTATGAGTAGTGGGTGGAGAAGTCAGGCGCAGAGAGCAGGGTAGTTCACAAGATGTGGATTTTTATTTTCCAAAAACTCAGAGAGACGGTCACACCACACACACAAGGGCGCGTAAAGACCCAGTCCAAACAACAGGACGAAACTGACCGGAAAAATAAATACCACAAAATAATCACACACCATAAACAGAAAAACAAGCCCGCACAAAGGCCGGCGGGCCGACTGGGTTTAAATAGCCCATGATCAAAACCTAAACACAAAACAGGTGCAACTAATCAGACACAACTAAATGAAACAGAAAAGGGGATCGGTGGCAGCTAGTAGGCCGGCGACGACGACCGCAGCCCTAACAGGAAGAGGCACCATCTTCAGCGGGATTCGTGACACATGACTTCTGCCACGCTCAAAACAACTGGAAACTCCGAACTGGGAAATCTGACTTTAGCGAGTTCAAGACAACTGAGAACTCAGGAAAAAATGAGCTCCGATTGGGAAAATACATTTTGAACGGTCTTCTAATTCGTAATTGTAAGTCAGGAACTTGGGCCTATTTCTAGAGCTCCGACTTGAAGATCACTGACGTTATCATGATTCAACCTTGTTTTTTTCTTAGTTATCTGTTGTCTTGAAAGCACCATAAATCCAGCGATTGAAAGAATTTGATTGGCAAAATTTGATGACAAACTTTGCCCACAAAAGGACTGCCATGCCACCTTCCTGTTCAAGTGAGCACAGCACAACAAGGTGAGTCCAAAAATGTATTGTATGCTGCTGCATAAATGATGTAATATGCCAGGGAGATATGTATAATGTAGCTAAGAAAGTAATACTAAGTCTATGTTGTGTAGTAAGCTGTTAGTAGCCCATGTGCCTCACCATAATAATTTGGTCCCTTTTCCCCCTCTTAATGCCACCTAATGTTCTGACTTGGGGATGCACATGCAGCCTATAGCATGTTTTAGAGAAATGTAATCCTCTAATATTGTAAGAGCTTTCATTGTCTACCTTACATGCCCATTTATTTATCCTACGTTTCTGACTTGGTGTACAGGGAGAATACAGTAAGAATGGCCCATGTTCTGAATTCTGCCGCTCTACATTTCATCCTAGTGCTTTTGCAATGGCCATCCTAGTCCCCTGACCTAAACCCCATTGAAAACCTGTGGGGTGAGCTGAAGAGGAGAGTCCACAAGCAAGGACCATGGACTCTAAAGGATCTGGAGAGTTTCTGTATGGAGGAATGGCCTCAAATCCCTTACTATGTGTTCTCCCACCTCATCAAACATAATAGGAGACGACTCAGAGCTGTTAACTTGGCCAAGGGAGAGTCCCCAAAGTACTAAATTCAGAGATTCCAATCATTTTAACCCAATTAAGGGTTAGATTCGTATGATATTTTGAGTGTAAGATCAAGCGGATAAACAGCAATTACATTTAGTTCAGACTTTTTTGTTCATAATTTACCTAGGGTGCCAATAATTCAGGAGGGCACTGTAACTCTTTCATCCTGGTCATACGCACACATGACTGTTAAGGTTTTCTTCCGATGAAGGAGAGGCGGACCAAACTGCAGCGTGTTTTTTTCGATACATCTTTAACGAACAAAACAAACCGTGAAAAACCAAAACAGCCCTATCTGGTGCAAACAAACACAGAGACAGGAACAATCACCCACGAAACACTCAAAGAATATGGCTGCCTAAATATGGTTCCCAATCAGAGACAACGATAAACACCTGCCTCTGATTGAGAACCACTCCAGGCAACCATAGACTTACCTAGACAACTCTACTATACCACAATCCCATAACCTACAAAGACCCCAAGACAAAACACACCACATAAATAACCCATGTCACACCCTGGCCTGACCAAAATAATAAAGAAAACACAAACAGTATCGGTCTACAGTATGTATGAATTCTATGCAGTCAATGTAAAGTAAATTCTATAGTATAATTCATAAAGCATTTATAAAGAATATATAAAGATGCCTCACTTATCAAAAGTCAATAATATGGAAAGAACACAGAATGTTAAAGGAAATATGAACATGTTATTAAAATTGTTCAAATATAGCTAGCACAGAAAACAATTGCTGAGGACTTGGCCGAAGAAACCAAAACGTTTGACTTTTCATGAATGAATTTGAAAAGATTCACATTCAAACAATTCAAATTAAATTCCGCATTATTTTAGTGAGTAAAACAAACCAACACAAGATGGTAAATCTAGCTAGTATTCCCCCATTATGCACTACAATATAAGCTAGTAGCTATCTAAGCCATTGGAACAATCATTGTCAGCACGTTTGACTCAGTCAATAAACGTTACAAAATCATCTTAGCTTTTTGTGGAAGTGAGAGATTACCAGGATGTATTGCACTATTTTAAGACTTGCATTGTAATTTTCCACATTACCAACCATTAACAACAAGACAAACAACAGGAAAAAAATGTCATGACGTTCTTTCCATTTTGGCTGCACAGGAGGAGAGAGTGTGAGAGGGCAGTTAAATGTCACTTCCTGGTGACCTTTCTCTTTTACAAAAATTGTTAAAAACAATTTAAACACTTACTTAACCTTTATGTTCACTACTTCATGACTGACATTGTTCATTTGCACATTTAAAACTGAGGTAATTTTCCATTAAGAAAAGTTATGTGACTTGCGTTAGCTCTTTAAAATTATTTTTGTTTAAGACGTTTAAGGATCCGCCCCTTTTTTTCATTTTTCACCTAAAATATCATACCCAAATCTAACTGTAGCTCAGGCCCTGAAGCAAGGATATGCCTATTATTGGTACCATTTGAAAGGAAAAACTTTTACGTTTGTGGAAATGTGAAAGGAATGTATGAGAATAACACACAATAGATCTGGTAATAGATAATTCAAAGAAAAAACCAACTGTTCTTTTGTATTTTTTTGTACCATCATCTTTGAAATGCAAGATAAAGTTCATAATGTATTTTTCCAGCCCAGCTGCAATACACACTTTGGCCACTAGACGGCAGCAGTGTATGTGCAATGTTTTAGACTGATCCAATGAACCATTGCATTTGTGTTCAAAATGTTGTATCAAGACTGCCCAAATATGTCTAATTTGTTTTTTGATCTTTTTATGTTCAAAATTGTGCACTCTCCTCAAACAATAGCATGGTATTATTTCACTGTAATAGCTACTGTAAATTGGACAGTGCAGTTTGGTTAACGACAATTTAATCTTTCTGCCAATATCAGATATGTCTATGTCCTGGGAAATGTTCTTGTTGCTTACAACCTCATGCTAATTGCATTAACTTACGTTAGCTCAACCATCCTGTGGAAGGGACACTGATATCGAATTAAAATGTTTTACTTAAGTTATAGTCAAAGTTAAATATATAAACATTTCTGGTTTCATTATTTTGAAAGACTACTACTTTTTTTAAAGTCCCTATATCTTCTCAAACAAATTGAAATATATATATTTTTTGTCTCCGCAGCTTGTTAATTGGATTTTCAACATCGCAGAACCATTTTTTTATATGGCATGCGAAAGCAGCCAAACTTTAGATATTGTAACTTATTTATTTTGAACATTACTCTTCTTACACCGTTGGGGATAGGGCTGATTGCTGCCCCCTGGGGTGATTGCGTGCCCATAGTAAACAGAAAAAAAATCCGTAAAAAATTTCTAATACATGCAACTAAAAATTATTATTGAATAGAAAACACTCTAAAGCTTCTAAAACCGTTTAAATTATGTCTGTAAGTAAAGCAGAACTCTCAGGGCACTCATTCTCCCAAACTCTCTCGTCATAATAAAATTTGGCACAACATTTTCACGTCATCGCCCCCACCCTTCCCAAGCACCTACAGTCCTGGGAATAGTTTCTATGCCTTCAGCGCGATGTCCGCTTTCAATGGGGCTTCTCATTGTGTGAATCGCGTGCTCACGAGACTTTTGGCCGGCCGAAACCTTTCGGTCACTCGAGAAAACAGGTTACTCTCACACGCGTTCTGCTCCGGTGATGTCTTTCTTCCAAGATTGATTAAACGATGCGTGTGTTTCTGTTCGTCCTGAGAATTGCTGTGAAGCTATATAACATGCTAACGCTGTGTTCTGAACATAGTTTGACAAGTTTAGTCGACATATAATATGTAATTTTGACGTTTTGGTGCGCACCCACTTTACTTTTCAACCGAAATATGTCGTGTTTGATAACCGAAAGACACAGACTTCAAAACTAAAGCTGTTTTTGGTAAGGGAATATTTCTGTGTTAAATTTGGGTTTCTGTGGACTCCGAGATAGAGGAGCCAAAATGCTAATTCCTGAGCGCCGACTCAGATTATAGCCTAGTGAACGAAATCTGTAACGTTAAAAATAAATGTAACACAGCGATTGCATTTAGAAGAAGTGTATCTTTCTATATATATGTAGAACATGCATATTTAGTCAAAGTTTATGTTGTGTATTCCATGTTAGCTGACGGCATCTGCAGAAGCCATCGTCATTTCTCCGGACATTTGAGTAGCATTTTTTTAACATGGCGTCATTCTAAACAGAGATTTATGGATATTTATAGCATATTATTGAAAAAAACATAAATGTACTGTGTAACATGTTATATTACTGCCATCTGATGAAGATTTCAAAAGGTTAGTGAAATTATTTTTCTTTTAATCCTGCGTTTGGTGATTGCATATTTTGTTCAATTTGGCTATGGAAATTAGCTGTGTCTTCGGTGGTGGTTTGACATAAATATGTGCTATGTTTTCGCCGTAAAACATTTTAGAAATCTGACTTGCTGGCTAGATAAACAAGTTGTTTATCTTTCATTTGAGCTATTGGACTTGTTAATGTGTGGAGGTTAAATATTTCTAAGAATATTTTTGCATTCCGTGCGCCACCGTTCCAGCTGACAGTGGGAGGGCTGATCCTCAATTGGGAACCAACATCTTTGTCAGGATATAAGCACCATTTAAAGTTTAAAATGGGCAGTAGGCTGTTTTTTTGAATGGGATTTCTTCCACATTCTAAAGCTCCCATTGTTGAAAACTCCCATGACTTCCAACATTCTATTCACTGTAAACAATATAACTTGTGACCACGTTCCCAACAACTTAGTGTATGACATATTAGTCTACTTCTCTGCTATTCAAATCTGGAATCTGAAATCAGAACAGAACTATCTTCTACCAATCAAACAATACAGCTGTTTTAGTAACCGCATCAACTACATTTTATCTAAACTTTTTGAAACAATTGCCGTTTTGACCACTTTCCCAACAACTTGGATAAAATCTTATGACAAACGCGTATGATATCTTAGTCTACTTCTAGCATGGATTTTCCAACACTACAGAGCAAATATGACCCCATTGGCCCAATGTGGGTATTCGGTGGGCAAAGTGGGCATGGGCCATACCATGCCCACACCAGCCCAAAACGGGCTAGCCCACAGCAATCCCACATCAGCCCAACACAGGCCAGCCTACACCAGCCCAACATGGGCTAGCCCACAGCAATCCCACATCAGCCCAACACAGGCTATCCCACAACAATCCCACATCAGCCCAACACAGGCCAGCCTACACCAGCCCAACATGGGCTAGCCCATAGCAATCCCACATCAGGCCAACACATGGCAGCCTACACCAGCCCAACACAGGCTATCCCACAACAATCCCACATCAGCCCAGCCTACAACAGCCCAACACGGGCTAGCCCACAACAAGCCCAGACCAGACCAGCCCAACATAGGCTAGCCCAGCATGGGCTTTCCCACACCAGACATGGGTTGTATACTGTACTTGTGCCATTCAGAGGGTGAATGGGCAAGACAAATGATTAAAGTGCCATTGAACAGGGTATGGTAGTAGGGGCCAGGAGCACCGGTTTGAGTTTGTCAAGCTGCTGTGTTTTTCACGCTCAAGGGTGTGCAATTTAATATTAGGAAGGTGTTCCTAATGTTTTGTACACTCAGTGTATGTTCGATAGTCCCATCCTCATTTTAACAGGGATTCCCTGTCTCAGCAACCTGACTCAAAACAGTTAATGGAATAGGGACTAGATTACTCAGATTTGATTCAGGCTGTTTTTCTTATCTTTATAGTCTAGGCCTTACACTGGCCAAAAATCTTTTTTTCGTTTTTTTGTACTTCTTCCTCTAACATTAAAAATACGTTTGACCAGCTGAAGCAGGGCACATCATTTTTCGTGAAGAATTACCCTTTTCTACCTACTTTTATTAACCGTTTAAAAACCAGAGGAGCTGCAGGATTTGTACCGCCCACAGTATCACTTCTTTCAGCACTTATGTTTGGGGGCGGAGCCTCTTCAAGGCCCTTTACAACAACCTCTACTCCCTCAGTGTATCAGCCTGGGCCCATTCCCAGTGCTCCCATTGTATTTATCATATGTAAAGAGGAGCTCCGCAGGAGTCCTGAATGACACACATGTACCAGAGTACTCTGGCACCCCATCTCTCTCCTTCTTTATCACTCTCTCACTTTCCTTCTCTGTGTCTGTTTCTCCCTCTCCACCACCCCAGAATACCTTGGGCACCTCGGGGAGCGGAGTGTCCCTATCTGTTTGTGACATCATCGTGTGTGTCCCGCCAGACAATAGTGAAATCTGTCAGAGCTACAGGGGGTGAATCTAATGTGGGACGACAGAGACAGAGAGGCATGGGGACATGGCACACACACACTATGTGTGCAAGCATACACACACACACAAAAACTAAAATGTGCACACTTGAGAGCACTCACTCATGTAGATGCAAACACAAACACACAGCCTCGTATGTGATATTCATCCACAATTACAGGTACACACAGACGCACAACCACCCACACACACTGTACCCCGCTAATCGTGCATATTCATGAGTGTACATACAGGGTGTTTCGTTCTGCATGGATGCCTTTTAGTGTTTCCATGGTGTGCACAGTGTGCACACACACACACCCACTCACACACTACCCACATCTGTGTGTTCCTGTGTGTCTGCATGTGTGTGTGTTTCGCTAAAGAGCCCGCTGGGTATCAGGAGGCATAGCATTAAGGTATGATATGTTAATAAAATGTGTCAAGATGTCTGGAAGCCCCTTCTCTCTTTATAAACAAACTTACAGACAGAGCAGCGTTAATTAGCTTCGCCATCTGCTCAGTTTAGCGAAGTTGTCGAGGTTTACCAGAGATACTGTAAAAAGACAAGCTCCACACAGCTCCCCTATCCACAAAGCAGATGACAAGTGTTACCTAGAAATCCCCCATTCAATTACTCAGTCTGGAGCCTGGTGGTTTTGGGGGGCTTTTTGTACTATTTATTGGATGTATTTGATAAAGGAGTAGGCATTTTGTATGTTTCTGCATATCCTATATGCTTCTGTCAATATGATGTGGTGGCACACGCACACATACAGGCACGGACACATGCTTGTATATAGTCTCACACATGCACACAACACATAAACACAGTTTTGATGTATCAGTAATAATCTCTGTAGAGGATAGAGCTTAGTGGGTTGTTAGGGAAAAAGGCACTGGCACTCTGCTAGTAATGGTAGCTATGCTCAGTAGATTCTTGCACAGGTCCGTTTTTTAAAGCCGCACCCGGGGTCCCCCCTGAATTCATCAGATAACAAAATGTAGGGATGCAGGAATTGTGAGTGTGAGTGTGGATATTTATAAGGAAAAGAAAGTGAATCATCAATGTAATGAAAACCCACATTGAAATCAGCCAGGCTAGCGAATTTCAAGTCTGTGTGCATGGAAGAGGCATGAGCACTGTGTGTTTCTTTACCACGGTTGCTAGGCAACCGAACGCTACATTTATTTTATTTATTTATTTGACCTTTATTTAACCAGGTAGGGTGGGCTGCCTAAGGATTTGATGTAGAGTAGTCTGCCTAAAGGGTACCAGAGTACCAAAGGTGTAGGTGTACCAGCAGTGTTCTAGAATCCGTTGGCATTCATACTTCTCTAATTCTTAGTGCAGCTCAAGCAATTTCTCTAACTGTCGTCAACACATTCAAATGAATAGAGCTTTGTCCACAGATACTAAGAGGTCATAGCACATCTACCATTCCAGTGTTTAATTGCTATATTGTAATTACTTCGCCGCCATGGCCTATTTATTTCCTTAACTTACCTCATTTGCACTCACTGTATATAGACTTTTTGTTTTCTTTTGTTCTACTTGTATTATTGACTGTATGTTTTGTTTATTCCATGTATAACTCTGTGTTGTTGTATGTGTCGAACTGCTACGGTTTATCTTGGCCTGGTCGCAGTTGCAAACTAGCCCACCTAGTTGAGAACAAGGTGAAAGGTAAAGGTGAAATAAAAAATAAATAAAAAAATAGTCCGGAGTCCAATTGTAACATAGCTACGTGGCTCTGAGACCCCCATTCCAAACAAATGCGTCTCCAGTAGCCATAATCTATTCATTTGAATGTGTTGACAGTGGGAGAAATTTGCTGCCTTCAGAAATGTTGTTAGACTAAATTGTTAATTGTTTCGTCATCAGAGTGCACTGGTGAGCAACAACATAAGTTCACTTCACCGAGACAAGTTTAGCACTAGGCCTGTTTGAATGATCTGAATGATGGTTTGGTATCCGGCCAATTAGTTACTGAGCTAGTAGCTAGTCGGCGGGTCAGAGCATAATTAGCCTATTAGTAAGTAGCCTCTTAGCTGCCCAAATCAAATCAAATTGAATTAGTCACATGCGCCAAATACAACAGGTGTAGACCTTACAGTGAAATGCTTACTTACTTATCCGTATTATTCTTAATACGGATAAGAATAAGAAATAAAAGTAACAAGTAATTAGAGCGAGAATATATACAGAGGGGTACTGGTACAGAGTCAATGTGTGTGGGGCACCGGTTAGTCAAGGTAATATGTACATGTGGGTAGAGTTATTAAAGTGACTATGCATAGATGAAAACAACTGAGTGTAGTATCAGTGTAAAAGGGGGAGGGGGGGTTAATGCAAATAGTCTGGGTAGCCATTTGACTAGGTGTTCAGGGGTCTTATGGCTTGGGGGTAGAAGTTGTTTAGAAGCCTCTTGGACCTAGACTTGACACAACAGTACCGCTTGCCATGTGGTATCAGAGAGAACAGTCTATGACTAGGGTGGCTGGAGTCTTTGACAATTTTTAGGGCCTTTCTCTGACACCACCTGGTATAGAGGTCATGGATAGCAGTGAGCTTTGCCCCAGTGATGCACTGGTCCGTAAACACTAACCTCTTTAGTGCCTTGCGGAGGCAGTGCTGTTGCCAAGACAGGCAGTGAGGCAACCAGGATGCCCTTGATGGTGCAGCTGTAGAACCTTTTGAGGATCTGAGGACCCATGCCAAACCTTTTCAGTCACCTGAGGGGGAATATGTTTTGTCACACCCTCTTCACAACTGTCTTGGTGTGCTTGGGCCATGTTTGTTTGTTGGTGATGTGGACAACAAGAAACTTGAAGCTCTCAACCTGCTCCACTGCTCCACTGCAGCCCCATCAATGAGAATGGGGGGCGTGCTCGGTCCTCCTTTTCCTGTAGTCCACAATCATCTCCTTCATCTTGATCATGTTGAGGGAGAGGTTGTTGTTCTGATACCACACGGCCAGGTCTCTGACCTCCTCCCTATAGGGTGTCTCGTAGTTGTGGGTGATCAGGCATACCACTGTTGTGTCATCGGCAAACTTAATGATGGTGTTGGAGGCGTGCCTGGCCGTACAGTCATGAGTGAACAGGGAGTACAGGAGGGGACTGAGCACGCACCCCTGAAGGGACCCTGTGTTGAGGATCAGCATGGCGGATGTGTTGTTACCTACCCTCACCACCTGGGGGAGGCCCATCAGGATGTCCAGGATCCAGTTGCAAAGGGAGGTGTTTAGTCCCAAGGTCCTTAGCTTTTTGATGAGTTTTGAGGGCACTATGGTGTTGAACTCTGAGCTGTAGTCAATGAATAGCATTCTCACGTAGGTGGGACCGGGCAGTGTGGAGTGCAATAGAGATTGCATCATCTGTGGATCTGTTGGGGTGGTATGCAAATTGGAGTGTGTCTAGGGTTTCTGGGATAATGATGTTCATGTGAGCAATGACCAGCCTTTCAAAGCACTTCATGGCTACAGACGTGAGTGCTATGGGTCGGTAGTCATTTAGGCAGGTTACCTTAGTGTTCTTGGGCACAGGCACTACGGTGGTCTGCTTAAACCATGTTGGTATTACAGACTCGGACAGGGAGAGGTTGAAAATGTCAGTGAAAACACTTGCCAGTTGGTCAGTAGTACACATCCTGGTAATCCGTCTGAATGTTGACCTGTTTAAAGGTCTTACTCACATCGGCTGCGGAGAGCGTGATCACACAGTTTTCTGGAACAGCTGGTGCTGTCATGCATGTTTCAGTGCCATTTGCCTCGAAGCGAGCATAGAAGTAGTTTAGCTTGTCTGGACGTGTCACTGGGCATGTCACGCCTTGGTCTTAGTATTTTGTGTTTTCTTTATTTATTTGGTCAGGCCAGGGTGTGACATGGGTTTATTTTGTGGTGTGTTTTTGTATTGGGGGTTTTAGTAGGTATTGGGATTGTGGCTGAGTAGGGTTGTCTAGGAAAGTCTATGGCTGCCTGAGGCGGTTCTCAATCAGAGTCAGGTGATTATCGTTGTCTCTGATTGGCGACCATATTTAGGTAGCCCGGGTTTCACTGTGTGTTGGTGGGTGATTGTTCCTGTCTCTGTGTTTGTTGTCACAAGATAGGCTGTATAGGTTTTCACGGTCCGTTTGTTGTTTTGTAGATTTAAGTTATTTCATGTATCGTTCATATTTCATTAAAGAACATGAGTAACCACCACGCTGCATTTTGGTCCGCTTCTCCTTCACCACAAGAAAGCCGTTACAGGGCAGCTCTCGGCTGTGCTTCCCTTTGTAGTCTGTAATGGTTTGCAAGACCTGCTTTGCCCTTTTGATGGTTCGTCAGTGGGCATAGCGGGATTTCATATAAGCTTCCGGGTTAGAGTCCCGCTCCTTGAAAGGGCCAGCTCGAGCGTTTAGCTCAGTGTGGATGCTGCCTGAAATCCATGGCTTCTGGTATGTACGTACAGTCACTGTGGGGACGACGTCATCGATGCACTTATTGATGAAGCCATTGACTAACGTGGTGTACTCCTCAATGCCATCGGAAGAATCCCAGAACATATTCCAGTCTGTGCTAGAAAAACAGTCCTGTAGCTTAGCATCTGCTTCATCTGTATACATCAATGAAGTTGCTCTTGCTGCTGGTGATTCTCTGATCCACCTCTACGCAGACGACACCATTCTTTATACTTCTGTCCCCTCTTTGGACACTGTGTTAACTATCTTCCAGACGAGCCTCAATGCCATACAACTCTCCTTCGTGGCATCCAACTGCTCTTAAATGCAAGTAAAACTAAATGCATGCTATTCAACCGATCACTGCCCGCACCTGCCCACCCGTCCAGCATCACTACTCTGGACGTCTCTGACTTAGAATACGTGGACAACTACATATACCTAGGTGTCTGGTTAGACTGTAAACTCTCCTTCCAGACTCACATTAAGCATCTCCAATCCAAAATTAAATCTAGAATTGGCTTCCTTTATCGCAACAAAGCATCCTTCACTCATGCTGCCAAACATACCCTTGTAAAACTGACCATCCTATGGATTCTCGACTTCGGTGATGCCATCTATAAAATAGCCTCCAACACTCTACTCAACAAACTGGATGCAGTCTATCACAGTGCCATCCGTTTTGTCACCAAAGCTCCATACACTACCCACCAATGCGACCTGTACGCTCTCGTTGGTTGGCCCTCGCTTCATACTCGTCGCCAAACCCAATGGCTACAGGTTCCCTACAAGTCTCTGCTAGGTAAAGCCCCGCCTTATCTCAGCTCACTGGTCACCATAGCAGCACCCACCCGTAGCACACGCTCCAGCAGGTATATCTCACTGGTCACCCCCAAATCCAATTCCTCCTTTGGTCGTCTTTCCTTCCAGTTCTCTGCTGCCAATGACTGGAATAAACTGCAAAAATCTCTGAAGCTGGAGACTCATATCTCCCTCACTAGCTTTAAGCGCCAGCTGTCAGAGCAGCTCACAGATCACTGAACCTGTACATAGCCCATCTGTAAACGGCCCATCTATCTACCTACCTCATCCCCATACTGAATTTATTTATCTTGCTCCTTTGCACCCCAGTATCTCTACTTGCACATTCATCTTCTGCAGATCTACCATTCCAGTGTTTAATTGCTATATTGTAATTACTTCGCCACCATGGCCTATTTATTGCCCAAACTCCCTTACCTCATTTGCAATCACTGTATATAGACTTTAGTTTTTTTTGTTATTGACTATGTTTTGTTTATTCCATGTGTAACTTGTATGGCTATGCATATTTATGTTGTATGGGTCGAATTGCTATGCTTTAGCTTGGCCAGTTCGCAGTTACAAATGAGATCTTGTTCTCAGCTAGCCTACCAGGTTAAATAAAGGTGAAATGAATAAAAAAATCGGATAATTTTTTATTGATCTAGTCACTGGTGCTTCCTGATTTAATTTTTGATTGTAAGCAGGAATCAGGAGGATAGAATTATGGTCAGATTTGCCAAATGGAGGGCAAGGGAGAGCTATGTATACGTCTCTGTGTGTGGAGTAGTGGTGGTCCAGAGTTTTTTCCCCCTCTGATAGCACATTTAACATACTGATAAAAATTGGGTAAAACAGATTTAGGTTTCCCTGTATTAAAGTTCCCGGCTACTATGATCGCCGCCTCTGAGGGAACGTTTTCTTGTTTGCTTATGGCGGAATACAGCTCATTCAATGATGTCTTAGTGCCATCCTCTGACTGTGGTGGTATGTAAATGCTATGAAAAATACATAAAAATACAGATGAAAACTCTCTAGATAGATAGTACCTTTAGCCCCTTTTCTCCTCCTCCTCTTCACGCAAATCACAGGATCTGGGTCTGTTCCCCAGAGAGCAGTATATCGTTCGCATCAGGCTCGTCAGACGGATTCTGCCAGTCCGTGGTGAGTAATCGCAGTCCTGATGACCAGAAGTTAGTTTCGGTCATAAGAGACGGTAGCGGCAACATTATGTACAAAATAAGTTATAAAAAACACAAATAAACAAACCAAAAAACACAATCGGTTGGGGACACGTAAAACGTCTGCCTTCTTCTCCGGCACCATAATTACATTATTACCTCATAGCCCTAAGGTAGGCTACACAATATATTTAACACATGGTAAAATCACAAATGTCTACATTAATAGGACCACCTACTCTATTATAAGATATTCATCGTACCATATTTCTCCAATGCCAAACCAGTGTGTCTTGTTTGCAACGAAACTGTCGCTCTTTGCAAATAATTCAATTTGAGATGTCATTATGAATCTAAGCATGGTAATTTCAGAAGTACATTTTCCACCCAACACATGAGGCCTGAGTTGGATGCAGAAAGCTGGTAGTCCTAATTAAGGAGTGCATGGTGACAGTGTTGGAGGAAATAGCTAAACGCCAACCAACAAATATTTGAATAACATAATTGCATCTGTCAAACCAGTAAGCCTACCTTTCTTGCAGTTAATGACCAAAAGCGCCCTCTTTGGCCTCATGAGTCGAAAGTAATTAATAATTGTCATAATTTCACAATTATTTAAAAACAAATTCCGATGAAAATCTGGTGTTTTTACATCGAACAGTTTTGTTATATTTCAGTCGTCTGTTGATGTATATAAAGTCTAATATTGGGATACAAACTCAAAATGTAATACATTCCAACTCTATATCTGACATGGTACAGGTGTCTTATTTTTAAGCCCATAACCATGTCTGTGAGGTGTAGATTTGTTTAAGACTACCAAGAATCACTCTGTGTGACCCAGATTTAGCCCACTGCAGTAAAAGTTTAAAGGCATATCGTACAGACTGCCCTGGCCATAAAAGTCACGTCAAGCATATGGTTGCTATAAGATTAAAATAGGAAAATAAATGTACTCGTTAAAAAAAACGATGAAATATTTATCCAATACTGTCTGATGTACAGTGGGGCAAAAAAGTATTGAGTCAGCCACCAATTGTGCAAGTTCTCCCACTTAAAAAGATGAGAGAGGCCTGTAATGTTCATCATAGGTACACTTCAACTATGACAGACAAATTGAGAAAAAAAAATCTGAAAATCACATTGTAGGATTTTTAATGAATTTATTTGCAAATGATGGTGGAAAACAAGTATTTGGTCAATAACTAAAGTTTATCTCAATACTTTGTTATATACCCTTTGTTGGCAATGACAGAGGTCAAACGTTTTCTGTAAGTCTTCACAAGGTTTTCGAACACTGTTGCTGGTATTTTGGCCCATTCCTCTATGCAGATCTCCTCTAGAGCAGTGATGTTTTGGGGCTGTTGCTGGTCAACACGGACTTTCAACTCCCTCCAAAGATTTTCTATGGGGTTGAGATCTGGAGACTGGCTAGGCCACTCCAGGACCATGAAATGCTTCTTACGAAGCCACTCCTTCATTGCCCGGGCGGTGTGTTTGGGATCATTGTCATGGTGAAAGACCCAGCCGCATTTGATCTTCAATGCCCTTGCTGATGGAAGGAGGTTTTCACTCAAAATCTCACGATACATGGCCCCATTCATTCTTTCCTTTTCACGGATCAGTCGTCCTGGTCCCTTTGCAGAAAAACAGCCCCAAAGCATGATGTTTCCACCCCCATGCTTCACAGTAGGTATGGTGTTCAGCATTCTTTGTCCTCCAAACACGACGAGTTGAGTTTTTACCAAAAAGTTATATTTTGGTTTCATCTGACCATATGACATTCTCCCAATCTTCGTCTGGATCATCCAAATGCTCTCTAGCAAACTTCAGACGGGCCTGGACATGTTCTGGCTTAAGCAGGGGGACACGTCTGGCACTGCAGGATTTGAGTCCCTGGCGGTGTAATGTTTTACTGATATTAGGCTTTGTTACTTTGGTTCCAGCTCTCTGCAGGTCATTCACTAGGTCCCCCCGTGTGGTTCTGGGATTTTTGCTCACCGTTCTTGTTATAATTTTGACCCCACGGGGTGAGATCTTGCGTGGAGCCCCAGATCGAGGGAGATTATCAGTGGTCTTATGTCTTCCATTTCCTAGTAATTGCTCCCACAGTTGATTTCTTCAAACCAAGCTGTTTACCTATTGCAGATTCAGTCTTCCCAGCCTGGTGCAGGTCTACAATTTTGTTTCTGGTGTACTTTGACAGCTCTTTGGTCTTGGCCATAATGGAGTGTGACTGTTTGAGGTTGTGGACAGGTGTCTTTTATACTGATAACAAGTTCAAACAGGTGCCATTAATACAGGTAACGAGTGGAGGACAGAGGAGCCTCTTAAAGAAGAAGTTACAGGTCTGTGAGAGCCAGAAATCTTGCTTGTAATTGATTGCACATGGTGCAAAAACGACATGATCATTGATTATTGACCGCTATGATGGACACCGCTTTGTAGAACCAACAAACCTCAACAAATTTGAACTCGAGAACGAATAATTTGGGGGACTGTAGTTTGCGAATGACTGTGCCAGAGATTTTGATATGTCATGCTGTCAATCTGAATTGGTGGATACATGTCCTTATTTTATTACATTTTTGAACATTCGATGAGGGGTGTTGATGTCAACCTCCTGTATTCAATGGACAGAGATGCTGTGCTATTAACCACGTGTCATAAATATGCATAGCCATCTCGAGACAACTCTGATATGAAGTGTTTTTTAACAACGTTGTCCGGATGTCACGTGTCCTACTCATATCAGTACACTCGTAACCGCCTATTGCAAATTAACCTCACGTAGCAAATAAGCCATTACATGTTTTGTTTAATAAATTCAACACTCTCTCGTTGACCTCCATACAAAAATGCCTTGCTTGGTAAGCGAAAGAAACTAAATACCGTTACCTGCTGGTGATGTCACACCCTAATCTGTTTCACCTGTTCCTGTGATTGTCTCCACCCCCTTCCAGGTGTCGCTTTTTCCCCCAGTGTATTTATCCCTGTGTTTCCTGCCTCTCTGTGCCAGTTCGTCTTGTATGTTTAAGTCAAGTCAACAAGCGTGGTTTTCCCTGTACTCCTTTTGCTATTCTCCTTTTTCTTGTTCTCCCGGTTTTAACCCTTGCCTGTTTCTGGAGTCTGTACCCGCCTGCCTGACCATTCTGCCTGCCTTGACCATGAGCCTGTCTGCCACTCTGTACCTCCTGGACTCTGATCTGGTTTTGACCTTTTTACTTGTCCACGACGATTCTCTTGCCTACCCCTTTGGATTATTAAACATTGTAAGACTCAAAACATCTGCCTCATGTGTGTGCATCTGGGTCTCGCCTTGTGCCTTGATAGGAGAAGACCAATTGTTTTAATTTTGAAATTACCACCCTCATGGCATTCAAGCAATGTCTTCCGCCAAGAGTCGTTCACAATCTTCTCCAGTTGCAGCCACAACTAGACCTAGTTTCAAATGTATCAAGAAATAATCTTATCTGTATACCTAGCATGCTGTCACACCCTGACCATAGTTTGCTTTGTATGTTTCTATGTTTTGGTTGGTCAGGGTGTGATCTGAGTGGGCATTCTATGTTGGATGTCTTGTTTGTCTATTTCTATGTCTGGCCTGATATGGTTCTCAATCAGAGGCAGGTGTTAGTCATTGTCTCTGATTGGGAACCATATTTAGGTAGCCCGGGTTTCACTGTGTGGGTGTGGGTGATTGTTCTTGTCTCTGTGTTTTGCACCAGACAGGGCTGTTTTTGGTTTTCCACGTTTATTGTTTTGTAGTGTTCGTGTTTATCTGTTTTTATTAAACATGAATCAATATAACCACGCTGCGTTTTGGTCCGCCTCTACTTCACCTAAAGAAAACCGTTATACATGCATTGTTTAAAGCACACATTGACAAGTCTCAGTCACAAATGACAGCTCCAATAAACCCCTTATGGTGAACGACATGTGAATAAGAGGCTCGTAGAAACATGATTCACAGGTTTTCAGCTCATCGTTCGCCGGTAGGGGGTCCTGCGTGCTCTGGCATTACTGAGAACACAATATTAAGTTTATTCTGGATACACAGATTCATTCAAAAATGAGTTTAAAACAGTAATATGCTTAATATGAGGAACGATTTCCCTAATAATCCTGTTTACATGGACACATTTGAGTTTGTGAAAACTATTTCTAGGATGCATACTTACTAGCTTTTCAAAACTCACTTCACTCGTGCATAAGTTGGAGGCTTGCGTTACCGGTACTGGCACATGTACAGATCAAATACACCACTGTCCTAATAACTTGAAAGGTTGCTCAGAAAACCAAGTGTTTTAATCAGTCTATGCTTCGATTATCACCTTCCCGCGATTAAGAAAAGCAGAGGTGTTGACATGACTAATGCCATACTCTGCCTTTTGCTATCATCAGTTCAATATTGAATTATTACTGTGCATTTAAACGTACACACTGACTCAAATGAACGAAATCGGAGCTGACCAAACGAGTCGAAGATCAGAGTCAGTAAAAAGAGCCGAAATTCCCATCACCATTAAGTGCCAGTTGGAGAAATTGCTTCAGTTGTGAATGAAAGCCAATGGTCAAATATTCTAGTACACTGCTGGTTGCGCGCGTTTTGGACTGCGAGGCTTTATGCTACAGCTCCAGCACTGCAACAGAGAGAACATTTCCACCCACAGTATAATTGTTCTGAACCTTGAACCGACCCACAGTATAATTGTTCTGAACCTTGAACCGACCCACAGTATAATTGTTCTGAACCTTGAACCGACCCACAGTATAATTGTTCTGAACCTTGAACCGACCCACAGTATAATTGTTCTGAACCTTGAACCGACCCACAGTATAATTGTTCTGAACCTTGAACCGACCCACAGTATAATTGTTCTGAACCTTGAACCGACCCACAGTATAATTGTTCTGAACCTTGAACCGACCCACAGTATAATTGTTCTGAACCTTGAACCGACCCACAGTATAATTGTTCTGAACCTTGAACCGACCCACAGTATAATTGTTCTGAACCTTGAACCGACCCACAGTATAATTGTTCTGAACCTTGAACCGACCCACAGTATAATTGTTCTGAACCTTGAACCGACCCACAGTATAATTGTTCTGAACCTTGAACCGACCCACAGTATAATTGTTCTGAACCTTGAACCGACCCACAAGTTGAAGGAATATTTTCCTTTCACCCGACAGCTGATTTTTTTGTGGAACCGTGGGTACTTGACCCGATCCAGAACTCAAATGTTCCGTGAGAAAGAGAGAGAGAGTGTGTGAGAGAGAGCGAGAACGAGAGTGAGAGCGAGAGAGGTTGGCAGTATACTTTACAAAGATGGTGTCTTCTATTCCCTGTGAAGCTGTGGCAATTTGCTGAGACTACACTGATTGAACTGGCTGGGGCCCAGGTATTGTGCACGCTAAGCACTCCACGGTTAAGTCTGAGGGGAGGTGTGTGTGTGTGAGGGGGGTGAAGCGAGGGGTCCATCTGCTCTCTTCTGCTCCTCTGCACTGATATAAGATTACGTTAATCTGGGTACTTGTCAGGACAGGTTAGTGAAAGCAGGCAATTGGGTGAGCTCATGCTAAACTGGTTGGCTAGAAAACGGCTGTTTCTGCACCCTTACTCTGTGGTGTCGAGCATGGCAGAGGAAAGCGACAGATCATAGTCCTGGACTGGGATAGACTTTAGTTCAGTGGGTATGCTGTGTTTCAATAGGCTTGCGATTGATGTACAGGGGGGCTCCATATTTTGTGGCCATAGACAATAATGTGTGCTTGTGCGCATGTGTGTGTACAATGACACAATGTTGTTTAAAATGTGTGTGTGTGTGTGTGTGTGTGTGTGTGTGTGTGTGTGTGTGTGTGTGTGTGTGTGTGTGTGTGTGTGTGTGTGTGTGTGTGTGTGTGTGTGTGTGTGTGTGTGTGTGCGTCTGTCATTGTCTCAGGCACTCCTATGGAAGTCAGGCCTCAATTTCAGTCTGGTCCCTCCCCCAGCCTTGCCCTCACATTTTAGGTCACCCTGTCCCCGCCTTCCCCAAACATTTTTATTCAATTAAATAGCCCTCTTAAACTCCTGGCCGACATCCTGTGTACTTCTGATGTTGTTTTCTCTCCATGCACTTTAAGGCCGTAATGATTTTCTAACTTGTTATGCTAATTAAGATGGCCGGCCTCTCGGGATCTTTCTGCCATGGCTCAGGATTTATTGTCCGTTTGCTTGGGGGGAAAGAAAGGAAACACACACACGCACACACACAAGAAGTTAGGGACTATGTAATCCCGTTAACCAAGGGAAAATGGGCGCAGTAACAGGGAGGAGAGGAGTGGCAGTCAACCCTGCTTCCTGTCTTTTATGTTCCTGTTAATGTTTCCTCTTGTTTTAACTTCCTCTCAGGATCCCCGCTAATCCTCACGCCTGTTCCTAATTGGTTGAGTCCCACAGCAGCAACAGGGGCCCGTCTGTGCGAGGAGAGAAGAACATGAATTCAATCAAACCAACAATGCTTTAAAAAAGGTAATGATTGACTTTGTTATAGAGCATATATAATACTAATAATGTATTACATTTCCATAGTGCTTTAAATAGAATCTCAAAAAAATATATTTTTTATAAAAATATCTTTACAAGCACATCATAAACATCACATTATGAGTACATAGAGATTTAGCCTATTAGATTAAATGTATTAATAGTGTTCCTGCACTGTGAAAATGAATATTATTCTTAATGGTAGTGGAGAATAATGTTTACTTATAGTGAACAAATATCAAGACATATTTCCCCTTTAACTATTGATATTAATATTTTATTATTGGCTTCCTGAAGTGATATTTTGATTGACTCCCTCCCTTAACCAGCAGAAAACCCGATAGGACATTTATCTGACACACTGATACACAGGGTTGTCAAACTTTGTACAAAAATTCTAATGATCAAATGAAACTAATTATGAGGGACATTATCAATGGAATTCATCTGCAAAGCATTGTCTCCAAGCAATGTAATTGCAACTCTCCACAAACCACTAAGGAATGCCAAACCTTAAATTCATTCAAATTTTTGTTATATTCCTTTATGTTGGATATTTGCAATTCTATTCCCATAATAAGAGTAAGTAGGCCTATGAATTTACACATAATATATAAACCTTATTAAAGGCAACAACAAGATACAAATAACCATTTTCAAACAAGGATTTATTGCTCACTCATTTCTATTTAAGTTTTCTTGTGACTAAATGTCTAACCTTTGTGTTTCTACGTGGAGAAAACCCTATTGTTCTTGTCCAAAATGACCTATTTTATTATATCCTTATAGCATTTGTTTTAGTTTCTGAACCACTGAATTGAGCAATTGGAAGTAAAAAGCTCCTTTGAATTTTTCTATGTTTCTGAACCATTGCCTTTGAAAGATCAGCTGCAATAGCAGCTATAGCGCTAACTCTGTCCATGCCTACACAGCCTTTCCCTCTTCTCCCTCAGCAGAAATAGGATATGTCCCAATTATCACCCTTTTCCTCATAAAGTGCACTGTGTTTGACCACATCACGTAGGGGCCCAGTCAAAAATAGTGCACTATATAAGGAATAGGGTGCCATTTGAGATACAGTTATTCCCTATAAAGTGCACTACTTTTATACTTGTTTAATAGTGCATGGGCCCTGTTCAAAAGAAGAGCACTAAATAGGGTGGCATTTGGGACGTTGACATATAGTCATCTGACTCCCTGGATCCCATTTGCCCAGAATAACAGTAATAGGCAGATCCCAATGTCTCCCACTTCCAGGGAATTTAAACCCTTAAACTAGACCTCCTTGAAGTCTCTGTTTGTTCTGGGCTACATCCCAAATGGCACACTACGTATGACTTATGGACCCTGGTCAAAAGTAGTGTACTACATAGTGAACAGGGTGCCGTTTGGGATCTAGCCCTGGAGTTAAGAAAATAAGGTTTGGAATCCTTATACATGGTATCATGGCTGTATCAAAGAGCAGTCTAGTTATTCAGAGAATGTAGCTAGAGGGATATGAATGCTAGCCTTTTAATTTGCTGTTTTCATAATTCCTCGGTTGTTAAAATTACATTTACTGCACAATTATTAGTTTTTCCCTTCGGGTATTTTGGTTTGAAAATAGAATGAAGTTCTAGTACAGCTGTTTATTTGTATAACTTTAGCAGGGTTTTAATAAGAGTAGAATGATTTATGCCAGTCAGGTGGTCAAAAACACAGTTTATCAAATGTCAGACACCAGGCAAGCAAAGTATTTATTAAAATAGTAAAATGTTTAAGAATTCAAATCAAAGATTCCGACATGACTTTCTGCTCTTAATTAAATTGATTATTTTATTTTCATGGGCATTTGTTTCTAGGTCTCATTATTTGTCACATTAGGTCCCATTAACTTCCATTGAGGACAACCATAAGGAGACACACACACACGCATATACACACACCCGTGCACACATACATGCGTGCACACACTTACACGGCGGGCATGCACACACGCACTATTGCACGCACACATGCACGCACACACATTCACACACACGCACGGTAGACCTGGGCTTAATTAGTACAACCACCTGAAATCAACCTTCATAGCGTTAGCAGAAAGTGTATGTATTTCTCAATGTGAACTTGTAGTCCTTCCTTCCACTCTTCAGAAAGGGGCTGTGTAGCATCTGCAGTATGGCTATCGTCCCTGTCAGCCATAGGATAGGATGCAAGGGCATGGGTGAGGATGGAGGTAGGAGAAGAAGCAGAGAAGCAGAGGAGGAGGTAGAGAGGCAGCCAAGAGCACTTGGCATCACCTTCTGAAGCAAACCCCCATGTTAATTACCCAACTTAAATCATTATTTCAATGATTTGTTTGTGTTTATTTCAATGTTTGTATCCCCTCCCCCCTTTTTTGCTTTTCATCCATGTTTATTTATTTATTTGTTTGTTTGTTTATTTATTCCTCCACCCCTCCTCTCTGGACTTTTTCCACCATATGGTTGCAGATCAAATAATGTCAAACATTTTGCCCTTGCAAGTTTTTGCAATTTGCAGTTTCTAAACATGCAACCTGTTGAAAGCAGGAGTGATAATGGACATGCTCTACCCCCCGCCGTCCCAGTCCCACCATATCTCCCTTCAATTAATGCTACAGCGGGAGTTTCATGTAATAACACTTGCGCTTGTGAGCTGTCCACGTGAGAGGGAGAAGTGGAGAGAGAGGGGGGCGTGTTGGAGAAGGTAGCACAAAACACAAAAAAATGATTAAAAAGACTCGAATGTGGTAGGTGGTAGTGGCAGGCCCTTTGTTGTGTGTCCATGTTAATGTTGCATGTTAGCTAAATGGGGCAGAGAGAAGGGGGTCATACGATTGGCAAATGTGCATGCTAAGCTTGTCTATCATTTTTGCTGCGTTGAACCAAACCTCTGCCAGCAGGACAGTGGACGCGTTGACAGCTGTAATTACCCATCGCCATGGCGATCACTTTTGTCCTGTCATGGGCGGCCGTCGTAGGGCCCTCCTCTTGTTGGTG
The DNA here is from genome assembly GCF_002021735.2 of Oncorhynchus kisutch. Classification (NCBI taxonomy): domain Eukaryota; kingdom Metazoa; phylum Chordata; class Actinopteri; order Salmoniformes; family Salmonidae; genus Oncorhynchus; species Oncorhynchus kisutch. Next base: position 2,474,595 of record NC_034199.2, read on the forward strand.
TTTTTAATCAGATTGTCACTCTGTAGACCGGCAGACAGAAGCCAGGCCAGGGGAGGGTGTGGGTGTCTGTCGGGTATATGGGATGGAGGTATGTGTGTTTTGGAGGGGCGTTCAGGTTTGTGTGTGCGTGTTGGAGCCGTCTGTCTCTAAACCCCAGTTAAGCATGTTTAATTAGGCCCTCCAGAGCACCCCCTTTACATAAACACACATGCACTCACACACAGACACACATGCACTCACACACACACACACACACGCACACACACACACACACACACACACACACACACACACACACACACACACACACACACACACACACACACACACACACACACACACACTGAGTTTAACTTCACAGACAATACACAAGGAAGAATAGGAAATATATGAATGTGAAAGAGATATGAATGTATTTTAGGAGAGAGAAGAGTAGGCTTGTGCATCTGTGTTTGTGTATGTGTGCATGTGCGTGTCTGTTTTAAGAGGATGCAGCTTTGTGGTTATGTATAGATTGTGCCTTTGATTTCTAAATAAAAGCAAACACCAGAGACTGTTTCCCTAATACGTTCTTATTACTGTGTCATTTATAGTTAGGGATGATTTATTGTTGTTTAGTTGGTTTTATGTAATTATAGAACCCAACTGTGCTTAGTGATCATGGTATTTTACTGTAACCTAATGAAAATAGATTTCTATTTTTAAGTCAAACAAATAATAGAATAGAATAGAACAGAACTTTATTGCCCATCTAAGGACGGAAATTGTTCTTTGGCATCACCATGCTCGAATGAAAAGGATCACATGCAAATCATACACATTGACAACAGTCAGCCTACTAAAATGTATACATAAAGACAGAGGGGACATTGACACATTCATTAATAACTGTCTGCTGCCCTTATTGCACTGTTCCATGTACACTTTGACAGGGATGTCTAATCAGGTGTCCATACTAACTCATAGAAATAAATAAAGAAGTGTTTTAGTCTTTACATCGTATTCCCCATTATTGTCTCCTTCCAGCCCTATTAACAAATGTGTTCTAGTTAATTATATTCCCATGAATTTCAGTTACCCCTTATTTTATGGGCTCATTTTACAAACGGATAAAACAGAATTAATCAATTCATGGCTATTCACAGATGGCTGAGTCATTTTTGAAATCATTTTGATGTCTTATTGGTTCTTGATGAAAATGTCTCAGAAATACCTGGCATAGCTTAGTACAAAAAAAAAACTACGTTTTAGCCTCAAATGACTTTCATTCTCTCTCTCTCTCTGTCAAGAATGGTACTTCTTTACTGATACTTCATCAAATATCTTCTCTGATACTGATGTGGCTGAGGCCCGTGGCACTGCTGGCACACAGGAGACACAGCTGGAGCAGCTTTAATGAACAAATTGAATAAATTGAATATCATTTTGCTTATTAGCTAGAAATTAAACTGAAATTAAATTGAATACAAATCTGCCATTGAGTAGCCAGATCGCCAATCAAAAAAATATGCTTAATCTAATGTAGAACGAGACTGCCATTTATTGTGCAACTGGTAACTATTAAAATATTGGAAAGCTAGTGTTGTAAGGTTGCTTTGGATTGTGCAGATTTTGCATGTCACAGCATGTGTATGTGAGATTGTGTGTGTGTTCATTACACCCTTTTAAGATTGCCAGATGGAGTTCCTTACTGTGAGAGGAGAGTCATACAGCTGAAGTGTATAGAAAATATCTTTAGAAGCAAATTGATTGATTGATTGACTTTATTTGACAATTCTTTAAATACATACATTTGAAGTCGGAACATTACATACACCTTAGCCAAATACATTTAAACTCAGTTTTTCACAATTCCTGACATTTAATCCTAGTAAAAATTCCCTGTCAGGTAGGATCACCACTTTATTTTAAGAATGTGAAATGTCAGAATAATAATAGAGATAATGATTTATTTCAGCTTGTATTTCTTTCATCACATTCCCAGTGGGTCAGAAGTTTACATACACTCAATTAGTATTTGGTAGCATTGCCTTTAAATTGTTTAACTTGGGTCAAATGTTTCAGGTAGCCTTCCACAAGCTTCCCACAATAAGTTGGGTGAATTTTGTCCCATTCCTCCTGACAGAGCTGGTGTGCCTGTGTCAGGTTTGTAGGCCTTCTTGCTCGCACACGCTTTTTCAGTTCTGCCCATACATTTTCTATAGGATTGAGGTCAGGGCTTTGTGATGGCCACTCCAATACCTTGACTTTGCTGTCCTTAAGCCATTTTGCCACAACTTTGGAAGAATGATTGGGGTCATTGTCCATTTGGAAGACCCATTTGCGACCAAGATTTAACTTCCTGACTGATGTCTTGAGATGTTGCTTCAATATATCCACATAATTTTCTTCTCTCATGATGCCATCTCTTTTGTAAAGTGCAACAGTCCCTCCTGCAGCAAAGCACCCCCACAACATGATGCTGCCAACCCCGTGGTTCACGGTTGGGATGGTGTTCTTCGGCTTGTAAGCATCCACCTTTTTCCTCCAAACATAACGATGGTCATTATTGCTGAGCGGCCTTAAAGGTTATGTCGATATAAGACTCGTTTTAATGTGGATATATATACTTTTGTACCTGTTTCCTCCAGCATCTTCACAAGGTCCTTTGCTGTTGTTCTGGGATTGATTTGCACTTTTCGCACCAAAGTACATTAATCTCTAGGAGACAGAACGTGTCTCCTGCCAGAGCGGTATAACTGCTGCGTGGTCCCATGGAGTTTATACTTGCGTACTATTGTTTGTTCAGATGAATACGGTACCTTCAGGCATTTGGAAATTGCTCCCAAGGATGTACCAGACTTGTAGAGGTCTACAATTTTGTTTCTGATTTCTGATTTCTTTTGATTCTCCCATGATGTCAAGCTAACTGAATTTGAAGGTAGGCCTTGAAATACATCCACAGGTACACCTCCAATTGACTCAAATTATGTCAATTAGCCTATCAGAAGCTTCTAAAGCCATTACATCATTATCTGGAATTTCCCAAGCTGTTTAAAGGCACAGTCAACTTAGTGTATGTAAACTTCTGACCCACTCGAGTTGTGATACAGTGAATTATACGTGAATTAATCAGTCTGTTAACAATTGTTGGAAAATTACTTGTGTCAGGAACAAAGTAGATGTCCTAACCGACTTGCCAAAATTATAGTTTGTTAACAAGAAATGTGTGGAGTGGTTGAAAAACTATTTTTAATGGCTCCAACCCAAGTGTATGTAAACTACCGTCTTCAACTGTACATAAGGGCACTCCAGCCGGGGCACAAGAATAACACAATTAAACATAATTCCACTGTGGTCTTTTTGAAGTGGGAAGGGGGAATGCAACAAGGTTAGGCACCAATTGTTGTGGCAACACAACGACAGACAAAATTGTTGTTGGTTTCATGACATGAGGTAATTAGTACAATTCCCTTTCCTAATCAACAACAATGGACAGGTACATCTCCCTGTCTCACATACCCTTAATATATAAAACAATCAATCCCTAATATATAGCTGACAATCACAATACGATACACACTAGGCACCAAAAGGCAGACCATATGCTGTCCCAGGCATTTCCTTCTCAGCCACATGTTATACTCTTACCACTCATTTTTGAGACATGCTACTATAAGGCATAATTATTTTCAGTGAGAACCTGAAACTACCTATGGAGGTTATCAGTTAAAAATGATTCGGATGACTATTCCAAGGAATGGCAGCTGAGTATGAAAATGTTTCTTTCTCCGTACCACTTTGAAATCTAAAAGGAACCGCGTCAGTTTGACTCCTTCTAGTAGAGGAGTAGTTATGGTTATCCCTTACTAAGTTAAAGTAGTTACACAGGAACCTGAGGAACATACTGTAGACAACGTTATGTACTAAACACAATTTAATCTGAGAGACTCTCTCCTCCACTTTGAGCCATCTAAGGCTTTGGTCAAGATGGGTTATTATGGGTCAAGATGCGTAAGTGCTGTAAGTTTAAGAATAATTCTGACTAATTTGTTCTGAGATGTCTGCAACATTTTGTTTTGTTTTATCTTGGGGGCACCATTGTACAAAGAAGGGCATGTATAGTCAAAGTGGGACTGAACTAGAGTCCCTGCCAATGACCCCATTGCATTCTTATCCAGTTAATTGGAGGTTCTTGCCAGAAACCAAATTTTATGGTGTACTTTGGAGTTAACATGTTGTGCCATGCTCTCCCCTGTTAGATGGTTATCTAGTACACATCAAAAATAATTAATATAGTATTTTGCTGTGAGCACTATGTCACATACTACCGCCTTAAAACCAGGGGATGACAGCTTACTGTCACATACTGTAGCCTTTTACTGACATTCAGAAGTTCAGCACTGAGGGCTTTCTCAACCACATTTTTGTCTTTGTGGGAAACCAACAGAGCAGAAGCATCTGCATAGAGGAAAAGGTCACATGTACAGGCAGATTTCAGATCATTTATATACAATAGAAAAATGAAAAGTGGACCCAGCACACTCCTTTGGGGTTCCCCGCAGTTCAAGATTTTGGGTTTAGGCATATCCACCATCTGTTTTCTTCATTGCAGATAAGAGCTAACCCATTTTGCTGCTAAGTTGTTAAAGCCCATGGCTCTTAGTTTGATTAACAGAATCTCATGATCCACTGTATCAAATGTCTTTTGGAGATCTAACATAGCCATACCACAACATTTCCCTCCGTCTACTTCCTTATGTGATCAGGTAGGGCATTCCCATCCGGGGCGACTTTGAGTTTCTTTAGATACTTTGACATTTTGGGACATGCAAGTCAACATGAAAACATTCCAAATAAAATGTTACATAACTCCACATAATGCCATTAAAACATCAAATGAATTAATAAAACACTTTATATGGTTAATTATGTTGTAAGCACACTCCACTCTTCAGTCTACCTCAGGTGTAAAAACACACCGCATCCTCTGGTGCAAACCTCATGGCTGGTGAGCAAGGTCTTTGTCTGATGATTACTGTCGCGACAAGCCAAGAGGGAAACACGGCAAGAGTTTTCCCGTCTTGCTCAAGGATGATACAGCTACATCGAACTAAAATTAAGTGAGTGTGTGTGTGTGTGTGTCTGGATGTGTGTGTGCATACATCTGTGTGTGTGATCATGCGTGTTTGTTCACTGAGCTAACACAGGGCTTGATAACTACACAAGAGTGGCTGGTGTATGCTATTGTCTGTAATGATGTGTAGTGTCAGTATTAGGATAGGATGATAGGCCTCACTGCACCAGAGAGAGAGAGAGAGAGAGGCCCTGTTAGTCTGTTCTCATCTCCGGGGTGACAAGGCCTGTCAGTTAGAGAGTTGGACTGCAGCCAACATTTACTGTGTGCTTAGAAAATGACTCGTCCAGTGCCAGCAATGTCCAACTACGGAACAGTGTGTACCCCTTATTTGATTTTCCCTTACTAAATGTATATGTTGCTGCTAACTTCCAGGAAGATTGTGGCACATTTGCTGCAAACCAAGTAGTGTGCAACAAAGTGATGCCAGAAGTTTGCAAATGTGTAGATTATTTTTTTCTAGCAAACAATTCTCTTGAGATTTTATTTTAATCTGTGGAAAACCTGGGGTTACAGTATGTTGATTTGATGTGTATATAGAAATACAAGCATTTCGCTGCATCTGCGAAAACATCTGCAAATCTGTGTTCGTGACAAATAAACTTTGATTTGATGTGATGTTTTTTGGGATAGAGTGAAACACATTTTGTTGCTAGCTATGTTAGTTTCAACCTGTAAATGCCACTGACTGGCTAGCTAGCTAGTTAATGGCTAGCGCTTAACTAGTTAGCTAACATTAGCTATCATATATCTGCACAATTAATGTGATAGCTAGCTAGCTAATTATTTACTGGATATTTTAAACACATTTTTTGGTGATGACATGTTTGAGCTACACTGTTCTGTAGCATGTTAGTAAGCACTACAGCTAAAGTAACAATATGACTTGACATCAGATTGATGGATAACCTTCCCCTATCCATGATGTTGGAAGAGGCTTCATTGGGAAGAGGCTGCATCAACACCCTGGAAAGATGTTTGTGGTGCACTCAGACAATTAGAGTGACAAGTGTATTGTCTTCAAGCTTGATAAGGTAACCAAATGCATGTATTATTATCATAAATGTAGCCCATAAATTAATTTTTTGTAACAATTAGATCATTTGTTGCTTTAAAATAGTATGTAGCTCATCTTAATCATGTGTTGTTCCTTCTCTCTTTCTTACCAGGCAAACATTTTGATTGAGGCCTCATTCACACTGAGGACAGAAAAAGATGGGTGCACTACCAGGTCAAGACTTACTGTGGCTTACGAAAGTGTTCACCCCCTAGGCATTTTTCCTATTTTGTTGCCTTAAAACCTGGAATTAAAAATATATTTTTTTTGGGGGGGGGGGGGGGGGGGTTGTATCATTTGATTTACACAACATGCCTACCACTTTGAAGATGTACATTTTTTTTTTGTGAAACAAACACGAAATAACACAAAAAACAGAACTGTCTCTATAAGCTTGGCACATCTAGACACTTGGATTTTAGCCCATTCTTCAAGGCAAAACTGCTCCAGCTCCTTCAAGTTGGATGGGTTCCGCTTTTGTACAGCAATATTTAAGTCATACCATAGATTCTCAATTGGATTGAGGTCTGGGCTTTTACTAGGCCATTCCAAGACATTTAAATGTTTACCCTTAAACCACTCGAGTGTTGCTTTAGCAGGATGCTTCGGGTCATTGTCCTGCTGGAAGGTGAACCTCCATCCCAGTCTCAAATCTCTGGAAGAGTGAAACAGGTTTCCCTGAAGAATTTCCCTGTTTTTAGGCTCATCCATAATTTCTTCAATTCTGACCAGTTTCCCAGTCCCTGCCGATGAAGAATATCCACACAGCATGATGCTACCACCACCATGCTTCACTGTGGGGAGGGTGTTCTCGAAGTGTTGGATTTGCGCCAGACACAGCATTTTCCTTGATGGCCAAAAAGCTCAATCTGACCAGAGTACCTTCTCCCATATGTTTGGGGAGTCTCCCACTTGCCTTTCGGCAAACTTGCCTTAAGAAATGGCTTTTTTATAGCCAATCTTCCGTAAAGCCCAACTCTGTGGAGTGTCCTATGGACAGATACTTCAATCGCCGCTGTAGAGCTTTGCAGCTCCTTCAGGATTATCTTTGGTCTCTTCGTTGCCTCTCTGATTAATTCCCCCCCTGCCCTGTCCGTGAGTTTTGATGGGCGGCCCTCTCTTGGCAGGTTCGTTGTGGGGCCAAATTCTTTCAGTTTTTGAATAATGGATTTAATGGTGCTCCGGTGGGATGTTAAAAGTTTCAGATATTTTTTTATAACAAAACCCTGATCTGTACTTCTCCACAAATGTGTCCCTGTTCTGTTTGGAGAGCTCCTTGGTCTTCATGGTGCCGCTTGCTTGGTGGTGCCCCTTGCTTAGTGGTGTTGCAGACTCTGGGTGCTTTCAGAACAGGTGTGTATATATATGCTGAGATCATGTGACACTTAAATAAAGTCCACCTGTGTGCAAAAACTAATTAGGTGACTTGTGAAGGTAATTGGACCATTTGCACCAGATCTTATTTAGGGGCTTCATAGCAAAAGGGGTGAATAAACACACCACTTTTCTGTTTTTTTAAAACATTTTTTGAAACAAGTTATTTGTTTCATTTCACTTCACCAATTTGGCCTATTTTGTTTATGTCCATTACATGAAATCCAAATGAAAATCCATTTAAATTACAGGTTGTAATGCAACAAAATAGGAAAAACACCAATGGGGATGAATGCTTTTGCAAGGCACTGTATTGCTTGCATGGCATGATGATGATTGCCATATTAAGCATAACTCCATTTTGATGTTGCTATTCTTCCACCCAAGCCTGAGTCAGAAAGATGTCACAACTAGTAGACAACTGGCTCTTGATGATGATTGAAGATCGTAATTAGTTGATTCGTTTGAATCAAATGTGTTGAGGCTTGGCTGAATAAAAAACTTTGTATACTCTGGCTCTCTAGGAACAGTTGAGTAGTTAGTATCGGGTCCAATCTGTCACAACATGTTAATATTAATGTCTGGGGTTATAAAGGTGTGAATTGTGAGGGGGGCTGATGGTTTGGTTCCTCTCTAGGTTTCTTCCTAGGTTTTGGCCTTTCTAGGGAGTTTTTCCAAACCACCGTGCTTCTACACCTGCATTGCTTGCTGTTTGGGGTTTTAGGCTGGGTTTCTGTACAGCACTTTGAGATATCAGCTGATGTAAGAAGGGCTATATAAATACATTTGATTTGATTTAAAACAGTGAGATTTTACCACACACACATGGTTTTACACTGGAATGTAATCCTCAGTTGACTTTTTTGACTTGTGGGAATGATCTTAGGGGATGGTGTTTGGGTTGGGGTGTGTGCTCCTTTGGCTTTGGGGTTAAGTTAAGACTCTGAATGTTACGGTGAATGAGGTTTATGGGGGTTGTCTGTGATTGACGGCTGTTTATAACATATAATGTAATGTCAGATAGAACCTGACCCAGGAGGCATGAGTTATGACCACAGATTTAAATTCGGTGATTAGGGGTCAATTTCTATAGAACAGTGTGTGTACTGACAAGTATGATGTAACATTTCAAATGTTATTAGGCCAAAAATGTGTGCGATTATGTAAGATTTCTTACACAGTGATGGGGAAACAATGGCTAGATGAAGCATTGAGGTTTTCCAGCCAATTGTGTTGAAACAAGGGTTCATTACTCAAGGCTTTGATGTCCCACACCACATAGCGCGTGCACAACGTAGCCTTTTTGTCTTCTACCAAACCAATACAAAACCAATCAGGTGGTTGTTCAACTAAACAATATCAAAAACGATTAACACTCAACACAACAAAAATTATTTCATTTTTTAAATTGTAGTACATTTTACAAAATGACTCACTCAAAATGTACCAAGTATAATATATTATAACTATAAACATCATTTACATTGTTACAAATTTAAAAAATGAGGACAATATTCACAAAGTATATTATTTCAAAACCCACACAAAGTAGGCTATTTGATTGACAACTATTGTTACTTCTGTAAACAATGTACAATTGCAAACAACTATTCAGGGACCATTAAAAAATGTAGGTAACCTTGCTCAATAAGATTTAGTACAGACCAGGCCTGACACACAATGTAGAAACAGTAGCTTACTGTGACAACAATTCAGTAGATTCTACAAGCATTAGATAGAGACAGATGAAGAGAGACGATACAAAACACAATAACTGTTCACAGACAATTTTTAAAAAGTACACAATTTCCCTATAAGATTTGTAGAACAAATTCAAGTCACACTGTCACTTAGGGCTGGACGATATCACCAAAATATCATATCAAGTTATTTAAAAAAATGTTTACGGCATGACGGAATTTGATGATATTTTATGTTTTGGAAAAATTTAAGTTCAAAATTTGCTTTATGAGTAGTGCATGACCCTAGAATGGCAACATATACATTCTAAGTGATTTCAATTGGTCTTTCTTCAATTCTGATTATTTTGATACTGTTAAACTTCAACCAAAAATTATGTTCTGCATTTTCAGCCATTTCTGCATTTCCTGCATTCATTTCAGATCATTTCTACACTGCCACATAGGGATGCAGAAAATGGGCAAACAATCTAAGCCTCATTTTTAACCAAATGTTGCAATTGCGATTTTACTTACAATTTAGATACTTAGGTGAACCGTTGAAATCATAGAAATAGAATGATTATTCTAATGTTATAGTTTTAATATAATAGTGGGCACTTTGAATACAGTGTTGTTTGACATGACAATGAATGACCATGCCAAGGAGGAGTTATTGTGACAGAGTAGGAACCAAAGTGTTGATAAGTGCTTCCTAGGAGACCCTATAATCTTTGGCTTTCAATGTTTTCTCTTAGCAACTTCATGTAGCATACATATTCATATTTTGCATTTTCCTCTTTGATTTAGAAGATACTGTTGCACAAACAACATGCTGATTTAGGTATACACCATCACTGGTATCATCAGTCTGTATAGCTAGTTACATTTGCTCTGACTCAGTACATTTACTAGCTACATTTATATTTATATTAACCAACATATACTAAAATATCCATGAGTCACTAGCCAGCCAACCATACATCATGAGTTAGTTAGATTATTAACATTATATTTTGAAGTTATTATTTCATATGAGCATTACGATCAAGTTTTACACCAATCATCAACATCAATGATCAACTGATAGCCCACCCTCTGTTCCCGATGTCAATCATGTATTTAGGAGGAACTGTAGCTTGCTTAAAATGTGTGATGATGATTGATTGTGTTGTTGCAGAAATAAATGGGCATATGCTAAAAAAAGTTGAAATATTTGCTACAGTTGCATTTGGTGTGTTAGGAATTTCACTTAGGAATTTCACAATATGAATGATGAAAGTAAACATGTACATAATATCACAGACAGACAGACAGACAGACAGACAGACAGACAGACAGACAGACAGACAGACAGACAGACAGACAGACAGACAGACAGACAGACAGACAGTTTCCCGGGTTATTGAAAACCTCCTTATTAAAGTTATGGATCCAAATCAAATCAAAGTTTATTTGTCACGTGTTCCCGAATACAACAGGTGAAATGCTTACTTACAGGCTCTAACCAACAATGCAAAAAAGTTGTTAGGTGAACATTAGGTAAGGAAAGAAATAAAAACAACAGTAAAAAGACAGTGAAAAATAACAGTAGCGAGGCTATAAACAGTAGCGAGGCTATATACAGTAGCGAGGCTATATACAGTAGCGAGGCTATAACAGTAGCGAGGCTATATACAGTAGAGAGGCTATATACAGTAGCTAGGCTATAACAGTAGCTAGGCTATAACAGTAGCGAGGCTATATACAGTAGCTAGGCTATAACAGTAGCGAGGCTATATACAGTAGCGAGGCTATATACAGTAGCGAGGCTATAACAGTAGCGAGGCTATATACAGTAGCGAGGCTATAACAGTAGCGAGGATATAACAGTAGCTAGGCTATATATAGGCACCGGTTGGTCGGGATGATTGAGGAAGTATGTACATGTAGATATGGTTTAAAGTAACTATGCATATATGATGAGCATAGAGTAGCAGTAGCGTAAAAGAGGGGTTGTCGGGTGGTGGAACACAATGCAGATAGTAATTGAGTGTGGATAAAACTGTTTTCTAAAATGAATTGTAAAATGATTGTTTGTGTACCATACATTTGTAACAAAGTCCCTAAATTCAAGCCAGCCCTAAAACCCTAAAAGAGCAGAGGCAACATCAACAGTGTGTTAAGCTTTCTACAACATGTATTTATTTGGAACCACTAGCATTATATCAGCAGACCAGAGTGGGTTTTCCCTGCCTCAGATCTGCCTTTTCCACACAATAGTCACAACAAAGAGGCTTACTGCCTAATTAACAATGTTAAAGGGGATTAAGCTTCGAACAGCAATGTTATTGTAAAGACAATGTTGGTTTCCTGCTCACCGCCACAACAACGGAGTTTAGAGCTGATGGAGCTAAAGTCATTAACGCTTTGTTTTTAGCTAACAAAAAAAAGAGTGTGTGATGTTTGGTATTTTTTGTCCGCTTCCCCTGTTTCTCTCTGTCTCTCTTTCTCACTCTCCCTGTTCCTTGTTTCTCCTGTCCTCCCTCCTTCCCCTGGTGACCAAAGCCGCTAAAAACATGCGGACACAGGCTCACAGAAATAGTCTGACAGACATACTGTATAAGCACACATACCCTCACTCAGAGACACACACACTCACTCACAGAGACACACAAACTCACACACACACACAGAGACACACACAGAGACACACACAAACTCACTCACAGAGACACACACACGCATACACACACACACACACACACACACACACAGAGACACACACACAGAGACACACACAGAGACACACACAAACTCACTCACACACACACACACACACACACACACACACACACACACACACACACACACACACACACACACACACACACACACACACACACACACACACACACACAGAGACACACACAGAGACACACACAAACTCACTCACACACACACACACACACACACACACACACACACACACACACACACACACACACACACACACACACACACTTCCTTCCTTCCTCTCTCAATCTCTCCCTCCCTGTTTTTTTTCTCTGAAATAAGCAGTATTCTCTGCTCCTCTGTTTGATCCTTTGACTATGGAGGGGCTTCATGTCTGGCCAGTGTTTTTGAATCAGCAGGTAGTCGTAGGCAAGCTGCTAGAGGGTCATCACTCTTCTTCCCTCTCTGCTCTCCTCCACTCTGTTCCTCACATACACAGATGGGGACCTCCTGAACTCTGACAAAGGTCATATTCAAAATTACAAATGTAATACATTCTTATTTTAGTTTAGGTTTTTTTTGGAGGGGAACTCGCTGTACTCACGTTGTAAGGGAAGAATGCTTTGACTGTATTTTCGTTCTCTCCTCAAATTGTGCGTGTTATGAGGGGGGTTACTGATCTTTTTCTTAACTACCTAAGTCATAGGAAATGTAATTATCTGTGCCTTTTATTGCATGTTTTGTGTGAGGGGCAAGTTGAAAGGAGTGTCTGAAGTTTGTGTCCGCGCGCGCGCGCGTGTGTGTGTGTGTGTGTGTGTGTGTGTGTGTGTGTGTGTGTGTGTGTGTGTGTGTGTGCCTGCGTGTTTGTGAAATGTACATTGTTTGGAGAGAAGACATTTTGGCTCACGTCCAGCTCATTGTAGACTAGTCGGAGTCTGGGCTGTCTTTTATGGCGTCTTTATTCACTCTAACACAGACAGTTGGCATGGTAATATCTGCCTCGTCTTTTGAAACACACCAATAATAATAGCAGCATGCTTACCATATCAAATACAACATGGATTGAAAGTCTTCTCCATTATGTTGACTATTACATGAATTTGGAAGAACATGTGATGTATGTTCTTTATATTTTAGCATCTTCTTGTCATTATAAAGCTTGTATTATGATCCACATCAACATTTATTCATTCCAGATATTCTGTTTTTGTCCAGCCAGGTCACCAGTGATACTAGTCAGTGTTCAACATCCATCCATGTCTGAGGATGTCAGGAGATGACGTGGAAACTGGCCACTAGGGACAACAGTGAGAGCTGTTACCTTCAAGTAGGTATCCATTTTGCTCGGGCGTTGATTCCCCTGGATGGTGGATGAGTGTAAGCATCTGCCTCTGATTCCAAAGGTTGCAAGTTGAAATCCAGTGAGAGCTGTTTTATATATTTTTTTAAACCTTAACCCTTAACCTTAACACAGCTGATTCAAATGATCGAAGCTTGATGATTAGTTGACTATTTGAATCAGCTGTGTAGTTCTAGGGCAAAACAGAACATGGCGTATTAAACATATGCAAATCTGCTTATAAATCTGAACCATGCAGCAAAATATCTGTCGGCTATATAGTGGCTTCTTAAAGTCCAAATGTGAAAATACACTATACATAAAGGAGCAACGGGAAAGGGAGGGGAACATGGTCATTGCTGTGGAGAAGTGATAAACCTTATGCCAATCACAATGGAAATGAACAGGCTCATTGACTTGGAGGGAATTTGAATGGAAAAATATGATGCGGTAAAAAAAATTTTGCCACCCCTCTGCAGAAAAGACATCAGGGTAATGGAAAGGGGTGTTGGAGATTATGTGTCCCTAATGAAGCAAACCATTATCACATATTTTCTGAATATCCTAAGCTTGTCCCATACTGGCAGGATGTGCACAAATGCATGGGAAACCATATTTAAGGTTGATGTCCTATGCGGAGGGGAGGTCCTACGTATATTTAGGGGAGGTCCTACGTATATTTAGGGGAGGTCCTACGTATATTTAGGGGAGGTCCTACGTATATTTAGGGAACATTACATTTGATCTCAGGGACGCTTTAGAAAAACATTTGATTACATTAGGTTACTTCCAGTAGCAAGTAAGAAAGCCCTGACTAGAAAATGGCTACAATTGGAGGTGCCGGTGGCATATTATTTGATTGATCTATGTGATGGAGAGGCTGACCTCTTGGAGAGTCTGACTGTTGAATGAATTCACTTTACGGTCCAACTCTTCAAATTTAGATGTACTTTGGACATTTTTGTAAATGTATCCATTTAAGATTCAAGTTGCTGGTGTTCGTTTGGTCTGGCCTGTGTGGTTAATTGTTTGGTCTTGTCCATCTGTGTGGGTAATCGTTTCGTTGGTCTGTTTCCGTAATAATTTGGCCTGGCCTGTTTAGGGTAATCGTTTCGTTGGTCTGTTTGTGTAATAATTTGGTCTGGTCTGTGTGTGCTATTGTTTGGTCTGGTCTGTGTGTGCTATTGTTTGGTCTGGTCTGTGTGTGCTATTGTTTGGTTGGTCTGTTTGGGTAATCAGTTGCCTCAGCAGAATCTCCAGCAGCATCTGTCATCAAGCGTCGTCTCACCGGGGATCCAGAGTGCTGCTGGAGACACAGGGATATCTGCTCTCACACTCTGAACATGACATCTGAGCACACACACTCATGGGTGTACACTCACAGACACACATGCAAGGGCAAACACAGAAGAAAAAATGCACACACACACACACACACACACACACACACACACACACACACACACACACACACACACACACACAAGCCCACACAAACACCAGCCTGTTCTCATGCTGTTTTGACTTATTTTTTGCTATGATGAATATATTTACTTATTTCCTGGTGCTAGGTTTGGTGCTAGATAATTTGCAGTTAAGATTATATGTTGAACCCTAACTGTATCTGATATACCAGTCAAATAATTGTTTTCTCATGGCTCTCTCTTGTCCCTCTGCAGCAGACATATGGTGAGCAATATGTTTGGACCATGGAATCTCACACATTAAAGTAAAAATACTTTAATGTACTACTTAAGTATTTTATTGGGGTATCTGTACTTCCGAAGTAAAAATATATACTTTTTACTCCATAAACTTTCCCTGACACTCAAAAGTACTCGTTACATTTTGACAGTAAAATTGTCCAATTCACACACATCACTTATCCCTGGTCATCCCTACTGCATTTGATCTGCCAGACTCACTAAAAACAAATGCTTTGTTTGTGAATGATGTCTGAGTGTTGGAGTGTGCCTCTGGCTATCCGTCAATAAAAAAAGAAAAAAAATTGTGCCGGCTGGTTTAATATTTAGAATTTGAAATTATTTATACTTTTACTTTTACTTTTGATTCTTAAGTACATTTTAGCAATTCTATTTACTTTTGATACTTCAGTATTTTTAAAACCAAATTATTTTAGACTTATACTCAAGTAGCATTTTATTGGGTGACTGACTTTTATTTGAGTCATTTTCTGTTAAGGTAGCTTTACTTTTACTCAAGTATGATAACTGGGTATCTTTACTTTTACTCAAGTATGATAACTGGGTACCTTTTCCACCACTGTAATCACAATAAAATAACACTATTGAATCGCAATACATAAAGAATCGTGAGAATCGCAATACATATAGTATTGGCACCTAAGTATCGTGAAAATATTGTTTTGTGAGGTCCCTGGCATTTCCCAGCCCTAGTAGACATGTTGTATCAAAGAATCCCTAGCTGCTCCAAACAGACCCCAGACACTAGAGGGCTGAGATAGTCTAAAAGGAACCAATCAATTTATGGTGCTGTCCAACATGTGGATGCAGGTGTGTTGGACAGCAGAGCTGTTGTCGTCTCTGTGTTTGTGTTTGTGCCATAAAACCAGCATGAACCCATCGGAGCAGTGGTGGAGGACAAACTCACGCACACATACATGCACGAACGTGCTCACACACACACTGAAAAAATAGCTGTGTTTGTGTGTGCACGTTTTTTGCATGTGTGTTTACGTGTGTGTTTATTCTTCCCTCCACAGAATGCAGAGCCCGAGGGCTGTTGTGCCTGCTGTTTGCATTGTTTACTGTGCACTCCCCCAGCGTGTGGGTACAAGAGGAGATGGCCGTGCACTTAGGACCCGCTCTAACCTTTTAATTATTTATTCTGATTGGATTGGACAGCACAACTAGAGGCCCGTAGCATGCTACTGTGACAGGGAGGGAGAGGAGAAGAAATAGTGCAGAGAGGAAAATGAGAACAGGACAGAGAGGAGAAGCAGGAGGAGGAGACGAGAAGCAGGAAGAGGTGAGGAGAGGAGAAGCAGGAGGAGGAGACGAGAAGCAGGAGGAGGAGACGAGAAGCAGGAAGAGGTGAGGAGAGGAGAAGCAGGAGGAAGAGAGGAGAGGAGAAGCAGGAGGAGGTGAGGAGAGGAGAAGCAGGAGGAGGAGAGGAGACGAGAAGCAGGAGGAGGTGAGGAGAGGAGAAGCAGGAGGAGGTGAGGAGAGGAGAAGCAGGAGGAGGTGAGGAGAGGAGAAGCAGGAGGAAGAGAGGAGAGGAGAAGCAGGAGGAGGAGAGGAGACGAGAAGCAGGAGGAGGTGAGGAGACGAGAAGCAGGAGGAGGTGAGGAGACGAGAAGCAGGAGGAGGAGAGGAGAGGAGAAGCAGGAGGAGGAGACGAGAAGCAGGAGGAGGAGACGAGAAGCAGGAGGAGGAGACGAGAAGCAGGAGGAGGAGAGGAGAGGAGAAGCAGGAGGAAGAGAGGAGAGGAGACGCAGGAGGAGGAGAACTGACCATAGAAGGGAAGCAGGATAAAGAGAGGAGAGGAGGATGCAATACAATGCACTTCAATCACTTGTGTTTGCTTGCATTTGAAATGCTTTTACTTCATTTCTCTGACTTTAAATGTTCCCCTTTTCCTTCTTGCCTTTCTCCTCATCCTTCTGCTTCGCTGGTCACCAGCTATCAGGCAGCTAGTGGAGAGGGAAGCCTCCTCTCCTCCTTTCCCAATCTGTACTCACTCCACCTCTTCTTTTGGAGGCCTGTCCCTCTTCACTTCTGGAGCATCATGGAGGAACCTCAGGTGAGGTTCTCTCCTCCAACCCTCTCTTTCTCTTTTCCCTCCTTCCTTCACTCTTTCCTGTCATAAGTCTTAAAAAGCTCCTTGAGGAGAGTGGAGCTGGAGTTAAACCCTCTTCATTAACTCTCCACTGAGAGAGATGGGGGGAGAAAGGTTGAGAAAGGAGGAGACGGGCAGACATAGGGAGATGGGAGGAATAGGGGAGATTTTGGGGAGAGAGGTGAGAGGCAGGTTAAGATAGGGGAGGCTGAGGGAGATTGAGGGAGACAGAGGGGGGAGACAAGGGATATAAGGGAGGCACGGAGAGACAGAAAGGATACAGGGGAGATATGGGGAGACAACAGACAGACAGGATGAATGCAGAGGAGAACCAGGTAGGGGAGGAGGTAGAGAACCAGGTAGGGGAGGAGGTAGAGAACCTGGTAGGGGAGGAGGTAGAGAACCAGGTAGGGGAGGAGGTAGAGAACCAGGTAGGGGAGGAGGTAGAGAACCAGGTAGAGTGCTATTTTGTCCCAGCAGTAGCTGCACTCTTCCTCTGGACACACAGGCAGGTGTACACCCCCCCCCCCCCCCCGCTACCAATCCAGTTATGTGTGTCTATTAAAGTGATAAGGCTGAGGGGTCTGGTTAAATCCCCAGTCCTCCTGTCATGGTGGATGGGGTGTCGGGGGCCCTATCGGCCCCAGACAGGGCTTCTGGCCTGGTGGGAAGAGGTGGCCCAGGGAAATTGAATTTGCCATTGTGTCTGAAACGCCATCGATTGACTGCTAGAGTTGCCCCAGAGCTGGGTTGGAGAGGAGAGGTTAGAGGAAATGGAAGAGCGAGGCTAAGGGAGAGATGTGTACCGGTTATATGGAGCTTTGACATCAGAGTGGTAATGGACTTGTCCTTGATCATTTCAGTGGTTTCACACCTGCCATAACACATAAGTTCAGTTACTAACAACTTGTGATGAAGGTCTCATCACAGAAGAGGTAGTGGTCTGTGTCTCAGAATCCAGCGGTCATTGTACAGTACAGAAACGACTTCATAGTTCATTTGGCTGTACAATTCAGACTATGATATTCATAGGGTACCTATAAAATATGATTCAATAATTATATGAGTCTCAAGCCTAGGCCCCTGCAGGTTGCCTATACCACTCAAATCGGTCTGTGGATTAAGCTGTCTCATTGGCTCTCTGTAGCATTCTGGGCATCTGGACAAACCCAACACATATGTTGCAAATGCTATTCGTCGAATACAGCTCTAATTTTAGCACATATGATGGAACTGATTTTCTTTGATGATCTTAGAACATTTAATGTATGTTTTTTAAATATTTAACTTTTTATGTTTATGTACAGTACATAGAATTCTAATGTATATATTACTTTTAATTCCACCAAATGGCACATCATCTACTTGAATCTGAGGCTAGAAAGATTGTTTATGTGGCTAGGAATGTAATGAATTAATAACAAATGAACTAATAAATTAAGAGGGTGCTAATATGAGTCAATATTAATGAGAGTATTTAATAATATGAGCCAATCACGATATGAGTCTATAGCCTAGAGGGATGATTGATAAGGCAGTGATGCTCATACTGCTCCACAGTGAGGATGAAAGGCCCAGGCTCTGTTCTGCTGCTCTGGAGGAACAATAGCCTAGAGGGATGATTGATGAGGCAGTGATGCTCACACTGCTCCACAGTGAGGGTGAAAGGCCCAGGCTCTGTTCTGCTGCTCTGGAGGAACAATAGCCTAGAGGGATGATTGATGAGGCAGTGATGCTCACACTGCTCCACAGTGAGAATGAAAGGCCCAGTCTCTGTTCTGCTGCTCTGGAGGAACAATAGCCTAGAGGGATGATTGATGAGGCAGTGATGCTCACACTGCTCCACAGTGAGGGTGAAAGGCCCAGGCTCTGTTCTGCTGCTCTGGAGGAACAATAGCCTAGAGGGATGATTGATGAGGCAGTGATGCTCACACTGCTCCACAGTGAGAATGAAAGGCCCAGTCTCTGTTCTGCTGCTCTGGAGGAACAATAGCCTAGAGGGATGATTGATGAGGCAGTGATGCTCACACTGCTCCACAGTGAGAATGAAAGGCCCAGGCTCTGTTCTGCTGCTCTGGAGGAACAATAGCCTAGAGGGATGATTGATGAGGCAGTGATGCTCACACTGCTCCACAGTGAGGGTGAAAGGCCCAGGCTCTGTTCTGCTGCTCTGGAGGAACAATAGCCTAGAGGGATGATTGATGAGGCAGTGATGCTCACACTGCTCCACAGTGAGAATGAAAGGCCCAGTCTCTGTTCTGCTGCTCTGGAGGAACAATAGCCTAGAGGGATGATTGATGAGGCAGTGATGCTCACACTGCTCCACAGTGAGGATGAAAGGCCCAGGCTCTGTTCTGCTGCTCTGGAGGAACAATAGCCTAGAGGGATGATTGATGAGGCAGTGATGCTCACACTGCTCCACAGTGAGAATGAAAGGCCCA
Source organism: Oncorhynchus kisutch (assembly GCF_002021735.2). Classification (NCBI taxonomy): domain Eukaryota; kingdom Metazoa; phylum Chordata; class Actinopteri; order Salmoniformes; family Salmonidae; genus Oncorhynchus; species Oncorhynchus kisutch. The sequence continues at coordinate 2,494,135 of NC_034199.2, forward strand.
GTCTCTGTTCTGCTGCTCTGGAGGAACAATAGCCTAGAGGGATGATTGATGAGGCAGTGATGCTCACACTGCTCCACAGTGAGAATGAAAGGCCCAGTCTCTGTTCTGCTGCTCTGGAGGAACAATAGCCTAGAGGGATGATTGATGAGGCAGTGATGCTCACACTGCTCCACAGTGAGGATGAAAGGCCCAGGCTCTGTTCTGCTGCTCTGGAGGAACAATAGCCTAGAGGGATGATTGATGAGGCAGTGATGCTCACACTGCTCCACAGTGAGGATGAAAGGCCCAGGCTCTGTTCTGCTGCTTTGGAGGAACAACAGGTCACATGAAGAAAGAGTACATATTTTTCTTGTGGCAACAGGTCACAAATATCGCTGCTGTGATTGAACACTGTGGTATTTCACCCAATAGATATTGTATTTGTTTTCAAATTCTTTGTGGGTCTGTGTAACCTGAGGAAATATGTTTCTCTAATATGGTCATACATTTGGCAGGAGGTTAGGAAGTGCTGCTCAGTTTCTACTTCATTTTGTGGGCAGTGTTCACACAACCTGTCTTCTCTTGAGAGCCAGGTCTGGCTACAGCAACCTTTTTGGCCTAATTCTGCTCTGCATGCAGTATCTGTTTTTTTACGTTGGGCTTGGAGGATATTTTTGCAGAATACTGTATGCAGTCTCAATTTGGTGTTTGTCCCATTTCTGAATTCTTGGTTGGTAAGTGGACCCCAGACCTCACAACCACAAAGGGCAATGGATCCTATCACTGATTCAAGTATTTTTAGCCAGATCCTAATTGGTATACAAATGTTATGTTCCCTTTGATGGCATATTTCGTCTTTTGAGCTTCTAGTCATGAAATCTATGCAGCGTACTCAATCACTTTTTATAGCTACTGTTTACAGGCCTCCTGGGCCATATACAACGTTCCTCACTGAGTTCCCTGAATTCCTATCGGACCTTGTAGTCATAGCAGATAATATTCTAATCTTTGGTGACTTTAATATTCACATGGAAAAGTCCACAGACCCACTCCAAAAGGCTTTCGGAGCCATCATCGACTCAGTGGGTTTTGTCCAACATGTCTCTGGACCCACTCACTGTCACAGTCATATGCTGGACCTAGTTTTGTCCCATGGAATAAATGTTGTGGATCTTAATGTTTTTCCTCATAATCCTGGCCTATCGGACCACCATTTTATTATGTTTGCAATTGCAACAAATAATCTGCTCAGACCCCAACCAAGGAACATCAAAAGTCGTGCTATAAATTCACAGACTACACAAAGATTCCTTGATGTCCTTCCAGATTCCCTCTGTCTACCCAAGGACGCCAGAGGACAAAAATCAGTTAACCACCTGAGGAACTCAATTTAACCTTGCGCAATACCCTAGATGCAGTTGCACCCCTAAAAACTAAAAACATTTCTCATAAGAAACTAGCTCCCTGGTACACAGAAAATACCTGAGCTCTGAAGCAAGCTTCCAGAAAATTGGAACGGAAATAGCGCCACACCAAACTGGAAGTCTTCCGACTAGCTTGGAAAGACAGTACCGAAGAGCCCTTACTGCTGCTCGATCATCCTATTTTTCTAACTTAATTGAGGAAAATAAGAACAATCCGAAATTCCTTTTTGATACTGTCGCAAAGCTAACTAAAAAGCAGCATTCCCCAAGAGAGGATGACTTTCACTTTAGCAGTGATAAATTCATGAACTTCTTTGAGGAAAAGATTATGATTATTAGAAAGCAAATTACGGACTCCTCTTTAAATCTGCGTATTCCTTCAAAGCTCAGTTGTCCTGAGTCTGCACAACTCTCCCAGGACCTAGGATCAAGAGAGACGCTCAATTGTTTTAGTAATATATCTCTTGACACAATGATGAAAATAATCATGGCCTCTAAACCTTCAAGCTGCATACTGGACTCTATTCCAACTAAACTACTGAAAGAGCTGCTTCCTGTGCTTGGCCCTCCTATGTTGAACATAATAAACGGCTCTCTATCCACCGGATGTGTACCAAACTCACTAAAAGTGGCAGTAATAAAGCCTCTCTTGAAAAAGCCAAACCTTGATCCAGAAAATATAAAAAACTATCGGCCTATATCGAATCTTCCATTCCTCTCAAAAACTTTAGAAAAGGCTGTTGCGCAGCAACTTACTGCCTTCCTGAAGACAAACAATGTATACGAAATGCTTCAGTCTGGTTTTAGACCCCATCATAGCACTGAGACGACACCTGTGAAGGTGGTAAATGACATTTTAATGGCATCGGACCGAGGCTCGGCATCTGTCCTCATGCTCCTAGACCTTAGTGCTGCTTTTGATACCATCGATCACCACATTCTTTTCGAGAGATTGGAAACCCAAATTGGTCTACACGGACAAGTTCTGGCCTGGTTTAGATCTTATCTGTCGGAAAGATATATGTTTGTCTCTGTGAATGGTTTGTCCTCTGACAAATCAACTGTACATTTTGGTGTTCCTCAAGGTTCCGTTTTAGGACCACTATTGTTTTCACTATATATTTTACCTCTTGGGGATGTTATTCGAAAACATATTGTTAACTTTCACTGCTATGCGGATGACACACAGCTGTACATTTCAATGAAACATGGTGAAGCCCCAAAATTGCCCTTGCTAGAAGCATGTGTTTCAGACATAAGGAAGTGGATGGCTGCAAACGTTCTACTTTTAAACTCGGACAAAACAGAGATGCTTGTTCTAGGTCCCAAGAAACAAAGAGATCTTCTGTTGAATCTGACAATTAATCTTAATGGTTGTACAGTCGTCTCAAATAAAACTGTGAGGGACCTCGGCATTACTCTGGACCCTGATCTCTCTTTTGAAGAACATATCAAGACCATTTCAAGGACAGCTTTTTTCCATCTACGTAACATTGCAAAAATCAGAAACCTTCTGTCCAAAAAATGATGCAGAAAAATTAATCCATGCTTTTGTCACTTCTAGGTTAGACTACTGCAATGCTCTACTTTCCGGCTACCCGGATAAAGCACTAAATAAACTTCAGTTGGTGCTAAATACGGCTGCTAGAATCCTGACTAGAACCAAAAAATTTGATCATATTACTCCAGTGCTAGCCTCTCTACACTGGCTTCCTGTCAAAGCAAGGGCTGATGTCAAGGTTTTACTGCTAACCTACAAAGCATTACATGGGCTTGCTCCTACCTATCTCTCTGATTTGGTCCTGCCGTACATACCTACACGTACGCTACGGTCACAAGACGCATGCCTCCTAATTGTCCCTAGAATTTCTAAGCAAACAGCTGGAGGCAGGGCTTTCTCCTATAGAGCTCCATTTTTATGGAACGGTCTGCCTATCCATGTCAGAGACGCAAACTCGGTCTCAACCTTTAAGTCTTTACTGAAGACTCATCTCTTCAGTGGGTCATATGATTGAGTGTAGTCTGGCCCAGGAGTGTGAAGGTGAACGGAAAGGCTCTGGAGCAACGAACCACCCTTGCTGTCTCTGCCTGGCCGGTTCCCCTCTTTCCACTGGGATTCTCTGCCTCTAACCCTATTACAGGGGCTGAGTCACTGGCTTACTGGGGCTCTCTCATGCCGTCCCTGGAAGGGGTGCGTCACCTGAGTGGGTTGATTCACTGATGTGGTCATCCTGTCTGGGTTGGCGCCCCCCCTTGGGTTGTGCCATGGTGGAGATCTTTGTGGGCTATACTCGGCCCTGTCTCAGGATGGTAAGTTGGTGGTTGAAGATATCCCTCTAGTGGTGTGGGGGCTGTGCTTTGGCAAAGTGGGTGGGGTTATATCCTTCCTGTTTGGCCCTGTCCGGGGGTGTCCTCGGATGGGTCCACAGTGTCTCCTGACCCCTCCTGTCTCAGCCTCCAGTATTTATGCTGCAGTAGTTTATGTGTCGGGGGGCTAGGGTCAGTTTGTTATATCTGGAGTACTTCTCCTGTCCTATTCAGTGTCCTGTGTGAATCTAAGTGTGCGTTCTCTAATTCTCTCCTTCTCTCTTTCTTTCTCTCTCTCGGAGGACCTGAGCCCTAGGACCATGCCCCAGGATTACCTGACATGATGACTCCTTGCTGTCCCCAGTCCACCTGGCCGTGCTGCTGCTCCAGTTTCAACTGTTCTGCCTTCTTATTATTCGAACATGCTGGTCATTTATGAACATTTGAACATCTTGGCCATGTTCTGTTATAATCTCCACCTGGCACAGCCAGAAGAGGACTGGCCACCCCACATAGCCTGGTTCCTCTCTAGGTTTCTTCCTAGGTTTTGGCCTTTCTAGGGAGTTTTTCCTAGCCACTGTGCTTCTACACCTGCATTGCTTGCTGTTTGGGGTTTTAGGCTGGGTTTCTGTACAGCACTTTGAGATATCAGCTGATGTACGAAGGGCTATATAAATACATTTGATTTGATTTGATATAATGCCCTACTTGCCTTGTCTCTCAGATCGTTCACAGCTTTGTGGAAGTTACCTGTGGTGCCAATGTTTAGGCCGAGGTATGTATAGTTTCTTGTGTGCTCTAGGGCAACGGTGTCTAGATGGAATTAGTATTTGTGGTCCTGGCAACTTTACCTTTTTTGGAACACCATTATTTTTGTCTTACTGAGATTTAATGTTGGCGCCTGACAGTATCTGTGCAGGCCATCCTTGGTTGGGGACAGACGCACCAGATCATCAGCAAACAGAAGTGTACTTCAGATTCTAGTAGGGTGAGGCCGGGTGCTGCCAGGGTTGGGAGTAACGGATTACATGTAATCCGTTACATTTAAGGATTTCAAAAAACGGTGCCAGCGAAAATACTGTAATCAGATTACAGATACTTTTGAAAAACTAGATGATTACTTCAAGGATACTTTTAAATTCAGAAATTATGTTTGTGAAAAAAAATGTTTTTCCACCTGAGCGATCTGACCACAAGTCAGAGACCACTATGATGACACACCAAATGTGTTTGATGGATACTGAAACAGAGGCGGGCGACCATTTTGTTATGGTTTCATCTGTGAATTTGCCTTTTAAACTGCTGGATATTATCAAGATATCAAGATATCAAAGTGTCACCAACAAAATGGTAAACAATAGGCCTATAGCAAATGCAGCATATGGTATTCATTTTTCACATTTAAATAGCACTTTTCAGTAGTGCTTAAATCATGCCATTCCATAAGTGCAGCATTTATTTTTCAACTCAAATCAATGAGCCCAATTAGTCCTGTATGACAACAAAATCAAAAACAACAGAGTATGGCTAGCTAATAGGTCCTTTGTTTAACCTGAGCATGATCCCAAAACTATTTGGCTAATCTATACTTCCATATTTCCAAGTCCTATTCTTGAAGATCAAGGGGTATATTATTTATTTGAATGACTGTATTTCTAGACTTTGGTTTTTAACTTCTTAGTGATCCCTTCCCGCTCAAATCCCGTTAATGGGATTGATTTGACAACATCCAGTGAAATTGCAGAGCGCCAAATTAAAAAACAGAATTACTCATAATAAAAATTCATAAAAGATACAAGTGTTATACATCAAAGTGTAGAGTAACTTCTTGTTAATCCAGCCGCAGTGTCAGATTTCAAAAAGGCTTTATGGCGAAAGCAGACCATGCTATTATCTGAGGACAGCTTAACGCATACAATCACATGAAAATCAGATTTCAACCAGGCAGGTGCACGACTAACGGTTTTCTTCCATTGAAATAGAGGAGGACCAAAATGCAGCGTGGTTAGTGTTCAACATATTTTACTTCTTCGATATAGGGGGCGCTCTTTTAATTTTTGGATAAAAAAATGTTCCCGCTTTAAACAAGATATTTTGTCACAAAAAGATGCTCGACTATGCATATAATTGACAGCTTTGGAAGGAAAACACTCTGACGTTTCCAAAACTTCAAAGATATTATCTGTGAGTGCCACAGAACTGATGCTACAGGCGAAACCAAGATTAAATTTCAAACAGGAAATGCCCCAGATTTTGAAGGCGCTGTGTTCCAATGTCTCCTTATATGGCTGTGAATGCGCCAGGAATGAGCCTACACTTTCTGTCGTTTCCCCAAGGTGTCTGCAGCATTGTGACCTATTTGTAGGCATATCATTGGAAGATTGACCATAAGAGACTACATTTACCAGGTGCCCGCTTGGTGTCCTCCGTCGAAATTATTGCGTAATCTCCAGCTGCATGCATTTTTCTATTTGGTTCAGAGGAGAAACCAAACTGCCACGAATGATTTATCATCGAATAGATATGTGAAAAACACCTTGAGGATTGATTCTAAACAACGTTTGCAATGTTTCTGTCGATATTATGGAGTTAATTTGGCAAAAAGTTTGGCGTTGTAATGACTGAATTTTCTGTTTTTTTTCTTAGCCAAACGTGATGAACAAAACAGAGCGATTTCTCCTATACAAATAATCTTTATGGAAAAACTGAACATTTGCTATCTAACTGAGAGTCTCCTCATTTAAAACATGAAAATGAAGTTCTTCAAAGGTAAATGATTTTATTTGAATGCTTTTCTTGTTTTTGTGAAAATGTTGCCTGCTGAATGCTAGGCTTAATGCTATGCTAGCTATCAATACTCTTACACAAATGGTTGAAAAGCATATTTTGAAAATCTGAGATGACAGTGTTGTTAACAAAAGGCTAAGCTTGTGAGCCAATATATTTCTTTCATTTCATTAGCGATTTTCATGAATAGTTAACGTTGCATTATGGTAATGAGCTTGAGGCTATGATTACACTCCCGGATACGGGATTGCTCGACGCAAGAAGATAATAAGGACAATAAACGTGAACACTACAAAATACAAAACAACAAATGTGAAAAAAACGAAACAGTCCGATCTGGTGCATAGACACTAAAAAAGAAGACAACCACCCACAAAACCCAACACAAAACAGGCTACCTAAATATGGTTCCCAATCAGAGACAATGACTAAAACCTGCCTCTGATTGAGAACCATATCAGTCCAAACATAGAAATAGACAAACTAGACATACAACATAGAATGCACACTCAACTCACGTCCTGACCAACACTAAAACAAAGAAAACACAAAAGAACTATGGTCAGAACGTGACAGCAACAAAAGTCAGAAATGGCGATATAATTAACGCCTTACCCTTGAAGATCTTCTTCTGTTGGCACTCCAAAATGTCCCAGAAACATCACAAATGGTCCTTTTGTTCGATAATGTTGTCCTTTATGTCCCAAAAATGTCAATTTATTTGAAGCGTTTGATTCAGAAATATACCGGTTCCAACTCGCCCAACATGCCTACAAAGTATCTAATATGTTACCTGTAAACTTTGTCCAAACATTTCAAACAATGTTCCTAATCCAACCTTAGGTATCCTAAAACGTAAATAATCGATAATATTTAAGATGGAATATACTGTGTTCAATACCGGATAAATACAACATATTCCTGTTTGCGCAACAAACAGAAGAGTCTACTTGGCTTGACACTCAAAGAACAGGCCTACTTCCTCATTTCTCAAAAGAAAAACATCAACCAATTTCTAAAGACTGTTGACATCTAGTGGAAGCCATAGGAACTTCAAGCAGGTTCCTATTAAATAGAGCTTCCCATAGAAACCAATTGAAAACACAGTGAGCTCAATTGATTTTTTCCTGGATGGTTTGTCCCCGGGGTTTCGCCAAAACAGTTCTGTTATACTCGCATACATTATTTTAACAGTGTTAGAAACGTTAGCGTGTGTTCTATCCACATCTACAATTATATGCATATCCTAGCTTCTGGGCCTGATTAACAGGCAGTTTACTTTGGGCACGCTTTTCATCCGGACGTGAAAATACTGCCCCCTATCCCAAATAAGTTTTAATGTAAAGATATCATTTAAATTATTGTATGTAGTAGAAAGAAAGTGATGGGTTAGAAGAAGCCTACATAACCAATCCATAAAGTAAAATGGCCAGCTATGTCAACTTTAACATTGATTTATCCTGCAATAGATGTTGTTCAATTGATAACATACATTTTGTCTTCTTCTAATACCTCTTAAGGGGAAAGTCATTTAACAGTAACAGAATATAATCAGATCACATGACTGAGTTTGGGTTAGTTACATTACTGATTACAATTTTGGACAGGTAACTAGTAACTGTAATGGATTACATTTAGAAAGTAACCTACCCAACCCTGGGTGCTGCAGACTGTTCTAGTGCCCTCGCCAATTTGTTGATATATATGTTGAAGAAGGTGGGGCTTAAACTGCATCCATGTCTATCCCCACAGCCCTGTGGACATTTTGTTGTGTGTTTTTGCCAATTTTAACCACACACTTGTTGTTTGTATACATGGATTTATAATGTCGTATGTTTTCCCCCCAACACCACTTTCGATCAATTTGTACAGCAGAACCTCATGCCAAATTGAGTCAAAAGCTTTTATGAAGTCAACAAAGCATGAGAAGACTTTGTTTTGGTTTGTTTGTCAATTAGGGTGCAGAGGGTGCAGACATGGTGTGTCTTACGGTAATTTGGTAAAAAGCCAATTTGACATTTGTTCCCTGCATTGTTTTCACTGAGGAAATGTACAAGTCTGCTGTTAATGATAATGCAGAGGATTGGGGTCAAAGAGTTATTGGGGTCAAATTTGTGGTTTGGGGTTATCCTTGGTTCCAAATATTGGGGAAGATGCCAGAGTTGAGGAGGATGTTAATAGCCAATTGGATCTTGTGGTCTGTATATTTGATCATTTCATGTAGGATACCATCAACACCACAGGCCTTTTTGGGTTGGAGGGTTTGTATTTTGTCCTGTAGTTCATTCAATGTATTTGGAGAATCCAGTGGGTTCTGGTAATCTTTAATAGCAGATTCTAAGATTTGCAATTGATCAAGTAAACTCAGCACTGTCAACTGCGTTTATTTTCAACAAACTTAACATGTGTAAATATTTGTATGAACATAACAAGATTCAACAACTGAGACATAAACTGAACAAGTTCCACAGACATGCGACTAATATAAATGGAACAATGTGTCCCTGAACAAAGAGGGGGTCAAAATCAAAATGAACAGTCATCATCTGGTGTGGCCATCAGCTGCATTAAGTACTGAAGTGCATCTCCTCCTCACGGACTGCACCAGACTTGCCAGTTCTTGCAGTGAGATGTTACCCCACTCTTCCACCAAGGCACCTGCAAGTTCCGGACATTTCTGGGGGGAATGGCCCTAGCCCTCACCCTCCGATCCAACAGGTCCCAGACGTGCACAATGGGATTGAGATCCGGGCTTTTCGCTGGCCATGGCAGAACACTGACCTTCCTGTCTTGCAGGAAATCATGCACAGAACGAGCAATATGGCTGGTTGCATTGTCATGCTGGAGGGTCATGTCAGGATGAGCCTGCGGGAAGGGTACCACATGAGGGAGGAGGAGGTCTTCCCTGTAACGCACAGTGTTGAGATTACACTGCAATGACAACAAGCTCAGTCCAATGATGCTGCGACACACCGCCCCAGACCATGACTAACCCTCCACCTCCAAAGCGATCCAGCTTCAGAGTACAAGCCTCGGTGTAACGCTCATTCCTTCGACGATAAACGCAAATCCGACCATCACCTCTGGTGAGACAAAACCGCGACTCGTCAGTGAAGAGCACTTTTGCCAGTCCTGTCTGGTCCAGCGACGGTGGGTTTGTGCCCATTGGCGACGTTGTTGCCAGTAATGTTAGGTGAGGACCTGCCTTACAACAGGCCTACAAGCCCTCAGTCCAGCCTCTCTCAGCCTATTGCGGACTGTCTGAGCACTGATGGAGGGATTGTGCATTCCTGGTGTGACTCAGGCAGTTGTTGTTGCCATCCTGTACTTGTCCCACAGGTGTAACGTTTGGATGTACCGATCCTGTGCTGGTGTTGTTACACGTGGTCTGCCACTGTGAGGATGATCAGCTGTCCGTCCCGCTGTCTTAGGCGTCTCACAGTACGGACAGTTCCAAAGGTGCATGTTCATGAATTGTTTATGGTTCATTGAACAAGCATGGGAAACAGTGTTTAAACCCTTTACAATGAAGATATGTGAAGTTATTTGGATTTTTACTAGTTTCTTTGAAAGACAGGGTCCTGAAAAGGGATGTTTCTTTTTTGCTGAGTTTATATGTTTTTGCTGTTTGTTCTTTGTTATAGAGCCAAAAAGATTAGAGAAGTGGTTTTTCCACACATCTCCATTTTGGACAGATAACTCTTCTTGTTGTTGTTTGTTTAATGTGTTCCAATATTCCCCGAAGTGGTTAAATTCTATGAATTCTTCAATGACATTGAGCTGATTTCTGACGTGCTGCTCCTTCTTCTTCCATAGTGTATTTCTGTATTGTTTTAGTGATTCACCATGGTGAAGGCATAGACTCAGGTTTTCTGGGTCTCTATGTTTTAGATGGATAGTTTTCTCAAATGTTTTCTTAGGTTTTTGAATTCTTCATCAAACCATTTGTCATTGTTGTTAAAAACGTATTCGGATTGGTGTCCCTTCCACGGGACGGTTGAGCTAACCATTATTTTGCTAATCGCTAATACAATTAGCATGAGCTTGTAAGTAACAAGAACATTGCCCAGGACATAGACATATCTGATATTGGCAGAAAGCTTAAATTCTTGTTAATCTAACTCCAATATCCAATTTACAGTAGCTATTACAGTAAAATAAAACCATGCTATTGTTTGAGGAGAGTTCATAATTTTGAACATGGAAAGTTATTAATAAGCAAATTAGGCTCATTTGATCAGGAATTATGACCAATTTTTTGGGTTGTTTTGTCATAGTTGTGTCTAGGGGGGAATATTTGGGAGGTAATACTGTCTCCCTCTGTGCTGAGAGTGTCAGGTTCTTGTCCAGTTCTGGCATTTAGGTCTCCACAGGCTAGTACATGTCCCTGGGCCTGGAAATGGTTGATCTCCCCATCTAGGATGGAGAAGCTGTCATCGTTAAAGTATGGGGATTCTATCTGGGGGATACAGGCAGCACACGAGGAGATTTTTCTCTGTTGAGATCATTTCTTTCTCTCTCTCACTCTCACACCACACACGCGCACACACACACTACTGGAGAGGTTTCCCTTATGCCTTAGATCAATACTTTATTTGCCTTCCTTATTGTAACTGTAAAGAAAACACATTTTTCAATATCAAAGGTAAATGTAGAAATGCAAAGAATTCTGTCCATGGGGTGTCCTATAGAGGCCCAAACTGTGGGTGTTATGTACTAATTAGGGAGACGGAGTGTATTCCAAAGGGCACATGGAATAGGGTCCTATTTGGGATGCATCACAGTCTACTCAGACATCAATAGGTTCCATCAGACTGCACATTGCCCAATAATAGATGTCCTCTTTTACCCCATTATAGAGGGATGCAGATTGCTTCGCTATAGGAGCTCAAACACACAGACCAGACACACAGAAACTCACACACACTGACATGCACACATAAAGATATGCATGCACACACAAATATACACACAGATCTCTACCTCGATTTCTCTCTTTCTCTCTCTCTCTCTCTCTCTCTCTCTCTCTCTCTCTCTCTCTCTCCCTCTCTCTCTCTCTCTCTCTCTCTCTCTCTCTCACTCTCTCTCTGCTCTCTCTCTCTCTGTCTAATTGACTGACAATGACTCAGACCATTGGTGAATCACGCAGCCCCCGCAAGGCGAGGGGAACCATAGGCTTTGGGGGCCTTCAACCCCCTGGGGGTCGCTCCCATAGAATTAGGAATTAGAATAGTAGAATGGACATGAACCTTCTTATGATAGGAAAAAGGTCAGCCATTTTGGTCAGGTCAGCAATGGTTTGCCAGTGCCGTGATAAGATAGTGTACAATAATGAATTTGAAGAATTTATCTGCAGCGTATGTTTGCTTGAGAGCTAGCTAGCTGGACGGTTTTAGAGGAATGATTTCATCATGTCTTCAAACAATGCAGTCAATCCACAGCCATACACTAGCTCAAATCAGTAGACGATAGGACTTAGACAAGTTGTCAATTCTACAATCAATGATATTGTATCATAAATGAACATTCTCAGCTTTCCAATATATATATTTGAATGTATGGTCTGTTTATATATATTTCTAGAGGCTCAGTATACAGAACATTTGTATAAAACCTATTTAAACTGTATTTATGATTATATGACGATATTTTAGGTTTACAATAATTCTATTACGCAATTTTTGATAAGTAAAATCAGGATTATGCCTTGACTGCCATTCATTCCAATAGGTTATCAATAATTGTGGAATAATCTGAAATGTGTAGTTGGGACTATGCTCTTCAAGAAGTGTTGATATTAACACCAAATAGTTTACATATATTTAATAATCCCGTGAAAACAACATGCAGTTGTAAATAGTTTTAGTGGAGCTGTGGATCTCCTTGCCCCCCAGCAGGAAAATCGACGCTCTGCACCATATTGTGAGGTTTTATTGATAACGACCTATAAGACTAGTTTGGATTTCTCCCTAACAATATGGCTGCCATTTCCACCCCATTCTAGATTTGAGGGCTTTATGACGTAGCCCCTCTAGTAATTTAATAGGATCTCTATGCTCACCCCCGCCCCCCAAAATAGGATTTGAACACATCATTAGCCATGCCAAAAACATATAGAATTACAGGAAATTAGCAGTAAAACAGCAACATTTTCTCTCATCCTCATCGCAGCATGATTAGCAACAAAACTGCATATTTTTCGTAGACCTTGCGGAATGCCACTGACTCACACAACAACCACGTCAGAGAGTTTCTATAGTTTAGCATTATAAACAGTATTTGAACAGGTCTCAGATCTGTTTTAAACTAACCTGATGTGAAATGCTATCCTGAGCCCGTATGACAGACAACAGTATGTATGTTGCAGAACCAGGCCACAGTATTCTTGCGTAATAAGAAAGGGCTGCAATGTTTTTAATAAGTAATTCCAGCATCCGCCCTACTGGAGACCTACAGTCCTTATTATCTGCCATGGATTTTCAGTAACAGAGTCAGACACACACACCTCGTCTCAATGCATCATTACACCTGTGGAGTCGAGAGACAGAGTGACGTACGTGTGTGTGTGTGTGTCTGTACGATATGCCCCTACACTGACCACGGGTGTGTGTGTTAAGGTCACCTGTGAATGTGACCGTGCTTCAACCATACTTCCTGCAGGAAACAGGATGAGATGATGGATGAGTGTTTTATTGTTAAACCCTTAGGCATGTCTGATACTGTTATGTTAACGGGTCCCTATTTAGACTGCCTAGGGATGCCAGAGTTCTGTAGAGGCTAGAGGCTACACCAAGAGCAGTGCCAAGACACAGTAGACCTGATAAGGCTTTCAATCTGATCTGAGGTCATTATAATAACAATGTTATAATAACAATTAAATGTTATGATAATGTTGGATTTAGTTTAGATGTAATAGAATGGAATAGAACATAACAGCTCCCGAGTTGTGCAGCGGTCTAAGGTACTGCATCTCACTGCTAGAGGAGTCACTACAGACCCTGGTTCGATTCCAGGCTGTATAACAACCGGCCTTTATTGATCCCCAGGGTAAAATAAGGGTGTCAGCAGTTGAGATAATGCTCTCCAAGTGCTCAAAGTGCTGTACACTGTAAAGGTAGGAAATCACCTAATCTACCACCGATGTGTAGGGCCCATAGTATGTCTGATGGACAAGATTACAAACAATGGATTTGTTCAAACATCACGGGTGTATTCGGGATGGTTTCAATGTTAAATCAATGTTCCCGAATGGTAAATACTCTTGTTTGACTGTTAAGTTTACACAATGTTGTCAGTGCCGATATTGGCCAGCTCTTTATTTTCCCCAGCAGGCTTAGCAGTGGTGTTAGAGACCCTTCATAGGTGTGGCTGTGTATGTGTGTTTCTTTATGTGTGTGAGGCCTTGTGTGTGTGTGTGTGTGTGTGTGTACGTGTATGTGTGTGTGTGTGTGTGTACGTGTACGTGTGTGTGTGTGTGTGTGTGTGTGTGTGTGTGTGTGTGTGTGTGTGTGTGTATGTGTATGTGTATGTGTATGTGTGTATGTGTGTGTGTGTGTGTGTGTGTGTGTGTGTGTGTGTGTGTACGTGTACGTGTGTGTGTGTGTACGTGTGTGTGTGTGTGTGTGTGTGTGTGTGTGTGTGTGTGTGTACGTGTGTGTGTGTGTGTGTGTGTGTACGTGTATGTGTGTGTGTGTGTGTGTGTGTGTATGTGTGTGTGTATGTTAATGTGTGTGTGTGTGTGTGTGTGTGTGTGTGTGTGTGTGTGTGTGTGTGTGTGTGTGTGTGTGTGTGTGTGTGTGTGTGTGTGTGTGTGTGTGTGTGGGTGCGTGCGTGCGTGTATGTGTGTGTGTGTGTTGGCAGTCCAGAGTATTTTCCTTTCCTCTTTTATTCAGCGATCCCTTTTTGATCTTGTGTGTAATACTGTAGGTGAAGGGTCTTGCCCTACCGCCCCAGGCCTGACGCCTATGGTTTATCAGAGGTAGATAGCCATTCCGCACACTCCCCCCCCCAGGGTCCGTCAGTAGAACCAGAGGCCAGCGCCAACCTCTAGAGTGTGTGTGTAGCATTATTCTAATCATTACCCTGCTTACTGACAGGTTAACTGCTGACCCTTTGACCCAGGAAGCTCTCCAGTGTCAGCCTCCATGTGTTCTCTGTTCACTGTTATCAGTAGGGAAAATTAAATGTAAATTAAATGCAGCGTAAAAATAGATGATGGGGGCTTGTACCTCAGAATTTTTTCCTCCTTTTTCGCTCCCTCTCCCTTCTCCCTTTTTCGCTCCCTCTCCCTTCCTCCTTCCCTCTGTCCCTCTCTCCTTCCATTTGCTGGTGTGATCGTAGTTTAGGTTTGGAATAAAACCCTGATAATCTCTTTCTCTCGCTCTTTCTACTCACCTCCTGATTTCCTACTTTCTATGCCAAATTTCACATTCGTTCTGGCATTAGCTCATACAGTATCTGGGTTGATTTAGGCATCCAGTGTGTACAGTGCCTTCAGAAAGTATTCAGACCTCTTGACTTTTTCCACATTTTGTTACACTACAGCTTTATAATTAAAACATTAATCTACACACAATACCTCATAATGACAAAACAAAAACAGGTTTTACATTTTTTTTTTTGCTACTTTATTTAACGGAAATATAACATTTACGTAACTATTCAGACAATTTACTCAGTACTTTGTTGAAGCACCTTTAGAAGTGATTACAGCCTGAGTCTTCTTGGGTATGACGCTACAAGCTTGGCACACCTGTATTTGGGGAGTTTCTCCGATTCCTCTCCGCAGATCCTCTCAAGTTCTGTCCGGTTGGATGCGTTGCTGCACATTTCTGGGTCTCTCCAGAGATGTTCGATCGTATTTCAAGTCTGAGCTCTGCCTGGGCCACTCAAGGACATTCAGAGACTTGTCCGGAAGCCACTCATGCGTTGTCTTGGCTGTGTGCTTAGGGTCGTTATCCTGTTGGAAGGTGAACCTTTGCTCCAATCTGAGGTCCATAGCACTCTGGAGCAGGTTTTCATCAAGGATCTCTCTATACTTTTCCACGTTCATCTTTCCCTTGATCCTTACTAGTCTCCCAGTCCCTGCCACTGGATAACATCCCCACAGCATAATGCTGCCACCACCATGCTTCACCGTAGGGGTGGTACCAGGTTTCCTCCAGACGTGATGCTTGGCATTCACGCCAAATAGTTCAATCTTGTTTTCATCAGACCAGATAATCTTGTTTCTCATGGTCTGCGAGTCATTAGGTGCCTTTTGGCAAACTCCAAGTGGGCTGTCAAGTGCCTTTAACTGTGGAGTGGCTTCCGTCTGGCCACTCTACCATAAAAGCCTGATTGGTGGAGTGCTGCAGAGGTGGTTGTCCTTCTGGAAGGTTCTCCCATCTCAACAGAGGAACTCTAGAGCACTGTCAGAATGACCATTGGGTTCTAGGTCACCTCCCTCACCAAGGAACTTCTCCCCCGATTGCTCAGTCTGGCTGGGCGGCCAGCTTTAGGAAGAGTCTTGGTGGTTCCAAACTCCTTTCATTTAAGAATGATGGAGGCCACTCTGTTATTGGGGACCTGCAATGCAGCAGAAATGTTTTGCTACCCTTCCCCAGATCTGTGCCTCGACACAATCCTGTCTCGGAGCTCCACGACAATTCCTTCGACCTCATGGCTTGGTTTTTGCCCTGACACTCTCAACCGTGGGACCTTATATAGACAGGTGTGTCCTTTTCCAAATCATGTTAAATCAATTGAATTGACCACAGGTGGTTGTAGAAGTTGTAGAAACATCTCAAGGATGATCAATGAAACCAAGATGTACCTGCTCAATTTTGAGTTTCATAGAAAAGGGTCTGAATACTTATCAATAAGGTATTTTCTGTTTTGGATTTTTTTATAAATTTGCCAAAGAAATTAAAACCTGTTTTCACATTGTAATTATGGGGTATTGTGTGTAGATTGCTGAGGATTCTTGGTTATTTAATACATTTTATAATAAGGCACTAACGTAACAAAATTTGGAAAAAGTCAAGGGATCTGAATACTTTCCAAAGGCACTGTATGCCTGTTGGTAAGCAAAGAAAATACATACCAGCCAAGAGACCAATGTTATGTATGAGGGAGAGCCCCCTAGTCCATGTTATTCACACCAGAGCAAAATTATAAAGCTCTCTCTCTCTCCTGTTCTCTTTCTTTTTCTCCGCTCTGTCTTTCTCATCTCTGTACAGTATGTGCCATTTGGCAGACTCTTTTATCCAAAGCGACTTATAGTCATGCTTGTATACATTTTATGTATGGGTGGCCCTGGGAATTTAACCCACAATACTGGCGTTACAAGTGCTATGCTCTACCTACTGAGCTATACCCTCGCTCTCTCTTCCGTCTCTTGTCTTCTCTCTCTGTGATGGAGATAGCCAGTTTGATCTGGTGTTATGGTCTTTCAGAGCGGTCGAATGGCGCTTCAATTAGACTGCATTGTTGTTGCTCAACCGTCTAAGGGGTCCCCCTGCAACGCGAGGGCTCTAAAAGCCGGGGCACACTGCATCAGTATTATTGTCGTTCTTCAGCTTGGAGGTTATTGGGCAGCTGCTGGCTGCCCCCCACTGGCAGAGCCCCATTCACGTCGCCTCTCCTTTCACCACACCACTACTCCATTGATCCCCCTCTTTTCTCCTCTGTCCTTTCCTCTATCCTGGCTCCCACATTCATTTAGGATTGCTCGGATAGGAAACATTTTAATTTCCGGCGCTCCTTGTTCCTCCACCTAGATCTCTCTCTCTCTCTCTCTCTCTCTCGCTCTCTTCTAACTCTCCCAGTTCTTCCCTCTCCTTTTGTTATTAGTCAGGGACTGTATAAATCATTTTATGCTTGATTCCGTGATTGATTTCCTAATTTGAATTTAGACACCAAATATCATTGTACCCCACATCGATGACATCTCACTATCTGATTTTTGGAAGGCGTTTGCATCTGCATTATTGTATGTGTGTTGTGATCACGGTTTCATCTGTGTAGTATAATCCATTATAGAGCAGATACGGGATGTCAGTCTTTGTTGCATATGATTTGATTTCTGTCGGCACCATAATAGATTTAAGTGGCCAGTCTTTGAAGCTCTTTCCATGTTGTCTCAATGTGGCCGGTGTCTCAGTCGCTCACTGTGTGTGTACTCACTCTGTGTGTGTGTGTGTGTGTGTGTGCGTGTGTGTGCACGTGTGTGCAATATGACTGTGTGTGTTTGCGTGTGTGCGTTTGTGCATGCATAATATCTTTGTGTGTGCATATCTGTGTGTGTGAGTTTCTGTGTGTCTGGTTTGTGCGTTTGAGCTCCTATAGCGAAGCAATCTGCATCCCTCTATAATGGGGTAGTGGACAGCTATTATTGGGGCTATGTGCAGTCTGATGGAACCTATTGATGTCTGAGTAGACTGTGGTTGCGTCCAAAATGGTACCATATTCTATATATAGTGCACTACATTTGACCAGAGCCCTATTGGCCATGGTCCAAATTAGTGCACTATATAGGGAATAGTGTGTAATTTGGAATGCACTCCGTCTCCCTAATTAGTACATAACACCCACAGTTTGGGCCTCTATAGAACACCCCATGGACAGCATTCTTTGCATTTCTACATTTACCTTTGATATTGAAAATGTGTTGGTTTTTTTGAGGTTCTCCTGAGTGGCACAGTGGTCTAATCCACTGCATCGCAGTGCAAGAGGTGTCACTACAGACCTGGGTTCAATCCTGGGCTCTTTCGCAGCCGGGAAGCAACCGGGAGACCCATGAGGTGGCGCACAATTGGCCCAGCGTTTTCTGGGTTAGGGGATGGTTTGGCCAGCTAGGATGTCCTTGTCCCATCGTGGCGGGCCGGGCGCTGACTTTGGTTGCAAGCTGTAAGGTGTTAGCTCTGATACGTTGGTGCAGCTTTCGGGTCAAGAAGCAGTGCGTCTTGGTGGGGTCGTGTTTCAGAGGATGCATGGCTCTCGACCTTCGCCTCTCCCGAGTCTATACAGGAGGTGCAGCGATGGGACAAGAATGTAACTACCAATTGGATATCACAAATTTGGGGAGAAAAAATAGTAAAAAAAAAATTATTTTAATTAAGTTCATGAATGTATTGTGGTTTTTAAAGTTTTTTTTTACAGTTTTTCGTAAAAAAAAAAAATTGTTCTGAGGGATAATGGACACCTCTCCTGTTATTTTTTTTCTGTGTGTGTGTGCATTTGTGTGTGCCTGTGCTGACTGTCCGGGTGTGTGTTTTCACCAGTGTGCCTGACACAATCTGTGGCACACTGTGTTTTGCACACTAATTCCAGTGCCTCGCACCCAGCACATCAGATATTTTGGAGTGTGTCATTGATTTGCGGATCGAGCTCTGCGCTCCTTGTCCTTCACTTAGTGCTGAAATCAATGCTCCTTGCCTTTGACCATGCATTAAAACCCAACCCTCTACCCCTGCTCTCTGGGACATTGACTGTGGCTTACAGCCTGTGGTTGTCTACTGTAGCTGTGTCTGTCCTTGAACCTGTGATCTGGCCCTTGACTGTGTTATTATCAAGAAGTGTGTTTTCATCTGTTTAACATTCACCAAATTGAATTCACTTTCATGTGTGTTTCACAGCAATAAAGTACAGTCATCTTCTGCTACATGTGACAATGGATAAACGAGGAATAGAAGGAGAATGAGAGGAAGGGGTGAGGGAGGATAAGACTGGAGGGAGCAATGGAGTAGGGAGGAGAGAAGGAGACAAATGGATGGAGAGAATTTAGAACCTGAGAATTTAGAGGAAAGAAAGGAAAGAGGAGGAGAGAGAGAGAAGGGAGGATGGGTTTTGGGGAGGAGAGAGGAAGAGGGATGGATGGGGGAAAAGGGAGACAGAGAAGATTAGGAAAGAGGGAGGAAGAGGGGATGGAGGAGGAAGAGAGGGAGGAGGAGGAGGAGAGTAGGAATTGAGTAAAACAAGGTGTTCTGTTGTCTTGTATTGCTATTGATTGACTTTCTGACTAGTGAACAGCAGCAGTGGAAGGCAGCACCCTACCGCTAAGTAGACAGCTAGACTCATACCGGGACAGC
The DNA here is from genome assembly GCF_002021735.2 of Oncorhynchus kisutch. Taxonomy (NCBI): domain Eukaryota; kingdom Metazoa; phylum Chordata; class Actinopteri; order Salmoniformes; family Salmonidae; genus Oncorhynchus; species Oncorhynchus kisutch. Next base: position 2,513,702 of record NC_034199.2, read on the forward strand.
TGTGTGTGTGTGTGTGTGTGCGCGTGCGTCCGTGTGTGTATTTTTGCATGTGTAGTCAGAATGGGAAGTATGTTTGTGATCGAGAGATTTGTGTGTGTGTGCGTGCGTGCATGTGTGAGTGTTTTAGCTTGTGTGTGTGAGTATGTATGTTTACAATAATCACACATACCACATAGTCAGATGGCCCATCACGTTACCTTGCCCCTGCAGGTTTGACCTTTAACCTTTGCATTCCTGAAGGAAAGTTCACTGTGTTTTCCCTCACCACCTGCAGAGACATTGGCTCCAGACTGCTAGCCTAGCATCCATCACTGTAGTGCTGCGATGTGCGTTAACCCTCACATGTGAAATAGTTGTTTTCACACGGTGAGCTTAAATTTCACAATTTTTTGCAATAGATACACACGGCAAGACATGGCTTTACGTGACCACACCCCCGAGTAGGGTTCTCCCATTACCCCTATGTTAAATTGCCTTCTTTAATCATACCCGACAATGGCTGTATACATATTTTATCTTACTATAAACATTTAGGATTTGCTTTTGGATATGTCATTTTGGCTGTATATATATTTTAGCCTTGTCACGATCGTCGTTGTAATCATACTCAGACCAAAGTGCAGCGTGGAATTGGTTCAACATCTTTTTATTTTAATAAGGAGAACCGATCAACAAAACAATAAAGAATAAACTATACGTGACGTTCTGTAGAGCTTACAGGCATCAACACAAAAACAAGATCCCACAAAAACCCAGTGGGAAAAGGCTGCCTAAATATAATCCCCAATCAGAGACAACGATCAGCTGCCTCTGATTGGGAACCATACCAGGCCAATATAGAAATACAAAAACTAGAGTACTCACCCTAGTCACACCCCGACCTAACCAAATTAGGTAATAAAGGTCAGGGCGTGACAGTACCCCCCCTAAAGGTGCGGACTCCGGCCGCAAAACCTGACTCTATAGGGGAGGGTCCAGGTGGGCATCTAGCCCCAATGGCGGCTCCGGTGCGGGACGTAGACCCCGCTCCGCTCGCGGATCCGTCAGCTTCGGTGGCGGCTCTGGTGCGGGGACCGTCGCCGGAAGCTCCGGACCATGGATCGTCGCCGGAGGTACCGGACCGTGGATCGTTGCCGGAGGCTCCGGACCGTGGATCGTCGCCGGAGGCTCCGGACCGTGGATCGTCGCCGGAGGCTCCGGACCGTGGATCGTCGCCGGAGGAACCGGACCGTGGATCATTGCCGGAGGAACCGGACCGTGGATCGTCGCCAGAGGAACCGGACCGTGGATCATTGCCGGGGACTCCGGCACGGGAACCCTCGCTGGAAGCTCTGGACTGGGAACCCCCGCAGGAGGCTCTGGACTGGGAACCCTTCGCTGGAGGCTCTGGACTAGGAACCCTCACTGGAGGCTCTGGACTGGGGACACGCTCTTCAGGGAGAGTGCGAGGAGCAGGCACAGGACGTACCTGACTAGGAAGGTGCACTTGAGGGAGAGTCCGAGGAGCAGGCACAGGACGTACCGGACTGGGAAGGCACACTTGAGGGAGAGTGCGAGGAGCAGGCACAGGACATACCTGACTGGGAAGGCACACTTGAGGGAGAGTGCGAGGAGCTGGTACAGGACGTACCTGACTGGGAAGGCACACTTGAGGGAGAGTGCGAGGAGCAGGCACAGGACGTACCGGACTGGGAAGGCACACTTGAGGGAGAGTGCGAGGAGCAGGCACAGGACGTACCTGACTGGGAAGGCACACTTGAGGGAGAGTGCGAGGAGCAGGCACAGGACGTACCGGACTGGGGACATGCATTTCAGGGAGAGTGCGAAGTGGAGGCACAGGACGTACTGGGCTGTGGAGGTGCACTTGAGGGAGAGTGCGAGGAGCAGGCACAGGACGTACCTGACTGGGAAGGCGCACTTGAGGGAGAGTGCGAGGAGCAGGCACAGGACGTACTGAACTGGTGACACGCATTTCAGGGAGAATGCGAGGAGCAGGCACAGGACGTACCTGACTGGGAAGGCACACTTGAGGGAGAGTGTGAGGAGCAGGCACAGGACGTACCGGACTGGGGACATGCATTTCAGGGAGAGTGCGAAGTGGAGTCACAGGACGTACTGGGCTGTGGAGGTGCACTTGAGGGAGAGTGCGAGGAGCAGGCACAGGACGTACCGGACTGGGGACACGCATTTCAGGGAGAGTGCGAGGAGCAGGCACAGGACGTACTGGGCTGTGGAGGCACACTGGAGACCTGGTGCGTAGAACTGGCACAAATTGTACTGGAACAATGACACACTTCGCACGGCGAGTGCGGGGAGCTGGCACAGAACGTACTGGGCTGTGTATGTGCACTGGAGACCTGGTGCGTAGAACCGGCACAACTTGTACCGGAACGGTGACACACACTTCAGGGCGAGTTCATGGAGGAGACACAGGACCTACCAGACTGGGCAGGCGCACTGGAGGCAAATTGCGTGAAACTGGTGCAGATGACACCGGACTGGTGTCACGCTCCTCAGCACTCCACCTCTCTCCGGAATCTTTCGTCGAGTTCCTCCTTCGACTCCCTGACGGTCTCTGGCTCATTCCTCGGCTCCGCCGACCACCCTGTGTGCCACCCCCCAAAAAAAATTCTGGCTGTCTTTTGGCCTTTTTACTTGGCCGCGAACCCCGGCATCGTCGCTGTCCTCCCTTCTCTTCTTGTGTCTGTTTCCACGGCAGGCTTTCGTATCTTGCCAAGTCGTCCTCCCAATACCAGGATATTCTCTCCTCGACCTCCTCCAAAGACCAGAATGCCATCTCCTCCCCGACACGCTGCTTGGTCCAGTTGTGGTCTTCTGTCACGATCGTCGTTGTAAGCATTCTTAGACCAAAGCGCAGCCTGGAATCGGTTCAACATCTTTTTATTTTAAGGAGAACCGAACAACAAAACAATAAAGAATAAACTATACGTGACGTTCTGTAGAGCTCACAGGAATCAACACAAAAACAAGATCCCACAAAAACCCAGTGGGAAAAGGCTCCCCAAATATGATCCGCAATCAGAGACAACGATCAGCTGCCTCTGATTGGAAACCATACCAGGCCAACACGTGAAATACAAAAACTAGAGTACCCACCCTAGTCACAGCCCGACCTAACCAAATTAGAGAATAAAAGGCACTCTAAGGTCAGGGCTTGACAATCTTACTATAAACATTTTGGATATGTCATTTTTTAACATACTTCCATGTCATCTTTATCAACAAACTATATCACACCTAAAAATGCCTTCATTCTAAATGTTAAAATGTTAGCATTGACAGATACTGTTGCATGGATTGTACTGTACATCACAATTATCAACTAGCTAACTAACCCTGCTTTTAAAATGCAGAAAAGCTGTGTCGTACCATTTTGTCTGAACAATAGTACATTTAGGAGAAAAGACAACCAAATTAAGTTTCATTAACTGCCCAAGGACCAGGTTAGACGAACCTCATGGTTGCAGGCTATTATGCCGCGAAGATGGAAAGCTGTGGGCTTCGTCAACCCAATACATTTATGTTTGAAGCAAATCAAATCACATGCGGTGAATACAACAAGAGTAGACCTGACCGTGAAATGCTTACTTAGAAGCCGTTAACCAACAGTTCAGTTCAAGAAGAGTTAAGAAAATATTTACCAAATAAACTAAAGTAAAAAATAACAATAATGACGCTATATACAGGGGTTACCGATACTGAGTCAGTGTGCGGAGGTGCAGGTTAGTTGAGGTAATTTGTACATGTAGGTAGGGGTGAAGTGTCTATGCATAGATAATTAACAGCGAGTAGCAGCAGTGTGCAGAACAAATTGATAGTGTGAGGAGTGTCAATGTAAATAGTTTGGTGGCCATTTGATTAATTGTTCAGCAGACTTATGGCTTGGGGTAAGAAGCTGTTAACTTCTTGAGGTATAAGGTATATTCTTGGATAAATAGCGTGCCCAATTTCAACTTCCTGCTACTCATGTCAAGAATATAAGATATGCATATTATTAGTAGATGTGGATAAAAAACCCTCTGAAGTTTCTACAACTGTTTGAATCATGTCTGTGAGTATAACAGAACTTATGTAGCAGACTGGAAGTAGTTACACAACATATCCAAGACTAGCGAATTAGATTGATTTCTCTCACTAGCCAGACTGCTAATGTTAGTTAACAAAAGACTAGGGGTAAACAAACAGTGACGTCATTATAATGCGACAGCTTTACTACCTTAGTGTTAGCAGGTCTGGTAACAAATTAGAGTTGCAGAATAATCATGTTTTTGTGACAGCCAAGTATGTTAAAAACAAAACGTGAGGCTACTGAAAACGTTTATTGAAACAACAAAAAAGTGTCAGTAGTATGCTGAGGATGACACCAAAGTTAGGCTAATTTCATGGAAGTAACCGGATTTCCCTATGAAAAACGTTCACTTTCACACGTGGAATTCCAAGTTCACATGTGAAAATGTAATTTGTAAGTTCACATATGAAAACGATTCACATGTAAAATAAAACTCAACATGTGAAAATCGCACTTTATCATGTGGAATTGCAAGATCACATGTAAAATATATTACATGTAAATATCTCATTTGCAGTTTGATGTTTGACCGAACCGGCTCAATTCGGTCTTATGTACCAAAGTTTGAAATTGTGTTTTTTTTACATTGGATAAAAATAGAGAATGGTATATCATACAATTATCACTACTTAGGATATGACCCAGATGCAGACACAGGAGGTGGATAGTACAGTTCTCAGATGATTTACTGTAAACAAGTGGAAAAGGTCAGGTCGAGGACAGGCAGGGGTTTGTGATCAGGTCAGAGACAGGCAGGTACAGGACGGCAGGCAGGCTCGGGGTCAGGACAGGCAGAGGTACGTAATTAGGTCAGAGTCAGGCAGGTACAATGTGGCGGGTAGGCTCGGGGTCAGGGCAGGCAGAATAGTCAGAACCGGGACAACTGGGAAACAGAACTTGAGAGAAAGGAAGACGGGAAAGCACGCTGGTAAGACCTGACAAGACGAGATGAACTGGCAACAGACAAACATAAAACACAGGTATAAATGTCCAGAAGATAATAAGGGAAGATGGATGACACCTGGAGGGGAGTGGAGACAAGCACAAAGACGGGTGAAACAGATCAGGGTGTGACAACAGTTGACGAACAATGGGAAATTAATTATGCTTTGAAAGTTGATAAACTTGTAACTTCACTATTTTGGTACACCTAGTGGAGAACTCATTTTTTGTCTACACCCATTCAGCATCATTCACACCCTCTAAAGCCTTAGCACCATCCATTTCTTTAAGGATTCACATGTCAGGCCATGTACTAAACAACCAAAGATGTCAAGACTAAAGGCTGGTTTATACTACGGGTGTGCCGTCAATTTAATCTGGTGGCCCAGAGTGTGTGTTCGTAAACTCAGAGCGTTGTCAGATTGTTCGTTAGTAAATTGAGAGCATTTCGTTCTCGGAGTGTTCAGTGCGCACACTGGATGCTCTGGCCGAGGAGTAGGGTTGATCCGAGCGTTCTGACCTAACAACAGCAGTCAAGCACCCAATCTAACTGACCCAATCTAAATGAGAGAACAGTTCACTCTGACAATTTTACTCGCCCTAGCATAGCTGGTTAAGCTGTTTTATGTTATTCAGAGCATTGGTGACTGCAACTGTGCTGTTGGCAACAATTTAATGACGTTTTTTTTGCCAACGGGTGTTCGTGAATTCATCAGTTATTCTGCACTCTGGCACACTCAGACGACACCGGCGTAGATAGCCAGAGTGATTTGACCAACTACGACTTTCGACAGTTGTCTCAGTAACATCATGAACATTCTATTGAAATGGTTACTTGCATAGTAGTGGAGTCTTTTGTTTCAACATGTAGCTAGCTAGCTAAACAATGAACCATAATCCTAATTCATAACGTTACTACCCTGCATTATGTGTTATCTTTCAAAAAAGCCACATTGAAAAGGATTACCTTAACATACTGACCAGCTCATGTTATAGACAGAAGCTGGCTACATGGCAGACAAATCGTTACTCATCTCTCGGCATGTCCAGCCCACTCATTGTCTGGGCTAGCGGGAAGGGGCCTTTTAATGTAGCTAAACCAACTAAGCTTGTAATTTAACAATTGTTTTCGTATTTACAGATGGCATACAAGTTTGTTATTAAGTCACATGAAAGTTTATTCCTCCAGAAGGCTTTTCCTCCAAAAACGCATTATGATTAAAAAAAATACGTTTACAGTCAAATTCATCTCCTGTGAAGTTCACCTAGTTTCCTGAAACAAGTCACAAATGTGAAACACTTTTCTTAAATATTTATATTTTATTAGTGTGTCCGAAAACCACTTTTTTCTCACCTGTTTTTTCATTTATAATTTTTTGGGGAAATACCGTGTTGGTTTGCATTTAACGTATAAAATGCCCAGTATAGGCAAAACTTTCCAAGCTGAAAAATGATGTACAATGCGTTTAGTGGAATATTTGATATTTTGGCTTCAAGTTTAAAATCATGAACATCCTCCAAAAGCGAAAGGTAACGTGTCTTTCTCAAAGAAGTTAAAGTTACTCTACCAACGGGAAGAGTTTGTACATATAGTCTCTCTGGCTGTTACTGTAATGTTTACTGTCATGAGGAAAGGAAAGGACTGCTGAATGCTGCCTTTAGAGCATCTTTTAGCACTCAGTTATGTGGTGATCCACTCAGTTATGTGGTGCTATTTGTTATCGTTTTCCTGCTTACACAGAGAGAATGTGAAAGTGGTAGCAAGAAAGAAAGAGAGGTAGATGGAACAAATGAAGGAATGAAGCATCTCTTCCCTGGGTCCCCCATGGGCACAGATGAATAGGGCCTGAGTCTGAGTCCAAGTGTTGGAGCATGGGTCCACTAACTATCATTGTACCTATCTCTGTCCCCTCATCCCCCATGACAATAGGATGTCCACTGTTGGTGTCTGGCTAAACATTGACGGTGGTCGGGGGTTAGAGAGATGTGTGTGTGTGTGTGTGTGTGTGTGTGTGTGTGTGTGTGTGTGTGTGTGTGTGTGTGTGTGTGTGTGTGTGTGTGTGCTGGACGTGTTGGACTAAAGTGAAAATCAATGTTACTCCGCTGTGGCCAGAGTTTGTGTGTGTGTGTGTGCGTGCGTGCGTGTGCATGTGCTGGACATGTTGGACTAAATTGAAAATCAATGTTGCTCTGCTGTGGCCGTAGATTGTGTGTGTGTGTGTTTGGGTGTGTGTCACACAGTGAACACAGGTGTTTGAGGTAATGGCAGAACCGTCACAATCAGAGGAAAGGCCAAGCCAGGGCACGATTACCTTTAAGTGAGCCCTGCCACCTATGACACACACACAGGCTTATGACCGACACACAGAACACTGCTCTCCCGCGGTTATATTCTCAGCTCTTATACAATGGACACAATACATATTTACCATGTGTGAAATATCTGCTACAAAAACAGCTATTTTCTTAAATACAGATGATCACAAATAAAATAAGTTCTTAAAGTCCATCCACCACATTATCTTTTGGTTCTTTCGGTGGCGAGAAACCATCTAATTAATGTGATTCCAGAAAACCCATTTTCTGAGGCGCCTGTCTTTTCTCCCTCCATTGCCCAAGCAGAACGGGCTTTAATAAAGTAACTCGGTAATGAGTGTCTGAGCAGAGGCAGACGGGCCTACGGGCCCTACAAACGCACACACACGCACACCTACCCCCACTACCCCAGACACATACACACACACACCTGCCCTTAGGATGGATATTAAAGGGGTTACTAAACAGTGTTCAGTGTCTGTGGTAGAGCTGGAACAGGATCTGAGCATCAACCTTTCAGCTAGAGTTAGAAGTTAGAACAATTGATTGAAGTGTAATTCCACAACGATACAATAATACAAAATACAGCCATTTTAGAAAAACACATTGTGGACCGCTCAAATTGAGTTTTGAGACACTAAATACCATCATGGTCAAACATGGTAAAGGCATCATCTATAATACATTACATAATCTATACACGTGTACAGTATGACAAAAAAAATCCTGACAAAATCATTTTAGAAAATGGTAAAAGGACAATTAACAGTTTGAACCAACACAATCTCAAATCAAATGTTATTTGTCACATGCTCCAAATACAACATACAGTGAAATACTTACAGTTACAATACAATACAGTTTTAAGAAAATAGAGTTAAGAAAATGTAAAAAGATATTTACCAAAAGTAACACAATAAAAAAGTAACACGATAAAAAGCCTCTCGACTCGCTCCACTACAGCCAAGTCGATGTGAATCGGGGCGTGTTCGGCCCTCCTTTTCCGATGTTGCACGATCATCTCCTTTCTCTTGATCACGTTGATTGAGAGGTTGTTGTCCTGGCACCACACTGCCAGGTCTCTGACCTCCCCCCTATAGACTGTCTCATTGTTGTCCGTGATCAGACCTACCGCAGTTCTGGCCGTTAGCGCCATGCGGATGCTGCCTATAATCCATGGCTTCCGGTTGGGACATGTATGTACTGTGAGGACGATGTTTTCGATGCACTTATTGATGAAGCTGGTGACTGAGGTGGTACATTACTCAGTGTCATTGGATGAATCCTGGAACATATTCCAGTCGGTACTAGCGAAACAGTCCTGTAGAGTAGCATCCACATCATCTGACCACTTAGGTATTGAGCGAGTCACTGGTATTTGCTGCTTTAGTTTTTTGCTTGTCAGCAGGAATCAGAAGGATAGAATTATGGTCAGATTTGCCAAATGGAGGGCGAGTGAGAGCTTTGTACATGTCTCTGTTTGTGGAGAAAAGGTGGCCTAGAGTTTTTTTTCCCTCTGGTTGCACATGTGATATACTGGTAGAAATTAGGTTAAAAAAAGCATTTTTACATTTGCTTATGGCCTCATATAGCTCGTTGAGTGTGGTTTTAATGCAAGCATTGATTTGTAGTGGCAAATAGACGGCTATGAAAAATATAGATGAAAATTCTCTTCGTAGAGAATGTGGTCTACAGGTTATCATGATGAACTTGTCCTCAGACGAGCATCACCTCGAGACTTCTTTAATATTAGTAATCGCAAACCAGCTGTTATTGACAAATAGACACCCCCATCCCCCACCCCATGTCTTACCGAACATACAGTTCAAGTCAGAAGTTTCCTTACACTTAGGTTGGAGTCATTAAAATTAGTTTTTCAACCACTCCACAAATTTCTTGTTAACAAACTATAGTTTTAGCAAGTCAGTTAGGACATCTACTTTGTGCATGACACAAGTAATTTTTCCAAATATTGTTTACAGACAGATTATTTTACTTATAATTCACTGTATCACAATTCCAATGGGTCAGAAGTTTACATACGTTAAGTTGACTGTGCCTTTAAACAGCTTGGAAAATTCCAGAAAAATATGTCATGGCTTTAGAAGCTTCTGATAGGCTAATTGACATCATTTGAGTCAATTTGACATGTACCTGTGGATGTATTTCAAGGCCTATGGGGGCTTCAAACTCAGTGGCTCTTTTGCTTGACATCGTGGGAAAATCAAAAGAAATCAGCCAAGACCTTAGAAAAAAAATTGTAGACCTTCACAAGGCTGGTTCATCCTTGGGAGCAATTTCCAAATGCCTGAAGGTACCACGTTCATCTGTGCAAACAATAGCACGCAAGTATAAACACCATGGGACCACGCAGCCGTCATACCGCTCAGGAAGGAGACGCGTTCTGTCTCCTAGAGATGAACGTACTTTGGTGCGAAAAGTTCAAATCAATCACAGATCAACAGCAAAGGACAAGTATCTATATCCACAGTAAAACGAGTCCTATATATTGACATAACCTGAAAGGCCACTCAGCAAGGAAGAAGCCACTGCTCCAAAACCGCCATAAAAAAGCCAGACTACGGTTTGCAACTGCATATGGGGACAAAGATCGTACTTTTTGGAGAAATGTCCTCTGGTCTGATGAAACATAAATAGAACTGTTTGGCCATAATGACCATCGTTATGTTTTGAGGATAAAGGGGGAGGCTTGCAAGCCAAAGAACACCATCCCAACTGTGAAGGGGGGGTGGCAGCATCATGTGGTGGGGGTGCTTTGCTGCAGGAGAGACTGGTGCACTTCACAAAATAGATGGCATAATGAGGTAGGAAAATGATGTGGATATCTTGAAGCAACATCTCAAGACGTCAGTCAGGAAGTTAAATCCTGGTCGCAAATGGGTCTTCCAAATGGACAATGACCCCAAGCATACTTCCAAAGTTGTAGTAGCAAAATGGCTTAAGGACAACAAAGTCAAGGTTTGTGGCCATCAAAAAGCCCTGACCTCAATCCTATAGAAAATGTGTAGGCAGAACTGAAAAAGTGTGTGCGAACAAGGAGGCCTACAAACCTGACTCTATCAGGAGGAATGGGCCAAAATTCACCAAACTTAATTATGAAACATTTCACCTATGTTATACAATTTAAAGGCAATGCTAACAAATACTAATTTAGTGTATGTAAACTTCTGACCCAATGTGAATGTGAAGAAAGAAATAAAAGCTGAAATAAATGCTATTATTCTCTACTATTATTCTGACATTTCACATTAAAATAATGTGTTGATCTTAACTGACCTAAGACAGGGAATTCTTATTAGGATTAAATGTGTAAAACTGAGTTTAAACCTATTTTGCTAAGGTGTATGCAAACTTCCGACTTCAACTGTAGCTATTATGTTCTGCTACATTAGTCCTAGCTCTAACTGAGGATAGATTGACATAACACAATCATCCAAACTGGAAAATGTAGGCTACATTAGTCCTAGCTATGACTGAGGAAAGACTGACGTAACACATTCATCCAAACCAGAAAATGTAGGCTACATTAGTCCTAGCTCTAACTGAGGAAAATTGACGTAACACAATCATCCAAACCGTGAAATGTAGGTTACATTAGTCCTAGCTCTAACTGAGGAAAGACTGACGTAACACAATCATCAATACCGTGAAATGTAGGCTACATTAGTCCAAGCTCTAACAGAGGAAAGACTAAGGGGACACAATCATCCAAACCGGAAAATGAGGCTACATTAGTCCTAGCTCTAGCTGAGGAAAGAGTGACGTAACACAATCATCCAAACCGGAAAATGTAGGCTACATTAGTCCTAGCACTAACTGAGGAAAGACTGACGTAACACAATCATCCAAACCATGAAATGTAGGCTACATTAGTCCTAGCTCTAACTGAGGAAAGACTGACGTGACACAATCATCCAAAGCCGGAAAATGTAGGCAACATTAGTCCTAGCTCTAACTGAGGAAAGAGTGACGTAACACAATCATCCAAACCGGAAAATGTAGGCAAAATTAGTCCTAGCTCTAACTGAGGAAAGACTGGTGAAACACAATTATCCAAACCGGAAAATGTAGGCTACATTAGTCCTAGCTCTAACTGATGAAGGACTGACGTAACACAGTCATCCAAACCGGAAAATGTAGGCTACATTAGTCCTAGCTCTAACTGAGGAAATATTGACATAACACATTCATCCAAACCGGAAAATGTAGGCTACATTAGTCCTAGCTCTAACTGAGGAAAGATTGACGTAACACAGTCATCCAAACCGGAAAATGTAGGCTACATTAGTCCTAGCTCTAACTGATGAAAGACTGACGTAACACAGTCATCCAAACCGGAAAATGTAGGCTACATTAGTCCTAGCTCTAACTGAGGAAATATTGACGTAACACAGTCATCCAAACCGTAAAATGTAGGCTATATTAGTCCTAGCTCTTACTGAGGAAAGACTGACGTAACACAATCATCCAAACTGGAAAATGTAGGCTGCATTAGTCCTAGCTATGACTGAGGAAAGACTGACGTGACACTATCATCCAAACCGGAAAATGTAGGCTATATTAATCTTAGCACTAACTGAGGAAAGACTGACATAACACAGTCATCCAACCAGAAAATGTGGCTATATTAGTCCAAGCTCTAACAGAGGAAAGACTGGTGAAACACAATTATCCAAACCGGAAAATGTAGGCTACATTAGTCCTAGCTCTAACTGATGAAGGACTGATGTAACACAGTCATCCAAACCGGAAAATGTAGGCTACATTAGTCCTAGCTCTAACTGAGGAAATATTGACATAACACAATCATCCAAACCGGAAAATGAGGCTACATTAGTCCTAGCTCTAGCTGAGGAAAGAGTGACGTAACACAATCATCCAAACCGGAAAATGTAGGCTACATTAGTCCTAGCACTAACTGAGGAAAGACTGACGTAACACAATCATCCAAACCATGAAATGTAGGCTACATTAGTCCTAGCTCTAACTGAGGAAAGACTGACGTGACACAATCATCCAAAGCCGGAAAATGTAGGCAACATTAGTCCTAGCTCTAACTGAGGAAAGACTGACGTAACACAATCATCCATACCGGAAAATGTAGGCTACATTAGTCCTAGCTCTAAATGAGGAAAGACTGGTGAAACACAATTATCCAAACCGGAAAATGTAGGCTACATTAGTCCTAGCTCTAACTGATGAAGGACTGACGTAACACAGTCATCCAAACCGGAAAATGTAGGCTACATTAGTCCTAGCTCTAAGCGAGGAAAGACTAACGTCCTAGCTATGACTGAGGAAAGACTGACGTGACACAATCATCCAAACCGGAAAATGTAGGCCACATTAGTCCTAGCTCTAGCTGAGGAGAGATTGACATAACACAGTCATCCAAACCGGAAAATGTGGGCTACATTAGTCCTAGCTCTAACTGAGGAAATATTGACATAACACAGTCATCCAAACCGGAAAACGTAGGCTACATTAGTTCTAGCTCTAACTGAGGGAAGACTGACGTAACACAATCATCAAAACCGTGAAATGTAGGCTACATTAGTCCTAGCTCTAACTGATGAAAGACTGACGTAACACAGTCATCCAAACCGGAAAATGTAGGCTACATTAGTCCTAGCTCTAACTGAGGAAATATTGACATAACACAATCATCCAAACCGGAAAATGAGGCTACATTAGTCCTAGCTCTAGCTGAGGAAAGAGTGACGTAACACAATCATCCAAACCGGAAAATGTAGGCTACATTAGTCCTAGCACTAACTGAGGAAAGACTGACGTAACACAATCATCGAAACCATGAAATGTAGGCTACATTAGTCCTAGCTCTAACTGAGGAAAGACTGACGTGACACAATCATCCAAAGCCGGAAAAGGTAGGCAACATTAGTCCTAGCTCTAACTGAGGAAAGAGTGACGTAACACAATCATCCAAACCGGAAAATGTAGGCTACATTAGTCCTAGCTCTAACTGAGGAAAGACTGGTGAAACACAATTATCCAAACCGGAAAATGTAGGCTACATTAGTCCTAGCTCTAACTGAGGAAATATTGACATAACACATTCATCCAAACCGGAAAATGTAGGCTACATTAGTCCTAGCTCTAACTGAGGAAAGATTGACGTAACACAGTCATCCAAACCGGAAAATGTAGGCTACATTAGTCCTAGCTCTAACTGATGAAAGACTGACGTAACACAGTCATCCAAACCGGAAAATGTAGGCTACATTAGTCCTAGCTCTAACTGAGGAAATATTGACGTAACACAGTCATCCAAACCGGAAAATGTAGGCTACATTAGTCCTAGCTCTAACTGAGGAAAGGTTGACGTAACACAGTCATCCAAACCGTAAAATGTAGGCTATATTAGTCCTAGCTCTTACTGAGGAAAGACTGACGTAACACAATCATCCAAACTGGAAAATGTAGGCTGCATTAGTCCTAGCTATGACTGAGGAAAGACTGACGTGACACTATCATCCAAACCGGAAAATGTAGGCTACATTAATCTTAGCACTAACTGAGGAAAGACTGACATAACACAGTCATCCAACCAGAAAATGTGGCTATATTAGTCCTAGCTCTAACCGAGGAAAGACTAACGTCCTAGCTATGACTGAGGAAAGACTGACGTTACACAATCATCCAAACCGGAAAATGTAGGCCACATTAGTCCTAGCTCTAGCTGAGGAGAGATTGACATAACACAGTCATCCAAACCGGAAAATGTAGGCTACATTAGTCCTAGCTCTAACTGAGGAAAGACTGACGTAACACAATCCTCCAAACCGGAAAATGTAGGCTACATTAGTCCTAGCTCTAACTGAGGAAAGATTGACGTAACACAATCATCCAGCCCGGAAATTGTAGGCGACATTAGTCCTAGCTCTGACTGAGGAAAGACTGACGTGACACTATCATCCAAACCGTGAAATGTAGGCTATATTAGTCCTAGCTCTTACTGAGGAAAGACTGACGTAACACAATCATCCAAACTGGAAAATGTAGGCTGCATTAGTCCTAGCTATGACTGAGGAAAGACTGACGTAACACAGTCATCCAACCAGAAAATGTGGCTATATTAGTCCGAGCTCTAACCGAGGAAAGACTAACGTGACACAATCCTCCAAACCGGAAAATGTAGGCTACATTAGTCCTAGCTCTAACTGAGGAAAGACTGACGTAACACAATCATCCAGCCCGGAACATGTAGGCGACATTAGTCCTAGCTCTGACTGAGGAAAGACTGACGTGACACTATCATCCAAACCGTGAAATGTAGGCTATATTAGTCCTAGCTCTTACTGAGGAAAGACTGACGTAACACAATCATCCAAACTGGAAAATGTAGGCTGCATTAATCCTAGCTATGACTGAGGAAAGACTGACGTGACACTATCATCCAAACCGGAAAATGTAGGCTACATTATTCCTAGCTCTAACTGAGGAAAGACTGACGTAACACAATCATCCAAACAGTGAAATGTAGGCTACACTAGTCCTAGCTCTAACTGAGGAAAGATTGACGTAACACAGTCATCCAAACCGGAAAATGTAGGCTACATTAATCTTAGCATTAACTGAGGAAAGACTGACATAACACAGTCATCCAACCAGAAAATGTGGCTATATTAGTCCTAGCTCTAAGCGAGGAAAGACTAACGTCCTAGCTATGACTGAGGAAAGACTGACGTGACACAATCATCCAAACCGGAAAATGTAGGCCACATTAGTCCTAGCTCTAGCTGAGGAAATATTGACATAACACAGTCATCCAAACCGGAAAACGTAGGCTACATTAGTTCTAGCTCTAACTGAGGGAAGACTGACGTAACACAATCATCAAAACCGTGAAATGTAGGCTACATTAGTCCTAGCTCTAACTGAGCAAAGATTGACGTAACACAGTCATCCAAACCGGAAAATGTAGGCTACATTAGTCGTAGCTCTAACTGAGGAAAGATAGACGTGACACAATCATCCAAACCGGAAAATGTAGGCTACACTAGTCCTAGCTCTAACTGAGGAAAGAGTGACGTAACACAATCATCCAAACCGGAAAATGTAGGCTACATTAGTCCTAGCTCTAACTGAGGAAAGACTGGTGAAACACAATTATCCAAACCGGAAAATGTAGGCTACATTAGTCCTAGCTCTAACTGAGGAAATATTGACATAACACAGTCATCCAAACCGGAAAATGTAGGCTACATTAGTCCTAGCTCTAACTGAGGAAATATTGACATAACACAGTCATCCAAACCAGAAAACGTAGGCTACATTAGTTCTAGCTCTAACTGAGGGAAGACTGACGTAACACAATCATCAAAACCGTGAAATGTAGGCTACATTAGTCCTAGCTCTAACTGATGAAAGACTGACGTAACACAGTCATCCAAACCGGAAAATGTAGGCTACATTAGTCCTAGCTCTAACTGAGGAAATATTGACATAACACAATCATCCAAACCGGAAAATGAGGCTACATTAGTCCTAGCTCTAGCTGAGGAAAGAGTGACGTAACACAATCATCCAAACCGGAAAATGTAGGCTACATTAGTCCTAGCACTAACTGAGGAAAGACTGACGTAACACAATCATCCAAACCATGAAATGTAGGCTACATTAGTCCTAGCTCTAACTGAGGAAAGACTGACGTGACACAATCATCCAAAGCCGGAAAAGGTAGGCAACATTAGTCCTAGCTCTAACTGAGGAAAGAGTGACGTAACACAATCATCCAAACCGGAAAATGTAGGCTACATTAGTCCTAGCTCTAACTGAGGAAAGACTGGTGAAACACAATTATCCAAACCGGAAAATGTAGGCTACATTAGTCCTAGCTCTAACTGAGGAAATATTGACATAACACATTCATCCAAACCGGAAAATGTAGGCTACATTAGTCCTAGCTCTAACTGAGGAAAGATTGACGTAACACAGTCATCCAAACCGGAAAATGTAGGCTACATTAGTCCTAGCTCTAACTGATGAAAGACTGACGTAACACAGTCATCCAAACCGGAAAATGTAGGCTACATTAGTCCTAGCTCTAACTGAGGAAATATTGACGTAACACAGTCATCCAAACCGGAAAATGTAGGCTACATTAGTCCTAGCTCTAACTGAGGAAAGGTTGACGTAACACAGTCATCCAAACCGTAAAATGTAGGCTATATTAGTCCTAGCTCTTACTGAGGAAAGACTGACGTAACACAATCATCCAAACTGGAAAATGTAGGCTGCATTAGTCCTAGCTATGACTGAGGAAAGACTGACGTGACACTATCATCCAAACCGGAAAATGTAGGCTACATTAATCTTAGCACTAACTGAGGAAAGACTGACATAACACAGTCATCCAACCAGAAAATGTGGCTATATTAGTCCTAGCTCTAACCGAGGAAAGACTAACGTCCTAGCTATGACTGAGGAAAGACTGACGTTACACAATCATCCAAACCGGAAAATGTAGGCCACATTAGTCCTAGCTCTAGCTGAGGAGAGATTGACATAACACAGTCATCCAAACCGGAAAATGTAGGCTACATTAGTCCTAGCTCTAACTGAGGAAAGACTGACGTAACACAATCCTCCAAACCGGAAAATGTAGGCTACATTAGTCCTAGCTCTAACTGAGGAAAGATTGACGTAACACAATCATCCAGCCCGGAAATTGTAGGCGACATTAGTCCTAGCTCTGACTGAGGAAAGACTGACGTGACACTATCATCCAAACCGTGAAATGTAGGCTATATTAGTCCTAGCTCTTACTGAGGAAAGACTGACGTAACACAATCATCCAAACTGGAAAATGTAGGCTGCATTAGTCCTAGCTATGACTGAGGAAAGACTGACGTAACACAGTCATCCAACCAGAAAATGTGGCTATATTAGTCCGAGCTCTAACCGAGGAAAGACTAACGTGACACAATCCTCCAAACCGGAAAATGTAGGCTACATTAGTCCTAGCTCTAACTGAGGAAAGACTGACGTAACACAATCATCCAGCCCGGAACATGTAGGCGACATTAGTCCTAGCTCTGACTGAGGAAAGACTGACGTGACACTATCATCCAAACCGTGAAATGTAGGCTATATTAGTCCTAGCTCTTACTGAGGAAAGACTGACGTAACACAATCATCCAAACTGGAAAATGTAGGCTGCATTAATCCTAGCTATGACTGAGGAAAGACTGACGTGACACTATCATCCAAACCGGAAAATGTAGGCTACATTATTCCTAGCTCTAACTGAGGAAAGACTGACGTAACACAATCATCCAAACAGTGAAATGTAGGCTACACTAGTCCTAGCTCTAACTGAGGAAAGATTGACGTAACACAGTCATCCAAACCGGAAAATGTAGGCTACATTAATCTTAGCATTAACTGAGGAAAGACTGACATAACACAGTCATCCAACCAGAAAATGTGGCTATATTAGTCCTAGCTCTAAGCGAGGAAAGACTAACGTCCTAGCTATGACTGAGGAAAGACTGACGTGACACAATCATCCAAACCGGAAAATGTAGGCCACATTAGTCCTAGCTCTAGCTGAGGAGAGATTGACATAACACAGTCATCCAAACCGGAAAATGTGGGCTACATTAGTCCTAGCTCTAACTGAGGAAATATTGACATAACACAGTCATCCAAACCGGAAAACGTAGGCTACATTAGTTCTAGCTCTAACTGAGGGAAGACTGACGTAACACAATCATCAAAACCGTGAAATGTAGGCTACATTAGTCCTAGCTCTAACTGAGCAAAGATTGACGTAACACAGTCATCCAAACCGGAAAATGTAGGCTACATTAGTCGTAGCTCTAACTGAGGAAAGATAGACGTGACACAATCATCCAAACCGGAAAATGTAGGCTACACTAGTCCTAGCTCTAACTGAGGAAAGAGTGACGTAACACAATCATCCAAACCGGAAAATGTAGGCTACATTAGTCCTAGCTCTAACTGAGGAAAGACTGGTGAAACACAATTATCCAAACCGGAAAATGTAGGCTACATTAGTCCTAGCTCTAACTGATGAAGGACTGACGTAACACAGTCATCCAAACCGGAAAATGTAGGCTACATTAGTCCTAGCTCTAACTGAGGAAATATTGACATAACACATTCATCCAAACCGGAAAATGTAGGCTACATTAGTCCTAGCTCTAACTGAGGAAAGATTGACGTAACACAGTCATCCAAACCGGAAAATGTAGGCTACATTAGTCCTAGCTCTAACTGATGAAAGACTGACGTAACACAGTCATCCAAACCGGAAAATGTAGGCTACATTAGTCCTAGCTCTAACTGAGGAAATATTGACGTAACACAGTCATCCAAACCGGAAAATGTAGGCTACATTAGTCCTAGCTCTAACTGAGGAAAGGTTGACGTAACACAGTCATCCAAACCGTAAAATGTAGGCTATATTAGTCCTAGCTCTTACTGAGGAAAGACTGACGTAACACAATCATCCAAACTGGAAAATGTAGGCTGCATTAGTCCTAGCTATGACTGAGGAAAGACTGACGTGACACTATCATCCAAACCGGAAAATGTAGGCTACATTAATCTTAGCACTAACTGAGGAAAGACTGACATAACACAGTCATCCAACCAGAAAATGTGGCTATATTAGTCCTAGCTCTAACCGAGGAAAGACTAACGTCCTAGCTATGACTGAGGAAAGACTGACGTTACACAATCATCCAAACCGGAAAATGTAGGCCACATTAGTCCTAGCTCTAGCTGAGGAGAGATTGACATAACACAGTCATCCAAACCGGAAAATGTGGGCTACATTAGTCCTAGCTCTAACTGAGGAAAGGTTGACGTAACACAGTCATCCAAACTGGAAAATGTAGGCTACATTAGTCCTAGCTCTAACTGAGGAAAGACTGACGTAACACAATCATCCAAACCGTGAAATGTATGCTACACTAGTCCTAGCTCTAACTGAGGAAAGATTGACGTAACACAGTCATCCAAACCGGAAAATGTAGGCTACATTAATCTTAGCACTAACTGAGGAAAGACTGACGTAACACAGTCATCCAACCAGAAAATGTGGCTATATTAGTCTGAGCTCTAACTGAGGAAAGACTGACGTAACACAATCCTCCAAACCGGAAAATGTAGGCTACATTAGTCCTAGCTCTAACTGAGGAAATATTGACGTAACACAGTCATCCAAACCGGAAAATGTAGGCTACATTAGTCCTAGCTCTAACTGAGGAAAGGTTGACGTAACACAGTCATCCAAACCGTAAAATGTAGGCTATATTAGTCCTAGCTCTTACTGAGGAAAGACTGACGTAACACAATCATCCAAACTGGAAAATGTAGGCTGCATTAGTCCTAGCTATGACTGAGGAAAGACTGACGTGACACTATCATCCAAACCGTGAAATGTAGGCTATATTAGTCCTAGCTCTTACTGAGGAAAGACTGACGTAACACAATCATCCAAACTGGAAAATGTAGGCTGCATTAGTCCTAGCTATGACTGAGGAAAGACTGACGTGACACTATCATCCAAACCGGAAAATGTAGGCTACATTATTCCTAGCTCTAACTGAGGAAAGACTGACGTAACACAATCATCCAAACAGTGAAATGTAGGCTACACTAGTCCTAGCTCTAACTGAGGAAAGATTGACGTAACACAGTCATCCAAACCGGAAAATGTAGGCTACATTAATCTTAGCACTAACTGAGGAAAGACTGACATAACACAGTCATCCAACCAGAAAATGTGGCTATATTAGTCCTAGCTCTAAGCGAGGAAAGACTAACGTCCTAGCTATGACTGAGGAAAGACTGACGTGACACAATCATCCAAACCGGAAAATGTAGGCCACATTAGTCCTAGCTCTAGCTGAGGAGAGATTGACATAACACAGTCATCCAAACCGGAAAATGTGGGCTACATTAGTCCTAGCTCTAACTGAGGAAATATTGACATAACACAGTCATCCAAACCGGAAAACGTAGGCTACATTAGTTCTAGCTCTAACTGAGGGAAGACTGACGTAACACAATCATCCAAACCGGAAAATGTAGGCTACATTAGTGCTAGCTCTAACTGAGGAAAGACTGACGTAACACAATCATCAAAACCGTGAAATGTAGGCTACATTAGTCCTAGCTCTAACTGAGCAAAGATTGACGTAACACAGTCATCCAAACCGGAAAATGTAGGCTACATTAGTCGTAGCTCTAACTGAGGAAAGATAGACGTGACACAATCATCCAAACCGGAAAATGTAGGCTACACTAGTCCTAGCTCTAACTGAGGAAAGAGTGACGTAACACAATCATCCAAACCGGAAAATGTAGGCTACATTAGTCCTAGCTCTAACTGAGGAAAGACTGGTGAAACACAATTATCCAAACCGGAAAATGTAGGCTACATTAGTCCTAGCTCTAACTGATGAAGGACTGACGTAACACAGTCATCCAAACCGGAAAATGTAGGCTACATTAGTCCTAGCTCTAACTGAGGAAATATTGACATAACACATTCATCCAAACCGGAAAATGTAGGCTACATTAGTCCTAGCTCTAACTGAGGAAAGATTGACGTAACACAGTCATCCAAACCGGAAAATGTAGGCTACATTAGTCCTAGCTCTAACTGATGAAAGACTGACGTAACACAGTCATCCAAACCGGAAAATGTAGGCTACATTAGTCCTAGCTCTAACTGAGGAAATATTGCCGTAACACAGTCATCCAAACCGGAAAATGTAGGCTACATTAGTCCTAGCTCTAACTGAGGAAAGGTTGACGTAACACAGTCATGCAAACCGTAAAATGTAGGCTATATTAGTCCTAGCTCTTACTGAGGAAAGACTGACGTAACACAATCATCCAAACTGGAAAATGTAGGCTGCATTAGTCCTAGCTATGACTGAGGAAAGACTGACGTGACACTATCATCCAAACCGGAAAATGTAGGCTACATTAATCTTAGCACTAACTGAGGAAAGACTGACATAACACAGTCATCCAACCAGAAAATGTGGCTATATTAGTCCTAGCTCTAACCGAGGAAAGACTAACGTCCTAGCTATGACTGAGGAAAGACTGACGTTACACAATCATCCAAACCGGAAAATGTAGGCCACATTAGTCCTAGCTCTAGCTGAGGAGAGATTGACATAACACAGTCATCCAAACCGGAAAATGTGGGCTACATTAGTCCTAGCTCTAACTGAGGAAAGGTTGACGTAACACAGTCATCCAAACCGGAAAATGTAGGCTACATTAGTCCTAGCTCTAACTGAGGAAAGACTGACGTAACACAATCATCCAAACCGTGAAATGTATGCTACACTAGTCCTAGCTCTAACTGAGGAAAGATTGACGTAACACAGTCATCCAAACCGGAAAATGTAGGTTACATTAATCTTAGCACTAACTGAGGAAAGACTCACGTAACACAGTCATCCAACCAGAAAATGTGGCTATATTAGTCCGAGCTCTAACCGAGGAAAGACTGACGTAACACAATCCTCCAAACCGGAAAATGTAGGCTATATTAGTCCTAGCTCTTACTGAGGAAAGACTGACGTAACACAATCATCCAAACCGTGAAATGTATGCTACACTAGTCCTAGCTCTAACTGAGGAAAGATTGACGTAACACAGTCATCCAAACCGGAAAATGTAGGCTACATTAATCTTAGCACTAACTGAGGAAAGACTCACGTAACACAGTCATCCAACCAGAAAATGTGGCTATATTAGTCCGAGCTCTAACCGAGGAAAGACTGACGTAACACTATCATCCAAACCGTGAAATGTAGGCTATATTAGTCCTAGCTCTTACTGAGGAAAGACTGACGTAACACAATCATCCAAACTGGAAAATGTAGGCTGCATTAGTCCTAGCTATGACTGAGGAAAGACTGATGTAACACAGTCATCCAACCAGAAAATGTGGCTATATTAGTCCGAGCTCTAACCGAGGAAAGACTAACGTGACACAATCCTCCAAACCGTGAAATGTAGGCTATATTAGTCCTAGCTCTTACTGAGGAAAGACTGACGTAACACAATCATCCAAACTGGAAAATGTAGGCTGCATTAGTCCTAGCTATGACTGAGGAAAGACTGACGTGACACTATCATCCAAACCGGAAAATGTAGGCTACATTATTCCTAGCTCTAACTGAGGAAAGACTGACGTAACACAATCATCCAAACAGTGAAATGTAGGCTACACTAGTCCTAGCTCTAACTGAGGAAAGATTGACGTAACACAGTCATCCAAACCGGAAAATGTAGGCTACATTAATCTTAGCACTAACTGAGGAAAGACTGACATAACACAGTCATCCAACCAGAAAATGTGGCTATATTAGTCCTAGCTCTAACCGAGGAAAGACTAACGTCCTAGCTATGACTGAGGAAAGACTGACGTGACACAATCATCCAAACCGGAAAATGTAGGCCACATTAGTCCTAGCTCTAGCTGAGGAGAGATTGACATAACACAGTCATCCAAACCGGAAAATGTGGGCTACATTAGTCCTAGCTCTAACTGAGGAAATATTGACATAACACAGTCATCCAAACCGGAAAACGTAGGCTACATTAGTTCTAGCTCTAACTGAGGGAAGACCTACGTAACACAATCATCCAAACCGGAAAATGTAGGCTACATTAGTGCTAGCTCTAACTGAGGAAAGACTGACGTAACACAATCATCAAAACCGTGAAATGTAGGCTACATTAGTCCTAGCTCTAACTGAGCAAAGATTGACGTAACACAGTCATCCAAACCGGAAAATGTAGGCTACATTAGTCGTAGCTCTAACTGAGGAAAGATAGACGTGACACAATCATCCAAACCGGAAAATGTAGGCTACACTAGTCCTAGCTCTAACTCGGGAAAGATTGACGTAACACAGTCATCAATACTGTGAAATGTAGGCTACATTAGTCCTAGCTCTAACTGAGGAAAGATTGACGTAACACAGTAATCCAACCAGAAAATGTGGGCTATATTAGTCCTGGCTCTAACCGAGGAAAGACTAAGGGGACACA
The DNA here is from genome assembly GCF_002021735.2 of Oncorhynchus kisutch. Classification (NCBI taxonomy): domain Eukaryota; kingdom Metazoa; phylum Chordata; class Actinopteri; order Salmoniformes; family Salmonidae; genus Oncorhynchus; species Oncorhynchus kisutch. The sequence continues at coordinate 2,537,148 of NC_034199.2, forward strand.
ATCATCCAAACCATGAAATGTAGGCTACATTAGTCCTAGCTCTAACTGACGAAATATTGACATAACACAGTCATCCAAACCGGAAAATGTAGGCTACATTAGTGCTAGCTCTAATTGAGGAAAGAGTGACGTAACACAATCATCCAAACCGGAAAATGTAGACTAAATTAGTCCTAGCTCTAGCTGAGGAAAGATTGACGTAACACAGTCATCCAAATCGGAAAATGTAGGCTACATTAGTCCTAGCTCTAACTGAGGAAAGACTGACGTAACACAATCATCCAAACTGTGAAATGTATGCTAGACTAGTCCTAGCTCCAACTGAGGAAAGATTGACGTAACACAGTCATCCAAACCGGAAAATGTAGGCTACATTAGTCCTAGCTCTAACTGAGGAAAGACTGACGTAACACAATCATCCAAACTGTGAAATGTATGCTAGACTAGTCCTAGCTCCAACTGAGGAAAGATTGACATAACACAATCATCCAAACAGAAAATGTGGCTATATTAGTCCTAGCTCTAACCGAGGAAAGACTAACGTGACACAATCCTCCAAACCGGAAAATGTAGGCTACATTAGTCCTAGCTCTAACTGAGGAAAGACTGACGTAACACAATCATCCAGCCCGGAAAATGTAGGCGACATTAGTCCTAGCTCTGACTGAGGAAAGACTGACGTGACACTATCATCCAAACCGTGAAATGTAGGCTATATTACTCCTAGCTCTTACTGAGGAAAGACTGACGTAACACAATCATCCAAACTGGAAAATGTAGGCTGCATTAGTCCTAGCTATGACTGAGGAAAGACTGACGTGACACTATCATCCAAACCGGAAAATGTAGGCTACATTAATCTTAGCACTAACTGAGGAAAGACTGACATAACACAGTCATCCAACCAGAAAATGTGGCTATATTAGTCCTAGCTCTAACCGAGGAAAGACTAACGTCCTAGCTATGACTGAGGAAAGACTGACGTTACACAATCATCCAAACCGGAAAATGTAGGCCACATTAGTCCTAGCTCTAGCTGAGGAGAGATTGACATAACACAGTCATCCAAACCGGAAAATGTGGGCTACATTAGTCCTAGCTCTAACTGAGGAAAGGTTGACGTAACACAGTCATCCAAACCGGAAAATGTAGGCTACATTAGTCCTAGCTCTAACTGAGGAAAGACTGACGTAACACAATCATCCAAACCATGAAATGTATGCTACACTAGTCCTAGCTCTAACTGAGGAAAGATTGACGTAACACAGTCATCCAAACCGGAAAATGTAGGCTACATTAATCTTAGCACTAACTGAGGAAAGACTGACGTAACACAGTCATCCAACCAGAAAATGTGGGCTATATTAGTCCTGGCTCTAACCGAGGAAAGACTAAGGGGACACAATCATCCAAACCATGAAATGTAGGCTACATTAGTCCTAGCTCTAACTGACGAAATATTGACATAACACAGTCATCCAAACCGGAAAATGTAGGCTACATTAGTGCTAGCTCTAATTGAGGAAAGAGTGACGTAACACAATCATCCAAACCGGAAAATGTAGACTAAATAGGTCCTAGCTCTAGCTGAGGAAAGATTGACGTAACACAGTCATCCAAATCGGAAAATGTAGGCTACATTAGTCCTAGCTCTAACTGAGGAAAGACTGACGTAACACAATCATCCAAACTGTGAAATGTATGCTAGACTAGTCCTAGCTCCAACTGAGGAAAGATTGACGTAACACAGTCATCCAAACCGGAAAATGTAGGCTACATTAGTCCTAGCTCTAACTGAGGAAAGACTGACGTAACACAATCATCCAAACTGTGAAATGTATGCTAGACTAGTCCTAGCTCCAACTGAGGAAAGATTGACATAACACAATCATCCAAACAGAAAATGTGGCTATATTAGTCCTAGCTCTAACCGAGGAAAGACTAACGTGACACAATCCTCCAAACCGGAAAATGTAGGCTACATTAGTCCTAGCTCTAACTGAGGAAAGACTGACGTAACACAATCATCCAGCCCGGAAAATGTAGGCGACATTAGTCCTAGCTCTGACTGAGGAAAGACTGACGTGACACTATCATCCAAACCGTGAAATGTAGGCTATATTACTCCTAGCTCTTACTGAGGAAAGACTGACGTAACACAATCATCCAAACTGGAAAATGTAGGCTGCATTAGTCCTAGCTATGACTGAGGAAAGACTGACGTGACACTATCATCCAAACCGGAAAATGTAGGCTACATTAATCTTAGCACTAACTGAGGAAAGACTGACATAACACAGTCATCCAACCAGAAAATGTGGCTATATTAGTCCTAGCTCTAACCGAGGAAAGACTAACGTCCTAGCTATGACTGAGGAAAGACTGACGTTACACAATCATCCAAACCGGAAAATGTAGGCCACATTAGTCCTAGCTCTAGCTGAGGAGAGATTGACATAACACAGTCATCCAAACCGGAAAATGTGGGCTACATTAGTCCTAGCTCTAACTGAGGAAAGGTTGACGTAACACAGTCATCCAAACCGGAAAATGTAGGCTACATTAGTCCTAGCTCTAACTGAGGAAAGACTGACGTAACACAATCATCCAAACCATGAAATGTATGCTACACTAGTCCTAGCTCTAACTGAGGAAAGATTGACGTAACACAGTCATCCAAACCGGAAAATGTAGGCTACATTAATCTTAGCACTAACTGAGGAAAGACTGACGTAACACAGTTATCCAACCAGAAAATGTGGCTATATTAGTCCGAGCTCTAACCGAGGAAAGACTGACGTAACACAATCCTCCAAACCGGAAAATCTAGGCTACATTAGTCCTAGCTCTAACTGAGGAAAGATTGACGTAACACAATCATCCAGCCCGGAAATTGTAGGCGACATTAGTCCTAGCTCTGACTGAGGAAAGACTGACGTGACACTTTCATCCAAACCGTGAAATGTAGGCTATATTAGTCCTAGCTCTTACTGAGGAAAGACTGACGTAACACAATCATCCAAACTGGAAAATGTAGGCTGCATTAGTCCTAGCTATGACTGAGGAAAGACTGATGTAACACAGTCATCCAACCAGAAAATGTGGCTATATTAGTCCGAGCTCTAACCGAGGAAAGACTAACGTGACACAATCCTCCAAACCGGAAAATGTAGGCTACATTAGTCCTAGCTCTAACTGAGGAAAGACTGACGTAACACAATCATCCAGCCCGGAAAATGTAGGCGACATCAGTCCTAGCTCTGACTGAGGAAAGACTGACGTGACACTATCATCCAAACCGTGAAATGTAGGCTATATTAGTCCTAGCTCTTACTGAGGAAAGACTGACGTAACACAATCATCCAAACTGGAAAATGTAGGCTGCATTAGTCCTAGCTATGACTGAGGAAAGACTGACGTGACACTATCATCCAAACCGGAAAATGTAGGCTACATTATTCCTAGCTCTAACTGAGGAAAGACTGACGTAACACAATCATCCAAACAGTGAAATGTAGGCTACACTAGTCCTAGCTCTAACTGAGGAAAGATTGACGTAACACAGTCATCCAAACCGGAAAATGTAGGCTACATTAATCTTAGCACTAACTGAGGAAAGACTGACATAACACAGTCATCCAACCAGAAAATGTGGCTATATTAGTCCTAGCTCTAACCGAGGAAAGACTAACGTCCTAGCTATGACTGAGGAAAGACTGACGTGACACAATCATCCAAACCGGAAAATGTAGGCCACATTAGTCCTAGCTCTAGCTGAGGAGAGATTGACATAACACAGTCATCCAAACCGGAAAATGTGGGCTACATTAGTCCTAGCTCTAACTGAGGAAATATTGACATAACACAGTCATCCAAACCGGAAAACGTAGGCTACATTAGTTCTAGCTCTAACTGAGGGAAGACTGACGTAACACAATCATCCAAACCGGAAAATGTAGGCTACATTAGTGCTAGCTCTAACTGAGGAAAGACTGACGTAACACAATCATCAAAACCGTGAAATGTAGGCTACATTAGTCCTAGCTCTAACTGAGCAAAGATTGACGTAACACAGTCATCCAAACCGGAAAAATGTAGGCTACATTAGTCGTAGCTCTAACTGAGGAAAGATAGACGTGACACAATCATCCAAACCGGAAAATGTAGGCTACACTAGTCCTAGCTCTAACTCGGGAAAGATTGACGTAACACAGTCATCAATACTGTGAAATGTAGGCTACATTAGTCCTAGCTCTAACTGAGGAAAGATTGACGTAACACAGTAATCCAACCAGAAAATGTGGGCTATATTAGTCCTGGCTCTAACCGAGGAAAGACTAAGGGGACACAATCATCCAAACCATGAAATGTAGGCTACATTAGTCCTAGCTCTAACTGACGAAATATTGACATAACACAGTCATCCAAACCGGAAAATGTAGGCTACATTAGTGCTAGCTCTAATTGAGGAAAGAGTGACGTAACACAATCATCCAAACCGGAAAATGTAGACTAAATTAGTCCTAGCTCTAGCTGAGGAAAGATTGACGTAACACAGTCATCCAAATCGGAAAATGTAGGCTACATTAGTCCTAGCTCTAACTGAGGAAAGACTGACGTAACACAATCATCCAAACCGTGAAATGTATGCTAGACTAGTCCTAGCTCCAACTGAGGAAAGATTGACGTAACACAGTCATCCAAACCGGGAAAATGTAGGCTACATTAATCTTAGCACTAACTGAGGAAAGACTGACATAACACAGTCATCCAACCAGAAAATGTGGCTATATTAGTCCTAGCTCTAACCGAGGAAAGACTAACGTGACACAATCCTCCAAACCGGAAAATGTAGGCTACATTAGTCCTAGCTCTAACTGAGGAAAGACTGACGTAACACAATCATCCAGCCCGGAAAATGTAGGCGACATTAGTCCTAGCTCTGACTGAGGAAAGACTGACGTGACACTATCATCCAAACCGTGAAATGTAGGCTATATTAGTCCTAGCTCTTACTGAGGAAAGACTGACGTAACACAATCATCCAAACTGGAAAATGTAGGCTGCATTAGTCCTAGCTATGACTGAGGAAAGACTGACGTGACACTATCATCCAAACCGGAAAATGTAGGCCACATTAGTCCTAGCTCTAGCTGAGGAGAGATTGACATAACACAGTCATCCAAACCGGAAAATGTGGGCTACATTAGTCCTAGCTCTAACTGAGGAAAGGTTGACGTAACACAGTCATCCAAACCGGAAAATGTAGGCTACATTAGTCCTAGCTCTAACTGAGGAAAGACTGACGTAACACAATCATCCAAACCGTGAAATGTATGCTACACTAGTCCTAGCTCTAACTGAGGAAAGATTGACGTAACACAGTCATCCAAACCGGAAAATGTAGGCTACATTAATCTTAGCACTAACTGAGGAAAGACTGACGTAACACAGTCATCCAACCAGAAAATGTGGCTATATTAGTCCGAGCTCTAACCGAGGAAAGACTGACGTAACACAATCCTCCAAACCGGAAAATCTAGGCTACATTAGTCCTAGCTCTAACTGAGGAAAGACTGACGTAACACAATCATCCAGCCCGGAAAATGTAGGCGACATCAGTCCTAGCTCTGACTGAGGAAAGACTGACGTGACACTATCATCCAAACCGTGAAATGTAGGCAATATTAGTCCTAGCTCTTACTGAGGAAAGACTGACGTAACACAATCATCCAAACTGGAAAATGTAGGCTGCATTAGTCCTAGCTATGACTGAGGAAAGACTGATGTAACACAGTCATCCAACCAGAAAATGTGGCTATATTAGTCCGAGCTCTAACCGAGGAAAGACTAACGTGACACAATCCTCCAAACCGGAAAATGTAGGCTACATTAGTCCTAGCTCTAACTGAGGAAAGACTGACGTAACACAATCATCCAGCCCGGAAAATGTAGGCGACATCAGTCCTAGCTCTGACTGAGGAAAGACTGACGTGACACTATCATCCAAACCGTGAAATGTAGGCTATATTAGTCCTAGCTCTTACTGAGGAAAGACTGACGTAACACAATCATCCAAACTGGAAAATGTAGGCTGCATTAGTCCTAGCTATGACTGAGGAAAGACTGACGTGACACTATCATCCAAACCGGAAAATGTAGGCTACATTATTCCTAGCTCTAACTGAGGAAAGACTGACGTAACACAATCATCCAAACAGTGAAATGTAGGCTACACTAGTCCTAGCTCTAACTGAGGAAAGATTGACGTAACACAGTCATCCAAACCGGAAAATGTAGGCTACATTAATCTTAGCACTAACTGAGGAAAGACTGACATAACACAGTCATCCAACCAGAAAATGTGGCTATATTAGTCCTAGCTCTAACCGAGGAAAGACTAACGTCCTAGCTATGACTGAGGAAAGACTGACGTGACACAATCATCCAAACCGGAAAATGTAGGCCACATTAGTCCTAGCTCTAGCTGAGGAGAGATTGACATAACACAGTCATCCAAACCGGAAAATGTGGGCTACATTAGTCCTAGCTCTAACTGAGGAAATATTGACATAACACAGTCATCCAAACCGGAAAACGTAGGCTACATTAGTTCTAGCTCTAACTGAGGGAAGACTGACGTAACACAATCATCCAAACCGGAAAATGTAGGCTACATTAGTGCTAGCTCTAACTGAGGAAAGACTGACGTAACACAATCATCAAAACCGTGAAATGTAGGCTACATTAGTCCTAGCTCTAACTGAGCAAAGATTGACGTAACACAGTCATCCAAACCGGAAAATGTAGGCTACATTAGTCGTAGCTCTAACTGAGGAAAGATAGACGTGACACAATCATCCAAACCGGAAAATGTAGGCTACACTAGTCCTAGCTCTAACTCGGGAAAGATTGACGTAACACAGTCATCAATACTGTGAAATGTAGGCTACATTAGTCCTAGCTCTAACTGAGGAAAGATTGACGTAACACAGTAATCCAACCAGAAAATGTGGGCTATATTAGTCCTGGCTCTAACCGAGGAAAGACTAAGGGGACACAATCATCCAAACCATGAAATGTAGGCTACATTAGTCCTAGCTCTAACTGACGAAATATTGACATAACACAGTCATCCAAACCGGAAAATGTAGGCTACATTAGTGCTAGCTCTAATTGAGGAAAGAGTGACGTAACACAATCATCCAAACCGGAAAATGTAGACTAAATTAGTCCTAGCTCTAGCTGAGGAAAGATTGACGTAACACAGTCATCCAAATCGGAAAATGTAGGCTACATTAGTCCTAGCTCTAACTGAGGAAAGACTGACGTAACACAATCATCCAAACCGTGAAATGTATGCTAGACTAGTCCTAGCTCCAACTGAGGAAAGATTGACGTAACACAGTCATCCAAACCGGAAAATGTAGGCTACATTAATCTTAGCACTAACTGAGGAAAGACTGACATAACACAATCATCCAAACAGAAAATGTGGCTATATTAGTCCTAGCTCTAACCGAGGAAAGACTAACGTGACACAATCCTCCAAACCGGAAAATGTAGGCTACATTAGTCCTAGCTCTAACTGAGGAAAGACTGACATAACACAATCATCCAAACAGAAAATGTGGCTATATTAGTCCTAGCTCTAACCGAGGAAAGACTAACGTGACACAATCCTCCAAACCGGAAAATGTAGGCTACATTAGTCCTAGCTCTAACTGAGGAAAGACTGACATAACACAATCATCCAAACAGAAAATGTGGCTATATTAGTCCTAGCTCTAACCGAGGAAAGACTAACGTGACACAATCCTCCAAACCGGAAAATGTAGGCGACATTAGTCCTAGCTCTGACTGAGGAAAGACTGACGTGACACTATCATCCAAACCGTGAAATGTAGGCTATATTAGTCCTAGCTCTTACTGAGGAAAGACTGACGTAACACAATCATCCAAACTGGAAAATGTAGGCTGCATTAGTCCTAGCTATGACTGAGGAAAGACTGACGTGACACTATCATCCAAACCGTGAAATGTGGCTATATTAGTCCTAGCTCTAACTGAGGAAAGACTGACGTAACACAGTCATCCAAAATGGAAAATGTAGGCTGCATTAGTCCTAGCTATGACTGAGGAAAGACTGACGTAACACAGTCATCCAACCAGAAAATGTGGCTATATTAGTCCTAGCTCTAACCGAGGAATGACTAACGTGACACAATCCTCCAAACCGGAAAATGTAGGCTACATTAGTCCTAGCTCTAACTGAGGAAAGACTGACGTAACACAATCATCAAAACCGTGAAATGTAGGCTACCTTAGTCCTAGCTCTAACTGAGCAAAGACTGACGTGACACAATCATCCAAACCGGAAAATCTCATAATTAACATTCCTCAAACATACATGTATCTCCTACCATTTTAAAGCTCCTTGTTAATCACACAGGTGTCAGATTTCAAATATGTTTTACAGCAAAAGCACCACAAACGATTATGTTAGGTCACCACATAGCCACAGAAAAACACAGCCATTTTTTTACAGACAAAGAGAGTAGTTTCAAAAAGCACAAATAGAGATAAAAATTTATCACTAACCTTTGATGATCTTCATCAGATGACACAAATAGGACTTCATGTTACACAATACATGTATTTTTTGTTTGATAAAGTTCATATTTATCAAAATATGAGTTTACATTGGTGCGTTACATTCAATAGTTCCAAAAACATCGAGTGATTTTGCATAGCCACACCATTCAACAGAAATACTAATCATAAATGTAGATAATAATACAAGTTATACACATGGAATTATAGATATACCTCTCCTTAATGCAACCGCTGTGTCTGATTTCAAAAAAAGTTTACGGAATAAGCCAGCCATGCAATAATCTGAGACGGTGCTCAGAGACATTTGTCACAAGAGTGTTGACGTCAACATAAACAAGAAATTACATGATAAATATTCCCTTACCTTTGATGATCTACATCAGAAAGCACTCCGGGAATCCCAGGTCCACAATAAGTTTGTTTTGTTCGATAATATCCTTTATTTATGTCCAAATACCTTCTTTTGTTAGCGCGTTTGGTATACATATCCAAACGCTCATTCTGGTCAGCGCTACGTCGGACAAAAACTTCAAAAAGTTATATTACAGGTCGAAGAAACATTTAAAACTAAGTACAGAATCAATCATTAGGATGTTTTTAACATATAGCTTCAATAAAGTTCCAACCGGAGTACTCCTTCTTGTCATGATGAGCAATGGAACGCAAGTGAATACCATGAGGAATAAGTGCGATCAGAAAATGGCTGCTTGATAGACACCTGATGCATTCTGCTATCATTTACTCCCACAACACCATAGAAGTCTCATTACAATTTCTATTGATGGTTGACATCTAGTGGAACACCTAGGCAGAGCAACATCATTAATATCTCAAGGGGATTTCATTGGGGACTCTGGTGAATACATACAAAGCTCAGATTTCTCACTTCCTGTTTTAATTTCTCCTCAGGATTTTCTCTGCCATATGAGTTCTGTTATACTCACAGACATCATTCAAACAGTTTTCGAAACTTTAGAGTGTTTTCTATCCAATACTAATAATAATATGCATGTATTAGCAACTGGGACTGAGGAGCAGGCCTTTTACTTTGGGCAACTTATACATCCAAGCTACTCAATACTGCCCCCAAGCCATAATAAGTTAACAAGAAGTTAAGCTTTATTTTGTTGTATTACACTTGTGATTTTATGAAAGTTAAATATCTATAATTCTGTATTTTGAATTTCGCACTCTGCAATTTCACTGGATGTTGGCCAGGTGGGACGCTACCGTCCCATCTGCCCATAAAAAGTTAACGCAGACAGAGAAGAGCTCCAAGTTCTTAATCATATTGAATATAGTTGTGGAGAGTCCCTGTAATCCTAGATTCAGATCATTCAGGCAAGAAAAAGCATTACCCAGATAGGCCAGTCGTATGAGAACCTCAACATACAAGCGATCAGACAAATGAAAATGATGGTCAGTAAAGAAAACTCTAAGCTCGTCTCTCAATTTAAACAAGTGTGTCAATAGTTTGAGCCTTGATAACTAGCGCACTTCTGTATGCTGTAAAATCATTACATGGTCCCTGCCCATATCATTGCATAGTGCAGAAAATACACAAAAGTTCAGGGGCCTTGCTTTAACAAGCAGTCAGGCATTCCCTTGACAGCAAGAGCCTCTCGGTGGATGCTGCAGTGTACCCAAGTGGTGTTGGGAGCAACTGCTTGCATGTGCGTTACCACTCCACTATGTCTCCCTGTCATGGTTTTTGCGCCATCAGTACAGATACCAACATGAGCAGCAGCTACATTTGGCTACATACGGACCGTTAGTGGAGGTCCCGCGAGAGAGTAGCAGTTAATGTGAATGGATGTTAATTATTTGACTAGGCTACCTGTATTGGACATTGTGTTGTTATTTCACTGAACACTAGATGGTTTAATTTGATTTTTGTCAGTGAAAAGAGGCGAGATAAAAACTCACCCAAATGTATAGCCCCGTTGGAAAATATAAATGGTCTGTTTAAAATGTGAAGAGTAAAAAAAAAAAAAAAGTGAATCGCGTAACCCAGTTTAGGAATACCTAATCTAAGTAATTGAGTAAAACACTTAACACGAAAGTAATCCAAAGATGGGTAGTTTGTGCATGCCGCCATGTTTGTTTTTCCGGTCAACCAAAGATAAGAAGAGGAGACAAGATGAGTTTGGTCTCTGTGCAGTGTGCATGTTGTAGGGGATGTGTCATCTACCATCATTCAAATCCCTTCATTCCCTTTCGGAAGTTTACTCAAAAGATGACCTCATTTTGAATAACAACTTTGGTCTGACAGACATTTACGTGACACCCAGAATGCATTAAATAATGTCAACAAACACGGCACCACACACAGCTGGCAAATAGATTAGCATTAGCTCATCATAATCATTATAACCTTCAATAAAGTATTTTACACACATCATATGTGTCCATTACAATCTATGCAAGAATCAAAATGCATGATTTGTCACCAGTACGTGAAAACATGTGATTAAAACAGTAAATACATTATGCTCCAAACATACTTACGGTATGCTACAGTAGAAACGACAATGCGATAAACAGACGCTCGTTAATTTTTTTAGACAGACACCTTTTCCAAGGGCTTTGATGGCCAGAGTGAGATAATTATTATACATTGAGAGCATAATAGCTGATAAAATGCAACCCTTTTTCTCTCCAATGTCAGTCATTGATTCGATCACAACATTTCACATTATCATACATGGAGATAAGGCATTTCAGGATGTTACCATTTAGACTAGCATGTTCTATAACATATTGCTGTCAATGTGGTCAAATGCTTTAGAGTAATCTTTTAAAGAACAGGAAGTGGACTTTCAATTTTGGTGATTAAGGTTGTGATGTGGTCAAGGCAGCTTTGTTACTTTCTGAACACATTTTGTTCATCTGCTATGACGATGTTGGTTAAACAGAACACAACAAAATAGTTTATACACAGCAGAAATCAGGTTAGGGACCCTTTTGTCTCCTGATTTGGATTGGAGTTCTTCGGCTGTCCCCATACAGTAGGAGAACCTTTTTGGTTCCAGGTAGAACTCTTTTGGGTTCCAAGTACAACTCACTGTGGAAAGGATTCTACATGGAACTGAAAATGGTTCTACCTAGAAACAAAAGGGTTCTACCTGGAACCAAAAAGGGTTCTTCAAAGGTTTCTTCTATAGGGACAGGAGAAACATTTTTGTTCGATGTCTCTTTTTCTTGAATGTTCTCCTGTTGATGCCGCCAGTGGCGTTGTTTAGCAGTCTGAACTGAGCGGTCAAACTGCCGCTGGGAGTCCCTCATTGAGGCCCTAGCTCGCACTAATCAGGAACTGGAGGAGTAGCTCACCGTGAGAGTTGTGTGAGTAATTCACCCCGTTCCGTTCTCCAATCGGACATAGTCCTGGCCATCAGCACAGTGTCTATTGAAGTCGCTGAATAACGAGAGAAGTGCATAGCTTCTGATACCTGTATAAATGGTTGAGTAAACTATCATGCAGGTCTAGTGAATCAACATGCCTAAAGGAGTTGGCTTGGTGTAGATAGTGTACTGTCACAGTGAAGACGTGGTTAGACTGGAGATGTAGTTTAGCTGTACTTTAACCCATAGGAAGCCCTCCACTGAGTCATCAATAATCTGTCACTTATAATCCAAACACAGCTGGCCTCTGATGAAAAGGCCTACGGCCCCTGAACCAGTACGTGCACAGAGATGAAGTCTAGTCCTATTATGGACAATCCAGGAATAACCAGGACAGGTTGCCACTTGGGAGCAAGTTAAATTAGTTTCTGCCACTCCAACTATATCCAGGCCAAGGTGCTGTAAACAATGAGAACTGGTTTAATTATTGTCTGATTAAATGTCAATTTGGGTGGAAGAAGGATCGGACCAAAGCGCAGCGTGGTTAGTGTTCATCTTTTTAATAAGAAACTGAACACTTCAAAAATACAAAACAACGAAGTGACAACCGAAACAGTTCTATCTGGTGCAGACACACAAAGACTGAAAATAACCACCCACGAAACACAAAGGAAAACAGGCTACCTAAATATGGTTCTCAATCAGGGACAATGACAGACAGCTGCCTCTGATTGAGAACCATATCAGGCCAAACACAGAAATAGAAAATATAGAAAAACTAACATAGACTGCCCACCCCAACTCACACCCTGACCATACTAAATAAAGACAAAACAAAGGAATAACGGTCAGAACGTGACAATAGCTCTGTAAATTACAGAACCTAAAGTTTGGGGCGGCATGCCCTGCGACCCTCCGGTACATCTGGGTTTTTAGGAGATAAGCCTTTTTGTCTTTCTAGTGTTCCTGACAGCTTAATTTGGTGATTATAACTCCTCGTCTGTCGTTGTGTAATTGCAATACAGTTCACAGGAAGCAATACAGTTCACAGTGTTCACGGTGACTTTGTTTACTGGGTGTGGGAGATTTCTGAGACGTCATTTATGCCGTTTCACAGGGGCTGGATTCTAGCATTTTGAGTTAGAGATTCGGTCAAGTCCTAAATGTCCTCAACTCCATATTCTCTCTGATGGCAGCCGCCACTTTGTCAGCGATGGTATCCTCCTACGTTTAATGCTTGTGGAGAGTCCATTCCATATTCTCTCTGATGGCAGCCGCCACTTTGACAGCGATGGTATCCTCCTACATTTAATGCTTGTGGAGAGTCCATTCCATATTCTCTCTGATGGCAGCCGCCACTTTTTCAGCGATGGTATCCTCCTACGTTTAATGCTTGTGGAGAGTCCATTCCATATTCTCTCTGATGGCAGCCGCCACTTTTTCAGCGATGGTATCCTCCTACGTTTAATGCTTGTGGAGAGTCCATTCCATATTCTCTCTGATGGCAGCCGCCACTTTGACAGCGATGGTATCCTCCTACGTTTAATGCTTGTGGAGAGTCCATTCCATATTCTCTCTGATGGCAGCCGCCACTTTGACAGCGATGGTATCCTCCTACATTTAATGCTTGTGGAGAGTCCATTCCATATTCTCTCTGATGGCAGCCGCCACTTTGACAGCGATGGTATCCTCCTACGTTTATTGCTTGTGGAGAGTCCATTCCATATTCTCTCTGATGGCAGCCGCCACTTTTTCAGCGATGGTATCCTCCTACGTTTAATGCTTGTGGAGAGTACATTCCATATTCTCTCTGATGGCAGCCGCCACTTTGTCAGCGTTGGTATCCTCCTACATTTAATGCTTGTGGAGAGTACATTCCATATTCTTGATTGCTTGTAGGATATCATTTGTGTTATTGAATCATCGCCCAACTTGTTTGCATTCGAGTGGAGGGACTTTGCTTGCTGTTTGCTGGCTTCGATCAGCATAGTGCTTACTTGCTTAAAATTAAAAACAACAAAAACTAGCTGACGATTTAATTGCCTCAATGCAAAAAATCTTACAATTTATAAAAAAGCAAAACGCTTTGGATTTGGCTTATTCACTAATTTAAATGTAAACACTTTACAAACATTTGCAAGTAACCAGCCATGTCTCTGTGTGTGTGTCAATCGCCTCACAGTAGAATGGCTACGTCGCCAGCCTAAATCTAATTCACTGATCTACCTAATGCCATGGCATCTTTGAGAAGGAGAAATCCAACTATGAGCAGGGCGAGGCAGAGAGTAGAGGCTGTGGGCGGGGTGGATGGAGGGATGGAAGGATGGGTGGATGGATGGGTGGGTGTGTTTGAGGAGGGTTTTAGGTTCCGTATGAGGGTCTCTCTGTGTTTCTCATGCTCATTCTCTCATATACGCACGTACACGCAAACACAATCACACACACTGGTGGTCCCATGGAGTGCAGCTTAGCCATGGAGGACAATAGCAGTGGAAATGGATTATAATGATAAAGGATAGGTAGTGGGATAGACCCTACTGACCACGTGGACCATGAATATGGTAAAGCACACCTTGGTAGAACACCGCATTGATTCGTTCCAACGCTGGAGAACGGTGATTTTGCTAAACATGTGGTTAGCATGGTGCCATGTTCGCCTTTGGTGTATCTATTTTGCCGTCATAGACTTCGACTGTGTCTGCTATGCATTTGTAGAAATATGCTCTGTCCCCGTTCTTATGTATGAATTGGCTTGAGTGTGAAGGTTTGATACAGTCAAATAGTAAGGATTAATTTGATAGAATCACTCAAGCTATACTGTATAATTTGGGGGGGGGGTCATTTGAGGCACATTTCAGACATTTGATACGAGGTCTGCTTTATTAATAATTTATGATCTCTAAATTCATAAAATGTCGTCTTGTTGTATCAAATGTTACTTGCTGGGGACATCTAAGGCCTAGAGCATGGCTGTTTGCCAGACTCCCATCAAATTAGATTTTTTTTAAAAACAGACTAGCATGTTTCTCCCCTCAAAGATTCCTAGTGGCCCTTTAAAATAAAATAAAATAGGGAGAGAAGGAGGAGAGAAGTCCCCTGCTATCTATTTTATTTGGCGCCACAGTTCAATTTTTAATGTCTTCCATTTGATTCCCTGCCTTTTTCTTGCTCTTTCTTATTTTCCCTCCTCTTCTCATGATGTCAATTTAATTCAATCTGAGGGATTTCAGGCAGCCCAGTATCTTCTAATGTCTCTTTGGAAATGTCTCTTGTAACACATTGCATTTACTCTCACCTTTCCAGGGGGATTTGAAAGGGGTGAAATAAAGATACATTATTTGTAGAATCTGAAGTTTCATTAAAAACACTTTCTCTCTCCCTGTGTCCTCTTGTCATTTAAGTGGGCCATCTGTCTAAACATTTCAGCGTTTTTTTTTCTGGATAATTCCCCCAGCCTTATTCAGGATCCCTGGGAGGCCATCTTTGTTGTTGGCGGCGATGCTGGAGTATATTCTACTACCCCCATGGACTGAATGCAGCTCTGGGCCTCTGCCTCTCTCTCTCTCTTTGACGCCACAAGACACCTCATCATCCCCCTCTAACCCCATACCCTCCACCTCTCCCCATGTTTCCTAATCTCCCCTGCTTTTTGCCTCTTCCCTCTTCTTCCCTCAGCCTGGAGATCCTTTGGACTCGATTCATAGAAACATACAACCTTTTAAGACATGCTCTCTGTCTCTGTTGCTCTCTCCATTTTCTCCCACTACCTTGGTCACTCACCATCGTTCTCTACATCTTTCTCTCTTTCCTTCTTCTTCCCTTTCCCCCTGCTGCACCCCTTATCTCACTCTCTAACTCTCCTTCAATCTTACTCGCCATGTTCCTTCCCTCCCTCTTCCACCTTTCTCTGTCTATCTATCTCTCCTCTCTGTCCCCCTGCTTCTCTGTCTTTTTTCCCTTTGTTGCCCTCCTTATCTCTCTCTCGCTCCCCCTCTCTTCCCTTCCTCTCCTCCTTATTGTAGGATTGGTATGCAGGCAGTGACCGGGGTGGGTGTCTACAAAGCAGCACATATTATTCTTGATCATTCCACAGGCCTCCTACCGAGCCGGTTATGAAGAGGGATCCCTTAATGATGCTGCCACTATTAACACTGCTATAACACCAAATCCCCCTCTCTTTTCCAAACCAATTGGTGCTACATTAATATTAGAACAGGATCCATTGAATTTATGATTTATGATGATTTGGCCAAACATCCCCAATGCCCATATGACGGAGATTATTAGGGTAGTGGGGTAAGGGAGGACTATGGGTAATGAAGTCTATGGTACAACTGTGATCCCAAATGCTTCTGGCATAGTTTTACCAGGAAACCAAAGCCCTAGTCTGGTACAGTGTCATGCTGCTTTGCCTTAACTTAACACCCCCAGTTTTTTGCATATTTTCCCTTTTCAACTGTAATCCTTCTTTTATATAAGAAATCATGCAATTGTAAAACACATCCACAAACACAAACAGTCTGCTATGACCAAGGCTAATATAGTAAACTAAAACCTAAAAAATGATAAAAACAAAAAAAATATATATTTTTTAAAGTAAACTGAAACATAATAATTATCAAAAAAGATTTGATAAACTAAAACTATACTGAAACTATGTTTGACTGCATAACAAAAGCAAATGTTTTGTAGTGTCAGCAGCTGATGGGAAACAGAGATAAAAGGGAAAACCCAACCGACCTCAAAGGTCATCGGAACAGCGCCCACCATTTCAGGATAAAGACAAGGTGAGACAGCCACTAGCTATTAGTAGGTGCACGTCAACGGCAATGTTTAGGACAACCAACTTTACCCGTTTGCATGAAAGAGCAGAAACATGGCAACTTGATTTCATTTAAAAAAAGAGAAGAAGCACTGATTCATTTACTCAACCAGACTGGCAAGTCCACAAGCAATTCAACCAAACATTTGATCCCGAATTGAAAACTCCTGGCGCTGTTAGAGTAAACGGGTTGATTGCTTTACAAATGGATACAACAACCCAGAAATGTAAGTTTTGAAGGAGGCATAAAATTAACCCTGTGTGTAGACGGATGGAGCAAAAAAGGACTGGCTGCTTCGTTTATGGGCATATCTGCCTGCTTCTATCGCCCCTCCTCCAACAAGGCACAACATGTGTTGCACAACCTCTATCAAATTTTGCATCCACACACCAGAGAGGTAATTGACTGCACATTGGATGCATGGGACAAGCAGAGGAGAAGATCTTACTTGTCGTAACTGACAACAGGGCGAAAATAGTCAAGGCTATCAACCTAGTACAGAACAGGCAAGAGAATACCTGTGACCAACAATAAACAGAGCTGGCCATAGATTTGAATGGCGCATCAGAATGATCTGAATCCGAGATGGACACTGACAATTATTATTTTAAATCCAAGTGACATTAAGATTGATTTATAATTTATACATAACCAAAGCCAAGATCTGACCCATCACCTGATGTATTACTGCCCCTCAGTGGCAAGAAGTGACATACCAAAAATGTTACTATAGGTCTACTACACATAGAGGTCACGTCCGCCAATGTGCTCTAACAGTGTGTGTGTGTGTGTCTCCAACTGTACCATCTTCAAGACCCTCTTTCTGCTTCCGCTAGTGCTTACCTTGGGCACAGTGGCTGCTGGAGGCAGAAAAACACAATATTAGACTATTAGCACAGGGGCACTGCATTGTTGTAATGCAGTGTGTGTGTGTGTGTGTGTTTTATTGAACCTTTATTTAAGCAGGGAGTCTTGCTGAGACCACGGTGTCTTTCGCAGATGAGACCTGCATGAACACATCAATATACAACAATTACACTAGACATGAAAAGAAAGAAACACAGAACACAAAACACTAAACAGAATCATACGAAACAAATACATTCTTCAGCAAAACGGCCCTCTAAATTACACCTGAACTGCCCTGGAGGCACCAACTCCACCAACTTTAAGGACTTTTGGAGATCATTCCACATGAGAGGCAAAAAAAAAACTAAAAGCAGATTTTCCTAACACGGTGTAGATTGAAGTGATGTACGTCTGAAGCACAGGAGTTTGGTGGCACCTTAATAACTGGGGAGGACGGGCTCGTGGTAATGGCTGTAGCAGAATGAACAGATTATTAAACAAATGTTTTATATCTGTTTCAATGCCATTCCATTTTCTCTGTTCGAGACATTATTATGAGACATCCTCCCCGATGCAGCCTCCACTGGTCTGAAGGTTAACAATGAGGTAAGATATGGTGGACATTTATACAAGAGGGATTTATAGATCAAATCTCTGAAGCTGGAGACTCGTACCTCCCTCACTAGCTTTAAGCACCGGCTGTCAGAGCAGCTCACAGATCAATGCACCTGTACATAGCTCATCTGTAAATAGCCTATCCAACTACATCATCCCCATACTGTATTTATTTATCTTGCTCCTTTGCGCCCCAGTATCTCAACTTGCACATTCATCATCTGCACATCCTACCATTCCAGTGTTTCATTGCTATATTGTAATTACTTTGCCACCATGGCCTATTTATTGCCTTACCTCCCTCATCCTACCTCATTTTCACATGCTGTATATAGATTCCCCTACTGTATTATTGATTGTTTGTTTGTTTATTACATGTGTAACTCTGTGTTGTTGTATGTGTAGAACTGCATTGCGTTATCTTGGCCAGGTCGCAGTTGTAGATGAGATCTACTTCTCAACGTGTCTACCTGGTTAAATAAAGGTGAAATAAAAATAAATAAAAATAAAAAGAGTGCAATGCATCAACTGACCAACATTTTCAAAATGTGTGCTGAACCTTTCGGTCGTAATAAAGCGCAATGCATTATGATAAACTGCTTCCAATGGCTTCAATTCAATGGCAGCTGCATTCATATAGATATCACCATAGTGAATAACCAGAATGAATGTTGACTGAATTATTTGTTTTCTGCTATTTAACAAAGGACAGGCCCTGTTCCTATAGAAGAAGACTAATTCATTCTTAATTTCTAAACGGGCTCATCAACATGGTTTTTGAAAGAAAGCTTTTCGTCAATCCAGATGCCTAGATAATTATAAGCAGGGACACGATCAATGAGGTCAGCATCCAAAGTACGTATGCATAAATCATCAGATACATTTTTAGGTGATTTGGAAAATAACACATACTTGGTTTACCTGCATTAAGTACCAATTTCAGTTCAATAAAGGCTTTCTGCAGCTCTGACTGAACCTGGTCAGCTGTGGGGGCAATAGCATATTCAGTTTCATCTGCATACAGGTAAAGGTTTTTATAGATAAATCAATATTGTTCATGTAAATAGTGAAAATATACAGACCAAGAAATGATCCCCGTGGGACACAATGTATCTCCAGAGAACCTGATTTAACACCATCTGTAAATACACACTGTGTTCTGTTCTTTAAATAATTTTCAAACCAGCTACATGCAGCCTGGTCCAAGCCAATTGATGAAAGCCTCTGAATAAGTAACTAGTGATCCACAGTGTCGAAGGCTTTAGACAGATCAATAAAAGGGCTGCACAGTGTTTCTTCTTATCCAAACAATGAAGAGCAGGATTTAAAACAAAAGACCTGGTCTGAAACCGGACTGATGTACATCTTAGTTTACATTGAGTACTTACCAAGAAATCTAGAATTTTGTTAGTAGGACAATAATTATTTAGGTTACACAGGTCACCACCTTCGTGAAGGAGGAGTACATGGGCCGCTTTCCAGACACTGGCGATCGGACCACAAATCATTGTTAAAGATTCTGCCATCAGAGGAGTAGAAAGCTGCAGCCAGAAAGGATCAAGGATGTTTGATTGCTCACTAAGTCGGCTGTGTGTAGACAGACCAGTCAGTAGCCAGGGTCCCAATCTGGTCTAACAATAGTTTGGGCCAATGCCACGTCTGCCAGTCTGCAAATTGCTAACCTGGTATAAGCAGAGAGTGGGTTTATTGGAGTGGGCTTATTTAAGTGATAATGCCCTCAAAGCCGGTGTTTGGAGGATATACAGGGCTTTGCAAAAGTATCCATCCCCTCTGCGTTTTTCCTATTTTGTTGCATTACAACCTGTAATTTAAATTGATTTTTATTTGGATTTCATGTAATGGACATACACAAAAGAGTGAAATGAAAAAAAATGACTTGTTTCAAATAATAAAATGAAAAGATGAATGGGACAGTGGTAGGTGCATATGTATTCACCCCTTTTGCTATGAATCACCTAAATATGATCTGGTGCACCGAAATACATTCAATTAGTTAAATACAGTTCCCCTCTGTGCAATCTAAGTGTCACATGATCTTAGTACATGTACACCTGTTCTGAAAGGTCCGAAAATCTGCAAAATCGCACAGAGCACCATTAAAACCATTATAAAAACTGTAAAGAATAAGGCACCACAACTAACCTGCAAAGAGAGGGCTGCACACCAAAACTCACGGACCAGGCATGGAGGCCATTCATCAGAGAGGCAACAAAGAGACTAAAGATAACCCTGAAGCTCCACAGTGGAGATTGGAGTATCTGTCCATAGGACCACTTTAAGCCGTACACTCCACAGAGCTGGGCTTTACGGAAGAGTGGCCAGAAAAAAAGCTATTGCTTAAAGAAAGAAAAATGGCGCTAAATACAGGGTAATTCTTGAGGGAAACTTGTTTCATTCTTCCAGAGTTTTGAGACTGGGATGGAGGTTCACCTTCCAGCAGGACAATGACCCTAAGCATACTGCTAAAGCAACACAAAGTGGTTTAAGGGGAAACATTTAAATGTCTTGGAATGGCCTAGTCAAAGCCCAGACCTCAATCCAATTGAGAATCTGTGTTATGACTTAAAGATTGCTGTAAAAAAGCAGAACCCATCCAACTTGAAGGAGCTGGAGCAGTTTTGCCTTGAAGAATGGGCAAAATCCCAGTGGCTAGATGTGCCAAGCTTATAGAGACATACCCCAAGAGACTTGCAGCTGTAATTGCTGCACAAGGTGGATCTACAAAGTGTCGACTTTGGGGGGAGTGAATATTTATGCACGCTCAAGTTTTATTTTCTTCAAAGTGGTAGGCATGTTGTGTAAATCAAATGATACAAATCCCCCCAAAAATGTATTTTAATTCCAGGTTGTAACGCAATGAAATAGGAAAAATACCAAGGGGGCGGGGGGGGGGGCAATACTTTCGCAAGCCACTGTATTGGCACGGGTGTTGTTAGGCCCAAGAAGAAGTAACGTCCCGGCAAACTGTGCCAATATATCCTTCAAACACCGGCTTCAAGGGCATTATCACTTTTGTCAACAGGTTACCAAAATGTTAAAATAAATATTGACATATTTTCATTCAAAACTTTACTTTGATGAATTTTATTCATACTATTTTATCCTTTCACGAGATATAGTCCTTACACACAACAGTTTGTTTGCCAGAGATGCGACCCAGTCGTTAAGTCTATTTGTTCTAAATTTATGCACACGACCCAGACGTTCGTTCAAAATGTTCCGTTGCTTTGATGGCTGGCCCCATCATTATCCCTTGCTTGCTAGCTAGCCAACTTTGGCTAACACAGTCACGTCAAACAGTGCAGCCAGAACTACAGCAAAGTAGGTGCATTTGCATTTGTTTAAGCTGTTTTTTAGTGATTTGTTTAGTGGGATACATCCATAACAATGAGCTAATGATGTGTGATTTCATCTGGCATAGAAAATGTGCTCTCTCTCGCTAACACAATCACTTCAAACTGCAGCTGGTATGACAGCAAACTATCTGCATTTTGTGTTTTTCTATTGGCATTTCATTGTATATAGCCATAAAACTTATGCTGATTCATGTTTTGTACAGGCTGAGAAAAGCTGCCTCTCCGTCTCGCCCGAAACCGACACGTTCATTAATTAATATGGGATAGCTGGAGATCTAATTTCATTATTGAAACAATGTTGCAAATGTCGGAGAAGCAGGGTAAATACAAATCTCCACTGTAGAAAACCGATTGCTGGTCTAAAATAAATTGGAGATAAATTGGATGCTTTTTATAGTGGAGATCAAGTGTATTACTTTCCTGCCTGGGCTGTTGAGACAGTGGATTGTGTAGTCAGACAGAATAGAGTAAATGGGCATTTCAACATAATAGATTTAGCCTGTGGTAACTTGTGGAATAGACAGTGACTGGAATTAGATATTAACCAATCAAAATCCAGAATTAGAACGACCTGTTGTTTTATACTTGAAACTGTTTTTCAGGACCTATAATCAACTTTAGTTGTAGTGTGTGTGTGTGTGTGTGTGTGTGTGTGTGTGTGTGTGTGTGTGTGTGTGTGTGTGTGTGTGTGTGTGTGTGTGTGTGTGTGTGTGTGTGTGTGTGTGCGTGCGTGCGTGTGTGCGTGTGTGTGTTTGTGTGTGTAGGATAGATTTGTCTTGGTCAGTGTCTGTTGTCTGACTGCCAGCATTGTGTCTGTAGCAGAGCCATCATGCCCAGGCCCCCTCTACCACCGACCCCTTCCCAGCCTGGTCCCCTCGTCTCTGGGCAGCTAGGGGGCAGCATGCCCTGGAGCCAACTTGGAGGTGTTGGTTTAGGCTCTCTGCCAAGACAGGATTAGTGGCAGACAATATCGGGTGTGTCCACATATCTAGTTTGAGCTGGCCTTCACTGGGGGAGGGGGAAGGAGGAGAGGAGAGGAGAGGAGAGGAGAGAAGAGGAGAGGAGAGGAGAGGAGAGGAGAGGAGAGGAGAGGAGAGGAGAGGAGAGGAGAGGAGAGGAGAGGAGAGGAGAGGAGAGGAGAGGAGAGGAGAGGAGAGGAGAGGAGAGGAGAGGAGAGGAGAGGAGAGGAGAGGAGAGGAGAGGAGAGGAGAGGAGAGGAGAGGAGAGGAGAGGAGAGGAAAAACACATGGCCACGGTTTGAGGTTTGTGTGAAATGTATGATAAACAAATAAAGTTATATTGACCAATAATATTGTTATGTTTTCTTAATTTTAAGAAAGAGAACTTCATTTAGTAATATTTTGATTCAATAAGATCAATCTCTTCATAAATAATTCAACATCATATCATAAAAATATTATTTGATAGAACACTGCTACATCCAAATATTTGAACTCCTCACACACCACATTAATTAGAAAAATATCAAGCATAATAACATAAATCTTGGTTTATCTGAAAACCTATTTGAGGTGGAGTTCCTACTGAAGGAACAGTCCTTTAAAGTCCAGACTCTTTTGTTGCGTCATTGTTGCAGCTTATTGTGTCAGGAGTAATGCTAGCTGACTGCAAAACAGTCCACGGCCCAACATTACTGTTGTGGAAAGCCCATGCAGCCGAAACCAGATCACTGTAAACCACCACCCCTTTTGGATGGGAACACCAGCATGCAGTTCGGGAAAAAATGTATAAAAAAAGTTTGTTCCCCTCTTTTGTCTTGACTCTAAATGGCTCTAAATTCTAAATGGATTCATGACACAGATTCGGGTCATATTAAACTTATCACTGTAATGATGCCGGAACTCGATACCAAACGTGACTTCCCTGATGCTCGTCTAGGAATACGCCAGGCAAATCAAAGTTCACATTTAATGTGTTTGTTCAGAGCGAGTGGGAGCCACCAGAACGCAAAGGGAGCAATGTGGAAACTAGATTGTATTTGTTGTTTTCTTTTCTTTTTCTTTTTTAATAAACCAAAGCAATATCTCAGGAATTAACGACAATAAGACATTTTCAATATTGCCTAAGCTGATTTGTGTGCGCTGTGAGTAGGAGACAAAGGCTTTGGATGCTGTAGCTGAGTTTTTCCAAGCAACCAATTCACTCAAGAGTCCAAGCTTGCGTCTAAGCACCTAAGGTGGAGCCTACACACAAACCTACATGCCTTCTGAGTAGAGTGATGAACCGTCCTAAATCGCTGTTCATTTAAGTATGGGGGTAGACACAGGGGCTGTCTCAGGACTTGTCATCGATTGTGTGTGTGCGCGAGTGTGCGTATTTTATGTCTTTGTATCTGTGTGTCTGAGCAGGGGCGTCAGTGGCCAACAGAAGTTGGAGAATTGGGGATTGTTGGATGGTTCTGGAAGGAAGGGGACATGCTATCACACATGCTATCACTGTCTACCCCACAGGAGACATCTCTGTAGGGGGAAGAGAGTGCCCTCTGCACCTTACTCTCCAAAACATCTATACGGCTATTGCACACACCTCCACACACATTCTATCTCACACACTCTTTCTCTTCATTTCTCTCTCTCTCTTTTGCTCTTTAGTTCTCTTGTTCTATATTAAATATGCTTTTCTCAATTTACATCAACAACATTTATATGCAGATGATACAGTCTTATACTCAACTGGCCCCTCCCCAGATGTTGTGTTATAATGCTCTACAACAAAGCTGTCTTAGTGTTCAACAAGCTTTCTCTGCCCTTAACCTTGTTCTGAACACCTCCAAAACAAAGGTCATTACTTGTTATTTGTTATTTTGATCTCTTACTTTTTTGGGGGTATTTCCTTAAAACTGCATTGTTGGTTAAGGGCTTGCAAGTAAGCATTTCACCTGTTGTATTCGACACATGTGACAAATACAATTTGATTTGATTTGGTAAGGAGAATGCCCTCTACCACCGGTGTGATTACTACCGTTGAGGGTTTAGAGCTTGAGGTAGTCATCTCATACAAGTACTTGGGAGTATAGCTAGAAGGTACACTGTCCTTCTCTCAGCACATATCAAAGCTGCAGGCTAAAGTTAAATCTATACTTGGTTTCCTCTATCGTAATCACTCCTCTTTCACCCCAGCTGCCAAACTAACCCTGATTCAGATGACCATCCTACCCATGCTAGATTATGGAGACGTAATTTATAGATCGGAAGGTAAGGGTGCTCTCGAGCGGCTAGATGTTATTTACCATTCGGCCATCAGATTTGCCACAAATGCTCCTTGTAGGACACATCACTGCACTCTATACTCTTCTGTAAACTGGTCATCGCTGTATACCCGTCGCAAGAACCACTGGTTGATGCTTATTTATAAAACCCTCTTAGACCTCACTCCCCCCTATCTGAGATACAGTGCCTTGCGAAAGTATTCGGCCCCCTTGAACTTTGCGACCTTTTGCCACATTTCAGGCTTCAAACATAAAGATATAAAACTGTATTTTTTTGTGAAGAATCAACAACAAGTGGGACACAATCATGAAGTGGAACGACTTTTATTGGATATTTCAATCTTTCTTAACAAATCAAAAACTGAAAAATTGGGTGTGCAAAATTATTCAGCCCCCTTAAGTTAATACTTTGTAGCGCCACCTTTTGCCACCTTCTGTTCTGCCTTATTATTATTCGACCATGCTGGTCATTTATGAACATTTGAACATCTTGGCCATGTTCTGTTATAATCTCCACCCGGCACAGCCAGAAGAGGACTGGCCACCCCACATAGCCTGGTTCCTCTCTAGGTTTCTTCCTAGGTATTGGCCTTTCTAGGGAGTTGTTCCTAGCACCGTGCTTCTACACCTGCATTGCTTGCTGTTTGGGGTTTTAGGCTGGGTTTCTGTACAGCACTTTGAGATATCAGCTGATGTACGAAGGGCTATATAAATAAATTTGATTTGATTTGATTTGATTTGATGTAGGAGAATCTTACAGAACTCTGCATGCAGGGTTTCAATGGGGTGTTTGTCCCATTTGATGAAATCTTGTTTTGCAATTGGACCCCATGACATATTCAATTAGTTTTAGCCAAATTTGAATAGGTATTTCAATTTCAATTTGCTTTTAATGGCGTAGAATGCCCTGCATGCTTTCTCTCTCAGCTCATTCACTGCCTCATTAAAATGTCCAGTTGAGCTTATTTTTAAACCTAAGTAATTGTAGTGTGTACAGTACTCTATATACAGTATTTTGTACCAATTGAGAACTTTGGTCTAATTCCCTGATCTGGATCTTCTCTGGAAAAATCATTATTTTAGTCTTTTTGGGGTTTACTGCCAGGGCCCAGGTCTGGCAGTACTGCTCTAGCGGGTCCAGGCTCTGCTGTAGGCCGTGTGCTGTGGGTGACAGCAGGCATAGGTCATCTGCAAAGAGTAGGCATTTAACTTCTGAATTGTGGAGGCTAACACCAGGGGCTGAGGATTTTCTAGAATAGTGGCCAATTCGTTAATGTAAATATTGAAGAGTGCAGGGCTCAGATTGCAACCCTGGCGAAGGCCCTGCCCCTGGTTAAAAAATTCTGTTATTTTCTTACAAATGTTAATGCTGCACGTATTGCTAGTAACATTGATTCAATTATGTGATATGTTTTACCCCCTACACCACTTTCAATAACATTGTAGAACAGTCCTGTATGCCAAATAGAATCAAATGCTTTTTGGAAGTCGACAAAGAAAGCGTATATTTTGGTATTATTTTGGTGGACATGTTTATCTATCAGGGTGTGTAGGGTGTAAATATGATCAGTTGTGCGATGTTTTGGTATAAATCAAATTTGGCTTTTACTCAAGACATTGTGCTTATTAAGGAAGGTTAGAACTCTTACATTTATAATACTACAGAAAACCTTCCCCAGGTTACTGTTCACACAAATGCCTCTGTAATTGTTAGGGTCAAATTTGTCTGCGTTCTTAAAGATTGGGGTTATGAGTCCTTGATTCCAGATGTCAGGGAAATAACCTACACTCAGGATCAAATTAAACAGTTTTAATATAGCCAATTGAAATGTTGCACTAGTGAGTTTGAGCATCTCATTTAGGATGCCATCAGGTCCGCATGCCTTTTTAAATTTGAGAGCCTGAAGTTTCTTATAGAGCTCCTGGTCAGTAATTGGGGAGTCCAATGGATTTTGATTGTCCTTTAAAGCGATTTCTAATCCATTCAACTTCTCATGAATTTAGCGTTGTTCTGCATTTGTGTCAATTTGAATGGTGTTGTAGAGTGTTTTAAAATGGGTTGTCCATATGTTACCATTTTGTATCGCTAATTTCTCTTGATTAGATTTATTTTCGTTTTTTGCAATTTTGCCAGTAGTTGTGTGTGTTTATGGACTCCTCAATTAGTGTCAGCTGCTTGCTGTTGTATTGTGCTTTTTTGGTTCTGAGTGTACGTTTATAGCGTTTTAAAGTCTCACAGTAATGAAGGCGTAATTCACCATTATTTGGGTCTCTGTGCTTTTGGTTCGATAGTGTTCTAAGTTTATTTCTTATAATTTTACAATCTGCATCAAACCAGTTGTCATCTGTGGTCTTTTTTTTATTTTATTTTTTATCAATTTCAATTGTACTTCTTGCTGTTTGCCTGAATATATAGTTGATGTTTTGTACTGCCAGATTGATGCCTTCTTTACTGTGAGTGAATGTGGTATCCAGAAAGTTATCTAAGAGTGTTTGGATATTTTGGTTCCAGGTTGCTTTCTGTTATTCTTCTGTGATGGTTTGGGCCCATCTGTATGAATTTCTGATGTTGTACAGCTTACTGGGCTGTGAATGTGTGGTTGTTTCCATGTCTATTCTTTTGAGGAACAACGCAATTTGGCTGTGATCAGACAGAGGTGTTAGTGGCTTGACAGTGAATGAGCTGCCAAGGCTTTCGACTCCGTCAATCACCATATTCTTATCGGCAGACTCAGTAGCCTCGGTTTTTCGGATGACTGCCTTGCCTGGTTCACCAATTACTTTGCAGACATAGTTCAGTGTGTCAAATCGGAGGGCATGCTGTCCGGTCCTCTGGCAGTCTCTATGGGGGTGCCACAGGGTTCAATCCTCGGGCCGACTCTTTTCTCTGTATACATCAATGATGTTGCTCTTGCTGCGGGCAATTCCCTGATCCACCTCTACGCAGACGACACCATTCTGTATACTTCCGGCCCGTCCTTGGACACTGTGCTATCTAACCTCCAAACGAGCTTCAATGCCATACAACACTCCTTCCGTGGCCTCCAACTGCTTTTAAACGCTAGTAAAACCAAATGCATGCTTTTCAACCGTTCGCTGCCTGCACCCGCACGCCTGACCATCTTCACCACCCTGGATGGTTCCGACCTTGAATATGTGGACATCTATAAGTACCTAGGTGTCTGGCTAGACTGTAAACTCTCCTTCCAGACTCATATCAAACATCTCCAATCGAAAATCAAATCAAGAATCGGCTTTCTATTCCGCAACAAAGCCTCCTTCACTCATGCCGCCAAACTTACCCTAGTAAAACTGACTATCCTACCGATC
The DNA here is from genome assembly GCF_002021735.2 of Oncorhynchus kisutch. Classification (NCBI taxonomy): domain Eukaryota; kingdom Metazoa; phylum Chordata; class Actinopteri; order Salmoniformes; family Salmonidae; genus Oncorhynchus; species Oncorhynchus kisutch. Next base: position 2,565,329 of record NC_034199.2, read on the forward strand.
CTCGACTTCGGCGATGTCATCTACAAAATTGCTTCCAACACTCTACTCAGCAAACTGGATGCAGTTTATCACAGTGCCATCCGTTTTGTCACTAAAGCACCTTATACCACCACCACTGTGACTTGTATGCTCTAGTCGGCTGGCCCTCGCTACATATTCGTCGCCAGACCCACTGGCTCTAGGTCATCTACAAGTCCATGCTAGGTAAAGCTCCGCCTTATCTCAGTTCACTGGTCACGATGGCAACACCCAGCAGGTGTATCTCACTGATCATCCCTAAAGCCAACACCTCATTTGGCCGCCTTTCGTTCCAGTTCTCTGCTGCCTGTGACTGGAACGAATTGCAAAAATCGCTGAAGTTGGAGACTTTTATCTCCCTCACCAACTTCAAACATCTGCTATCTGAGCACTTAACCGATCGCTGCAGCTGTACATAGTCTATCGGTAAATAGCCCACCCATTTTTACCTACCTCATCCCCATACTGTTTTTATTTATTTACTTTTCTACTCTTTTGCACACCAATATCTCTACCTGTACATGACCATCTGATCATTTATCACTCCAGTGTTATTAATCTGCAAAATTTTAATTATTCGCCTACCTCCTCATGCCTTTTGCACACAATGTATATAGACTCCCCTTTTTTCTCTACTGTGTTATTGACTTGTTAATTGTTTACTCCATGTGTAACTCTGTGTTGTCTGTTCACACTGCTATGCTTTATCTTGGCCAGGTTGCAGTTGCAAATGAGAACTTGTTCTCAACTAGCCTACCTGGTTAAATAAAGGTGAAATATTTTTTTTTTAAAGGGTCAACGTCTGTGATCATATAGTCTACTGTACTGTGGCCAAGAGGTGAGCAGTAGGTGAATCTCCCCAAAGAGTTTCCCCGTAACCTACCATTGACAAAGTACAGACCCAGGCTTCTACAGAGCTGCAAAAGATCCCTTCCGTTGTTGTTGATGGTGCTGTCACTGTTCTTTCTATGGGGGAGATTAAGACAGTTAGAGACACTATGGCCTGTAATAAAGCTGTCCCCTCGTGTGCTCGTTAGATCAGGTAGTGTTCCTGTGCGCGCATTTGTGTCCCCGCAGATGAGCACATTTCCCTGGGCCTGGAAATGGCACATCTCTTCCTCAAGGGTGGGGAAGATCTCCTCGGAGTAATATGGGGATTCTGAGGGGGATGTATATTGCGCAAAGGAACACATCTTTTTCTGTCAGTGCAACTTATTTTTTCAGTTTTAACCAAATGTGATATTTGACCATTTTGAGGGGATCAATTAGATGTTGTAGTTCGGATTTGTAGCAAATGAACAATCCTCCAGAGTCTCTGCCTCTATTGACAGAGCTGTGTTTTTGTGACGGCACAATTACCTCTCTGTAGCCTGTGGGGCAGTGACCTCTCTGTAGCCTGTGGGACAGTGAGTGACAACGTCAGCCTTATACCATGTCTCCTGCAGAATGATGACGTCTGTCACGTTCTGACCGTTATTCCTTTGTTTTGTCTTTATTTAGTATGGTCAGGGCATGAGTTGTGGTGGGCAGTCTTAGTTTTTAGTTTTTCTATATTTTATATTTCTGTGTTTGGCCTGATATGGTTCTCAATCAGAGGCAGCTGTCTATCATTGTCTCTGATTGAGAACCATATTTAGGTAGCCTGTTTTCCTTTGTGTTTTGTGGGTGGTTATTTTCAGTCTTTGTGTGTCTGCACCAGATAGAACTGTTTCGGTTGTCACTTTGTTGTTTTGCATTTTTGAAGTGTTCAATTTCTTATTAGAAAGATGAACACTAACCATGCTGCGCTTTGGTCCTCCGATCCTTTTCGCTTCTCCTCCTCCTCATTGGAGGAAGAAAGCCGTTACAACGTCAACATCTTTAAGATTTTTGTTGTCAGTCCAAAGGTTGATGAGTTTAGGCCCTGAATGTTCCACATGCTAACTGATAGTGATTTCATGTTGCAAAAAGAAAGCAGTCAGCAATACAGTAACTACTAACTAATAAGTTGTTAAGAGTGAGATAAACAGGATAACAGCTAACATTTTTTCTGTTATGTATATATATATAAATATTCCTATTCATTGAATGTCAATTCTAGTACAATAGGTGTGTGTGTGAGTGTCCGTTTGTGTTTAGTGCAGTTTAGTGCAGATGCATTGGAGGAGCTGTTTAATCTCACTCAATCCTACAGGGTTCTCCTGTCCTCTGACGACCTCTGCGTAGCTGCGCTGGTCCTGCTGTTGGGCCCTGTGGAGTGGAGGAGGGCCAGTTCTGGGCCGTAGGGCTTCCTCTCTGGTCTGGTAGGGGTGGTGGTCTGGTGCATGGTAGCAGGCTGGGCCCGGTCCGGCTAAGCCGATGGAATTGGTGATGCTCTGGTGGTGGGTGGGGCCTGTGGGGTGCGCTGGGTCTGGTGTGGTGTTGAATGGGTCTGGGGCTCCTTGGTGGTGCAGTGGTCTGGTTATTTATCTCTCTCTCTCTTTATTTATCTCTCTTTCTCTTTATTCCTCTCTCTCTCTTAATTTCTCTTTTTACTTCTCTCTCTCTACTTCTCTCTCTTTATTTCTCTCTCTCTCTCTTTATTTCTCTCTCCATCTCTCTCTCTTTATTTCTCTCTCTCTCTACCTCCTCTCTCTTAATTTCTCTTTTTACTTTTCTCTCTATTTCTCTCTCTCTCTTTATTTTCCTCTCTACTTCTCTCTCCCTCTATTTCTCTCTCTCTCTCTATTTATCTCTCTCTCTCTTTACTTCTCTTTCTCTCCATTTCTCTCTTTACTTCTCTCTCTCTCTACTTCTCTCTTTACTTCTCTCTCTCTCTACTTCTCTCTCTTTATTTCTCTCTCTCTTTATTTCTCTCTCCATCTCTCTCTCTTTATTTCTCTCTCTCTCTACCTCCTCTCTCTTAATTTCTCTTTTTACTTTTCTCTCTATTTCTCTCTCTCTCTTTATTTTCCTCTCTACTTCTCTCTCCCTCTATTTCTCTCTCTCTCTCTATTTATCTCTCTCTCTCTTTACTTCTCTTTCTCTCCATTTCTCTCTTTACTTCTCTCTCTTTATTTCTTTCTTTATCTCTCCCTCTTTCTTGCTCTCTCTTTATTTACCTTGCACTCTTCATTTATCTCTCTCTCTATTTATATCTCTATATTTATTTCACTCTCTTTATTTCTCTCTCTCTTTTTTCATTTATCTCTCTCTCTCACTCTTTATCTCTCTCTCGGTGACCTATGACAGCCTGTGACATCCTCAACAGTCTTTGCAACAATTGAATGGAAGGTAGATTCCTCATTTGTGGGTGTTCTTAGATGTGTGTACAGTAAGTGAAAGTAATGAAGAGACAGAGGAAAAAACTAAGTAATACAAATCAACCATTCTCACACATTCTGTATTTTGTAATAACATAAACAGTATAAACCAATAAGCTCTCACATCATCCATGTTTCTCAAGCGTCAAATTGTGAAGTTGTTCCAAACGTCAAATTTCAGGGTGTTTGATTAATTCTGTATTGTTCGAAGGTTAAGTTTTGGTATTAACTCTGAATTCTTAATAATTTCTTGTGTGAGTTCCAAATAGCTCTAACTGTTTCTCCAGCGTGAGTTTTGTCATACCGGTGATGACTGAATCCACTCACTGTTCCAAAATGTGATTGTTACGCAACAGGGCGGTTAACCGGTTTAACTTGTCAATTTAAAACCATTTCCTACAGTTTGAATTGAGGTGTGTTCCGCCTCCTCATTAATTCACATAAGAAGTAGCCCATTTCACTGTTGCGGTCAGTTTAAGTTTGAGGCTTTACTGAGCTGGTCGACAAGAGCCCAATCAATTCCCCAGTGTTTCCCCAGCTCAAGTATGAAGAAATTTGCACAGGACTAGTCAGAACAGGACCTGTACAAACTTTTCCCCCCTGGAACATTTTCTGGCTGGCACCCGCATTGCCTTCATTGTTGTTTTCCTTACAGATAATAACTTTGGACATGTGTGCATTCCTATCAAAGCAAGTGGCTTATTTTCTGTATATTGTATTGTAATTTCTACTGTAGCATGAAGCATAATATATGTACTGTTTTATTCATGTTTTCAAGTAACGGTGACTAATCATGCATTCCGATTCCTGCATAGATTGTAATGGACACATATGTGTTAAAAATACATTTTTGAAGGTTGGACTGATTATGATGAGCTAATGCTAAGCTGTTTGCCAGCTATGTGTGGCGCCATGTTTGTTGAAATTCTGGAAGTCACGAAAGTGTCTGTCAGACCAAAGATGTTATAACAAAACGAGGTGAAGAGATGGTTTACTCAACTGATTTATGGTGCTATCAAGACAAATGGGAACTTGGAAAAATACGAGGTCAAACCATCAGTGCTCTTCAAGTCGGGAAGTCAGAGCTCTAGAAAGAGGCCCTAGCTCCCGAGTTGGATGACAGTACAAACTATTTTTCCCAGTCGGAGATAGTTTTTTCCCAAGTTCCCAGTTGTCTTGAATACAAAGAAGTCAGAAGTCAGAGATCAGGGGCACCAGATTGTAACTATTGTACACTACATGACCAAAAGTGTGTGGACACCTGCTTGTTGAATCGTCTACAATGTAATTGTATGCGTTAAGATTTCCCTTCACTGGAACCAAGGGGCCTAGACTGAACCATGAAAAACAGCGACAGACCATTATTCCTCCTCTACCAAACCTTACAGTTGGCATTATGCATTGGGGCAGGTAGCATTCTCCTGCCATCCACCAAACCTAGATTAGTCCGTTGGACATCCAGATGGTGAAGCTTGGTTCATCACTCCAGGGAACGTTTTTCCACCGCTCCAGAGTCCAATGCCGACAGATGGCATTGGGCATGGTGATCTTAGACGTATGTGCGGCTGCTCGGCCATGGAAACCCATTTCATGATGCTCCGATGAACAGTTCTTGTGCCGATGTTTCTTCCAGTGGAAGTTTGGAACTCAGTAGTAAGTGCTGCAACTGAGGTCAGGCGCTTATGTGGCCTAACACTTTGCGGTTGAGCCGTTGTTGCTCCTAGATGTTTCCACTTCACAATAACAACATTACAGTTGACCGGGGCAGCTCTAGCAGGGCAGACATTTTCCGAACGGACTTATTGGAAAGGTGGCATCCTAAGAGGGTGCCATGTTGAAAGTCACAGAGCTCTTCAGTAAGGCCATTCTACTGCCAATGGTTGTCTAGGGAGATTGCATGGCTGTGTGCTAAATTTTTTACACCTGACAGTAACGGATGTGAAATAACCTAATCCATTCATTTGTATAAACTTTTGTATAAACAGTACACCAACAAGTCAGTTTGCTCACCTGAGATAGAGTATCTCACAATAGGCTGTAAACCACACCATTTACCAAGAGAGTCCTCAGATCCTCAAAAAGTTCTACAGCTGCACCATCGAGAGCATCCTGTCTGGTTGCATCACTGCCTGGTATGACATCTGCTCGGCCTCTGACCGCAAGGCACTACAGAGGGTAGTGCGTATGCCCCAGTACATCACTGGGGCCAAGCTTCCTGCCATCCATGACCTCTATATCAGGTGGTCAGATGAAGGCAATAAAAATGTTCAAAGACTTCAGCCACCATAGTCATAGACTGTTCTCTCTCCTACCGTACGGCAAGCGGTACAAGAGCGCCAAGTCTAGGTCCAAAAAGCTTCTTAATTAACAGCTTCTACCCCCAAGCCTTTAAGACTCCTGAACAGCTAATCAAATGGCTACACAAATCCCCTCTTTTACGCTGCTGCTACTCTCTGTTCATTATCTATGCATAGTCACATAAAATCGACCTACATGTACATATTACCTCAATTACCTCGACTAACCTGTCGTCCCCCCCCCCCCCCGCACATTGACTCTGTACCCTCCGTATATAGCCTCGCTACTGATATTTTGCTGCTGCCCTTTTATTTATCTATTTATTACTTAACACTTATTTTTCTTAAAACTGCATTGTTGGTTAAGGGCGTGTAAGTAAGCATTTCACTGTAAGGTCTACACATGTTGTATTCAGCGCATGAATAACATTTGGTTTGATTTGATTTGACCTCATTGACCTCCTTTCCAGGGGTTTGATTTGATTTGACCTCATTGACCTCCTTTCCAGGGGTTTGATTTGTATTTAGCTTGTAAACTTTGACCCCCCCCCCCCCCCCCCCCCCCCACAAAACCCCCTAAAAGGGATTCAGTCAAATCTGGCAATGCTGTTCAGCTGTTTTGCTACGGTTAGGCTAGGCAGTAGGCCTGCATTTGCGGTGATGATCTGTGAGGTGATAACATTTTGTCTAAACTGTAAACGACTTGTCAAGTCACGTGCTCCGGTTCTTGCATACACTGTAACACGTAAATCAAAGATTTATAATATGCTGAAAGGTGACCAAACTAAGTTAACATTTTCAGGCAATTGGCAGAGCCATCTTTGACTTTGTTTATTTGTATCTTTTAGTGAATGGATTAGGGAGTTTTCACTTGTAAAACATTAACAAACATGGTTGCCATCATAAAGAATTTAGCTGGTGCTCTATTTTCTAAACAATATTACATTTCTCCCTTATGCCCCCCAGAAATGTGGTACATTGTAAACAAGTCTAGCTGTTAGGTCGCTAACTTATGTTTTTGTCAGGGTAACCTGTTATTTAGACTGGTTTATGAAATGAGTTTGGCTGTGGATGTGTTCCGTGCGATGCTTGGATGACAAAGTTCACATTTATCATTTACAATAAAAGGTTAAATTGATCAATACAGTTGTGAAGAGCTTTATTTCGCATCAGTACAAAACATTGTTTAGATGCTTTTCAGACAACAATGTTGTTTAGACGCAATTGTTGCATCATACATTCTGTTGCTACTGTTCCAATCACATATTTGCGATGATGGCTGCAGCGACTTGAAGGTAACAGCACTCACTGTTGCCCCTAGTGGCCGGTTTCCACGTCATCTCCCAACGTCCTCAGACATGGATGGACGTGAAATACCGTATCACGGGTGACCTGCTTGGTATAAACAGCTGAATAAGCTCTGTTAACATGTAATAGGAAGGGTTAGTAGAACTGCCTAATGTATGTGACACAAGTTTGTGTGTATTTGTGTGTGTTGTGATTGTGTGCAGCTTATGCGTTTTTGTGTGTGCTCATGCTTTCATGAATACATCTTTATAATCATATGGATTTTGAGTGGCACTAATTTAACTCATATCCCTAATAAGAACATATTTTCTCAACCCTTCATTAATTAAACCCGTTTTAATTAGTTTTGTAATGAGATCACACACACAGACACACAGGATTTTCTACAAGTGTGTTTTAGTTTTCCTCCAACGCAAAACATGTATTTGATTAATTCTGATCCACTTAATTAGAAAGCAAATGATTTCCAGTGTGAATACTGAACACACACACACATTCACACAAGCAAAACCAAACACACACACACACACACATTCACACAAACAAACCCAAACACGTACACACACACACACACACACACACACACACACACACACACACACACACACACACACACACACACACACACACACACACACACACACACACACACACACACACACACACACACACATACATTCACACAAACAAACACACACACACACCACACACTCACGCACAAACACACACAAACACACTGTCTTTGAATGAACATGTGAGTTCCAAATATCTTGGTCCCCCCAGCATGATTTTTTATGGGAGTGATGTCAAAATGTGCTCATTGTTCCAAAACAGGACAGTTAACCCATGCTGCCCTCGAACCAAGCCTGCTAATTCACTATAAGCTATGTATTTATTTTTCAATTTAGCAAGTCAGTTAAGAACAAATTCTTATTTTCAATGACGGCCTAGGAACAGTGGGTTAACTGCCTTGTTCAGGGGCAGAACGACAGATTTTTACCTTGTCAGCTTGGGGATTCAATCTAGCAACCTTTCGGTTATTAGCCCAATGCTCTAACCACTAGGCTACCTGCCACCCCAATAGGCTATGTTTCAACTTGTCAATTTCAAATGATTTTCAAACAACACTTTTATTTTCAAATGACAGTTTGAATTGAGGTGCACCTTATTAATTCACATAAAAGTAGCCCATTTCACTGTGGCGGTCAACGTACGTTAGAGGCATGCGTTTGCTAATTTAAGGCAAGGATTAGATGAGCCAGACAGCTTCTCAGCAAAAGACAGCAAAACAGCAAAAGCACCCCCCCCCCTGGATTCCCCAGGTCAAGTACAGTACGCAGACATTTGCACATTACCAGTCAGATCAGAACCGTCCCAATTTTTTTTGTTTTACTATATTAGGCCCTAATCAATGGATTTCACCACTGGGAATACAGATATGCATCTGTTGGTCACAGATACCTTAAAGTAGAGGCTTGGATCAGAAAACCAGTCACATCTGGTGTGACCACCATTTGCCTCATGCATTGTAACATATCTTCACATAGAGTTGATCAGGCTGTTGATTGTGGCCTATCGAACGTTGACACACTCCTCTTCAGTGGCTGTACAAAATTGGTGGCTATTGGCGGGAACTGGAACACGCTGTCATACACGTCGATCCAGATCATCCCAAACATGCTCAATGGGTGACATGTCTGGAAAGAATGCAGGCCAAAGAAGAACTGGGAAATTTTCAGCTTCCAGGAATTGTGAACAGATCCTTGAGACATGGGGCCATACATTATCATGCTGAAACATTAGGTTATGGTGGCTGAGAAATAGCACAACAACGGGCCTCAGGATCTCGCCACAGTATCTCTGTGGATTCGAATCGTCATCGATAAAATGCAATTTGTCCGTAGCTTATACCTGCCCATACCATAGCTCCACCACCACCATGGGGCACTCTGTTTACAACATTGACATCAGCATACTGCTCGCCCACATGCTGTCTGCCATCTGCCCGGTACAGTTGAAATGGAGAGTCAACTGTGAGGAGCACACTTCTCCAGCATGCCAGTCGCCATCGAAGAAGAGCATTTGCCCAGTTTCAGGGACATCGGAGGGAAAAATACCATAGAGAGAGGCGCAGGGGATTGTCTGCAGCAGGACAACCCCCAGTGTATGGACGCCGAGGGGTTTGATGCTCCTCCAGGAGCTCTCATGAGATTCTCTCTGTACTTTTGGTAGGTAATCACCTCACCTATTGGGAGAGAGTGGGGAGGATGAGTGAGTGGAGAGGATGACGAGGGAGTGGGTAGGGGGGTGAGATATTGTCAATATAATTGCATTATGGTGTTGTATGTGATTTCTATATGAACTGTATGTACAATTACAAAAAACCTTATTCAGTAATCATCTCACCTGGTAGCTGGCAGAGTACAATGTGGCCATTGATCAGACGGAAAAACATATTTTTATACCACTTGGTAGTTTTCCGAACTCATGGCACAAATCTGTTTATTATGTCAGTCTTCTCCACTGCCACCATTTTGTGTTTATAGTCAAGCACACAGTCTGGTTTGATCTTTCTCTCTCCGGTCAGGTGTTCCACCTTCCCTGTGGCTGACATGGTGGCTGTATGGTCAGTGGAGAGGACATGGACGTCTCGTTTGTCATGCCACTTTACTGCCAGCTGTTGGCCGTTCTCCTTGAACTCCACCTCCCCCTCTGCATCTTCCTGCATCCAAATGCCGGCATCTCCTTCCTGTTCGACCTGACTGTGCTACAGGCACTGTGCTGTTGGAGAGCAGATGCTGGAAGAGATGCTGGAAGAGTATGTGACTGCTGTAACAATTGTCCACATACAAAGTGTGTCCCTTGCTGAGATGAGGAGCCATGATTTGTCCAGACTATAATGTCCTGGACAAATCCTGTCTTCATGTCACACATGACAAAGACCTTGACCCCAAACCTGTGCCTTTTGGAGGGAATGTATTGACTGAATGCCAGGGACTCGTCAATGCATAGGTCCTTGTATGGGACAAATACCAGACCGAATGGTTGGAAGTAGCATTGCGGATGCAATCCAGGCATCGCAGAAGAACTAGGAAGTAGTCTTGGGAAAATAGAGTTGCAAAGAAGGAAGGCGCAAACATAGGATCCGTGCTCCAGTATTCCCTTAAAGTTATGCATTAAAGTTAAGCAATTTTGGATGAAAAACGTTCCCGTTTTAAACAAGATATTTTGTCACGAAAAGATGCTCGACTATGCATATAATTGACAGCTTTGAAAAGAAAACACTCTGACGTTTCCAAAACTGCAAAGATATTGTCTGTGAGTGCCACAGAACTGATGTTAGAGGCGAAACTCAGATAAAAATCCAAACAGGAAGTGCCGCATGCCAATGACTCCTTATATGGCTGTGAATGAGCTACGAAGGAGCTTACGTTTTCCACGTATTCCCCAAGGTGTCTACAGCATTGTGACGTCTTTTTAGGCATTTCCATTGAAGAATGGCGGTAAGGGACCATATATAGCATGTGGTCACATGGGTTCTCCCGCAGAAAATCTCACGTAAAATACTGAGGTAGCCATTTTTCCAATCGCTTCTTATGAGAAACCAATTGCCTCGACAGATATATTATCGAATATACGCTGCTCAAAAAAATAAAGGGAACACTAAAATAACACATCCTAGATCTGAATGAATGAAATATTCTTAATAAATACTTTTTATTTACCTAGTTGAATGTGCTGACAACAAAATCACACAAAAATGATCAATGGAAATCAAATTTATCAACCCATGGAGGTCTGGATTTGGAGTCACACTAAAAATTTAAGTGGAGAACCACACTACAGGCTGATCCAACTTTGATGTAATGTCCTTAAAACAAGTCAAAATGAGGCTCAGTAGTGTGTGTGGCCTCCACATGCCTGTATGACCTCCCTACAACGCCTGGGCATGCTCCTGAGGTGGCGGATGGTCTCCTGAATGATCTCCTCCCAGATCTGGACTAAAGCATCCGCCAACTCCTGGACAGTCTGTGGTGCAACGTGACGTTGTTGGATGGAGTGGGACATGATGTCCCAGATGTGCTCAATTGGATTCAGGTCTGGGGAAAAGGCGGGCCAGTCCATAGCATCAATTTCTTCCTCTTGCAGGAACTGCTGACACACTCCAGCCACATGAGGTCTAGCATTGTCTTGCATTAGGAGGAACCCAGGGCCAACCACACCAGCATATGGTCTCACAAGGGGTCTGAGGATCTAATCTCGGTACCTAATGGCAGTCCGGCTAAGGACACAGCACAGGGCGCCAGTGGCGAATTTGCCAATCTTGGTGTTCTCTGGCAAATGCCACCTGTGGACGTCGGGCCCTCATACCACCTTCATGGAGTCTGTTTCTGACCGTTTGAGCAGACACTTGCACATTTGTGGCCTGCTGGAGGTCATTTTGCAGGGCTCTGGCAGTGCTCCTCCTGCTCCTCCTTGCACAACGGCGGAGGAAGCAGTCCTGCTGCTGGGTTGTTGCCCTCCTACGGCCTCCTCCATGTCTCCTGATGTACTGGCCTGTCTCCTGGTAGCGCCTCCATGCTCTGGACACTATGCTGACAGACACAGCAAACCTTCTTGCCACAGCTCGCATTGATGTGCCATCCTGGATGAGCTGCACTTCCTGAGCCACTTGTGTGGGTGGTAGACTCCGTCTCATGCTACCACTAGAGTGAAAGCACCGCCAGCATTCAAAACTGACCAAAACATCAGCCAGGAAGCATAGGAACTGTGAAGTGGTCTGCGTTCACCACCTGCAGAACCACTCCTTTATTGGGGGTGTCTTGCTAATTGCCTATAATTTCCACCTGTTGTCTATTCCATTTGCACAACAGCATGTGACATTTATTGTCAATCAGTGTTGCTTCCTAAGTGGACAGTTTGATTTCACACAAGTATGATTGACTTGTTGTTTAAGTGTTCCCTTTATTTTTTTGAGCAGTGTATATGTTAAAAACACCTTGAGGATGCATCCTTAACAACGTTTGCCGTGTTTTGTCGATATTATGGAGCAAATTTTGAAAAAAGTTTGGCGTTATAGTTGCATCATTTTCCGGTTGATTTCTCAGCCAAGCATGATGAAGAAATAGGAGCTATTTTGCCTACAAAAATAATATTTTTGGAAAAAAGGATCATTTGCTATCTAACTGGGAGTCTCATGAGTGAAAGCATCCGAAGTTCTTCAAAGGTAAATGATTTAATTTGATTGCTTTTCTTGTTTTTGTGAAAATGTTGCCTGCTGCCAGCAGAGCTAGCATAGCATTATGCCATGATAAACTTACACAAATGCTTGCCTAGCGCTGGCTGTAATATTTAGAAAATCTGAGATGACAGTGTTGTTAACAAAAGGCTAAGCTTGTGTTTGAATATATTTATTTCATTTCATTTGCGATTTTCATGAATAGGAAAAGTTTCTAGGGGTATTTATGTCCGCTGCGTTATGCTAATGCATTTGAGGCTATGATTACGCTCCCGGATACGGGATTGCTCGTCGCAAGTAGGATTCCATTAAGGAGTTCCTCTCCAGTATTCCATTAAGGAGTTCCTCTCCAGTATTCCCTCAAGGAGTTCTTCTCCAGTATTCCCTTAAGGAGTTCTTCTCCAGTATTCCCTTAAGGAGTTATTCTCCAGTATTCCCTTAAGGAGTTCTTCTCCAGTATTCCCTCAAGGAGTTCTTCTCCAGTATTCCCTTAAGGAGTTCTTCTCCAGTATTCCCTTAAGGAGTTATTCTCCAGTATTCCCTTAAGGAGTTCCTCTCCGGTATTCCCTTAAGGAGTTATCCTTTTTGGGATAGGGGGCAGCATTTTCACTTTTGGATGAATATCGTGCTCAGAGTGAACTGCCTCCTACTCTGTCCCAAATGCTAATATATGCATATTATTATTAGTAATGGATAGAAAACACTCTGCACTTTCTAAAACTGTTTGAATGATGTCGGTGAGTATAACAGAACTCATATGGCAGGCGAAAACCTGAGAAAAATCCAATCAGGAAGTGGGACATCTGAGGTTTGTAGTTTTTCAAAGCTTGGCCTACCGAATACACATTGAGATATGGATGAAGTTACACTTCCGACGGCTTCCACTAGATGTCAACCGTCTTCAGAAACTTGAATGAGGATTCTACTATAAAGGAGGGGCTCATGAGACCTCTTTTAGTCAGTGGTCTGGCAGAGCACCTTGGTCTCATGACGCGATTGGAACATTATTGATGTTTTATGTTAAACATCCTAAAGATTGATTCCATACATCGTTTGACATGTTTCTAAAGGACTGTAATGGAACTTTTCAAGTTTTTGTCTGGACAAACTGTCCTCGCCTCATGAAGATGGATTACTGGGCTGAACACGCTAACAACAAGTGGCCATTTGGACATAAATGATGGAACTTTATGGAACAAATCAGTCATTTCTTGTCGAACTGGGATTCCTGGGAGTGCGTTCTGATGAAGATCATCAAAGGTAAGTGAATATTTATGGTGTTATTTCTAACTTTGTTGACTCCAATATGGAGGATATTCCTCTGGCTGTTTTGGTTTCTGAGCGCCGTTCTCAGATTATGCTTTTTCTGTAAAGTTTTTTTTAAATCTGACACAGCGGTTGCATTAAGGAGAAGTCTATCTTTAACAGTTGTATCTTTTATCAATGTTTATTATGAGTATTTATGCAAAATCACCGGATGTTTTGGAATCAAAACATTACTGCAAATAAACGCGCCAATGTAAACTGAGATTTTTGGATATAAATATGCACATTATCGAACAAAACCTACATGAATTGTGTAACATGATGTCCTATTAGTGTCATCTGATGAAGATGATCAAAGGTTAGTGATTCATTCTATCTATATTTCTGCTTTTTGTGACTCCTATCTTTGGCTGGAAAATTGGCTGTGTTTTTTTTTACTTGGCTCTGACCTAACATAATCATATGTTGTGCTTTCACTGTAAAGCATTTTTGAAATCGGACACGATGGGTAGATTAACAAGATGTTTGTCTTTCATATGCTGTATTGGACTTGTTAATGTGTGAAAGTATTTTAAAAAATGTGTGAAAAATTATGTTTGAATTTCGCTGCCTTTTCAGTGGAATGTTGTCGAGCGGAACCCTGCCCTAGAAAGTTTAAGACATTAACAATTTACAGACGGTAGGCAATTAAAGCCACAGTTATGAAATATTAGGACACTAAACAGGCCTTTCTACTGGCTCATTGCAGGAAATCTCAATGCTGTGCGTTACAGGGAAGACCTCCTCCTCCCTCATGTGGTACCCTTCCTGCAGGCTCATCCTGACATGACCATCCAGCATGACAATGCCACCAGCCATACTGCTCGTTCTGTGCATGATTTCCTGCAAGACAGGAATGTCAGTGTTCTGCCATGGCCAGCTGTCACGTCCGTCATATGAAGGAGACTAAGGACACCAAGGTGCAGCGTGCTATGCGTATATTCTAATTTATTAAAAGAATGAACACTGAACAAACTAACAAAACAACAAAACAAACCGTGAATTGTGCAGACAGGCAACTAAACATAGAACAAGAACCCACAAAAGGGAAAATGGCCACCTAAATATAATCCCCAATCAGAGACAACGATAAACAGCTGCCTCTGCTTGGGAACCATATCAGGCCACCATAGACATATACATACCTAGACCTACAAAACCCCTAGACATCCAAAAACCCTAGACAATACAAAAACTAGCATACCCACCCTCGTCACACCGTGACCTAACCAAAATATAAAGAAAACAGAGATATTAAAGGTCAGAGTGTGACACCAGCGAAGAGGCTGGATCTCAATCCCATTGAGCACGTCTGGGACCTGTTGGATCAGAGGGTGAGGGCTAGGGCCATTCCCCCCAGAAATGTCCGGGAACTTGCAGGTGTCTTGGTGGAAGAGTGGGGTAACATCACAGCAAGAACGGGCAAATCTGGTGCAGTCCACGAGGAGGAGATGCACTGCAGTACTTAATGCAGCTGGTGGCCACACCAGATACTGACTGTTACTTTTGATTTTGATCGCACATTTGCTCAGGGACACATTATTCAATTTCTGTTAGTCACATGTATGTGGAACTTGTTCAGTTTATGTACTGTATGTTTTCTGTATTCATTTAATCACTAAGAATGTGGTTTTACCTCTTTGCCACTGTTTGCAATCATCAGGGCCAGCTTGACAATGGCTATATCCTAATGTCAGGGATTGATGCTCTTTCTCACCTCAGCTGAAATGATATGATTTGCAATGCCACACAGACCTGTAAATTCATTTGGACACAGTAATATACTGCCAGCGATAGGGATTTATAAATCAGAACAATTTCTTTGCTTAAAGGTTTACTCAGTGGTTATTTTGACTCAGTTTCTAAAACAAAATCTGACATCAATATTACAATGTTGTTTTGATTGTTTTTGGTAATTGAAAGTGATTTCACCTCTATGGGGCACCATTTTCAGCCTTTTACTCTGCGTGAATTTAATGTTGTCTCAGTCTGGGGACCCTCACATTAGGGTGCACTGATGCCGGGCAGTCTGTGGGGTGACTGCATGTTTTAATGCTCTAGGCCAGGGTTTCCCAAACTCAGTGCTGGGGCCCTTCCCGAGTGCACTTTTTTTTCTCCCCCTAGCACTACACAGCTGATTCAAATAACCAACTCATCATCAAGCTTTCATTATTTGTATCAGCTGTGTAGCGCTAGGGGGGAAAAAACAAACGTGCACTCGGGAAGGACCCCAGGCCTGAGTTTGGGAAACCCTGGTCTAGGCCAGGGGTTCTTATTAAACTTTTTCAGCTCCAGACCCTAATGAGAAATAGACTGTCCTTCCGTGACCCAAATTGTCCTCCAACATTCAAACTTAAGAAGAATTAGTCTGTGACTAGGTGTATGCTCTTAACTCGCGACCCACCTCTCACATGCACAGGGCTGCTCTAAGCTTTGGCTGTAAAAGTCATCTGTCATGTACTGTCCATGCAGTCTCTATTGGGGTTCCCCACTGGACAGCTCTTATCTGGCATGTCTTAAAAGTGATCTATCTCTGCTCATTTCACTTGAGACGAGAAATCAGCCATGCTCCTTTGTTCTCTACGGTTTCACTGTAGCAGCTGTGGGTTCACTATAACTTGTGCTTCACCCATCCCACTGACTCCAAGGAGGCTGGGGAGGCTGAGGTTAACAGGAGGTCATCAGGTCATGGGGCTCTTGCCACATCCACCTCCAGCTCTGATTGGTTCCTACCTGCCCCGGCGACCAATTAGCAGGGCCTGCCTGACTCATGAAGCTTGCACACAGTAATAATTGTGTGTAACAGTAATTAAGCAATACAGCGAGGCCCAGTGTGTTTACAAATATACATTTAATCAGATTTGAATGTACTAATGTGAATGTACTTCCTTGAATGGTTATCAACAATTACCCCATTAATGTACTTGGTATGTAAGCATATTTTTTCATGTTAAAACACACATGCAATCTGCCATCTGGGAAACTGTTTAATGTTCCTAATCTTGATATATACCCATTGGCTCTTAAAGGGGCAGTATGCAGTTCAAACTACAACAATGCCTTGTTAGTGTTTAGGTCAAATTTGCTTTTCAATTTCCTGTCTTTTTCGGCTTCAGACAAAAGCTAATATTTCACTTACAACATAGCTTTTTGTATTCATTTCAGGGTTTTATACCCAGAAGATCTGATACTAGCACATATCCTGTCACCAAACATTATTACTGTGCAATATAACTATTTTATTTGACATAAAGCAACATAGCTGTCAATGGCAGCCTAAAGTATTTGTTTTTCAAAATGGTAGAGTTTAGCTACATACATTAGACCCACTGTAAAAAATATCTTACAAATACATGACAGAAATGAGTGCCTCGGGGCGATAGTCATTTATTTCAGTTACCTTTTCATTCTTGGGTAGAGGAACAATGGTGGCCATCTTGAAGCATGTGGGGACAGCAGACTGGGATAGGTAGAGATTGAATATATCCGTAAACACACCAGCCAACTTGTCTGCGCATGCTATGAGGACCCGGGCTAGGGATGCCATCTGGGCCAGCAGCCTTGCGAGGGTTAACACGTTTAAATGTCTTACTCACATCTGCCACGGAGAAGGAGAGCCCACAGTCTTTGGTAGAGGGCCTCGTCGGTTGCACTGTGTTGTCCTCAAAGTGGGCAAAGAACGTTGGTGTCCGTGATGTGGCTGGTTTTCCTTTTATAGTCTGTGATTGTCTATAGACCCTGCCACATACTGTACGTTTTGTGTCTGAACCGTTGAATTGCAACTTCACTTTGTCTCTATACTCTAGCCACACCAAACTGGAAGTCTTCCGACTAGCTTGGAAAGACAGTACCGTGCAGTATCGAAGAACCCTTACTGCTGCTCGATCATCCTATTTTTCTAACTTAATTGAGGAAAGTAAGAACAATCCGAAATGTATTTTTGATACTGTCGCAAAGCTAACTAAAAGCAGCATTCCCCATAGAGGAAGGCTTTCACTTCAGCAGTAAAAAATTCATGAACTTCTTTGAGGAAAAGATCATGATTATTAGAAAGCAAATTACGGACTCCTCTTTAAATCTGCGTATTCCTTCAAAGCTCAGTTGTCCTGAGTCTGCACAACTCTGCCAGGACCTAGGATCAATATAGACACTCAAGTGTTTAAGTACTATATCTATTGATACAATGATGAAAATAATCATGGCCTCTAAACCTTCAAGCTGCATACTGGACCCTATTCCAACTAAACTACTGAAAGAGCTGCTTCCTGTGCTTGGCCCTTCTATGTTGAACATAATAAACGGCTCTCTATCCACCGGATGTGTACCAAACTCACTAAAAGTGGCAGTAATAAAGCCTCTCCTGAAAAAGCCAAACCTTGACCCGGAAAATATAAAGAACTATCGGCCTATATCGAATCTTCCATTCCTCTCAATTTTTTATTAAAAGGCTGTTGCCCAGCAACTCACTGCCTTCCTGAAGACAAACAATGTATATGAAATGCTTCAGTCTGGTTTTCGACCCCATCATAGCACTGAGACTGCACTTGTGAAGGTGGTAAATGACATCAGACCGAGGCTTTGCATCTGTCCTCGTGCTTCTAGACCTTAGTGCTGCTTTTGATACCATCGATCACCACATTCTTTTAGAGAGATTGGAAACCCAAATTGGTCTACACCTACAAGTTCTGGCCTGGTTTGGATCTTATCTGTCGGAAAGAAATCAGTTTGTCTCTGTGAATGGTTTTTCCTCTGACAAATCAACTGTACATTTCGGTGTTCCTCAAGGTCCCATTTTAGGACCACTATTGTTTTCACTATTTATTTTACCTCTTGGGAATGTCATTCGAAAACATAATGTTAACTTTCATGCTATGTGGCTGACACACAGCTGTACATTTCAATGAAACATGGTGAATCCCCAAAATTGCCCTCCCTTGAAGCCAGTGTTTCAGACATAAGGAAGTGGATGGCTGCAAACTTTCTACTTTTAAACTCGGACAAAACAGAGATGCTTGTTCTAGGTCCAGAGAAACAAAGATATCTTCTGTTGAATCTGACAATTAATCTTAATGGTTGTGCAGCCGTCTCAAATAAAACTGTGATCTCTCTTTTGACGAACATATCAAGACTGTTTCAAGGACAGCTTTTTTCCATCTACGTAACATTGCAAAAATCAGAAACTTTCTGTCCAAAAATGATGCAGAAAAATGTATCCATGCTTTTGTTACTTCTAGGTTAGACTACTGCAATGCTCTACTTTCCGGCTACCCGGATAAAGCACTAAATAAACTTCAGTTAGTGCTAAATACGGCTGCTAGAATCCTGACTAGAACCAACAAAATGTATCATATTACTCCCTACATTGGCTTCCTGTCAAGGCAAGGGCTGATTTCAAGGTTCTACTGCTAACCTACAAAGCATTACATGGACTTGCTCCTACCTATCTCTCTGATTTGGTCCTGCCGTACATACCTACACGTACGCTACGGTCACAAGATGCAGGCCTCCTAATTGTCACTAGAATTTCTAAGCAAACAGCTGGAGGCAGGGCTTTCTCCTATAGAGCTCCATTTTTATGGAATGGTCTGCCTACCCATGGGAGAGACGTAAACTCCGTCTCAACCTTTAAGTCTTTACTGAAGACTCATCTCTTCAGTGGGTCATATGATTGAGTGTAGTCTGGCCCAGGAGTGTGAAGGTGAACGGAAAGGCTCTGGAGCAACGAACCGCCCTGGCTGTCTCTGCCTGGCCGGTTCCCCTCTTCCACTGGGATTCTCTGTCTCTAACCCTATAACTGGCTAGGGCCAGACTGTTATAACTGGAGTATTTCTCCTGTCTTATCCGGTGTCCTGTGTGAATTTAAGTATGCTCTCTAACTCTCTCTCTCTTTCTTCCTTTCTCTCTTTCTCCTTTCTTTCTTTCTCTCTCTCGGAGGACCTGAGCCCTAGGATCATTTCTCAGGACTATCTGGCCTGATGACTCCTTGCTGTCCCCAGCCCACCTGGCCGTGCTGCGCTCCAGTTTCAACTGACTGCGGCTATGGAATCCTGACGTGTTCACAGGACGTGCTACCTGTCCCAGACCTGCTGGTTTCAACTCTCTAGAGACAGCAGGAGCGGTAGAGATACTCTGAATGATCGGCTATGAAAAGCCAACTGACATTTACTCCTGAGGTGCTGACCTGTTGCACCCTTGACATCCACTGTGATTATTATTATTTGACCCTGCTGGTCACCTATGAACATTTGAACATCTTGACCATGTTTTGTTATAATCTCCACCCGACACAGCCAGAAGAGGACTGGCCACCCCTCATAGCCTGGTTCCTCTCTTTGTTACTTCCTATGTTCTGGCCTTTCTAGGGAGTTTTTCCTAGCCACCTTCTATACCTACATTGCTTGATCTTTGGGGTTTTAGGCTGTGTTTCTGTACAGCACTTTGAGATATCAGTACTCTTATCCTACTCCTCCTCTTTTCCTCTGGTGATGTAGAGGTTAACCCAGGCCCTGTAGCCCCCAGCACCACACCTATTACCAAGGCACTCTCATTTGTTGAGTTCTGTAACCATAAAAACCTTGGTTTCATGCATGTTAACATCAGAATTCTCCTCCCTAAGTTTGTTTTATTCACTGCTTTAGCACACTCCACCAACCCTGATGACCTAGCCGTGTCTGAATCCTGGCCTAGGAAGGCCACCAAAAATTCTGATATTTCCATCCCCAACTACCACATTTTCTAACAAGATAGAACTGACAAAGGGGGCGGCGTTACAATCTAGATAGCCTGCAGTGTTCTGTCTTACTATCCAGGTCTGTGCCCAAACAATTCGAGCTTTTACTTTAAAAAATCCACCTTTCCAGAAATAAGTCTCTCACCGTTTCCTCTTGTTATAGACCCCCCTCAGCCACCAGCTGTGCCCTGCACACTATATGTGAATTGATTGCCCCCCATCTATCTTCAGAGTTCGTACTGTTCGGTGACCTAAACTGGAATATGCTTAACACACTGGCATACCTACAATCTAAGCTAGATGCCCTCAATCTCACACAAATGATCAAGGAACCTACCAGGTACAACCCTAAATCTGTAACCCTCATAGATATCATCCTGACCAACCTGCCCTCTAAATACACCTCTGCCGTCTTCAACCAGGATCTCAGCGATCACTGCCTCATTGCCTGCAGCCGTAATGGGTCCGCGGTCGAACGACCACCCCTCATTGCTGTCAAACCCTCCCTTAAACACTTCAGTGAGCAGGCCTTTCTAATCGACCTGTCCCGGGTATCCTGGAAGGATATTGGCCTCAACTGTCAGTAGAGGATGCCTGGTTGCTCTTTAAAAGTGTTTTCCTCGCCATCTTAAATAAGCATGCCCCACTCAAAAAATGTAGAACTAATAACAGATATGGCCCTTGGTTCACCCCAGACTTGTCTGCCCTTGACCAGCACAAAAACATCCTGTGGCACACTGCATTAGCATCGAATAGCCCCCGCGATATGCAACTTTTCAGATAAGTCAGAAACAAATATACAAAGTCAGTTAGGAATGCTAAGGCAGAGATTTGCATTATGTAGCACTAATTCCAACTAATTTTGGGACACTGTAAAGTCCATGGAGAATAAGAGGAACTCCTCCCAGCTGCCCACTGCACTGAGGCTAGGAAACACTGTCACCACCGATAAAGCTACAATAATCAAGAATCCAGACAGCCGATGTTCTGAATGAGCTGCAAAATCTGGATCCCTACAAATCAGCTGGGCTAGACAATCTGGACCCTCTCTGTCTAAAAGTATCAGCTGAAAATGTTGCAACCCCTATTACTAGCCTGTTCAATCTCTCTTTCATATCGTCTGAGATCCCCAAAGATTAGAAAGATGCTGCGGTCATCCCCCTCTTCAAGGGACCTATATCCATCCTGCCCTGCCTTTCTAAAATCTTCTAAAGCCAATTGAACAAACAGATCACCAACCATTTAGAATCCCACCGTACCTTCTCCCCTATGCAATCTGGTTTTCAAGCCGGTCATGGGTGCACCTCAGCCACATTCAAGGTCCTAAACGATCAATCACCTCATTCTTATCGGCAGACTCAATAGCCTTGGTTTCGCAAATGACTGCCTTGCCTGGTTCACCAACTACCTCTCAGATAGAGTTCAGTGTGTCAAATCGGTGGGCCTGTTGTCCGGACCTCTGGCAGTCTCTATGGGGGTGCCACAGGGTTGAAATCTCGGGCCCACCTGATTCTCTGATCCACCTCTAAACAGACGACACCATTCTGTATACATCAGGCCCTTCTTTGGACACTGTGTTAACAAACCTCCAAACGAGCTTCAATGCCATACAACACTCCTTCAGTGGCCTCCAACTACTTTAAATGGGTACATTTTAAAATTTTGTAAATAGCACACCCAACTACCTCATCCCCATACTGTTATTTTTTACATATTTTCCACCCCAGTGTCTCTACTTGCACATCATCATCTGCACATATATCACTCCAGTGTTAATGCTAAATTGTAATTATTTCGCCTCTATGACCTATTTATTGCCTTACCTCCCTAATCTTACTACATTTGCACACACTGTACATAGACTTTTTCTATTGTGTTATTGACCTTACGTTTGTTTATACCATGTGTAACTCCGTGTTGTTGTTTTTGTCGCACTGCTTTGCTTTAACTTGGCCAGGTTGCAGTTGTAAATGAGAACTTGTTCTCAACTGGCCTACCTGGTTAAATAAAAGTAAAGAAAAAAACTACTTAGCTGATGAAGATTATCTCCTAGAGCAGAATTTATAAGATCTCATAAGCCTGTGTTTTTACCACAAACCTTATTTTCTGTATTTATGCAAAAACCCTCCAAAATCCCCATGACTTTCTCCATAGTCTAACGACCCATGACAGAATTAGCCTCTATTAGTGCCTACAGAAATATGCCATTACAATTGCACATTAACTGGAACCTATAAAAACGACTTAAATTGAGGTTGTTAAAATACAATATGTATATTGTGAACATTCTGAACCTGTTGCTCTGGCAGGCGCATGTGTTTTTTTAACATGTGCTCTCCCTGTGTGCATGCCCTCCCTCCCAGTCCCAGCTGTGCCTCTCTCCCTTCCCATCCAAACCCAGCCTGTCCCTTTCAGAACCATGGTCACACATGTTCTCAATCACTAAGTTCTCTTTGGTTTGTAGCACTAGATCTGGCTCTCTATTTGATCCATGCACCCAGAACCAGAGATGTCACTACTTCAAACACTTTGTTTCCCCAGAGGTTCAGAAGTTCTGCTATTGTTTGGATGTGAGAGCAGCTGGCTGTGAGTTTACACAACTAGTTCTGTGTCAGACACACACGTGTGTGTGTGTGTGTGTGTGTGTGTGTGTGTGTGTGTGTGTGTGTGTGTGTGTGTGTGTGTGTGTGTGTGTGTGTGTGTGTGTGTGTGTGTGTGTGTGTGTGTGTGTGTGTGTGTGTGTGTGTGTGCCCGTGATTATATGTATGTGCGTGTTTGTGCATGTGTGATTATACTCAGGGTGATAAAATAGGAGACATTCAAATCAATGACATCTGGGAGCAGATGAATAACACCTCTGTTCTTGTCTCTCTCTAAATCCCCTTAGTCATGGAGAAATAGGATGAGATAACTGTACATTCATCCTGCATAGTCAATGAGAGAAATGCATGTAATGACGATTATATCACGCTCTGACAAATGGGAGTAATAGAGAACTGGCTGACAGTGTAACCAATGGCTATCAGATGAGGGGATCTGAAGTGTGTGCGTGTGTGCGTGTGTGTGTGTGTATGTGTCAGACTTTCAGTAAAGGAAGTGTTACATACACTAAATCCCTCAAGTCATGTTTAGCTGAGCTAGACCTGAGGCAGTGGGATTATCTACTGTGGTGAAAAATTTGCCACATAGTTATTTATCTGATGTAATTCAGACGGATTGGAATTATGCATGACGGGATTAATTGTCAGTATCAGACCTGGTTAAGGGTTTGGGTCAGGAGCTAGGGTTAGTTTTAGGGTTAGGGTCAGGAGCTAGGGTTAGTTTTAGGGTTAGGGTTAGGGTCAGGAGCTAGGTTTAGTTTTAGGGTTAGGGTCAGCAGCTAGGGTTAGTTTTAGGGTTAGGGTCAGGAGCTAGGGTTAGTTTTAGGGTTAGGGTCAGGAGCCTAGGGTTAGTTTTAGGGTTAGGGTCAGGAGCTAGGGTTACTTTTAAGGTTAGGGTCAGGAGCTAGGGTTAGTTTTAGGGTTAGGGTTAGGGATAGGGTCAGGAGCTAGGTTTAGTTTTAAGGTTAGGGTCAGGAGCTAGGGTTAGTTTTAGGGTTAGGGTTAGGGATAGGGTCAGGAGCTAGGTTTAGTTTTAGGGTTAGGGTCAGGAGCCTAGGGTTAGTTTTAGGGTTAGGGTCAGGAGCTAGGGTTAGTTTTAAGGTTAGGGTCAGGAGCTAGGGTTAGTTTTAGGGTTAGGGTCAGGAGCCTAGGGTTAGGTTTAGGGTTAGGGTTAGGGATAGGGTCAGGAGCTAGGTTTAGTTTTAGGGTTAGGGTCAGTAGCTAGGTTTAATTTTAGGGTTAGGGTCAGGAGCTAGGGTTAGGTTTAGGGTTAGGGTTAGGGTCATAAGCTAGAGTTAGTTTTAGGGTTAGGGTTAGGAACTACAATTAGGGTCGAGGTTAGGTTTCGAGGTTAAGGTTAGGGTGAGGGTTATGGTTAGGGTAAGGGTAAGAGTACGGGTTAGGGTTAGGTTTAGTGTTAGAGTTAGGGAAAATAAGATTTTGAGTAGGACTAAATTGTGTGTTCCCACAAGGTTAGCTGTACAAGACTGTGTGTGTGTATGTGCGTGTGTGTCTGTGTGTACTGTAGCTATAGCTAGACCTCTCTAACAGCTCAACAAGGTGTCTAAAACGTGTACGCATCAACACAGCAGTCTTCTAGAATATTGGACCGTTAGCTTTCATACTTTTTTGAATTCTCAAGCAATTTCTCCATCTATCACGACATTCAAAAGAACAGGAGCTGGGTACGCATTTCTGCGTTGGTTGGGAGTTTTGTGGAGGTGCACGGTCGAGCTGTGCGTCTCCTGCGGACGGTGGTCTCAAAGCCACGTATCTGTGTCACAATGGGCCGCCGGACTGTTGAGGCTCTGCTGCTTTGGACACTGAAATAGCCTTATATCACTTATGCGGCCATATCGGTTGTATATTACTTTTGGTGGCATATTAGGTATGGTGATGCTGCCCCTTTAGTCATATTTAAATAAAGCTATTGGTAATACAATGCTTCATTCAACAGGCATTCCTATTTAACTATTTAGTGTGTCATATTTTTATCCAGCTCATGTGCAAAACCTCCTTCCACCTTTGTGAAACCAGTTACCAGTTCCACTTTCCAGTATGACATGTAGTTTTTGTTATTTTCCAGTTTGATTGGGCATAAAACCTATGAAAAAGGTTACATTTCCTTTTGACCTCTGCAAATCATCTCCCTGTTCCCAGGTTGCACTCTGTCTCTGAAGCCGTAGCTACTCGCCCATGGCTATCTGGCACATAAACCTCTTAAGGAGACCATTTCGTGTGTGTGTACCGCCACTTCACCACCATCATCTCATGACTTGGATCTTATAAATAATTTAAAGGCCACTTGAGGCCCTGGAACTGAAGAGCATTTTTGTAGGCCTTTAGTCATGGCCTTTAGTTCGCCCCACACAAACATAAGGTCAATGCAACACTCCAAGTACACCCCCCCCCCCCCCCACTGCAACCAAACACACACACACACTCGCAGACACAAAAGTACAGTCAATCTGTCAGTCCAAGTAGCCTCTAAACCACTCGTTTAATGTCAAAACAATGAATAGGGACAAACCCTTACAGTAATACCTAAACGCTTCCCCCCCAATGCTGTTTCATCATATTAGTCTGTGTATTAACTACACAGTCAAGTTGAGTTCTGACCTCTGGAAGGGGGTGAGACAAAACACCTGGGGTTTTATTAAGGTCTCTCTCTTCTGCTGGTCTGCTTCAGACTTATTGCATCTGGGGGACAGAGAAAGGGAGGAGGAGGGAGAGAGAAGGAGAGTACAGTAGACACACGCCTCGAGAAGAACTGAGAGGGGGAGAAAACAAGTGAGAGAGAGAGAGAGAGAGAGAGAGAGGGGTGAAACCAAAATGGGGAGAAACCGAGCGAGAGAAAACAAGAGAGAGGGAGAGAGGCCAGCCATGGGATCAGAGTAGCCATCTTGACTCCCGAGGAGACCGGAGAGACGTCCAGCAGCACCTGCCTCATTGCTCTCCCCTCCTTCTCTCTCCCTGTCCTCTCCCCCTCTCCCTGACGTAACCCCGGCAACCCCGGTTGAATCTACAGCAGGCCTATAGGGCCATGCGAACACATTTGTACAAGTTCTTGACGATTAACTAATTCAGAAGTGGAGCTTCATTATCCTCTCTCCCCCCACACCGTCTTAATTGAGATAACAATGCAAATTTCCTTCATTAACTGTGACACGGACAATTTCTCTAGGGCTCCACGGGGACCTGATTATATGCAGAGCCCGCGGAGCAGGTTGCCAGGTGTCATCGGGTATTCAAATGGCATGCTTGTTTAATTGCAGTAAATGTAGCATGTCACCTGATAAGCTTGGCGGAGGAGTTTTAGATTGTGTGTGTGTGTACGAGTGCGTGTGTGTGTGTGTGTGTGTGTGTGTGTGTGTGTGTGTGTGTGTGTGTGTGTGTGTGTGTGTGTGTGTGTGTGTGTGTGTGTGTGTGTGTGTGTGTGTGTGTGTGTGTGTGTGTGTGTGTGTGTGCGTGCGTGCGTGTGTGAGTGTGATGTGCAAGCTGAATGATGATGGCTGGGGAGCAAGGCAGGTCGAGGGGTATATGCATTTACGTGCGCTTTGTTTTTGTTTGTGTGTGTTTATGTATTTGTACTTCCTCCGCTGTGTGTGTATGTGTGTATGCGTCTCTGTGTGTATGTCTGAGTGCGTACAAGCGGCCGTGCATGTGTGCGTGCCGGTGTGCATGTGTGTGCTTACATGCATCTGTGTGTGTTATGGGCCCCCCAGGCAGGTGTTAGCAGGGCCCTGTGTGGGTCCCGGGGGTCTCCTGAGGGACAGTGTTGTTGGACTTTTGTCTTTTATAGAAGCAGCAGTAAACATGACAGGCTGTTTGGAGACCATCTGCTTAAAATGGCCACCGCATGGTAACAGGGAGCTGGAGCTGAGAGATGAGAGCTGTTCTGAGATGTAGATCAGTGTCATCTACCTGGCTCTCTTTCTTCACACAGAGAGAGAGAGAGAGAGAGAGAGAGAGAGAGAGAGAGAGAGAGAGAGAGAGAGAGAGAGAGAGAGAGAGAGAAAGCACCCAGAGGACCTACAGGTACCAAACACGTGCACACACACACAGTCATATGCTCCACCACAAGCACACATTCCAACTCAAAAACACGTTGACACAGAGCCGCACACTTACGCATGCACACACACATGCACACACAAGCGCACCCATAAACTCTACCCACACTTAAACAAGCACAAACAATTAAACACCAACAAACACACTTAACCCTATACACTCCACCAACACAAACACACACATTAAAACAACAAAGCCAGATTAAGTGAGCAAACTCTCAGAGTGTGACAGATTGAGTAAAGTTGCTCATGCGTTCGCTGGCTGCTGACAATCTACTGTTAAAACCCCTCTCTCCCTGAAGACATCCCCCTTGCCAATTGGAAATGAAGACTGAAGGAGCTTGTCACACATTTCATAACAGATTTCATTAATATGGCATTAAACGTCCTTTCACGCAGCATCTTTATTTCATTGATTTCTTACTTATCGTCATTAAAATGGAAATGTACATTTTCATACATGAGCTTGTGACTTTTTCACACACGATACTATATTTATTGAACCTTCTCATTATATGTTGATGCTGATGACACAGTGTGGTTTTGGTGTTATTACTGTCAGTTCATAATAAACAAGCCAACCAATCATCTGCATTACTTCCTCTGATTTTCTATGTTAATGCTTGTCTTAGAAAAATTATATATATTATTATTTAAGATAATATTTCAGTTATTAAAGTCATATTTCTCAATTCCATTATTAAACACTTCACAGTAAGGTTGAGAGGACCACTGACCATCTCCCCATATATATTTGTCCCCACAATACATTATTTCTATTCTCACAGTCAATGACTTAGTTATTTCAAATAGTATCAATTCATTCATTGAGTCACATGTAGTATTTTGAAATCTATTCACACACATGATTTCCTTTAGATAATATCTCAGTTAAGGACCCACACCTTTCTCTCCCCCCACCCTGTATCACCCCTCTTTTTCTGCCTTGTTATTTCGGCGTTCCCGAACGTAGTCAGCCATTAAAGAGTCACCTCGGTCCGTCGCTGATTGTCACTCTCCGCATTTACACTGAATAAGTCATTGGGACCCAACTAAGTGGAACTAATGTGAGACAGGATAGCAGAGGGATTGGGTTTAGTGTTACACGAAACCCACGGCCCCGTAATGAGGGAATGGCTGATTGCTGTTAAGTAGGGGAGTAGGTCCCTCTCTCACTGATCCCACTTGCTCATGACTCTGTGTGTGTGTGTGTGTGTGTGTGTGTGTGTGTGTGTGTGTGTGTGTGTGTGTGTGTGTGTGTGTGTGTGTGTGTGTGTGTGTGTGTGTGTGTGTGTGTGTGTGCGCGCGCGCGTGCGTGCATCTGTGTGTGTGTGCGTCTGTGTGTGTGTGTGTGTCTGTGGGTTTCTGTGTGTATTTGTGAATGCGTGCGTGAGTGTAGCCATATAAAAGCTACTATGTCTGTTTTAAATGTGTGTGGTACATAGTTGCCATACAATAGCATATAATGCAATCATAAATTATACTGTACACTATAAACACTATAAATGCATTGCATTAATAATCTTCATCAGCACAGTGAAGTAATTTAAACCCTTCAAATGACAATACGCTAACAATAACTATCTGCCACCATATTCACCTTCATATCTATAGGTGGCAGATACATACATTTGAAATAATATATTGTAGATCTCCTACTGTTTTCCTGTTGTGCTGTCTGTGCCCTGTGTCGTCTAGGTGTGGTATTGAGCTCTGATTATGCAGGATCTGAGATGCAGAAGTCTAGGCCATATGGTAGATGTCTTCCCTCTCTCTTACACACACACACACACACACACACACACACACACACACACACACACACACACACACACACACACACACACACACACACACACACACACACACACACACACGAAGGCAAGCATGCTGGCACTCAAGCACACATGCGTACACACACACACACACACACGTCCTCTGACAGATGAAGGAGCTGGGAAGTAACAGGTCACCAGGTCAGACGCACTGTATAATGTAAAAATAGAAGAATTACAGGCAATTAAATGAAAGTCAAAGTCTGCTCCTTGTTTGTTGCTTGAGTAAGGCTTGCACTTACAGAAGAAGCAGTGGACAGTGATAATGGCTTTTTCAGTACAGTATCCCACACTACATTCACTATATACAGTGAGTATGTAGCTTACTGTTTATTCAAACAGGACTTTTTAACTATGTTTTCTATGTGTCCTCATGCAATGTCCTATCTCAGTAGTTTTGTGTCATTTGAATTCATCACTTTTCATTGACTCGTCCATCGTACATTCTGCAATATGTCCCTAATTACTTCATCCCATCTATCTATGGGAATTCTAGAGTTGGACTAAATGTGTTCCATGCTCCAGTTTCTCTGTGGGCTGGGCTGTGGGTTTGAGCTAGGATACGTGGATGGGGTGGATGCTCCCACCCATGGGTTACCAAAGATGGTGGGAACACAGTAGGGATTAACATGGGTAACTGGGATCCTGGGACTGCCCCGGGAACACTCTTCATTTCCACAAAAATTAAATGACAAGAACTGGGAATTATAACATTTTTCCCCAATGTTGGCATTACTGCAATTCCACAAAATACACAACAAGTGCAGCATCAGAATAGGAAAATTAAAACATCACATTTTCCAAACAGCTTGTCGCACGGAAGCCTTGTGTATTTACTTCACACAAAGTCGCCATTAATTCAAATGCAGTGAATAAACCCAACAGGAAACTCCATCACTATAGCCTATAAAAAATGAGCTGTTATTGTGACTCTTCAGACAGTCACAAATTTCAACTCACTACATAGACATCTCTGTTAACAATTCATAAAATTCTATCGTCTCCTGCCCTAGAGCCTAGGCTATTTTACTATCCAGTCCCAATCACATTGAAACGCAAAATCCTGACTCATGTCTCGCATGAAAAGCCGTCAAGGTGGCACAGCACCACAACTAGCTCTCACAGCCCCACATCAGAATTAGACAGACGTTCATACATTTTTCTGAAACATCAAATTTCGAAGTGTTTAAGGTTAAGTTCATGCATTAACTTAACATTTTTAAGGTTAGATTAAATGTATGAATTAACTTTGAACATGCAACCCTGCATGTTTTTGTTGCATGTTTTTATCCAGTGAAAGAAGATTATTTTTGAGATTTTTGTTTTAAGTTTTCGGATAGGCTTAAGGCAGAGGCAACTGCTTACGCTCGTCCTCCATCCCTGTTCACAACGTCTTAGCAAAACCGAAACCTAGTTGAAGGTATCAGTGCCCACTCTTGCCCCTAGTGGCTGGTTTCCACGTCATCTCCTGATGTCCTCAGACATGGAAGGACGTTGAAAACTGAATTGTAGCATTAAAACACTAAACAATCACAATAGGTCACACCTATTCTAATATGTATTCATTATATAATTGTCAGTTATTAATGATATTCATGATTCACATTTTTTACTGCACTCTAGAGAGTTGTAGGCCTAGATAACTAACAACGTATTTACAGACTGTGTGTGTGTGTGTGTGTGTGTGTGTGTGTGTGTGTGTGTGTGTGTGTGTGTGTGTGTGTGTGTGTGTGTGTGTGTGAGAGAGAGAGAGAGAGAGAGAGAGAGAGAGAGAGAGAGAGAGAGAGAGAGAGAGAAAGAGAGAGAGAGAGACAGGGAGACAGACAGAGACAGACAGACAGAGAGAGAGACAGAGACAGAGAGAGAGATTGGCCTTATTGTACGTCATGGAATGTTGAGTCAAATAGAACCTATTTTTAAAACTTCTTATGAAGTTTAATTGTAGCATAAACTGGGAATTGTATATTTTTGACTGATATCATGATTGTCTGTGTCTTTCATATTTGGTATGTGATTTTATTTTATTAGGATCCCCATTAGCTGTTGGAAAAGCAGCAGTTCATCTTCCTGGGGTCCACACAAAACATGAAACAAAATGACAGAATGATATAATACAAAACATCAATAGACAAGAACAACTCAAGGACCAAACTACATACATTTAAAAGGCACAAGTAGCCTACCTATCAATACATACACAAAAACTAACTAGGTCAAACATGGGAGAGGCGTTGTGTCTTGAGGTGTTGCTTTATCTGTTCATTTGAGCAATATGAGATTGAAGGAAGTTCCATAAAATAAGGGCTCTATATAATACTGTACGCTTTCATGAATTTGTTCTGGATTTGGGGACTGTGAAAAGACCCCTGGTGGCATGTCTAGTGGGATAAGTGTGTGTGTCAGCGCTGTGTATAAATTGGCTATGCAAACAATTTGGGATTTTTAACACATTAATGTTTCTTATAAAAAATAAGAAGTGATGCAGTCAGTCTCTTCTCAACTCTAAGCCAAGAGAGACTGGCATGCATAGTATTTACATCAGCCCTCTGATTTCAATGAAAAGCAAAACATGCCTCGCTGTTCTGGACCATCTGCAGCTTAACTAGGTCTTTCCTTGCAGTCCTGGACCACACAAATGGACAGTAATTAAGATTAGATAAAACTAGAGCCTACAAAACTTGCTTTTTCGAGTGTGGTGTCAAAAAAGCAGAGCATCTCTTTATTATGGCCAGACCTCTCCCCATCTTTACAACCATTGAATCTATTTGTCTCATCCCTTCCACACTTCTGGGAGGTAGGGTGGACAATGAGCTTGTCATAGCAGATGTAAGCAATGTCCCCACACGCTCTAGCAACGTTCATGGCTGGGATCAGTTTCTTCCTATTCTGGCACACAGCGTCAGGATAGTCCTTGTTGAAGAAGATATAAGTTCCTCTCAAGTTCTTGGCTCTTTCCAGAACAACTACCTTGTCCTTGAACCTCAGGAACTTGACCAGGAACATGTTGGGTTTTCCAGTCCAGCGCACTCCACCTCAATCTACCTGTGGTCCATCTTCAATTTCTCAGAGATCATTTCCCTCACTTTGGTATCAGACTCCTTCCAGGTCTCATGTGGAGATTCTGTAATTCCGTCCACAACTATGTTGTTCCGGCTTGATTGTCCCTCGAGACAGTCTGATTGATCTGTCATTGTTACCATGGATTCACACACAGAACTGATGTCCTCTCTCAGTGACTTTCAGATTGTTGTCATCTTGCCGTTCTCGTGTTTCAACTCATCGAGCTGACCCTGGGAGAACTGCAAACTGTTCTTCAGGTCCTGGACCTCTGGTAAGATCATCCATTCTTTTATTAGTAGAATCCAGAAGTATTCGGACAAAACACTTGAAGCTATTTCCTTGCTGTTGCAACAACTGCTTGTAGGTCTTTTTTATTCATTTAAAAGATCCTTCACGTGTGATAGAGAGACACCACTGTCCTCAATGGTACTCCCACCGGCTTTGGTCTTTGTCATGGTAGCTAGCAACGTAGATTACACTGTTACTCCTCACAGTTCCAGACAGGGCAGGTCACAGGGAAGATTGATTGCAAATGGTTGAATGACAAAAACCTAATGGTGTCCATACGTTTAAAAGGGCTAATTTCAACGTGGAAGTGACGATCGCCACGCTGGAAGAATGAATTTTGACTATACCAGCCAGAATATAGCATGAGCTTATAGTATGGCAACTTGGTATGAACTTTGAACTCTTATTCACTAAAGAAGTGATACATCCTAGATGTGGAGTCATCAGCAGCAGCTATAAACGTGGGCTAGGAAAGGACGAACAATCTCTTCATAACGACAGGGTACTACCACGTATCTGTTCTACCACACACTACAACATATTAGCCCAGAAATATTTTTCAAAGGACAAGGGAGATCTCTGCTGGGAAACCCAACCTTCCATCTTCGAACAATCTATCGAAGCGTAGCTCAGAGTAAATATATTTCTTGCATTTTCCTTTTCTGAATGGGCAGTTATTTAGAATGCATAAGATTCTGTATTTACGATAGCATAGCTTCATAAGGTCCGATAGAGACCCAATCATTTTACTCCTCAGTCTTCCCGCGCATCCATTCAAACCCAACTCCCTTTCTTTGTTTAACCAGCCGTCATATCGGTTCCGTCCACCAGGGACGTCATCTTTTATGACATAATTAGTAATCAATGTATGACCCATCCTGTATATATGTAATTCTGTGTGACTATTTAGGTATTTAGGAAATAAATAATTAAACCAAATGTTGTATTGCTGATTCAAATTGTCACAGGGCAGCAGGTAGCCTAGTGGTTAGAGCGTTGGACTATTAACCGAAAGGTTGCAACATTGAATCCCCGAGCTGACAAGGTAAAAATCTGTCGTTCTGCCCCTGAACAAAGCAATTAACCCGCTGTTCCTAGGCCGTCATTAAAAATAAGAATTTGTTCTTAACTGACTTGCCTAGTTAAATAAGGGTAAAATAAATAAAGGCCAAGGTTCATGAAAATATCCAAGAATTTTACGTCATTCAGATGAGACTGATAAGGTGACGATATTGATATAAAAGTTTACCAGGGCTTTTTACCAGAGTTTTTTGGAAGACAACAGCTCTATAAACATTCTTCTGTGGTGCCTCGACTTCCTAGTTAATTACAATTACATGATTAGTTTAATCAGGTAAAATTCATTACAGAGAATTGATTTGATAAAATAGCATGTCATATATCACTTAGTCCATATAATCCATAATAAAGACACAACAGTAGCCTACTAACTAACACTAAACTTTTTCAATACCTGGTTTGCATACCCATTGTATGGGTAGGTGTAAGTATTCCATCATCATCGCTTTCGGCCACACCCTTCCTGGTTTCCATTTCACTGGCTGGCCCTAGTGTTGTCTCTACAGCTTTAGTGGATTACAGTGCCACGGAGGCCCTTGCCCAGGCGGTGCCGCGGAGGCCCCCAACCAGGCCATCGCCTCCTCCTTGAACATCACCTCGTACCTGCTCTCCTCTCTTTTTCTGGTCCAAGACTTGGGACCTCTGCACCAAGAAAGCCTTTCTCATCATCAATGCACCCGTACACAAAGTCATCCTTGGCCTCCCCTAGCGCCAACGTCATGACTGCACCATTTTCTGGTCAAGGATGAGAATCATCGCCTAGGCACCTTGATGTCAAAAGACCTGCTTTCCCTTACCGTGTGGTTCCACGTTGGTTTAGAGTGCCTTAGTTAGTTTTTACTCGTAGATTACATAAGTCTTTCCTATCCTACCGGCTACCGATGTCATTCTTCTGTGAGCTGCTCCAATGCAGAACCAGTTGAGAACTGCACAATCTTGCTGCCTGCAGATTAAATTCCCCTGAAACTAGGCTATGTGCGTGGCGTGCTTTGTGTATATATTTCACGTGCTTTGCGATTGTGTAGGCTACTTTGTGCATGATTTCTCTATTGTACTACATCATTGATAAGTCGTATACCTCCCCTACACTACTTTGATATGCATCAGAAGGGAGTAAGAAGTGAGTATACGTAATGCCCACTGAAAAAAAGTGGGTTTACAGTTTATACCTGCGAATACCCTCCACGTGGCAGCCGGGGATTCTTTGGCTAAACATCCCTAAACCCGGGTGTAATATATTTCTGGCCACTGGTTGGTTTTGTGGCGCTAGTCTGATTTTCCATAGGGAACACTGTAAACAGGAAGATGTGCATATTTCTTCGCCCAGCAGTAGTCACTGAGCTAGCAAGTTAAAGTTAGCTAGTCACAGAAATGTACGCTCAGCCTGTTCATTGTTTCTGTCCATTTGGATTTATCTTACTAAATCAGCATGGCTTAACATAGTTTATTTTGTTTTTGACCTCAACATTCTTCCCGTGTAGATAGTTTGATGGCTAACATTCTAGCTTCTGCTAGCTGGCTATTGCTAATAACTCTAACGGTGCTAGCTAACCTCCTATGTGGATGCCTCCATCTAGTTCCCAAGAGCAGCAGACCAGTAAGCAGTGTTGTAGTACTCAAGACCACATATTGAGTTTCTCAGTCAACCACATATTGAGTGTCTCAGTCTTGTCTCGGTGTCAAATAGATTTGTACTTGGTCGTGAGCCAGTCTCAGGCGTACCACGCTAAGGTTGCAAGTTTGAATCCAGCGATATAAAGTTGTTTTGGATATTTGGGTTTTAAGCCTATCCGAAACCTTAACCCTTATCTTAACAATTTGGAGTTAATGCCTAACCTTAAATTTCTGAGTTAATACCTAAACTTAACCCTGACTTTAAAATATGGAGTTAATGTCTAAACTTAACCCTGACCTTAAAATATGGAGTTAATGTCTAAACTTAACCCTGACCTTAAAATATGGAGTTAATGTCTAAACTTAACCCTGACCTTAAACTATGGAGTTAATGTCTAAACTTAACCCTGACCTTAAAATATGGAGTTAATGTCTAAACTTAACCTCAAACACTTTGAAATTTGACATTGGAGAAACATGGACCAACTTCTAAGTCTGACGTGAGACTGTGAGAACTTGTAGGAGCTATAGTGTGTCTGTTTGCCTTCCATATAATGATTAGAGGTCATTTGGCTGTGGACCTACACAGTGTTAAGCCCTCGCTTGCCACCAAAGTTACCACATATGAATCCACTATGACTGGATTTAGCTAGCAGTATACGAAGCACGGCGAAAGAGATATTTCAAATATGGAGTGAGTTAAGGAAGAGCATCAACACATCAAAGGGATGGATTGGGAGGGAGAGAGAGAGATTAAAGGAAGCCTTGAAGGAGTGGGTGAAGGAGACCAAGGCCTGGGGGTTGTAGCCACACAGGCCGGGCCAGTCAATACTTGACCCAGCAACACTGCTCCTTTGACAGGCAGAGAGCCATGCCCCTGGCTCTCAAGGATTTAGAGAACAACATTGAGAAAGGAGGAGAGGAGAGGGAGAGAGAAGAGGGGGGTGAGAGGATGGGGGAAGACATCGGTGGTATGATGTGATGGTCATGTGATGGTCATTGTCTTTTCTCTCTGCCTCTCTCTCTCTTCCACCCGTATTCCTCTCGCACCTGTGTGGTAGTTATGTATTTTTTTCATGTATTATTCTCGTTTCAAAGGTCAAACAATAAATACTGCCGTTCTCAATAGCATAAATATCTAAGCCCTTAGACGATATTGTGAATAAGACCAGATAACAGTATATAAACGTGATTATCCCAAACCCCACCTGTCCTGTCTTGCATTGCTCTGGCCTGCTCTAGCCTGCCTCACTGTGCATAGGTGCACATGAATATGTATTGGGATAAGCTGCAGAGTCCCCATGCCCTCCACTTTGCCTCGCTCAGCCAACCCTTCTACTATTTTAACAGGCGAATCTTCCACAAGTTA
Organism: Oncorhynchus kisutch; assembly: GCF_002021735.2. Taxonomy (NCBI): domain Eukaryota; kingdom Metazoa; phylum Chordata; class Actinopteri; order Salmoniformes; family Salmonidae; genus Oncorhynchus; species Oncorhynchus kisutch. The sequence continues at coordinate 2,601,426 of NC_034199.2, forward strand.
TAGTTTCCTGAGGCTATTACAGTAAATGCTGAAAAGATCATTCAGAGCGAATACTGTAGATCAGATAGAGATGTGTTTCCCTGGATATGTCCAATAGAGACTTGGCAGCTCTATATGTTACATTTCTATCTGCTATTTCTTCTCCAAGGCCTTTTATTATTTCACCACCCAGTCATTTCATCAGCAGAGAAATCCCTTGAATGCACCTGAACATGCACACACATTCACACACACAAAGGAGATTAAAAGATTTGAGTCCCAGGCGTGAAGTCTTGGGAGAATGTGTGTCTGACTTACTGGGTTGCGGCCTAGAGGCCTTGATTTCAAAATAAGTATGAAACCAAGCCTTTCTCTCTCTCTCTCTCTCCTCTCTCTCTCTCTCTCTGTGATGACTTTATTTGTGACAGACTTAGACCGAGGGCGGTCTCTTAACTGTAACACATGAAGCCACTGACTGACATACAAAGGGATGTAAAGGAACGGAGTAAATTTTATGTGTGTACATGCGTGTATGATGGTTTGAGTAGCAGTACCCCTTCTTATAGACACATAAAAGCCCCATCCCATCCCACCCCCTCCTCCCCCTCTGCAACCCCATGGGCGTGGGCTTTGCAATGGGCCTCAGGAGAACGTGTACATCCCCTCCTTTGTAAAAAATAATCATAATAAAAAATAAAATTCAAAACCTGTCACTATTCATATGAATAGATTTCTTTCTCCCCTGATTTTCCTCATTGTTTCAAAGCCCTGCGTTATTCAGGATTGTTGTAATGTGTCAGGGGTTCTTCAAATCCCTCCTTGCCTTTCTTTTCTGATGAGCTCTGATGATTCTGACAGTTCCTGACCCTCTTTTCAGGAAAACCATTGTGTGTCGGCTGTAGACAAGATGAACGGCTCTCTGTCTTCTCAAAGAAACAGCCTGAGACCTTTGAAATTCCTCAACAATGCAGCCCATTTCTGTATTGTCTTTCACGGAGCCAAAGCCAGGGGTGTGGGAGGGTGGGTTGTGTGGCGTGTGGGTGTGCGTGTGCGTGTGTGCATGTGTGTCTCCTTCAGTACTCTAGTTCAAAGACAGACGACTAGAAAAGGAATCATCATCAAAATGACGGAGGAAGTCATATTCATTCACATCTGTGTTGGCAACAACATCGTCTAGTGGAAACAAAGGCATTGTAATATGCTATTTGCAGTGAGGCAAATATGATTGTGTTTTGCTTTTCGTGTTTTGTGTTTTCTTTTCATAGTATTGTGTAATTGATGTGTGTCACGCCTACTCCCGCTCCCACGCTCCGGCGATCGACATTGCAACAGAAGAGGAAGGCATCTCCCAGTCAGTCAATGAACAGAGACATCTAGCCTGCCAACACCACAATCAGCTAGCACAATTGGGTTCAGCTATGGAAGGGTTCCTCTGCGTCTTCCACCACCTCGACAACACCTGACAGGATTCACCTCCAACAAGTCGTCCCAGCGAGCCAGCTCCCCAGCCTACCCACCAGTCAGCCCGACTGTCCTTCCCAGACAAGTATGAATCAGCAATAAACAAATTTGCTTTATTTTTTATGTTTTACAAGTCATCACACAGAATGCGTAAACATACACAGCATAGGCTATTGATTACATACACAATTCAATGAAAACAGGTCCCTAGTTTGGTTACGCAATGGAAAGGGAGGGCATGCTAGTAGAGAGAGAGACAAGGAGTTAACTTATCGTACATACATTTGGAAACTAGGTTCCCCATAGCCAGAATATTTAGCACCCTCACCCTAACAATCACTCATTCGGATTAGAAATTCAATATATATTTAAGCGTGTATGTCTTTCTCTGTCGTCTCTCTGTTGAAACCACTTGATCCGTCTCGGGAGTAAGTCTCTGGTTGTCCACCTGAGGTCACAATGTCCTTCTTAGTTGAAGGCTACTTTGTCTTGGAGTGTTCTTAGAATGAAACTTGGGTCAAATTGTCCTAGACTACTTTACCTACCCAGCTGCAGACTGAATATTTGGTCTAGTCTTTACCTTCTTCACTCATCGAGAGCTTCAGAGGGTCTTACCATTTTCTGGTCTTTCAACATGTGGACCAGGTTCTCATGTTCTATGGTCTGTATTTAAATTCTCAGCGAGTCTTTAGAAGCACTCCGGCCTGAAAGGCGGTTCCATCATGTTGACGCAAACTCTGAGCTCACTTGGGCATGGCTACTGACTGGGCACAAGTTTGCAAGAAAAACTATTCTCATTTAGAAAGCAAAACTCACATTTCTATCTTTTCAAAAATAGTTTCATATTTAATCATATAAGATGTACAACATTTAGATGTAAATCTCATATATGCAGTGTGAAAGCTCTTTAAAGTTACAATGTTTTTGTTATAACATCTTTCTGATAAAATACATTAATTTACCATATTCCCTCTGTTTTCATTCCCAACATTCAGATGTTGAAATATATTGTCCCTTTGTCCATTGTTTGATGTTTAAATGTTTTGGGCAAGAGTATCTCTGTAACACCCAGACATTCCATTCTCCCAAACTAGAGACCAAGAAAGAGAAAGTCATCAAATCGGCCCTGTGAGAGAGAGAGAGTTTGGCTATCTGTCAGCCATTGCCAGTTGATCTGGCACCTTTGATCCTCAGCAAGGAGAGAGAGTCATGACACCATGAAGGTAGGGACCACACACCTCTCTATGGCAGAGTGACGTCGCCGGAGACAGCTGGGACTATGTTTCTATTGTGGCCAGGAGGGGCACCAGCGTCAACGGTGCCTGGTGCGTCGCAACCTGGGATCCACAGGGACAGAGGCCCCATGATAATCCATCTCCCGGGGTAGGTGTAAGTATTCCATCATCATCGCTTTCGGCCACAGACCTTCCTGGTTTCCATTTCACTGGCTGGCTGGCCCTCATGTTGTCTCTACAGCTTTAGTGGATTACGGTGCCACGGAGGCCCTCGCCCAGGCGGTGCCGTGGAGGCCCCCAACCAGGCCATCGCCTCCTCCTTGAACATCACCTCGTACCTGCTCTCCTCTCTTTTTTTGGTCCAAGACTTGGGACCTCTGCACCAAGAAAGCCTTCCTCATCATCAATGCACCCGTACACAAAGTCATCCTTGGCCTCCCCTAGCACCAACGTCATGACTGCACCATTTTCTGGTCAAGGATGAGAATCATCGCCTGGGCACCTGGATGTCAAAAGACCTGCTTTCCCTTACCGTGTGGTTCCACGTTGGTTTAGAGTCCTGTGGTTGCCCTCCAGCCCAACATCCCAGAGGTTTAACAGGATCTCCGGTAGGTTTTCTCCAGGAACCGCACCACCTGTCTCCGTCCTCATCACCACTGGGACTGTGCCATCAACCTGCTTGCAGACTCTCCACCTCCCTGCAGCCACATCTACCCTCTGTCGGTGGATGAAACCGAGGCCTTGGAAGGGTTTCATCTGCTCATCCACCTCCCCTGTGTCAGCAGGCTTCTTTTTCGTGGCCAAGAAGGACAGAGTTCTACGTCCATGCATCGATTACAAGAGCTGCTACCCTCTCCCGTTGGTTCCGGCCACCATCGAACAGCTCCGCAGGGCTGTTTTTTTTTTACTAAACTGGATCTGTTTTACAAGTGGGCCCGGTTCCTTCCCTGAACGGAGTATGCCCAGAACTCACTTTGTTAGTCCTCCACCGGGTGGACTCCCTTCCAGTGTGTCCTGGGATATCAGCCAGCCCAGACCCCATGGACCTCGAGCCAGACTGAAGCCTCTGCGGTGGACGTATGGTTCCGCACACAGAGGTGGTTTGGAGGCTCCAGCGCGCCGTCCGCTGCCAGAAAGAGCAGACGGACCGCCACCTCTGTCAGGCTCACGTGTTCCATCCCTGTGATCATGTCAGGCTGTCCACAAGGAACCCCCGCTCCACCTGCCCTGCCGACAGCTGATCCCCCGGCTTGTGAGACCTTGAGGGTTAATGAGGTTGACTACAACTCACCATCAACTACCGGTGGTTCCTGGTCCCCTGATTGGTGCCATCCCCCGAGACAACCGTCCGCCTCCCCTGGACATCAATGATACCCCCAGATCCCTCCTTGACTCCCAACGTCGTGGGGGTCGGCTCCAGTTCCCGGTGGCCATCGTTCTGGCCTGTGTCGTCCTGGAGCCACACGTCGGGGGTGGGGGGGATGGGGTGGTAATGTTACGCCTAGTCCTGCACCCCCACTTCAGTGCTCGATGTCGCCGGTCTACTAATCACCGGGGTCATCATTACGCACACCTCCTCCCCATCGTTACACACACCTGGACCTCATAATCACCTTGATTACTCTCCCGTCATTTAGCCCTCAGTTGCCTCATCAGAGAGTATTGGTTTTGTTCACGTTCAGTATACTTCTCCTGTTTTGTTTATCTGCCTTTTCTTATTAATTGAACGTAACTTCTGCACCTGCTTCCTGACTCCCAGCATATACGTCACTATGTGTATATAGATATGTATAGGGTAAGTGTTGTTTATTGATGTGTTCATGCAGGACTTCTCTATGAACAACTCTGTGGTCTCAGCATGACTCCCTGCTTAAATAGAAAATAAAAAATGATTGTGCTGAGCACTTGTTGGCTGCTTTTCTTTCACGTTGTGGTTCAACTCATCCCAAACCATCTCAATTATGTTAAGGATGATTGTGGAGGCCAGGTCAATTGAAACAGCACTCCATCACTCTACTTGGTCAAATTCTAAAATTAATCACTGATGGTGTCATCAGCAAAGCACACCCACACCATCTCACCTCCTCCTCCATGCTTCAGGGTGGGGACAACACATGCAGAGATAATCCGTTCATCTATGGTGTCATCAGACCAAAGGACAGAATTCCACTATTCTTGTTTCTTGGCCCAAGCAACTCTCTTCTTCTTACTGGTGTCCTTCAGTACCCAGACTATTTGAATTGCCCCCCCCCCTCCCACACACACACACACACACACTTCTACACTGCTGCTGCTCTCTACTATTATCTATGCATAGTCCTTTTAATAACTCTACCTTCATGTACATATTACCTCAATTACCTCGACACCGGTGCCCCAGCACAATGCCAGCACAATTACTCTGTACCGGTACCCCCTGTATATATCCCTGCTATTGTTATTTACTGCTGCTCTTTAATTATTTGTTATTCTTAACTTTACTTCTTTTTTTGTAATTTCTTAAAACTGCCTTGTTGGTTAATGGCTTGTAAGTAAGCATTTCACTGCATTTCACTGTTGTATTCGGCGCATGTGACAAATACAATTTGATTTGATTTGATTTCTTTGCAGAAATTCGACCATGAAGGCCTGGTTCACGCAGTCTCCTCTGAACAGTTGATGTTGAGATGTGTCTGTTACTTGTACTATGTGAAGCATTTATTTGGGCTGCAATCTGAGGTGCAATTAACTCTAATGAACTTATACTTTGCAGCAGATGAAACTCTGGGTCTTCCTTTCCTGTGGCGGTCCTCATGAGAACCAGTTTCATCATAGCGCTTGATGGTTTTTGCAACTGCACATGAAGAAACTTTAAAAAAAAGTTGAAATGTTCCATATTGACTGACCTTCATGTGTTAAAGTAATGATAGACTGTCATTTCTCTTTGTTTATTTGAGCTGTTATTGCCATAATATGGACTTGGTCTTTTACCAAATAGGGCTGTCTTCTGTATACCACCCCTACCTTGTACTACCCCTACCTTACAACAGATTGGCTCAAACGCATTAATAATCTTTTGAAATTCCACAAATTGACATTTAACAAGGCACACCTGTTACATTTAAATGCATTGCAGGTGATTACCTCATGTAGCTGGTTAAGACAATGCCAAGAGTGTGCAAAGCTGTCATCAAGGCAAAAGGTGGCTACTTTGAAGAATATAAAATATAAAATATATTTTGATTTGTTTAACACTTTTTTGGTTACTATATGATTCCACGTGTGTTTTTTCACAGTTTTGATATATTCACTATTGTTTTACAACAGCGTTTCTTAAAGTATGGGTCACGACCCAGAGTGGGTTGCGGACCTTAAAATGGTGGGTTGCGACGTAAATGTATAATTATTTCATTAATTGAATTAATTTGGCCAAGTGCAACTGCGCTCTCGGTTCATTGCGCTCTCTGCTTATCAGCGGTCTCAGTTTGGGGAGAAGTTGTAGAGGGAGAAGCCCATCTGCTTCGCTGTTTACCGGATCTTTTTTCTGCAGTTATCTTGAAGATCACTCCGCGACCCACACGCTGCAGCGCGAGCGCCCACAATGTTTTTTGTGTGGCGAAGTCCATATTAATGAGTCTCTCAAAACGAACATATTAATAAAACGCCACGTCCCGACCACACATACACAGCATGATAGTAAACCCGGGGAGTTTTTTCAGAGCAGGGCAGAATACTTCAGAAAACAGTGCTTTCACAGTGGAGAAGTCAGTCAACTAGTCGTTTTATGACAGGTGATGATTCAGCAGAAATAAGGGAGTACTATCTCTCATAGTAGTCGATGTGAGTTTACATTTCAAACAATCCCCTGGCCTTGTACACAGCTAACGTAAACTCACTCACTTTTGGACATCGCCTTGGGCCGTACAATTGACCTTATTTTAGCGCCCCGAAAACGTAATACTTCCAGATACTGTAATGTCAATACCATTGTAAAGCACAATTTCTCCCCTGTCCAACAAAATCAGTAACATAACCTAAACCCTGCCCGTTTCTGCATAATTCAAGAAGGCTATGAGCTCTGTCGGGTCTTTTTTTAAATGGCGGGTGGGGAAGCGAAACTAATGCTTGATAGTGAGAAGGACAGATGTCGTGTGGGAAAACTGTGCGTCGCCCCCACAGACCTCCCGGTCGCAACAGAACCTGGGCGCAAACCCAGAGTCTCTGGTGGCACAGCTGAAATTGCAGTACAGCACCCTTAACCACTGCACCACCCGGGAGGCCTTGTTTTTAATTTGGGAAAATAAACATGAAAATACATTTATATTATTTAGGCATAAGGGCAAGGAAATGTTCTGATATTTACTCATAGTTGCATATTTTCCTAAGCTTGGGTCCCAGGAAAACACAGAATTTCTCATTTGTGTCGAAGGCTGAAAAGGTTTATGAACACCTATTCTACAATGTAGAAAATAATGAAAATAAAGAAACACCCTGGAATGAGTAGGTGTGTCCAAACGTTTGACTGGTACTGGAGTAAGATTCCTAATGTATTTTTTCAAATTAATACAGTATGAGCACCTGATGTCAAAACATAGAATTGGTTTACTCACTTCTGTTTTGTAATGAGTTTAGAGGATATAGAAAGTATGACAGGCATCCGGCCACATGCCAAACCAATCGTCTGTATCTTCCCTCTACAGGCACTGATCTTTTCCCAGGCATGTAGAGTGAGTGCTGTGCAATCTTCCCTGAAACCTAACCATAAACAATTACTGTCTGCCCCCTTCCCAGTTCTAATCAGAATACAGATCTAGCAGAATGTACATTGTAAAATATGTACATTTCTCTCAACTTGGTTGAATGGCAATGAACTTTTCTGACAAGCTGCACAGTAGTCTCTTTTGAAGGAACATCCCTGTTGGAGTACATTTAGGGGTGTTACAGTATTTAACAATCACCTTGGCACTAATTTCAGAACCTTGTGGTCATTTTTCAAAACTCTAGACACAAAACTCAAAACGGTCATCACTTGTAACACAGGCTGTCCAATGTTCAAAACATTGCATTGTGCATTCATATCTTTAAAGAAACCTTGCACTTGCAGAAACATTGTTTCAAATAACTTATTTATCATGAAATACCATAGGACCATTCATTTAGATCACCCACGCACAAGATACCGATAGTTTCACTGTGTACTTGTTCGTACAATCATTAAATATTGTACAAAATATGTGAAACATGTTTCATTATGCTACTACATGTAAATACATCACTGTAAAAGTACTGGTAGAGAGAATACTACAGACACAGTGGAATCATTGAACAAAATATGACATTTATTGATGAAATACAATAAATCACAACATAGGTTTCTTTGAATCAAAGCAACAATAATTAGCTACAAAAAAATAAAAAACAGTTAAACGTCAACTGTTCCTCACCTGGCTTACTGTAAAAAGCAAAACGAAACATTTGATTACTGTACTTCTATATGTCCATCAACCCTGTCTTGTGGATTTGGCCACAGGTTCTCATCCACATCACAATGGATGTTTTCATTAGCCAAACATCTTGGGAAGAATCTTCGGGCATGGCGAATCCAGGCCGGTCTGCCGTGATGTCATTGCATGCGTCATCCATGGCCTGGAGAAGGGCGGCTTGTTCGTGAGGGCGCCTGTCATATACCTTCCACCTCCATATGAAGAAGAATTCCTCAATCGGGTTAAGGAAAGGAGAGTATGGGGGTAAGTACAGGGTGGTAAATTGTGGATGGGCCTGAAACCATGCTTGCACCATTTGAGCATAGTGGAGCCTGACATTATCCCACACAGTGACATAGGCCACGCCATCAGCTCCACAGACCTGATTTAGCTCATCAAGGAAGGTTACATTCGAACAGCGATTCATGTGGCTGCCTGCAACTCAATATATAGTATATAGAGTAGAGAGCTTTAGATGTTGTTCGACCAAACATTAGAATCTAAGCAACTTTGACCGTGGTATGATTGTTGATGCCACACATGGTGATTCCAGCACCTCAGAAACAGCTGCCTTCCCGGGATCTTTACACACTACAGTCTCTAGAGTTTAGAGACTGACAGAGAATGGTGCGATAAACAAAACACATTCAGTGAAAAACACCTTGTTAATGAGAGAGGTCAGAGGACATCCAGACTCATTCAACCCAACAGAAAGACCACAAATGCTCAAATAATGGGATCTCTTAACTTACAACACTGTGAATAATTCAGGCTGTTGTGGAGGCAAAAGGGGGTCCTACCCAGTACTAGATAGGTGTACCTAATAAAGTGGCCGGTGAGTGTACAGTAATGTCAAATCTGAAAACATGGTCTAGAAAAGTGGTACATGGGACCATAGAAACAGTGTCTGATAAAGAATGATGATGAAATATTATATCCATAGATAATGTAGTCCAATGTTCCACGGTAATTGGTGTCAATGGATCTCGTTATCCTGAAACTTTCATGAGCTTAACATGGAAAATTGTTAGTCAGTTTCCATAAAACTATGCATAAAGAGTAATGCAACAGTTACTTATCATTTTGAGCAGTTATATCAATTGATAGTTAGATCATTGTAATGAAATGAATTATACAATTTTGAAATGGTAATACTTTGATGTTAAGTTGTGTCATTTTAAAACAGGTGATTTTAGTTCAATGAACAAATGATCTTAGCTGTATGTGTATTGTATCCAAGCAATTGGAAAAAGTGTTAGAGTTTTGAAAAATTAGCATTTTGATAATTGGTTATGAGTTTTGTGTCTAGAGTTTTGAAAAATGACATCAAGGTTCCCAAAATTAGTTTCAAAGTGATTGTAAAAAACTGTAGTTAGTATGGGGATCATTGCCAGTGTGCTAAGTGTATGTAATTTAGCAGACGCTCTTATCCAGACTGATTTACAGGGGTAATTAGGGTTAAGTGCCTTGCTCAAGGGCACATCAGCAGACTTGTCATCTTGTCCCCTCGGGGATTCGAACGAGCAACCTTTTGATTACTGGCCCAGCACTCTTATTAACTGTTAGGCTTCCTGCCACCCAGGCTAGCCTTAACCCGCTCACTAAATCCAGCCAAGACAAGCCCAGCCTTACACAACCCAACCTTCCTTCCCTGAGACCTGGAAACATATGTTAATGCCAAGGCTTTAGCTTAGTGGACTAACGAGATCTTGTCACAGGCAGACAACCTGGTTTGGCTGTGTGGCTGGTTCCACCCTACACCAGCCAATGCCAATCCTACCACCTCATAGCCCAGCCTATAGCAGAGATCCCAATGCCCTACCTATCATCTAGGCCACCTGTGCTGACAAGGGGAGGCCACTTTATACTACTCCACTCCAGCCCTGCAGCCTAGCACAGCTCCATTCTACACCAGGCCCAGGCCAGCCTGGCCCCAGCCCAGTCCATCCGCTTACAGTAGCAGTAAAACCCATTGCCCTAGCTGTCATCTTTCCCAGGCTCCTGTGCTGACGAGGGGAGGGGGCTGACCGGCTGTCTGTCACGGGGTTATTCGCAGGGTGGAGATGCTTCAGCTGATTCACTGACACCGGCTGGCTCGCAGGGTGGCTGGAAGGCTGTGAGAGTGTTGGGGGGTTTGGTGAGGAGGTACCAGGGTTAGCCCTGCCAGCTGACAGGTAGGCAAGGGGAGGGAAGAGATACTATCAGGGTTGGCCCCAGTCACACACACGTGCGCGAGTGTGCTCACACACACAAGCACAGAACAGTGTGCACACACACTTTTGGGGCATTAATTCCCATCTGTGTTGTGCGTATACGTACTGTATGTGTGTGTGTCAGAGAGAGAGAGAGAGAGAGAGAGAGAGAGAGAGTTATATGAAGGACTACACAGACGTTTATGTCAAAGTTCTGTGAAAGACAGTTTACTGAGGTCGAATGTATTATAATGTCAACACATACAAGGTCAACAGCTTACATCAGATGGCTGCAGATAAAACATAGCCATCCATCTCCTAATGATGTAATATCATTGATATCAAAGGTACTATATCTCATACAATGAAAGTCGTCCAAGATATCTTGTTATACCGTAGTCGCCCATAAAACTTGAGTAGGCCTCACCACATTCTGACACTGGAACACACTCACTTACTCTGTGTGTGTGTGTGTGTGTGTGTGTGTGTGTGTGTGTGTGTGTGTGTGTGTGTGTGTGTGTGTGTGTGTGTGTGTGTGTGTGTGTGTGCGTGTGCGTGTGCGTGTGTGTGTGTGTGTGTGTGTGTGTGTGTGTGTGTGTGTGTGTGTGTGTGTGTGTGTGTGTGTGTGTGTGTGTGCGTGCGTGCGTGCGTGCGTGCGTGCGTGCGTGCGTGCGTGTGTGTGTGTGTGCGTGTGTGCGTGCGTGTGTGTGTGTGTGTGTGTGTGTGTGTGTGTGTGTGTGTGTGTGTGTGTGTGTGTGGTCCCAGCGCAGTGCCACTGTTGACATTGGCCATTTGAGTCAGGTCTGCCCAGGCTCCAAGGCCAACCCGACCCTCTCATATCGGTCTTAGACAAACAGGGTCGTTTTACAAAGGCTTTGGACTGACATGGATCCACTCGCTTCTAAGTAAAGTTTTGGTCATTTAACAAAAATTCTTATTCAAAGCTACTTACAGTCAATGCATGTACTACAGTCCTGAGTAACACAAAGGATGCTATTGTTGTTTTCTCATTAAGTAACATGTGTCTTTTGATAGTATTTGCGTCATTTTTTGCATCTTCAAAGTAACATGCGTTCTCTTTTTCCATTCCTTTTTCCGTGAACATAAAATAAATAAGGACGAAGGACACAAAATGCATGACATTGCTGTTACAAAAAAGCTTTCCGTCAATCTCTCCAAATACCACGCCGTTCAACATTCTTTGTTTGTCCTTTTTCGCATAGCACTTCACATAATGACGCTGTCAATTATTCTGAAAGATCTTCACTCACTATCATCTTCTCAGCTTTTACCTTAGAACCCAATTATCCTCTGGAGAGTTTCTCGATCGCACATTAACTAAATGGCAATTGACTTTCTCTGGGTTTGTATATTAATAGAGGCCTAATACTGGCATCCTGACACTGCAAATGAGATAGGGTTCAAACATTTAGTGCGCTGTTAATTTGACCCCGGGGCGCCTCGGTGCAATCAGATCGGTGGCGAAGCACTTAGCCTATTGCTATGGATTAATGATGGCCATCTAAAACAATTTGGTTCCCAATCAGTTTAACTTTGGAGGGTAAATCTAATATGATAATTTAGCTCGTGTCGACAAGAGGCAGCCTAGCGGGGAGGACTCCATCTGATACCATTACAGACACTTATTTGCGTCTTGCTGTCATGTCAGGGCACCTACCTTCATCCCCCTCCATTACTATTTCCATAATATGCCCCACTCCCCCCCTTTGCCCTGACATGACAGCAAGACGCAAAGACGTGTCTGTAATGGTATCGGATGGAGTTCTGTGGAGGACGTAGGGTATTAATGTGCTCCGAAGGAAGGAAGGCAACTCCCCACGGGACTCTTATTGCATCTGTAGAAAATCAGTTACACAGTGGCGACAATAGGCTCTTAATTGATTCATTTAATTAGACGGAGACGGAGCTAGAGCGGGCGGTGGAGGCAGCGGAGGCCCTGTCAGCTCATAACGTAGAGGTTGTTCTCTCCTTCCTAGGACGATGCTCTGCGGTACTTACCATGCCCCTGTTTTGCCATGCAGTCACCCTCCTCTCTTATTAGATGGAAATTAAAACGGACCCACAACAACAACACCCACTTCACAAGTCAACCAGTGGAAACGTAACCCTCTTGGCTTGGGCAGACCCAACCCACCTCTTACACCCCACCCCTTGTCCTCTATACCCTAGAACTTCACCGGTGTAAATCTTCTAAGGAGACTGAGAGGTGTCTATCGGACTCCGCGAACAAGATGCGATTACAACGACTTCCAACAACTTCCTTATCAGTGAATGGGGGGGATGCAGATGTCGGCCTGGCCCTTCAGTGAAGCAGAACAATAGCCTCAAAGGCTCCTTCCACACAATAGACCCCCTTTTCTCACTCCGCTGGAGATGTCTCTCTATAGTAGCCACCGCTAGCCTCGGTGGATGCTAAGCAGGTGGCTCACACTGACACACAGTCACAGAGACCCAGTCAGGCTGCGGCGAGACCCTTTCAAGTCCCAAAGGACTCAATGGAGCTAGATACTGTGGGGGGAAGGCAGAGGAGGAGAGGTCCGGGGATTGCTGGCTCCTGTAGCAGTGGTCAGTGTGGGAATTAGCGTCTGGAGGTACCATTTAGCTGTGGATTAGGTTTGCTGGCCGTTTACTAGGGGATTTTCTCCCGTTGATGCAGGTTTCTCTTATTTTCAAATGTCTTTTTACTGTTGTTTTATTTCTTTACTTACCTACACACACACACACACCTTGTTTTCACACTATTGGTTAGAGCCCTATAAGTAAGCATTTCAGTGTAAGGTCTACACCTGTTGTATTCGGTGCACGTGACAAATAAACTTTGATTTGATGAAACCCAATGAGACTTTCTCTCTCTCTCTCTCTCTCTCTCTCTCTCTCTCTCTCCCTCTCTCTCTCTCTCTCTCGCTCTCTCTCGCTCTTTGTCTTTCTCTTGCTCTCTCTCTTTCATTCCGTTCCTATCTCTGCTCCTCTCTCTTTTGTATGATGATGCTGGAATTAGGATATCTCTGTCTCAATCTCTCTTTTTCTCTCTCCCTTGAATATTCCATCATAAGGATATTGTACAAAAAAAAGTTTACAACTTTTTACTGCAGTGGGCTAAATCAGTGTCACACAGAGTGATTCTTGGTAGTCTTAAACACATTTACTTTGAAACAAAAAGTATACACCTCACACACATGGTTATGGGCTTAAAAAGAAGACACCTGTACCATGTCAGACTTTTGTTTGCATCCCATTATTACACTTTATATACATCACAGAAGACTGAAAAATTAAATATCTGCTTTTTAACCTAGAAACATCAGATTTCCATAGCGCATTATTTTTTTTAAATCTTGTGAAATATTTATAACATTCCACCCATGAGGCCAAAGAGGGTCATTTACTGCAGGAAACAGCTACTAAATGTCAATAACTGTTAATAAAAAAATAATGGGTAACACTTTACATTAAGTTGCCTCTAACTCTAGTAACAACAAAGTTATACAGGCGTTAAAACCTCTTTGGGATAGGCGGGACGCAAATGTCTCAACTGGCCAATTGCCAGGGAAAATGCAGAGCGCCAGATTCAAATAAAATGCTATAAAATTCAAACCTTCATTAAATCACACATGTAAGATACTCAATTAAAGCTACACTCGTTGTGAATCCAGCCAACATGTCAGATTTTAAAAAAGCTTTTCGGTGAAAGCATAAGAAGCTATTATCTGATGATAGCACCAGCAGTAAACAAAGGGGTTAGCATATTTCAAAACTGCAGGCGCTACACAAAACGCTGAAATAAAATAGAAAACATGCATTACCTTTGACGAGCTTCTTTTGTTGGCACTCCAATATGTCCCATAAACATCACAATTGGTCCTTTTGTTCGATTAATTCTGTCCATATATATCAAAAATGTCCATTTATAAAGCGCGTTTGATCCAGAAAAAAACAGCTTTCAAAAAACGCAACTTCACTAAAAAATATTTCAAAAGTTGCCTATAAACTTTGCCAAAATATTTCAAACTACTTTTGTAATACAACTTTAGGTATTTTTAAACATTAATAATCGATCAAATTGTAGACGGGGCAATCTGTGTTTAATACAGGAATGAAAACAAACCAGCGCTACTTTCCACGTCTTGCGCAACTAACAAAAGTGTTACCCAGTTCCTAGTTGGCCTACTTCTTCATTGCACAAAGGAATAACCTCAACCAAATTCCAAAGACTGGGGACATCCAGTGGAAGCGCTAGGAACTGGAAACAGGTACTTAAGAAATATCCCTTGGCAATGCCATCTCAGGGAACAAAAAAATCTGAACAGTTAGTCCTCTGGGTTTTGCCTGCTACATAAGTTCTGTTATACTCACAGACATGATTCAAACAGTTTTAGAAACTTCGGAGTGTTTTCTATCCAAATCTATGAATAACATGCATATCTTATATTCTTGGCATGAGTAGCAGGAAGTTGAAATTGGGCACGCTATTTATCCAAAAGTTTAAATTCTGCCCCCTAGCCCCAAGAGTAATGGAACATCTATATATGTACTTTCATGGTAATAAGGTTGTAGTCCTATCAGTTATTACACAATTGGAACAATAAACTTTCTGAGGGTTATTTCATATGTATATTTACTGATGTTATTACACATATACTTGTTCAAATCAAATTGTATTTGTCACATGTGCCGAATACAACAGTGAAATGCTTACTTACGAGCCCCTAACCAACAATGCAGTTTAAGAAAGTATTTACTAAAATAAATAATAAGCAAAAAATGTAAAAAGAACAAATAATTAAAAAGGCAGCAATAAAATAACAGTAACAAGGCCATATACAGGGGTTACCGGTACAGAGTCAATGTGCAGGGGCACAGGTTAGTCAAGGTAATTCAGTTAATATGTACGGGTAGGTAGATGTAACGTGGCTATGAACAATAATTGCGTCGAAGGAGATGGCCGACGTTTTACAATCGCGTAACTAATTGTGCTATTGTGTGTGTTTTTTAAACTTATTTTGTACAAAATTTTTCTGCCACCGTGTCTCATGAACGAAAAGAGCTTATTGATATTAGGGCAGCGATTACTCACCCCGTACTGGAGGAATTCTTCTTCTTCAATAAGTTGGATGGGAAGGATTTACAAGGCCCTCATCCCCGTTATTCGCAGGAGCTAGCGTCGACGCCAGTCCGGGTGCCTTGTAAGGATCCGTCGCCGAGATGGTAATCTACCTTTACTATCAGTCCTATTAGCCAACTTACAATCAATTGATAATAGAATAGATGAACTACGAGCATGTGTATCCTACCAACGGGACATTAGAAATGGTAATATCTTGTGTTTCACTGAGTCGTGGCTGAACGACGACATGATTGACAGGTTTTAAGCTTTTTAGGCAGGATAGAACAGCAGACAAGGGACGGCGACCTATGCATATTTGTAAACAACAGCTAGTGCAGGAAATCTAAGAAAGTCTTGAGGTAGAGTATCTCATGATAAGCTCTAGATCACACTTTTTACCAAGAGATTGTATCTATATTTTTCGTAGCTGTCTACATACCACCGCAGACCAATGCTGGCACTAAGACCGCACTCAATGAGCTGTATATGACCATAAGTAAACAGGAAAACGCTCATCCAGCGGCAGCACTCCAGTGGCCTGAAACTTTAATGTAGGGAAACTCAATTCAGTTTTATCTACTTTCTATCAGCATGTTAAATGTGCAACCAGAGGGGAAAAAACTCTGGACCGCCTTTACTCCACACACAGAGACGCGTACAAAATTCTCCCTCGCCCTCCATTTGGCAAATCTAACCATAATTCTGTCCTCCTGATTTCTTCTTACAAGCAACAACTAAAGCAGGAAGCACCAGTGACTCGCAAAGGAAGAAAGTGGTCAGATGAAGCAAATGCTAAGCTACAGATCTGTTTTGCTAGCACAGACTGGAATATGTTTCGGGATTCTTCTGATGGCATTGAGGACCACACCACATCAGTCACTGGCTTCAGCAATAAGTGCATCGATGTTGTCGTCTCCACAGTGACCGTACATACCTCAACCAGAAGCCATGGATTACAGGCAACATCCGCACTGAGCTAAAGGGTAGAGCCGCTGCTATCAAGGAGCGGGACTCTAACCCAGAAGCCTATAAGAAATCCCACTATGCCCTCTGATGAACCATCAAACAGGCAAAGCGTCAATACAGGACTAAGTTGAATCGTACTACACTCGCTCCGACACTTGTCGGATGTGGCAGGGCTTGCAAATTATTCCAGACTACAAAGGGAAGCACACCTGCGAGCTGCCCAGTGACACAAATCTAACAGACAAGCTGAATTACGTCTGTGCTTGCTTAACACTGAAACATGCATGACAGCATAAGCTGTTCCGGACGACTGTGCGATCATACTCTCCGTTGCCGATGTGAGTAAGACCTATAAACAGGTCAACATTCACAAGGTCGATGGGCCAGACGGACTACCAGGACGTGTACTCCGAACATGAGCTTACCAACTGGCAAGTGTCTTCACTGACATTTTCACACTGTCATGTTTCAAGCAAACCACCATCGTCCCTGTGCCCAAGAACACTAAGGTAACCTGCCTAAATGACTACCGCCCCGTAGCACTCACGTCTGTAGCCATGAAGTGCTTTGAAAGGCTGGTCATGGCTCACATCAACACCATTATCCCAGAAAGCCTAGACCTACTCCAATTTGCATACCACCCCAACAGATCCACAAATTATGCAATCTCTATTGCACTCCACACTGCCCTTTCCCACCTGGACAAAAGGAACACCTATGTGAGAATTCTGGTAGAAATTAGGTAAAACATTAAAGTTCCCAGGCCACAAGGAGAGCTGACTCTGGATGAGCATTTTCTTGTTTGCTTATGGCCTTATACATCTCGTTGAGTACGGTCTTAGAGCCCGCATCAGTTTGTGGTGGTAAATAGACAACCATGAAAAATATAGATGAAAACTCTCTTGGTAATTAGTGTGGTCTACAGCTTATCATGAGATACTCTACCTCAGGCGAACAAAACCTTGAGACTTCCTTAATATTAGATTCCGTGCACCAGCTGTTATAGACAAATAGACACAGACCACCACCCCTATTCTTACCGGAGGCAGCTGTTCTATCTTGTGCATGAAAAACCCAGCCACTTCTATGTTATCCATGTCGGCGTTCAGCCACGACTACAGTCTTGATCTGAGCGCATCCAGTTTTTTATCCAATGGTTGCACATTGGCTAACAGGACTGAGGTTACAGGAGTATTACCTTTTCGCTGTCGGATCCTTACAAGGCACACGGTCCCTGATATCTCTGTCTCTTCTTCATGCGAATGACAGGGATTTGGGCATTGTCCGGTGTCTGAAGTCAATCCTTCCAAAATGTAACGAATGGTTAGTAATTACATGTTTGAAAGTCACCTGTGAATTACAAATCAAATCAAATGTTTTGTCACATTTGCCAAATACAACAGGTGTAGACATTACTGTGAAATGCCTTACTTACAAGCACTTAACCAACCATGTAGTTTTAAGAAAATAGAGTTAAGAAGATATTTATAAAATAAACTAAAGTAAAAAATAAAGATCTAGTAAAAAATAAAGAAGTAACACAAAATAATAATAGCGAGGGTATATACAAGGGGTACCGGTACCGAGTCAATGTGTGGGGGTATTACCATCTTAATAAAAATCTATTGTTACAATTGTGTAATAACTGATAGCGCTATAACTTTATTACCATGTAATTACATGTAAACACATAGTTTTTACTACCGTGGCGTAGTTACATAGTAGGTGGGGCAACTTAATGTAAAGTGTTGCCAATAAAGGTTTAATTATTAATTGACTTATCATTTTTAATAGGATTTTCTAAATCATTGGTGATGGGGGCTATGGATTTGAATTTGTGTGTGTGCACGCGCGTGCATGTGCCTGCGCACGTGTTTGTGTGTGTGTGTGTACGTGCATGCTTGTGTGTGTTTGTCTCTCTGTGTTTTTGTGCAGGTGAGTATTATACTGCTTGGGTGTGTGTATCGGCATGTGTATTGCCACAAAAAAGCCCTGGCTCTCGTGGATGTGCAGATTTAAATATGCGAGGGCCCTGCCACCCACCGTGTGTTTGGCAGTTTCTCTCCAAGGAATAGGAATCATTTCCAGGAGCCTTCCAACTCTTCCCCGTCTGCATGGCATTACCGTGGTATTCCCAGGCCCGGGAGCGAGCTGCCGTAGACCAAATGAGGAACGGTCACCCGGCACTGCCACCCAGGCCTCATAGAATTCATGTTTAATGGATAAATTAATACCTAATGAGGGAGGAAGCTGTCATTAAATGCCCATCTGCGTTCAACATCACTGAGGGAAATGTTGGACAACGTTGAAGGCTGCTTGTTCATCTTGTGTTTTAATGTTAATGTTGTATTTTTTAATTGTGTTTAATTGTGCTAACAACACAGGATTTGAAATGTTGTCCTAATGAACTAAGTGCTTGTACTAAGTACAGTGTATATGTGTTTTTGTTTCCCAGTACCTGCGAACAAGTTGTTTTTTTACAGATGACCCTTCAATAACCCTTCAATAATACATTTCAATAATGTTCAGTGTCTTTTACATTTGATTGAAATTAATATCACACCGTGATCTGTTTCACCTGTCTTGTGCTTGTCTACACCCCCCACCAGGTGTCTCCTATTTTCCCCATTATCCCCAGTGTATTTATACTTGCATTTTATGTCTGTCTGTTGCCAGTTTGTCTTGTTTTGTCAGGTCTTACCAGGGTGTTTCCCGTTTCTCCAGTTCTTGTTATCCCGGGTTCTAACCTTTCTGCTGGCCCTGAGCCTGCCTGCCATTCCGTCCCTTTTTGACTCTGCCTTGGATTATAGACCTCTGCCTGCCCCGTTGTTATAATAAATATTCTGAGAACCGAACCATCTGCCTCCTGTGTCTGCGTCTGGGTCATATCATGAGTCGTGAAAATTAAAGCTTTTTTAAAATTGAATATTAGTTACAGTTACAAGATATCAATGGAGAAAGTTTGATATGGCTTTGTCCAAATAGTATTGATTTCTCCTCTGTGAGTCTGTGGGAGAATGCCTTTTTAATTTTTTCAGTTGTAATTGATTTGAAGCTGGTGGAAAAAACTGAAGTTCATCCTTATTTAGCCTAATGAACACACCATTTAACACTTGCTGATGTTCATAAAGGCTAAATCTAATGGAATCCATCTCCCATTGATATCAATGCAGCCGTGCTAATATTTGGCATATCAGTGGTTTAGCTATTGGCTGTGGCCCAGCAGTTGCTCTTAGATGAAAGAGCTCAAAACTCAGGCATTTCCGTTCATTCTACTCCAACACACACACACACACACACACACACACACACACACACACGCTCACACACACACACACACACACACACACACACACACACACACACACACACACACACACACACACACACACACACACACATGGTCAATATTAAGGAATACCCACCTCCAAGATTTAAAGATCTAATTGTACTAAAAGGGTTCTTTGCTCAGAGAGAAGTGAGAACACATTGAAAAGACTGAATTGTCTAACGTTTCCAATTTATAAACACTCTACAGCCATCTTATATTTCAGCATCAATCCTTGTCCTTGAGAACATTGTGATTTCCCTGGATCCTGCTGCATTAATATTGATTGATTGATTAATTGATTGATTGATTGATTGATTGATTGGAGCGATTAGTTGCCCTGAGCCAGTGGGAGGTATATTATATTCCTGCGAAGACAAAACACATTGAAAGGTAAGAGAGATGTTATCCCAAAGTGTGCATCTATCCAGGGAAAGGTTATAGTTTAGAGAGGATTATTTGAATGGGATTTTAATACCATCAAATGCTCTTATCTCTCATTTTTAAATCCTGGAGCTAAACTACAGTGGAGGTTTCACTGATAACCTGCGAAGTAATTTCTACTTACTCAGCTAAAAATCATATTCCTAAAAAGAAAGCAGACTATTTTTGATGTGTTTCCATGTGGATTTATTTTGTTTGGTTGAAGAGTGTATCATTGAAACGTTTCATCTGACCAGAATGCTTATGCATGAAACAGGGTTATCGGTCAGAATCTCTCTCTTCCTCTCTCTCTTTCGCTCTCTCTCCCACTTTATCTTTCCTTCTGTTTGTAGTAGGAAGTAGTATTCTGCTGTGTGGCTGTGGAAGGCAGAATTTCCTGTCTCTGGCATGGCCAACATACAGTTCCGCACTGGCCACTATTGACCCCCTCTCTGTGCACAGGCATTGGATCAAAGGGCGATTGGGAATCACTCCACGGCCACTAAGGATATCACCTGCCTCCAGGTTACAGGAAAGTAGGCTTCATCTCTGGCCACTACATTATTTCCTCTCTGAAGCAGACATCTGATTGGTCAATGGGCTGACTTGTCATTGGTCAACAGTCAATTCCACTTCCTAATGATTTTATGGCTCTAAGTAGTATTTAGACTGCAAATAGTATTTTTTGCTAAATAGTGTGTACAGTAAATAACCTGTTGGTTGTTTTTAGAAGGGTGAGTGACTGATGTAATGGATTTGTATTCATTTTCTTTAATATCCAGGGACATTGAGAATAGACACATTAGGAGTCAAAGACTGTTCTGGAATAATATAGGGACTCAGAGATAATGTAGACTCACGAGGGGGCCTCAGAATTAGCAAGAGCCCAGCAGGCCTCCCCACACACTCACTGTAGCACCTAGTGGCCGGTTTCCACGTCATCTCCCAACCAACATCCTCAGACATGGATGTTCGTAGAATCCTGACTTGTTTCATGGGAGACCTGCCTGTATAGCTCACCGTGACTGATTTATATCACAGAGGGCAGCACAGTTTTGTACACACGCACACACACACACACACACACACGGTCTGTGCATTTAAGACGAGGGAGGATGATACTTTTCTTTATGAACATAGCTTTATTTCTATCACATCATATTGGATGACTGTCATTCATATTTCATTCCCCCAACTCAATGTAACATCGGAAGGTTTAGGCTACTACATGCAACTCAAATTTTCCTAGTACCCTTCATGAGGTTGCTATATCTTAGACTATGAATGAAAGTTCACAAAGTAGGTGCACAGGTCGAGAGAGAATTTCAGTTCATATAAGGAAATCATTCAATTTCTATAAATAAATTGGGCCCTAATCGATTTCACATGACTGGGCAGGGTCGCATGGGAGGGCACAGGCCCACCCACTTGGGAGCCATGCCAGGGCAATCACAAAAGGGCTTTATTACAGACATAAATACTCCTCAGTTTCATCAGCTGTCCGGGTGGCTGGTCTCATAGTTGAAAAAGCCGGATGTGGAGGTCCTGGGCTGGCGTGGTTACACGTTGAGGTCTGTGGTTGTGAGGCCAGTTGGACGTACTGCCAAATTCTCTAAAAACAACGTTGGAGGCAGCTTACAGTAGAGAAATGAACATTCAATTCTCTGGTAAACACCTCCGGTGGAAATTCCTGCAGTCAGTATGCCAGTTACACGCTCCCTCACAACTTGAGACATCTGTGATATTGTGTTGTGTGACAAAACTGCACATTTTAGAGTGGCCTTTTATTGTCCCCAACACAAGGTGCACCTGTGTAATGATCATGCTGTTTAATCAGCTTCTTGATATGCCACACCTGTCAGGTGGATGGATTATCTTGGCAAATGAGAAATGCTCACTAAGAGATGTAAACACATTTGTGCAAAAATTTGAGGGAAATAAGCTTTTGCGTATGGAACGTTTCTGGGTACTTTAATTTCAGCTAATGAAACAAACTTTACATGTTGATATATATATATACTGTATCTATCTACGCACTCTCCTCACCTTTTCTCTTCACTTGTTGACTTCAGCGCAGAACATGTCAGCTGTCTGTGACCAGGCAACAAAAAAAACTTTCCAAGCCAAACCTTCATATCATAACCACTAACCGCTACACACAGCCTACATCGTTGTCACGTCATAGTCAACACTATTGTAGCTACTAGAACTTACATGTTAGTAAACACACTACTGTCATGCAGTACAGTATAGTCAGCAGCAATCAGTTTAGAATTTACTCCAGCAGGCCTCGGTGGCAATAAATTAGTAAAACTTACTATGACTTGGAAGAGTCTCAATGTTGGATAGCTATAGCCAGCTAGCTAACATAGCATCTCTCTCTGTTCGAGCAGGGTGTTTGAGTAGGCTAAACTAGCTAGGTGCATTCGATGCTAGGTAAATAGTGAAAGTGAATATATATAAATATATATATACACACACACACACATGCTCTCTCTCGCTTCTCCATAATTTAGGAAGAAATGTATTTGTACAAAGTTTTTCAACTATTATCTTTATAGCTCTTTGAGTCAACTACTCATCACATTTTATGCACTGCAGTGCTAGCTAGCTGTAGCTTATACATTCAGTACTAGATTCATTCTCTGATACTTTGATTGGGTGGACAACATGTAATTTCATGCTGCAACAGCTCTGATAGTTTGGAGGATGTCCTCCGGAAGTTGTCATAATTACAGTGTAAGACTATGGAAGGGGGTGAGAACCATGAGCCTCTTAGGTTTTGTATTGAAGTCAGTATAGCCAGAGGAGGACAGAAGCTAGCTGTCCTCCAGCTACACCATGGTTCTACCATACAGAGTGCTGCTGATGCTACTGTAGACCTTCATTACAAAACAGTGTTTTAATCAACTATTTGGTTACATGTAAATATATATGTTATCATTTTGTATGAAAAGGATAACTTTTTTTAATGTTTCACTATTTACATTTATATTTTTATGAAATTCACTGAGGAGGATGGTCCTCCCCTTCCTCCTCTAAGGAACCTCCACTGTCAAACACACACACACACACCATTGCACCAATGTTGTCCCAAATCCCCTAATGACAAACTATTCTAGTTAATTGACATGATAGAATATTTTTTTTTTTTTTAATTCCACAACACAAATTTGGACAAATTTGGACAAAACACAATTTCGCAGGTGCTATTTTTCAGAATGGGGCACACAGACTTGCCTGAAACTGGCTGAAAGTTTCCGTTTAGAAGGGTGGAGAAACACATCTTCCCCCAGAACTTCATCGAGTATCAGACTAAATTATGATTTTAGTTCTGGGTGTCCGAGAATACTTGCTAACATGCCTAAACCTGTCATACTTGCTCGTAAAATACCTGATGTTTTCCGATTGAGAGAATAGTTTGTTACGTTAGTCAGGCTGTGGGAATTTGGCCAATTTGAACATTTGGCACTGTTGAATGGTGGTTGAGGATCTGTGGACCTTAGTGGACCGTGAAAGACAACCACCGTCTATCAACCAGCAGCTTTCTCACTCACAGTATGAGACAGCAATTGGATATTTTTCTACAAATGAATGCCTAATCTATATCTGCTGCCTGTGTCTGCATCATAAGCATATCGACCAGATCACATTGTCTGACAAATCCTTATGATTAAACATCTGAATATGGTACAGATCAAATGATTCGGAATCTGAGTCATAATATACTATGCTACAGCTATTTTTCCAGACAAGTGTGGTCTATCAATATCAATGCATTGAGTTTACCTTGCATTATTAGATTTATTTGTCAGGGACAATTCATATTGCTGTAATCTGTCTGTAAAGGCGCCAGATTTAGCTCATGTGAGATATGGCTGCATGTAGTCCCTCAGCAGGTTGTTAAAACCATTTTAAGATAATTTAATATGGTCATGAAGTAGACACTTTTAACTAAAGTGACCTAAAAACCTGTCAACATTGACAGTAACACATATTCAGTACATGTGGCCCACGTGGGAATTGAACACATAGACCTGATGTTGCCAGCACCATGCTCAGTCTAAACCCACTAATCATTTGGAACCAATTTTAATCAATGACAGCATGCAAAAGGAGCACGTAAAATGGAACAGGGTATTTTACATAGCATTACAATTGAAGTGCCGAAGTACATTTAAAGCCAGATGAACACCCTGATATGGCTACATCCGAAATACAAATCCTATTGGCAGCAGAGACACAAGTATGTGTTTATGTGTTAAGCATGCAATGCTACATCTATTACTTTCCCCCCAAGTATACCTACTCTGTAGCCAATAAGGCTCTAGTTGAATCTTAGAGAAATGTAAGGGATTATTTTTTATTGCACAAGGGGTCACGTTGTGAGCTCAATAAGCTGAGCATGTAGCCACAGACCCATAGGGCATCGATTTATTTGTAATGGAAGATGTCACATGTTTCATTTTGTACATTTCAGGAAGAGCTCGATAGGGTAAATGCGTTTTGACTTTAACAAGAGCCAGTTAGCTATTTCTGTGTTTAATTATTATTACTTTCCCTTGTTTTTCTAGTCACTGAGGCATGTGCACATACTGTCGGGTCACGAGACCACATATTGAGTGTCTCGGTGTCGGATACATTTGTACTCGGTCTTGATTCGGTTGCAAGCAGTGAAGACTCTGATTTCCTCCTGAGACCAGCTGAGACCAGCGGAGTATAAAACTCATAATTATCAGCTTCCATTCAGTCACCGCATACAACTGCTTTGCCAGGCCAAATATATACACTCTTTTCTTGAAACATAAATATCTTAACAGCCTTATCTATAATAGACATGTTTGCGCAGTGGTGAACCTATACCCGTACGAAAAAAGATTGCAGTCAGAGTGCAGTATAACTGCAGAACACTGTGGTATAACTGTAGTTAGAATGCAGTATAACTGCAGAACACTGTAGTATAACTGTAGTTAGAATGCAGTATAACTGCAGAACACTGTAGTATAACTGTAGTTAGAATGCAGTATAACTGCAGAACACTGTGGTATAACTGTAGTTAGAATGCAGCATAACTGCAGAACACTGTGGTATAACTGTAGTTAGAATGCAGTATAACTGCAGAACACTGTAGTATAACTGTAGTTAGAATGCAGTATAACTGCAGAACACTGTAGTATAACTGTAGTTAGAATGCAGTATAACTGCAGAACACTGTGGTATAACTGTAGTTAGAATGCAGTATAACTGCAGAACACTGTACTATAACTGTAGTTAGAGTGCAGTATAACTGCAGAACACTGTAGTTAGAGTGCAGTATAACTGCAGAACACTGTAGTATAACTGTAGTTAGAATGCAGTATAACTGCAGAACACTGTAGTATATATCTATCCGTGGTATACTCACGTAAAGGTACCCTGCGTTCAAATTATTATTTTTTTCAATCTCAAAAATCAATAATAAAAAAAGAGAAATAAACACAACATTGTGATGGTCTAAGTCCACAACAATGCTTAAACCACATCAATCTGATTGGGTGGGCATGTCAGGTGCCGACTCCGAAGTGGGCGGGCCTGTCAGGGCCTGGCTCCCCAGTGGGTGAGCCTCTGTCCACCCAGGCCCATCCATGTCTACGCCCCTGATGCAAACAGCACCTGATGACAATTGCGCTTCACAAATGGTCTACTAACAAACACTTCAGACTAAACTTTTTCAATACCTGGTTTGCATACTCATTGTTGTCTTAGTTAGCATTTACCGGTAGATATTCATAAGTTGAAACGTCTTTTCTACCCTACCGGCTACGGATGTCATTCTTCTGTGAGCTGATCCAGATGATATTCCACTGAAAGTAGGTGATGTATGCAGCACGGATGTGAATGTATTTCATGTGCTTTGCGATTGTGTAGGCTATTTTGTGCATGATTGACCCCGCTCCACCTCTGGCTCTGGCTCACCCCGCTTTGGTGGCGCCTCTGGTGTGGGGACCCTCGCCGCCGCCCCCGGACTGGGGACCCTCTCTGTGGGCCCCGGACTGGGGACCCTCTCTGTGGGCCCCGGACTGGGCACCCTCGTTGCGGGTCCCGGACTGGGCACCCTCGTTGCGGGCCCTGGACTGGGCACCCTCGTTGCGGGCCCCGGATTGGGCACCCTCGTTGCAGGCCCCGGACGGGAGACCGTCGCTGTAGGCTCCGGACTGAAGGACGTCGCTGGAGGCTCCGGACTGGTTCCCGTCGCTGGAGGCTCTGGACTGGAGGCCGTCGCTGGAGGCTCCGTGCCATGACTCCTCACTGGAGGCTTCATGCCATGGATCATCACTGGAGGCTTCTTGCCATGGATCTTCACCGGAGGCTTCTTGCCATGGATCATCACTGGAGGCTTCGTGCCATGACTCCTCACTGGAGGCTTCGTGCCCTGGATCATCACTGGAGGCTTCGTGCCATGATCCTCACTGGAGGCTTCGTGCCCTGGATCATCACTAAAGGCTTCGTGCCATGGATCATCACTGGAGGCTTCTTGCCATGGATCATCACTGGAGGCTTCTTGCCATGGATCATCACTGGAGGCTTCGTGCCATGATCATCACTGGAGGCTTCGTGCCATGACACCTCACTGGAGGCTTCGTGCCCTGGATCATCACTGAAGGCTTCGTGCCATGGATCATCACTGGAGGCTTCGTGCCATGATCATCACCGGAGGCTTCGTGCCATGACTCCTCACTGGAGGCTTCGTGCCCTGGATCATCACTGAAGGCTTCGTGCCATGGATCATCACTGGAGTCTTCTTGCCATGGATCATCACTGGAGGCTTCTTGCCATGGATCATCACTGGAGGCTTCGTGCCATGATCATCACTGGAGGCTTCGTGCCATGACACCTCACTGGAGGCTTCGTGCCCTGGATCATCACTGGAGGCTTCGTGCCATGATCATCACTGGAGGCTTCGTGCCATGACTCCTCACTGGAGGCTTCGTGCCCTGGATCATCACTGGAGGCTTTGTGCCATGGATCATCACTGGAGGCTTTGTGCCATGGATCATCACTGGGCTGGAGAGACACACAGGAGGCCTGGCTCTGGGAGCAGGCCCAGGACTCACCAGGCTGGGAAGACATACAGTAGGCCTGGTACTGGGAGAGGGCACAGGATACACTGGGCCATGGAGGCGCACTGGAGGTCTCGAGCGTGGAGCCTGCGCTGGCGGGATGGTTACTTTGGCCCGGCACGTGCGGGGCGCAGGCACAGGACGCACTGGGCTGTGTAGACGCACCGGAGACACAGTGCGCAGAGCCGGCGCAGGATATCCCGGGCCGTAGAGAAGTACTGGTGGCCAGATGCGCTGAGCCGTCACCCTCAGACCTGGCTGGATGCCCACTCTAGCCCGGCCGATTCGGGGAGCTGGAAAGTAGCGCACTGGGCTGTGAACACGCACTGGAGACACCGTACGCTCCACCGCATAACACTGTGCCTGACCAGAACGACGCTCGCCACGTTAAGCACGGGGAGTTCACTCAAGACTATAACCCGACTCCACCAATCTCCCCGTGTGCCCCCCCCCCAAAATGTTTTTGGTGGCTACCTCTCGGGCTTCCTTGCCAGCCGTGTTCCCTCGTAACGATGGGCCCCTTCACCACCTGCCTTCGCCTTCCTGGCTGCCTCCACCTGTTCCCATGGAAGGCAATCCCTTCCGGCCAGGATCTCCTCCCATGTCCAGGATCCTTTGCTGTCCAGGATGTCATCCCATGTCCAGTCCTCCTTTTTATCACGCTGCTTGGTCCGTTTGTGGTGGGTAGTTATGTCACGGCCGCCGAAAGAAGTACACCAAAGTGCAGCTTGGTGAGCGTACATTTCCCTTTTATTTTAGTAAATGTCGCCAACAAAACAACAAACGAAAAACAACCGTAGTACAATAGAGAAATCATGCACAAAATAGCCTACACAATCGCAAAGCACATGAAATACATTCACATCCGTGCTGCATACATCACCTACTTTCAGTGGAATATCATCTGGATCAGCTCACAGAAGAATGACATCCGTAGCCGGTAGGGTAGAAAAGACGTTTCAACTTATGAATATCTACCGGTAAATGCTAACTAAGACAACAATGAGTATGCAAACCAGGTATTGAAAAAGTTTAGTCTGAAGTGTTTGTTAGTAGACCATTTGTGAAGCGCAATTGTCATCAGGTGCTGTTTGCATCAGGGGCGTAGACATGGATGGGCCTGGGTGGACAGAGGCTCACCCACTGGGGAGCCAGGCCCTGACAGGCCCGCCCACTTCGGAGTCGGCACCTGACATGCCCACCCAATCAGATTGATGTGGTTTAAGCATTGTTGTGGACTTAGACCATCACAATGTTGTGTTTATTTCTCTTTTTTTATTATTGATTTTTGAGATTGAAAAAAATAATAATTTGAACGCAGGGTACCTTTACGTGAGTATACCAACTTCTCCAACCACCACTACACCACTGCATAGGTCCGATGTAGAGACAGCAGTCACACACAGCATGATATTAAAGCACCACTACACCACTGCATAGGGCCGATGGAAAGACAGCAGTCACACACAGCATGATGTTAAAGCGCCACTACACCACTGCATAGGGCCGATGGAGAGACAGCAGTCACACAAAGCATAATATTAAAGTGCCACAACACCACTGCATAGGGCCGATGGAGAGACAGCAGTCACACACAGCATGATGTTAATGCACCACTACACCACTGCATAGGGCCGATGGAGAGACTGCAGTCACACACAGCATGATATTAAAGCACCACTACACCACTGCATAGGGCCGATGGAGAGACAGCAGTCACACACAGCATGATGTTAAAGCACCACTACACCACTGCATAGGGCTGATGGAAAGACAGCAGTCACACACAGTATGATGTTAAAGCACCACTACACCACTGCATAGGGCTGATAAAAAGACTGCAGTCACACACAGCATGATATTAAATCACCACTACACCACTGCATAGGGCCGATGGAAAGACAGCAGTCACACACAGCATGATGTTAAATCAACACCACACCACTGCATAGGGCCGATGGAGAGACAGCAGTCACACACAGCATGATGTTAAATCACCACTACACCACTGCATAGGGCCGATGGAAAGACAGCAGTCACACACAGCATGATGTTAAATCACCACCACACCACTGCATAGGGCCGATGTAGAGACAGCAGTCACACACAACATGATGGTAAAGGTTAAGCAGCCCATGAACTCTGACATAATACGCCAGTAGGTCTCAATACAAAAACACAACCATTTAGCATTTCCCAATCGAACTTCTACCCACTGGGAATGTGATGAAAGAAATAAAAGCTGAAATAAATCATTCTCTGTACTATTATTCTGACATTTCACATTCTTAAAATAAAGTGGTGATCCTAACTGACCAAAACAGGGAATTTTTACTAGGATTAAATGTCAGGAATTGTGAAATACTGAGTTTAAATGTATTTGGCTAAGGGGAATGTAAACTTCCGACTTCAATTGTAAATAGATACGCTAGCCTATTAGCCATGTTATGACTGACTTGTGATCATTGCCTTTGCTAGTTTGACTGTATTGTAATTCTCAGCCTTAGTTACATTCATCCGTTTTTGTCCAGAATATTGAATCATTGAAAGTGAAACAGTGCATCCTGAATGGAGGCAGCAAACAATGTACCAGGCCAGCTGTGATATACAACCTGATAGCAATATACTACCAAGAAATGTATTGGTGAATCACATTAATCATGCATTGATCTGAAGCCATCTATTCTGCCAACAATGCCTTATTGTACATCATGGAATGTTGAGTCAACTAGAACCTGTTTTTAAACTTCTTATGAAGTCGGTTTTGTAACATCAACTGGGAATTTGACATTTTTTACTGATACTATGATTATTTGTTTGATTCATATCTGCAAGCTTGTTAAAATGCTGCAGGAGGAACTGGTGCACTTCACAAAATAGATGGCATCATGAGACAGGAACATTTTGTGGATATATTGAAGCAACATCTCAAGACATCAGTCAGGAAGTTAAAGCTTGCTCGCAAATGGGTCTTCCAAATGGACAATGACCCCAAGCATACTTCCAAAGTTGTGGCAAAATGGCTTAAGGACAACAAAGTCAAGGTATTGGATTGGCCATCACAAAGCCCTGACCTCAATCCTATAGAACATTTGAGGGCAGAACTGAAAAAGTGTGTGCGAGCAAGGAGGCCTACAAACCTGACTCAGTTACACCAGCTCTGTCAGGAGGAATGGGGCAAATTTCACCCAACTTATTGTGGGAAGCTTGTGGAAGGCTACCCAAAATGACTGACCCAAATTAAACAATTTAAAGTCAATGCTACCATATACTAATTGAGTGTATGTAAACAAAAGCTGAAATAAATCATTCTCTCTAATATTATTCTATAATATAATAAAATAAAATAAACATTTCATAAATTCTTAGCCCTTCTCTAAAAGTGTAGAACACCCATTATTCCCCACTGTGTTTGGGTTAGTAATCATTTGTAGAGTGGCTCTATTTTCCCTCAGCATGCATTTTTTCACGATTCAAAATGTTTAAAGAACCCATATTTTGTTCTTAAATATGACCTCAGAAATACTGGACATGTTGGTGGTTATTATGATGCTGATTTGACAAAATTACAATCATGGTCATTTTTCTGGTCTCTGTCTCGACTCGGTCCCCCCCCCCCCCCCCCCCCCACCACCACCCCCGGTCTTGGTCCTGAATCGGTCATTAGGTGGTCTTTAACACAACACCGACATACTTACTGTCAATCGACATGATTTAGTACTTCAACCTCTATTGTACTACTGCTCCCAAACTAAAGATACAATTAGCGTAACTTGTTTGTGTAGTGACATCATCACCTGCTGATTGATTGATTGCCCTATTGGTCCATTCATAACCCGTGAGGGCATTGTGAGGTTGTGACCTTGAGAGGATAGAGGAAATGACAACTGTAAGCAGGGGGTCATCCTTGTGGAGAATCCACAGTAGAATCCCCATTGAGTCACCTGCAACAAACCCACTGCCCACTCAACTGGTCACTCTATCCCACCTATAATAAACACAGTTTTAACCATTATTTCACACATCATTGAAAACTAGTTTTCCTTTAAAAAAGCAACCTGGTTGGTCAGAAGGTGAACTGTTAAAAGAAAAGGTGACAATGCAATTAAAAAACTGTACATGACTTTGAAACGATCAGACAACATGGCCACCTCTACATCCCCCGCCTCCATCCCTCTCCCCTACACCCTCCAACTCGCTGGACAACAGAGGCATGCCCAGGAGGACAATAAAGCCTTGTCAGTTTCCAGGCAAAAATAGAGACAAAGTGAAGAGGAAATAATTAGTTCACAACAGGACACACGGCTCGCCGAGGATAACCCGGCCTTCAAACAACAGGCCTTGGTGTGGCCGAAGTGAGTATCGGAATAGTTTAGAAGTGGGCGCACTTCAAAAGGCCTCCTCAGAGGCAGCTTTTTTGTAAATTGAGTCGTTTTTTCCTGCTATTCTTGTTGGCTTGAGTTTTGGGTTGCTATAAGTAGCCTGCATCCTGTCCCCTCTGTGGTCTCAGGTGGATAGGTTTTGTTTTTGTAGCTGGGGCCAAAGCTTAAATAGTTCACTATGAGCTTCCAGATGCTTCTGTTTGGCAGGTCTGATTGGCATCTTAGCAACGAGCTAGTCTATCACTCCACCGAAGTGGACAGGATATAGGGCTCTCTTTCTGCCTTTTTGTTGGAGGCTCACCTAGGAAAACATTGTAGTGTGGAATTGAAATACGCAAGGCATGATATCCAATAGCTGTGGAGCCACCTGTTGTCACATGTAGTTCATCTTTTCACCTTTATGTATTTACTATATTTCACAACTCATTTTAGGGTCTGTTTTGTTCTCGCTTTCTGACTAGCACACCAACATGCCATTTTCCAAAAATACTTTTCTGTTTATTTAAACAGAACAGGCCTAACGATTTATGCACCAAATTGACTATGTAGGCCTCTGTACTGACTGTGATATATACC
This sequence comes from Oncorhynchus kisutch, assembly GCF_002021735.2. Taxonomy (NCBI): domain Eukaryota; kingdom Metazoa; phylum Chordata; class Actinopteri; order Salmoniformes; family Salmonidae; genus Oncorhynchus; species Oncorhynchus kisutch. The sequence continues at coordinate 2,633,655 of NC_034199.2, forward strand.
AAAGTAAAGAAACAGTTGTTTTGTATATTATATTTGTATATATAGGATGTTCTATTACATTGATAATCTTAGAGTGGGTCGGCAGTGATATAAATATATCCTTCTATCCTAAGTATAACAATCAACAATCAGAATTTGAGGGTTTTAAAAATATAAACATTTATTTTAGCCAATAAATTATGTGAAGACAGGCAGCTGTTGCATTTGGATGTTGAATTTTGTGCAAATTCTACAATTATATGATTAAATAGGCTATGTGTCGGTACAAAGTATGGTTGGGATATTGTGATGTCATTTATTTGTATTTTTGCGCTCCGTCACCTATAAAAATAGCACTGTACCAGTGGTCCTGCCAGACCCTGACGATTTTTCTGCACAACATCGGGATCACATCGGACTGATCTACATTTCTAGGTGGGTCATGGGTTCGGGGGCTTTCCGATGATTGAAATAAAAGAATGTTAAAAGAAAGTGCTAGGGAACAAAAAAACATGGCCTAGTTGGAGACAGACTTAAGTGTGGGCCAGCAGGCGTCAAGCAAGGTGAGGCTTGACACCTGATTTCAATGCACCAGTAAATGTCACAGTATCCCCCTCACTCCAAGATAAACACAGGTTACCAGTGCCCTCAATCTGCTACTTAAGACCCTATAGCTGCCTGCCTTTGCCGTCTGTCTCCTCACCTGTTCCTATCCCTCTCCCCTAGATTTTGTGTTGTTTCTATCTTATTGAAAACGCCCTCCATATTTATCAGTGGCGGTCTGGCGGTCTGGTCTGGTGGTTTGGACCTGGCCCTCCCACTCCAGTCAAAGGGACACATGGCTTACTGTTAGGCCGCCGCGCCTAATTGCCGTGGGGTTACCCAACAAGGGTGAGAAGGGGTTGTTGAAAGGGGCCACTTAGTTCAGTAAATTACCTTTAGTGGTACTGTAATTACCTGCTTCTTAGGGGGCAGTTTGTGTGGTCACCTGTCGGAGGCCGGAACCAGAGCCAGAATGCACCTTTTCACTGCATCTCCTCCTCCTATTGGACCCACCTGCGTCATTTTTGCAAAGCCAACCGTGTCAGACAGACCACCCTAAGCCTCCTCTCCTCTCCCTTCCCTTCCTCCTTCTCCTAATTTTTCCTCTTCTCCCCCATTCCCTTCCTCTTAATGACTTTCAACTTTGTCTGCCTTTCCTCCCGTGAACCACAGGTCATCCTCCCCATTAATTGTGGTGGGTCCGGTAATTAGGGGCATTGAGGGAAAGTGGCGGAGTTTGCACCTTGTTTGGCGGGGACGTGTGAGAGAAGAGACACTGGACTGTTTACGCAGCAGAAGGAGTAGGCCAGAAAAAAAAGTCCCTGTCATTGTTACTGCTTGACCACTTGACCTCTGCTATCTAAAATGAATTTGACAGTGTTTGCGTAGCAGTAGTAGTAGACATAAGTGAAGTAACATATGTCAGTCCCTCTCACTGTTAACCCTTGACCTCTGCTCGCTAAAATGAATGGCATATTTCGAGACTATGTCCAAGGTTGACGTAGCAGTAGTAGTAGGTCTGAGGCAGGGATTCATTTCAAGGTGCTTTACAGCGCTGCACGCTGGACTTTGGACAAGGCGTCTTTTGAAGGAATTTTCCTCGACGTTTGATAAGATGCTGCATGCCTTGCAATGAATCCCAGGCCTAAGTACTGTTGTCTGTCAGCTGTTTTGTGTCCATGACATTATTATGACCATTGATCTCTACTCTTTACATTGATCTCTACTCTTTTGAATTACATATTTCAGGTCAGTCTTAGACTATTTGCAGTGACTGTAAGACCGGGAGATTTGGCATTGCCTTTGACCTATTTAAACATGTTGGCTGGAGTTTTAGTGTTATCTATTGCCCGGGAAGGAGAGATGTGACACACAATTGTATCCTACGTGTAACCCAGGAGCAGGCTAACAATTCATACATCCATAAAGACACACGCACATCAACCTCGTTGTTTATGTCTAGTCTGTAAAGCGAAGCAAAGCAGTGCCCCCGGACTGAGGTAAAAGGTAAGGAGCAACCGTTCCCTTGCACCCTAATTGTACAGGCGCCAGTGTGGACAATGAGGGTGGAGGGAAGGAGAGAGGGGGGGGGGGGTATGGCGAGGCAGCTTTCCATTATGAGATAGTGTGTATTACAGTAATCTAGTAGGCCTCCCGCGCAATGCGACGCCGTGTGCCAGTCTCCCGGGTGGGCAATCTTCGAGACAGTGGGGAGGCGTCGGCTTATATCTGGGCACATTTGGCATGGCCTAGATGGCTGTTACAGGAACTAGGAAGTGGAACAGAAGTCATAAAATACATTTTGAGATTTTTGTAGGGAAAGTTTTTGTAAACGGTAAAGGTGGTTGAGGTGGAGCTGTCAGGTGGGATTGCGGTGGGGTTGAGGGGCTTGTGACGAATTTTAAAAACTGGTTGGTGGGTTACCACCTAGCTCTAATCTCCTGGTGCAGCATGGAGTGATTATATACACGTGCCTGTGAGGATGGAAGTTTGTGTATTTATACAATATTGTGGTCGTGTTTAACTTATTACCATAATGCAAATTCAGTCTTTGTAGGAGATCTGCCCAGAGCTTCAATTCAATTTAACTTTATTGTCCCTGGAGGGCAATCCATTACACACATCAAAAGTCCATAACCCTATGATTCAGTTATACAGAAACAAACTATACATGAAGTAGCATGAAATCATATTTAGCATGTGAAGTCCTTTCGGACTTGCCAAGCCTTGATCCACTCTTTTTAGAATTGGTCACTGTGGAAACATCAGCTGGAAGGGCAGTCTGTACTCCGACACACATCATACTTCTCAGTGTGTCTCCCCCCTCCCTCTCTCTCTCCCACGCCATCCAGCCAACCCCTTCTCCCTCTCTTCTCCTGTCCTCTCTTCTCCTACCCCATCTCCCCTTTGTCTTCATCCCTTTTTCATTCTAATGAGACTTGTGTGATCATATTTCACTGTCCAGATGCCAAGGATGAGAGGACGAGAGAGAGAGACAGAGTGAGGGAGAGTCTTCGCCCTTCACCCCCCAGAGGCCTGTTAAGAAGACCCTCTCATCTGGCCTTTTGTTTGTCTGGGACTATGTCCTGACATGTCTACCTCAGCACAGCTTGGTCACCAAATACCCACCACCCAAACACCAGAACCAGCATTACGCCACACCAAGGCCCACAGATCAACTGCTAAACCTGGGGGAGGAGAGTGGCGGGGCTGGACAGGGTCAGGGTTGGGAAGGAGGGAGGTCTTAGTCGCAGTGGTTGCGTCCCAAACGGCCATGGTTAAAAGTAGTGCATTATACAGGGCATAGGGTGACATTTGTGATGCAGAGAGTGTTTACTGGGTCTCTGACTTCTGTCATGGATGACTCTGGGGACGAGGGCCTCCAGCCGACGGACTGTCAGCTGAGTCTTGAAGAACACTTGTTGGACTCCTGCTGATCCTCTCGGGGATCTGGAACTGGCCTCTCAGTTCTGGAACCAGGCTCAAAGTTCTGGAAGCCAGTCAAAGTTCCGTCAGTGAGCTTAGCGCACTATGACGCTGGCAGCAGACTGGCACTATGTTGGCACAAGGCTGGCACCAGGGCAGGGTTCTCTGCTGGCTAGAGAAAGAAAAGGTTGGCGTCCCACAGGACATGTGTGTGATGCCTGTTGATGTGTCTGCAGGCGTATTGGCGCAGGCCTGGAACAGTGCTGTGTGTGGGGGCCCAAGATTATACACACATGCAAGTGCACACACACAGGGGCACACAATCACACACACACACTAATGGACATACACACAGGCACAGGCACACAGGTGCAGAGAGGGAGGCACACATACACAAGCACATAGACACACACACACTGGCATAAACAGAATCATTTCTTTCTCATTAAGTCATTTCTGGGAAGAAATTTCCCGTCTACCTATCAACTGAAACTCACTGAAATGCTGTCAGAATCAGTTATACAATAGTTTATGTCGGTAGAGAAGTACATTGATAAATACAGCTGCGAGCGGCAATTCATGGGTTCACAGGATGACAGGAAGGACACAATATCAGTTGAAAAAAAGCAAGCAATCTATCACGTAGGATCTATCTTCCTTTATGTACAATCAGTGAAAGTTTATTTCTCAATACTTCATTTTCCAGAATAAAATATACACTTATCACAATGTTCAGACCACATAATAGGACAGCAATATGTGATTATACAGATAAACTAATAATACTATTTCACATTGTTTGTCCGCATAATTTAAATCGAACATTCATTTCAATGAGACAAAGTACACTTGATCAATAGTTATTTCTCTAGTATGCTATGCTGCCACTGGTGCCAATGAAATCAATAGTGCCACCAACTGGCCTGTTGCAGCCATCTAAGGTTGCAGTGAATTTATATTCACACAGCTGGTGTAGCCGACTTTGAATATGGCAACTTATTTATTAATTGAGGGATGGCAGGTAGTCTAGCAGTTCGAGCATTGGGCCATTAACCAAAAGGTCCCTAGTTTGAATCCCTGAGCCGACGAGTTTAGAAATATGTCAATGTGCCCTTGAGCAAAGCACTGAACCCTAATTGCTCCAGGGATGTTGTTGGTAATGGTTTCCCCTGGCCGTGACCCCACTCTCGGAGGGTGTCCCAGGGGGAGTTGGGATACGCACATTTCCAATTCACACACTTGTTTAAGACACACTTGTACATGTGTGACATTGGGCAAATATAATAACCACCCATTTTTGTAATATTATTTAATTAATTGAGTCTAAATACAAGATCTGGAGTGAATCTGAAGATGAGAAGATGATTGCAGATGATTTTGAGAATTATTATTATTATGTATTTATTAACCATTATCTAACTAGGAAAGTCAGTTAATAACAAATTCTTATTTACAATGACGGCCTACCCAAGCCAAACCCTGACCCGGACGACGCTGGGCCAAATGTGTGCCGCCCTATGGGACTCCCAATCACGGCCGGTTGTGATACAGCCTGGAATTGAACGAGGGTCTGTAGTGACACCTCTAGCACTGAGATGCAGCGCCTTAGATCACGGCACCACTCGGGAGCCCGAGTGAATAAGCGTTAAATATGCACAAAATATGTGTTGTTACAATTTCCTTGTTTTTTGAGATATCAATACCAAATTCAGTGTGGTTCATCTTAGGGATGTCCATGATAGCAATGACACGTTTCAAGTTGATAGGTCACTGTGGAGTGGATTTACATGGACATTGGCAGCTTCATTAAATAGTGCCCGCAAAACACCAGTCTCAACGTCAACAGTGAAGAGGCAACTCCGGGATGCTGGCCTTCTAGGCAGGTAATGTGTTTAATGAGTCTAAAAAGCTTCAAGGTGATAGGCCATTGTGGAGTGGATTTACAAATGACTTATATGGACGAATGAAATCAGATTTCTTGATAACTCTCCAAATCTTAACTCAGTTTGGCAAAAGCTATGATTTGGACTTAATTTGAAGAAGTTTTGAAAGCTTTTCCAAAATGTCCAAGACGAAAGAAAAACTATCCCGACCGACCTAATGGGTCATTAAGGCAAATTTGTTCAGCATAGTATGGAAGTTCTCTGAAAAGTGACTTTAAATGTCACTACCCTGTGTGTGTGTTTGTGTGTGTGTGTGTGTGTGTGTGTGTGTGTGTGTGTGTGTGTGTGTGTGTGTGTGTGTGTGTGTGTGTGTGTGTGTGTGTGTGTGTGTGTGTGTGTGCATGCGTGCGCACAGGTAAACATTCCCCCTCTGGAAGTGTGTGAGGGTGACGTTATCACGGGCGATGGGGGCATAAAGTGTCACTGTTGAAAACGGCACGGGGTAAGTTTAATAAAGGTTAGGTTACTGGGATCTCCACCTTGTATTGTCAATAGGTAGTTGAGTGAAAAGCATATGATCTCATTTGCAGCTGCGCGTTATAAGGCTTCTGTTACGGGCATCACACTGCACTCCATGTGGTACATTCACCCCTCAAACTTACTTGACAGCGACCACATCTCAACTGCAGGTCCCGTCAATAGGCACCACTGTTACATCACACTGCTTGCTTAGCGAGTACCACTTCCTCCCGCTCACACTCAGGTTTGAACCCAGGACCGTTGTTTTGCTAGCACGTGACCACCCTCCCAAAGGGTCTTACCAGTAGCCGGCGCTTAACAATTTGGCAGCGCAGGTGGTGACACTTCAGGCTGAGGAGTACGTTTCACGCATCTCCATGTGCTCCACTTGCCTATGCCTACCCCTCTGTGCACCTTCCCCAAATACACCCGCCGTTCCACAAATATTCACCTGTTCAAACACACACACAGAACCAGTGCAACCCTGAAGAGCGGATGACAGGGCAGACCAGACCGTGGATCCTTCCGTTTGTGTGGACGTGTGTCTGCGTGTGTGAATTGGTGCATGTGTAATTGTGTGTGTGTATATGAGTGATTCGACAGAAGTGCTGTAAATTACTGTCCCACCCCTAAAAAAGTATTTAAAAAATGGTTCATTAATTCTCCAAACGTAGAACATTGACATCACGATATGCTCTAATTCAATCTAAGGCAATATTTTGTAATTAATATAGTGCAAAGGCATTGTTTTTACATCTATTTCTTTTGAGTGGGGGCTGTCACAAACCCTGACTCCTAAACTTCATGTTTGAAAATAAAGCAGTTGAGGATTTTGTAAAACTATTATTTAAATAGAACATCTTTAGTTGTTCTATTATTACATTGAATGATCTAATTCTTAAATGCATCTTTTGTTAAACTTCGCTCTGAAAAGTGACTTTTAATGTCACACACTTTAAAAGAATGTAGAATGAATGTGCCTTAAGTCACAACCCAACAAATATCAGCAGGTGATGGGACCCCTCTCCACAACGGCCACATGGTGTGTAGTCTGTCTGCAAATAGTTTTGCAAAATAAGTGAGCAAGTTGTTAAATCTTAATGTATTTGTAAGAAGTGTCACTACCGAACATGGAATATATCAAGAAATATGTAAAGGTTTTGTGACTAAAATATATGGTTGCTGAGTTGTACATCTGTACAATGAAGGGTTGACAGACATATGTTATCTATGGGGATTCATTACAATCATAAATAAGTCAAAGTGTCCAAACAGATACAGTGACAAAAAGTCTGAGCCTGTGCCATTATGGAGTCTGAGCCTGTGCCATTATGGAGTCTGAGCCTGTGCCATTATGGAGTCTGAGCCTGTGCCATTATGGAGTCTGAGCCTGTGCCATTATGGAGTCTGAGCCTGTGCCATTATGGAGTCTGAGCCTGTGCCATTATGGAGTCTGAGCCTGTGCCATTATGGAGTCTGAGCCTGTGCCATTATGGAGTCTGAGCCTGTGCCATTATGGAGTCTGAGCCTGTGCCATTATGGAGTCTGAGCCTGTGCCATTATGGAGTCTGAGCCTGTGCCATTATGGAGTCTGAGCCTGTGCCATTATGGAGTCTGAGCCTGTGCCATTATGGAGTCTGAGCCTGTGCCATTATGGAGTCTGAGCCTGTGCCATTATGGAGTCTGAGCCTGTGCCATTATGGAGTCTGAGCCTGTGCCATTATGGAGTCTGAGCCTGTGCCATTATGGAGTCTGAGCCTGTGCCATTATGGAGTCTGAGCCTGTGCCATTATGGAGTCTGAGCCTGTGCCATTATGGAGTCTGAGCCTGTGCCATTATGGAGTCTGAGCCTGTGCCATTATGGAGTCTGAGCCTGTGCCATTATGGAGTCTGAGCCTGTGCCATTATGGAGTCTGAGCCTGTGCCATTATGGAGTCTGAGCCTGTGCCATTATGGAGTCTGAGCCTGTGCCATTATGGAGTCTGAGCCTGTGCCATTGTGGAGTCTGAGCCTGTGCCATTGTGGAGTCTGAGCCTGTGCCATTATGGAGTCTGAGCCTGTGCCATTATGGAGTCTGAGCCTGTGCCATTATGGAGTCTGAGCCTGTGCCATTATGGAGTCTGAGCCTGTGCCATTGAGGCTGCCCATGCTATCTCCAATTGAAAGTCATCTTTGTGTCTGTGCCATTATGGAGTCTGAGCCTGTGCCATTATGGAGTCTGAGCCTGTGCCATGGAGGCTGCCCATGCTATCTCCAATTGAAAGTCATCTTTGTGTCTGTGCCATTATGGAGTCTGAGCCTGTGCCATTGAGGCTGCCCATGCTATCTCCAATTGAAAGTCATCTTTGTGTCTGTGCCATTATGGAGTCTGAGCCTGTGCCATGGAGGCTGCCCATGCTATCTCCAATTGAAAGTCATCTTTGTGTCTGTGCCATTATGGAGTCTGAGCCTGTGCCATGGAGGCTGCCCATGCTATCTCCAATTGAAAGTCATCTTTGTGTCTGTGCCATTATGGAGTCTGAGCCTGTGCCATGGAGGCTGCCCATGCTATCTCCAATTGAAAGTCATCTTTGTGTCTGTGCCATTATGGAGTCTGAGCCTGTGCCATTGAGGCTGCCCATGCTATCTCCAATTGAAAGTCATCTTTGTATCTGTGCCATTATGGAGTCTGAGCCTGTGCCATGGAGGCTGCCCATGCTATCTCCAATTGAAAGTCATCTTTGTGTCTGTGCCATTATGGAGTCTGAGCCTGTGCCATGGAGGCTGCCCATGCTATCTCCAATTGAAAGTCATCTTTGTGTCTGTGCCATTATGGAGTCTGAGCCTGTGCCATTGAGGCTGCCCATGCTATCTCCAATTGAAAGTCATCTTTGTGTCTGTGCCATTATGGAGTCTGAGCCTGTGCCATTGAGGCTGCCCATGCTATCTCCAATTGAAAGTCATCTTTGTGTCTGTGCCATTATGGAGTCTGAGCCTGTGCCATGGAGGCTGCCCATGCTATCTCCAATTGAAAGTCATCTTTGTGTCTGTGCCATTATGGAGTCTGAGCCTGTGCCATGGAGGCTGCCCATGCTATCTCCAATTGAAAGTCATCTTTGTGTCTGTGCCATTATGGAGTCTGAGCCTGTGCCATTGAGGCTGCCCATGCTATCTCCAATTGAAAGTCATCTTTGTGTCTGTGCCATTATGGAGTCTGAGCCTGTGCCATTGAGGCTGCCCATGCTATCTCCAATTGAAAGTCATCTTTGTGTCTGTGCCATTATGGAGTCTGAGCCTGTGCCATGGAGGCTGCCCATGCTATCTCCAATTGAAAGTCATCTTTGTGTCTGTGCCATTATAGAGTCTGAGCCTGTGCCATGGAGGCTGCCCATGCTATCTCCAATTGAAAGTCATCTTTGTGTCTGTGCCATTATGGAGTCTGAGCCTGTGCCATGGAGGCTGCCCATGCTATCTCCAATTGAAAGTCATCTTTGTGTCTGTGCCATTATGGAGTCTGAGCCTGTGCCATGGAGGCTGCCCATGCTATCTCCAATTGAAAGTCATCTTTGTATCTGTGCCATTATGGAGTCTGAGCCTGTGCCATGGAGGCTGCCCATGCTATCTCCAATTGAAAGTCATCTTTGTGTCTGTGCCATTATGGAGTCTGAGCCTGTGCCATGGAGGCTGCCCATGCTATCTCCAATTGAACGTTGCCTGCATCATACTCTACCAACTGTGCTAAAGAGGAAGAAGTGCAGAACATTGAAATGCACAGCCAGCAGCGGGGATCCAACCCTCCAAAAAGTCCAAACACAGATGTTTATAATGTGCTATACTGTCCTCTACTGTCCTCTGCTGTCCTCTACTGTCCTCAACTCTACTGTTCTCAACTGTACTGTACTCTACTGTATTATACCCTACTCTACTGTCCTCTACTGTAATGGATTGTACCCTACTCTACTGTCTTCTACTCTACTGTCCTCTACTATAATGGATTGTACCCTACTCTACTGTCCTCTACTCTACTGTCCTCTACTGTAATGGATTGTACCCTACTCTACTGTCTTCTACTCTACTGTCCTCTACTGTAATGTATTGTACCCTACTCTACTGTCCTCTACTCTACTGTTCTCAACTGTACTGTCCTCTACTGTATTATTCCCTACTCTACTGTCCTCTACTGTACTGTCCTCTACTGTAATGTATTGTACCCTACTCTACTGTCCTCAACTCTACTGTTCTCAACTGTACTGTCCTCTACTGTATTATTCCCTACTCTACTGTCCTCTACTGTACTGTCCTCTACTGTAATGTATTGTACCCTACTCTACTGTCTTCTACTGAACTGTCCTCTACTGTAATGTATTGTACCCTACTCTACTGTCCTCTACTCTACTGTCCTCTACTCTACTGTACTGTACTCTACTGTACTGTCTTCTACTGTAATGTATTGTACCCTACTCTATTGTTCTCTACTGTAATGTATTGTACCCTACTCTACTGTCCTCTACCGTACTGTACTCTACTGTTTTAGACCCTGCTCTGATGTCCTCTACTGTACTGTCCTCTACTGTAATGTATTGTACCCTACTGTACTGTCCTCTACTCTACTGTCCTCAACTGTACTGTCCTCTACTGTAATGTATTGTACCCTACTCTACTGTCCTCTACTCTAATGTCCTCAACTGTACTGTCCTCTACTGTAATGTATTGTACCCTACTCTACTGTCCTCTACTCTACTGTACTCTACTGTAATGTATTGTACCCTACTCTACTGTCCTCTACTCTACTGTCCTCTACTGTAATGTATTGTACCCTACTCTACTGTCCTCAAAACGACTGTCCTCTACTCTACTGTCCTCTACTGTAATGTATTGTACCCTACTCTACTGTCCTCTACTCTACTGTCCTCTACTCTACTGTCCTCTACTGTAATGTATTGTACCCTTCTCTACTGTCCTCTACTGTAATGTATTGTACCCTACTGTAATGTCCTCTACTGTACTGTCCTCTACTCTACTGTACTCTACTGTAATGTATTGTACCCTACTCTACTGTCCTATACTGTACTTTACTCTACTGTACTGTACTATACTATACTATACTGTCCTCTACTGTACTGTATTGTACCCTGCTCTACTGTCTTCTACTGTACTGTACTGTACTGTAATGTATTGTACCCTACTCTACTGTCCTCAACTGTACTGTACTGTACTCTACTGTAATGTATTGTACCCTACTGTACTGTCCTCTAATGTACTGTACTCTACAGTAATGCATTGTACCCCACTCTACTCTACTGTCCTTTACTGTAATGAATTGTACCCTACTCTACTATCCTCTACTGTACTGTACTCTACTGTAATGTATTGTACCCTACTGTACCGTCCTCTACTGTACTGTCCTCTAATGTACTGTCCTCTACTGTACTGTACCCTACTCTATTGTCCTCTACTGTACTGTCCTCTACTCTACTGTTGTCTACTGTACTGTAATCTACTGTAATGTATTGTACACTACTCTACTGTCCTCTTCTGTACTTCACTCTACTGTACTGTATTCTACTCTACTGTCCTCTACTGTACTGTCTTCTACTGTAATGTATTGTACCCTACTCTACTGTCCTCTACCGTACTGTACTCTACTGTTTTGAACCCTGCTCTGATGTCCTCTACTGTACTGTCCTCTACTGTAATGTATTGTACCCTATTCTAGTGTCTTCTACTGAACTGTCCTCTACTGTAATGTATTGTACCCTACTCTACTGTCCTCTACTGTACTGTCCTCTACTGTAATGTATTGTATCCTACTCTACTGTCTTCTACTGAACTGTCCTCTACTGTAATGGATTGTACCCTACTCTACTGTCCTCTACTCTACTGTCCTCTACTGTAATGTATTGTACCCTACTCTACTGTCCTCAACTCTACTGTCCTCAACTCTACTGTCCTCTACTATAATGTATTGTACCCTACTCTACTGTCCTCTACTCTACTGTCCTCTACTGTAATGTATTGTACCCTACTCTACTATCCTCTACTGTAATGTATTGTACCCTACTCTACTGTCCTCTACTGTAATGTATTGTACCCTACTCTACTGTCCTCTACTCTACTGTCCTCTACTGTAATGTATTGTACCCTACTCTACTGTCCTCTTCTGTAATGTATTGTACCCTACTCTACTGTCCTCTACTGTAATGTATTGTACCCTACTCTACTATCCTCTACTGTACTGTCTTCTACTGTAATGTATTGTACCCTACTCTACTGTCCTCTACCGTACTGTACTCTACTGTTTTGGACCCTGCTCTGATGTCCTCTACTGTACTGTCCTCTACTGTAATGTATTGTACCCTATTCTAGTGTCTTCTACTGAACTGTCCTCTACTGTAATGTATTGTACCCTACTCTACTGTCTTCTACTGAACTGTCCTCTACTGTAATGTATTGTACCCTACTCTACTGTCCTCTACTCTACTGTCCTCTACTGTAATGTATTGTACCCTACTCTACTGTCCTCTACTGTAATGTATTGTACCCTACTCTACTGTCCTCTACTGTACTGTCTTCTACTGTAACGTATTGTACCCTACTCTATTGTCCTCTACTGTACTGTCCTCTACTCTACTGTACTCTACTGTAATGTATTGTACCCTACTCTACTGTCCTCTACTGTACTGTACTGTAATGTATTGTACCCTACTGTAATGTATTGTACCCTACTCTACTGTCCTATACTGTACTGTCCTCTACTCTACTGTCCTCTACTGTAATGTATTGTACCCTACTCTACTGTCCTCAAAACTACTGTCCTCTACTCTACTGTCCTCTACTGTAATGTATTGTACCCTATTCTACTGTCTTCTACTGAACTGTCCTCTACTGTAATGTATTGTACCCTACTCTACTGTCCTCTACTCTACTGTACTCTACTGTAATGTATTGTACCCTACTCTACTGTCCTCTACTCTACTGTCCTCTACTGTAATGTATTGTAACCTACTCTACTGTCCTCAAAACTACTGTCCTCTACTCTACTGTCCTCTACTGTAATGTATTGTACCCTACTCTACTGTCCTCTACTGTAATGTATTGTACCCGACTCTACTGTCCTCTACTGTAATGTATTGTACCCTACTCTACTGTCTTCTACTGAACTGTCCTCTACTGTAATGTATTGCACCCTACTCTACTGTCCTCTACTCTACTGTCCTCTACTGTAATGTATTGTACCCTACTCTACTGTCCTCTACTGTAATGTATTGTACCCGACTCTACTGTCCTCTACTGTAATGTATTGTCCTCTACTCTACTGTCCTCTACTCTACTGTCCTCTACTGTAATGTATTGTACCCTTCTCTACTGTCCTCTACTGTAATGTATTGTACCCTACTGTAATGTCCTCTACTGTACTGTCCTCTACTCTACTGTACTCTACTGTAATGTATTGTACCCTACTCTACTGTCCTATACTGTACTTTCCTCTACTGTACTGTACTATACTATACTGTCCTCTACTGTACTGTATTGTACCCTGCTCTACTGTCTTCTACTGTACTGTAATGTACTGTAATGTATTGTGCCCTACTGTAATGTATTGTACCCTACTCTACTGTCCTATACTGTACTTTCCTCTACTGTACTGTACTATACTATACTGTCCTCTACTGTACTGTATTGTACCCTGCTCTACTGTCTTCTACTGTACTGTACTGTAATGTAATGTATTGTACCCTACTCTACTGTCCTCAACTCTTCGACCAAGGTGGCATAGCAGTTCAGACGTCTTTTGTCCTCGTCTTGTCGTGTCCTGTATATATATATATTTACAACTTTTTTCACATACATTTTATTTTTATTTTCCATCAACTCATCTTCAAAACACTCTCCTGCAACCCTCCTCACCAATGTATATTTATAAAAAAGTATAGTTTACCTCAAATCTGTAATCCTCCAAGAAGCTAGCCAGAAACTCCACGAGGCTAGCCTGAAACTAGCCAGAAGCTAACCAGAAGCTAGTTTGCTCCTTTACTGGCAAATCGTTAGTATTTAGCTAACCACGGTTTGTGGTCATCAGCTATCCTTTTGCTCGAAAATCTATCGCCAGTTCTGTACGGCGCAGCGCGGCTCGGAACGGAACATACCGGACCAATTTTTCTCTCCATGTCCCTGGATTTCGACTGCTCTCTGGACATTCATACCCGGATCTCACAGCTAGCTAGCTGCTATCCGTGTGACTATCGGCCTTCGTCGATTCCGGAGCAAACATCATTTATTCCGGAGCTAGCCAGCTCCGTCAATCACTCCTGAGTTCCATCAATCACTCCTGGGCTGCAGTCACCTATCCGGACCCGTTTTACTGCCTACGCGGAGCCCCAACGGGCCTTCACAACTGGACTGCCGACGTTATCTACCCGAAGGAGTTATCCGGCTGGCTCCTCTGTCGCGACGTTACCTGAACGACAATCTGCGGCCTGCTAACCGTTAGCTGTCTTACCGGCTGCTATCTGAATAGACAATCGGACAATTTATTTATTTTTATTATTATTATGTTTTCTTCTTGGGCCTCTATAACTATATCTATTGTTTTTATTTTTGTTGTTGTTGTGTGATTTGGATTGATCCCCTCTACCACACGGAACCCCACTAATCTACTGACGGAACGCAAGAGGTGGCTAACAACAGACCTCCATCCTATGCTAGCTTGCTACCGATGCCCTGGCTAGCTGTCTAAATCACCAACCCACCTCTCCACTCACTGGACCCTTTTGATCACTCGACTAAGCATGCCTCTCCTTAATGTCAATATGTCTTGTCCATTGTTGTTCTGGTTAGTGTTTATTGGCTTATTTCACTGTAGAGCCTCTAGTCCTGCTCACTATACCTTATCCAACCTATTAGTTCCACCACCCACACATGCAATGACATCTCCTGGTTTCAATGATGTTTCTAGAGACAATATCTCTCTCTTCATCACTCAATACCTAGGTTTACCTCCACTGTATTCACATCCTACCATACATTTGTCTGTACATTATACCTTGATGTTATTTTATCGCCCCCAGAAACCTCCTTTTACTCTATGTTCCAGACGTTCTAGACGACCAATTCTCATAGCTTTTAGCCGTACCCTTATTCTACTCCTCCTATGTTCCTCTGGCGATGTAGAGGTGAATCCAGGCCCTGCAGTGCCTAGCTCCACTCCTATTCCCCAGGCGCTCTCTTTTGACGACTTCTGTAACCGTAATAGCCTTGGTTTCATGCATGTTAACATTAGAAGCCTCCTCCCTAAGTTTGTTCTATTCACTGCTTTAGTACACTCTGCCAACCTGGATGTTCTAGCTGTGTCTGAATCCTGGCTTAGGAAGACCACCAAAAATTCAGAAATGTTAATTCCAAACTACAACATTTTCAGACAAGATAGAACTGCCAAAGGGGGCGGTGTTGCAATCTACTGCAAAGATAGCCTGCAGAGTTCTGTCCTACTACCCAGGTCTGTACCCAAACAATTTGAACTTCTACTTTTAAAAATCCACCTCTCTAAAAACAAGTCTCTCACCGTTGCCTCCTGCTATAGACCACCCTCTGCCCCAGCTGTGCTCTGGACACCATATGTGAACTGATTGCCCCCCATCTATCTTCAGAGTTCGTGCTGCTAGGCGACCTAAACTGGAACATGCTTAACACCCCAGCCATCCTACAATCTAAACTTGATGCCCTCAATCTCACACAAATTATCAATGAACCTACCAGGTACCTCCCCAAAGCCTTAAACACGGGCACCCTCATAGATATCATCCTAACCAACTTCCCCTCTAAATACACCTCTGCTGTCTTCAACCAAGATCTCAGCGATCACTGCCTCATTGCCTGCTTCCGTAATGGGTCAGCGGTCAAACGACCTCCACTCATCACTGTAAAACGCTCCCTGAAACACTTCTGCGAGCAGGCCTTTCTAATCGACCTGGCCGGGGTATCCTGGAAGGATATTGATCTCATCCCGTCAGTAGAGGATGCCTGGTTATTTTTTTTAAATGCCTTCCTAACCATCTTAAATAAACATGCCCCATTCAAGAAATTTTGAACCAGGAACAGATATAGCCCTTGGTTTTCCCCAGACCTGACTGCCCTTAACCAACACAAAAACATCCTATGGCGTTCTGCATTAGCATCGAACAGCCCCCGTGATATGCAGCTGTTCAGGGAAGCTAGAAACCATTATACACAGGCAGTTAGAAAAGCCAAGGCTAGCTTTTTCAAGCAGAAATTTGCTTCCTGCAACACTAACTCAAAAAAGTTCTGGGACACTGTAAAGTCCATGGAGAATAAGAACACCTCCTCCCAGCTGCCCACTGCACTGAAGATAGGAAACACTGTCACCACTGATAAATCCACCATAATTGAGAATTTCAATAAGCATTTTTCTACGGCTGGCCATGCTTTCCACCTGGCTACTCCTACCCCGGACAACTGCACTGCACCCCCAACAGCAACTCGCCCAAGCCTTCCCCATTTCTCCTTCTCCCAAATCCATTCAGCTGATGTTCTGAAAGAGCTGCAAAATCTGGACCCCTACAAATCAGCCGGACTAGACAATCTGGACCCTTTCTTTCTAAAATTATCTGCCGAAATTGTTGCCACCCCTATTACTAGCCTGTTCAACCTCTCTTTCGTGTCGTCTGAGATTCCCAAAGATTGGAAAGCAGCTGCGGTCATCCCCCTCTTCAAAGGGGGGGACACTCTTGACCCAAACTGCTACAGACCTATATCTATCCTACCGTGCCTTTCTAACGTCTTCGAAAGCCAAGTCAACAAACAGATTACCGACCATTTCGAATCTCACCATACCTTCTCTGCTATGCAATCTGGTTTCAGAGCTGGTCATGGGTGCACCTCAGCCACGCTCAAGGTCCTAAACGATATCTTAACCGCCATCGATAAGAAACATTACTGTGCAGCCGTATTCATTGATCTGGCCAAGGCTTTCGACTCTGTCAATCACCACATCCTCATCGGCAGACTCGACAGCCTTGGTTTCTCAAATGATTGCCTCGCCTGGTTCACCAACTACTTCTCTGATAGAGTTCAGTGTGTCAAATCGGAGGGTCTGCTGTCCGGACCTCTGGCAGTCTCTATGGGGGTGCCACAGGGTTCAATTCTTGGACCGACTCTCTTCTCTGTATACATCAATGAGGTCGCTCTTGCTGCTGGTGAGTCTCTGATCCACCTCTACGCAGACGACACCATTCTGTATACTTCCGGCCCTTCTTTGGACTCTGTGTTAACAACCCTCCAGGCAAGCTTCAATGCCATACAACTCTCCTTCCGTGGCCTCCAATTGCTCTTAAATACAAGTAAAACTAAATGCATGCTCTTCAACCGATCGCTACCTGCACCTACCCGCCTGTCCAACATCACTACTCTGGACGGCTCTGACTTAGAATACGTGGACAACTACAAATACTTAGGTGTCTGGTTAGACTGTAAACTCTCCTTCCAGACCCATATCAAACATCTCCAATCCAAAGTTAAATCTAGAATTGGCTTCCTATTTCGCAACAAAGCATCCTTCACTCATGCTGCCAAACATACCCATGTAAAACTGACCATCCTACCAATCCTCGACTTTGGCGATGTCATTTACAAAATAGCCTCCAATACCCTACTCAACAAATTGGATGCAGTCTATCACAGTGCAATCCGTTTTAATCACCAAAGCCCCATATACTACCCACCATTGCGACCTGTACGCTCTCGTTGGCTGGCCCTCGCTTCATACTCGTCGCCAAACCCACTGGCTCCATGTCATCTACAAGACCCTGCTAGGTAAAGTCCCCCCTTATCTCAGCTCGCTGATCACCATAGCATCTCCCACCTGTAGCACACGCTCCAGCAGGTATATCTCTCTAGTCACCCCCAAAACCAATTCTTTCTTTGGCCGCCTCTCCTTCCAGTTCTCTGCTGCCAATGACTGGAATGAACTACAAAAATCTCTGAAACTAGAAACACTTATCTCCCTCACTAGCTTTAAGCACCAACTGTCAGAGCAGCTCACAGATTACTGCACCTGTACATAGCCCACCTATAATTTAGCCCAAACAACTACCTCTTTCCCAACTGTATTTAATTTTAATTTATTTATTTATTTTGCTCCTTTGCACCCCATTATTTTTATTTCTACTTTGCACATTCTTCCATTGCAATACCACCATTCCAGTGTTTTACTTGCTATATTGTATTTACTTTGCCATCATGGCCTTTTTTTGCCTTTACCTCCCTTCTCACCTCATTTGCTCACATTGTAAATAGATTTGTTTATACTGTATTATTGACTGTATGTTTGTTTTACTCCATGTGTAACTCTGTGTCGTTGTATCTGTCGAACTGCTTTGCTTTATCTTGGCCAGGTCGCAATTGTAAATGAGAACTTGTTCTCAACTTGCCTACCAGGTTAAATAAAGGTAAAATAAAAAAATAAAATAAAAACTGTACTGTACTGTAATGTATTGTACCCTACTGTACTGTCCTCTAATGTACTGTACTCTACAGTAATGCATTGTACCCCACTCTACTCTACTGTCCTTTACTGTAATGAATTTTACCCTACTCTACTATCCTCTACTGTACTGTACTCTACTGTAATGGATTGTACCCTACTGTACTGTCCTCTACTGTACTGTCCTCTAATGTACTGTCCTCTACTGTACTGTACCCTACTCTACTGTCCTCTACTGTACTGTCCTCTACTCTACTGTTGTCTACTGTACTGTAATCTACTGTAATGTATTGTACCCTACTGTACTGTCCTCTTCTGTACTTCACTCTACTGTACTGTATTCTACTCTACTGTCCTCTACTGTACTGTCTTCTACTGTAATGTATTGTACCCTACTCTACTGTCCTTTACTGTAATGAATTGTACCCTACTCTACTATCCTCTACTGTACTGTACTCTACTGTAATGGATTGTACCCTACTGTACTGTCCTCTACTGTACTGTCCTCTAATGTACTGTCCTCTACTGTACTGTACCCTACTCTACTGTCCTCTACTGTACTGTCCTCTACTCTACTGTTGTCTACTGTACTGTAATCTACTGTAATGTATTGTACCCTACTGTACTGTCCTCTTCTGTACTTCACTCTACTGTACTGTATTCTACTCTACTGTCCTCTACTGTACTGTCTTCTACTGTAATGTATTGTACCCTACTCTACTGTCCTCTACCGTACTGTACTCTACTGTTTTGGACCCTGCTCTGATGTCCTCTACTGTACTGTCCTCTACTGTAATGTATTGTACCCTATTCTACTGTCTTCTACTGACCTGTCCTCTACTGTAATGTATTGTACCCTACTCTACTGTCCTCTACTGTACTGTCCTCTACTGTAATGTATTGTATCCTACTCTACTGTCTTCTACTGAACTGTCCTCTACTGTAATGGATTGTTCCCTACTCTACTGTCCTCTACTCTACTGTCCTCTACTGTAATGTATTATGCCCTACTCTACTGTCCTCAACTCTACTGTCCTCTACTCTACTGTCCTCTACTATAATGTATTGTACCCTACTCTACTGTCCTCTACTCTACTGTCCTCTACTGTAATGTATTGTACACTACTCTACTGTCCTCTACTGTAATGTATTGTACCCTACTCTACTATCCTCTACTGTACTGTCTTCTACTGTAATGTATTGTACCCTACTCTATTGTCCTCTACTGTACTGTCCTCTACTCTACTGTACTCTACTGTAATGTATTGTACCCTACTCTACTGTCTTCTACTGTACTGTCCTCTACTGTACTGTACTATACTGTCCTCTACCGTACTGTATTGTACCCTGCTCTACTGTCTTCTACTGTACTGTACTCTGCTGTAATGTATTGTACCCTACTCTACTGTCCTCTACTGTACTGTACTCTACTGTTTTGGACCCTGCTCAGATGTCCTCTACTGTACTGTCCTCTACTGTAATGTATTGTACCCTATTCTACTGTCTTCTACTGAACTGTCTTCTACTGTAATGTATTGTACCCTACTCTACTGTCCTCTACTCTACTGTCCTCTACTGTAATGTATTGTACCCCACTGTACTGTCCTCAACTCTACTGTTCTCAACTGTACTGTCCTCTACTGTAACGTATTGTACCCTACTGTAATGTATTGTACCCTACTCTACTGTCCTATACTGTACTGTCCTCTACTGTACTGTACTATACTATACTGTCCTCTACTCTACTGTATTGTACCCTGCTCTACTGTCTTCTACTGTACTGTACTGTAATGTATTGTACCCTACTTTACTGTCCTATACTGTACTGTCCTCTACTGTACTGTACTATACTATACTGTCCTCTACTGTACTGTACTGTACTGTATTGTACCCTGCTCTACTGTCTTCTACTGTACTGTACTCTGCTGTAATGTATTGTACCCTACTCTACTGTCTTCTACTGTACTGTACTCTACTGTAATGTATTGTACCCTACTGTACTGTCCTCTAATGTACTGTACTCTACAGTAATGTATTGTACCCCACTCTACTTGTACTGTACTCTACTGTACTCTACTGTAATGAATTGTACCCTAATCTACTGTCCTCTACTGTACTGTACTCTACTGTAATGTATTGTACCCTACTGTACCGTCCTCTACTGTACTGTCCTCTAATGTACTGTCCTCTACTGTACTGTACCCTACTCTACTGTCCTCTACTGTAATGTATTGCACCCTACTCTACTGTCCTCTACTCTACTGTCCTCTTCTGTACTGTACTGAACTATACTGTACTGTAATGTATTTTATCCTACTCCACTGTACTCTAATGTACTGTACTCTACTCTACTGTCCTCTACTGCACTGTCCTCTACTCTACTGACCTCGACTCTACTGTCCTCTACTGTAATGTATTGTACTCTACTCTACTGTCCTCTACTGTACCGTACTCTACTGTAATGTATTATACCCTATTGTTCTTTACTCTACTGTACTGTCCTCTACTGTACTGTCCTGTACTCTACTTTCCTCTACTGTAATGTACTGTACTCTACTGTCCTCTACTGTACTGTACTGTACTCTACTGTACTCTACTGTACTGTCCTCTACTGTACTCTACTCTACTGTACTGTACTGTACTCTACTCTACTGTCCTCTAATCTACTGTCCTCTACTGTACTGTACTCTACTGTAATGTATTGTAACCTACTGTACTGTCCTTAACTGTACTTTACTCTACTGTAATGTATTGTACCCTACTGTACTGTCCTCTACTGTACTGTATTGTACCCTACTGTACTGTCCTCTACTGTACTGTACTCTACTGTAATGTATTTTACCCTACTCTACTGTCCTCTACTGTACTGTACTGTAATGTATTGTACCCTACTCTACTGTCCTGTACTGTACTCTACTGTAATGTATTGTACCCTACTGTAATGTCCTCTACTCTACTGTCCCCTACTGTACTGTCCTCTACTGTACTGTCCTCTACTGTACTGTACTCTACTGTAATGTATTTTACCCTACTGTACTGTCCTCTACTGTACTGTCTTGACCCTACTGTACTGTCCTCTACTGTACTGTACTGTAATGTAATGTATTGTACCCTACTCTACTGTCCTCTACTGTACTGTACTGTACTCTACTGTCCTCTACTGTACTGTACTCTACTGTACTGTTCTCTACTCTACTGTCCTCTACTCTACTGTACTCTACTCTACTGTACTCTACTGTACTGTACTGTACTGTACTGTACTGTAAAGTCCTCTACTCTACTCTACTGTCCTCTACTGTAATGTATTGTACTCTACTCTACTGTCCTCTACTGTACCGTACTCTACTGTAATGTATTGTACCCTATTGTTCTTTACTCTACTGTACTGTCCTCTACTCTACTGTACTGAACTCTACTGTACTGTAATGTATTTTATCCTACTCCACTGTCCTCTAATGTACTGTATTCTACTCTAATGTATTGTACTCTACTCTACTGTCCTCTACTGCACTGTCCTCTACTCTACTGACCTCTACTCTACTGTAATGTATTGTACTCTACTGTCCTCTACTGTACCGTACTCTACTGTAATGTATTGTACCCTATTGTTCTTTACTCTACTGCACTGTCCTCTACTGTTCTGTCCTGTACTCTACTGTCCTCTACTGTACTGTACTGTACTCTACTGTCCTCTACTGTACTCTACTCTACTGTACTGTACTGTACTGTACTGTACTGTCCTCTACTCTACTGTTCTCTACTGGAATGTATTGTACCCTACTGTACTGTCCCCTACTATACTGTACTCTACTGTACTGTCCTCTACTGTACTGTAATCTACTGTCCTCTACTCTACTGTACTCTACTGTAATGTATTGTACCCTACTCTACTGTCCTCTACTCTACTGTACTGTCCTCTACTGTACTGTACTCTACTCTCCTGGCCTCTACTCTACTGTACTGTACCCTACTCTACTGTCCTCTACTCTTCTGTACTGTCCTCTACTGTACTGTCCTCTACTGTACTGTCCTCTACTGTACTGTACCCTACTCTACTGACCTCTACTGTACTGTCCTCTACTGTACTGTACTCTACTGTAATGTATTGTACCCTACTGTACTGTCCTCTACTATACTGTACTCTACTGTAATGTATTGTACCGTACTGTACTCTCCTCAACTGTACCGTACTCTACTGTACTCTACTGTACTGTCCTCTACTCTACTCTTCTCTACTGTACTGTACTGTCTTCTACTGTACTGTCCTCTACTGTAATGTATTGTACCCAACTCTACTGCCTTCTACTGTACAGTACTCTACTGTAATGTATTGTACCCTACTCTACTGTCCTCTACTCTACTCTTCTCTACTATACTGTACTCTACTGTCCTCTACTGTACTGTACTCTACTGTAATGTATTGGACCCTACTCTACTGTCCTCTACTGTACTGTACTCTACTGTAATGCATTGTACCCTACTCTACTGTCCTCGACTCTACTGCCATCAACTGTAATGTATTGTACCCTACTCTACTGTCCTCTACTCTACTGTCCTCTACTGTACAGTACTCTACTGTAATGTATTGTACCCTACTCTACTGTCCTCTACTCTACTCTTCTCTACTGTACTGTACTCTACTGTCCTCTACTGTACTGTACTCTACTGTAATGTATTGTACCCAGCTCTACTGCCCTCTACTCTACTGTCCTCTACTGTACTGTCCCCTACTCTACTGTCCTCTACTGTAATGTCCTCTACTGTACTGTCCTCTACTGTACAGTACTCTACTGTAATGTATTGTACCCTACTCTACTGTCCTCTACTGTACTGTCCCCTACTCTACTGTCCTCTACTGTACTCTACTGTACTGTACTCTACTATACTGTACTGTAATGTATTGTACCCAACTCTACTGCCCTCTACTCTGCTCTACTCTACTGTACTGTACTGTACTCTACTGTAATGTATTGTACCCTACTGTACTGTCCTATAATGTACTGTACTCTACAGTAATGCATTGTACCCCACTCTACTCTACTGTCCTTTACTGTAATGAATTGTACCCTACTCTACTATCCTCTACTGTACTCTACTCTACTGTAATGTATTGTACCCTACTGTACCGTCCTCTACTGTACTGTCCTCTAATGTACTGTCCTCTACTGTACTGTACCCAACTCTACTGTCCTCTACTGTACTGTCCTCTACTCTACTGTTGTCTACTGTACTGTAATCTACTATAATGTATTGTACCCTACTGTACTGTCCTCTACTGTACTGTACTGTAATGTAATGTATTGTACCCTACTCTACTGTCCTCTACTGTACTGTACTGTACTCTACTGTCCTCTACTGTACTGTACTCTACTGTACTGTCCTCTACTCTACTGTCCTCTACTCTACTGTACTCTACTCTACTGTACTCTACTGTACTGTACTGTACTGTACTGTACTGTACTGTACTGTCCTCTACTCTACTGTACCGTACTCTACTGTAATGTATTGTACCCTATTGTTCTTTACTCTACTGTACTGTCCTCTACTCTACTGTACTGAACTCTACTGTACTGTAATGTATTTTATCCTACTCCACTGTCCTCTAATGTACTGTATTCTACTCTAATGTATTGTACTCTACTCTACTGTCCTCTACTGCACTGTCCTCTACTCTACTGACCTCTACTCTACTGTAATGTATTGTACTCTACTGTCCTCTACTGTACCGTACTCTACTGTAATGTATTGTACCCTATTGTTCTTTACTCTACTGCACTGTCCTCTACTGTTCTGTCCTGTACTCTACTGTCCTCTACTGTACTGTACTGTACTCTACTGTCCTCTACTGTACTCTACTCTACTGTACTGTACTGTACTGTACTGTCCTCTACTGTACTGTACTCTACTGTAATGCATTGTACCCTACTCTACTGTCCTCGACTCTACTGCCATCAACTGTAATGTATTGTACCCTACTCTACTGTCCTCTACTCTACTGTCCTCTACTGTACTGTACTCTACTGTAATGTATTTTACCCTACTCTACTGTCCTCTACTGTACTGTACTGTAATGTATTGTACCCTACTCTACTGTCCTGTACTGTACTCTACTGTAATGTATTGTACCCTACTGTAATGTCCTCTACTCTACTGTCCCCTACTGTACTGTCCTCTACTGTACTGTCCTCTACTGTACTGTACTCTACTGTAATGTATTTTACCCTACTGTACTGTCCTCTACTGTACTGTCTTGACCCTACTGTACTGTCCTCTACTGTACTGTACTGTAATGTAATGTATTGTACCCTACTCTACTGTCCTCTACTGTACTGTACTGTACTCTACTGTCCTCTACTGTACTGTACTCTACTGTACTGTTCTCTACTCTACTGTCCTCTACTCTACTGTACTCTACTCTACTGTACTCTACTGTACTGTACTGTACTGTACTGTACTGTACTGTACTGTAAAGTCCTCTACTCTACTCTACTGTCCTCTACTGTAATGTATTGTACTCTACTCTACTGTCCTCTACTGTACCGTACTCTACTGTAATGTATTGTACCCTATTGTTCTTTACTCTACTGTACTGTCCTCTACTCTACTGTACTGAACTCTACTGTACTGTAATGTATTTTATCCTACTCCACTGTCCTCTAATGTACTGTATTCTACTCTAATGTATTGTACTCTACTCTACTGTCCTCTACTGCACTGTCCTCTACTCTACTGACCTCTACTCTACTGTAATGTATTGTACTCTACTGTCCTCTACTGTACCGTACTCTACTGTAATGTATTGTACCCTATTGTTCTTTACTCTACTGCACTGTCCTCTACTGTTCTGTCCTGTACTCTACTGTCCTCTACTGTACTGTACTGTACTCTACTGTCCTCTACTGTACTCTACTCTACTGTACTGTACTGTACTGTACTGTACTGTCCTCTACTCTACTGTTCTCTACTGGAATGTATTGTACCCTACTGTACTGTCCCCTACTATACTGTACTCTACTGTACTGTCCTCTACTGTACTGTAATCTACTGTCCTCTACTCTACTGTACTCTACTGTAATGTATTGTACCCTACTCTACTGTCCTCTACTCTACTGTACTGTCCTCTACTGTACTGTACTCTACTCTCCTGGCCTCTACTCTACTGTACTGTACCCTACTCTACTGTCCTCTACTCTTCTGTACTGTCCTCTACTGTACTGTCCTCTACTGTACTGTCCTCTACTGTACTGTACCCTACTCTACTGACCTCTACTGTACTGTCCTCTACTGTACTGTACTCTACTGTAATGTATTGTACCCTACTGTACTGTCCTCTACTATACTGTACTCTACTGTAATGTATTGTACCGTACTGTACTCTCCTCAACTGTACCGTACTCTACTGTACTCTACTGTACTGTCCTCTACTCTACTCTTCTCTACTGTACTGTACTGTCTTCTACTGTACTGTCCTCTACTGTAATGTATTGTACCCAACTCTACTGCCTTCTACTGTACAGTACTCTACTGTAATGTATTGTACCCTACTCTACTGTCCTCTACTCTACTCTTCTCTACTATACTGTACTCTACTGTCCTCTACTGTACTGTACTCTACTGTAATGTATTGGACCCTACTCTACTGTCCTCTACTGTACTGTACTCTACTGTAATGCATTGTACCCTACTCTACTGTCCTCGACTCTACTGCCATCAACTGTAATGTATTGTACCCTACTCTACTGTCCTCTACTCTACTGTCCTCTACTGTACAGTACTCTACTGTAATGTATTGTACCCTACTCTACTGTCCTCTACTCTACTCTTCTCTACTGTACTGTACTCTACTGTCCTCTACTGTACTGTACTCTACTGTAATGTATTGTACCCAGCTCTACTGCCCTCTACTCTACTGTCCTCTACTGTACTGTCCCCTACTCTACTGTCCTCTACTGTAATGTCCTCTACTGTACTGTCCTCTACTGTACAGTACTCTACTGTAATGTATTGTACCCTACTCTACTGTCCTCTACTGTACTGTCCCCTACTCTACTGTCCTCTACTGTACTCTACTGTACTGTACTCTACTATACTGTACTGTAATGTATTGTACCCAACTCTACTGCCCTCTACTCTGCTCTACTCTACTGTACTGTACTGTACTCTACTGTAATGTATTGTACCCTACTGTACTGTCCTATAATGTACTGTACTCTACAGTAATGCATTGTACCCCACTCTACTCTACTGTCCTTTACTGTAATGAATTGTACCCTACTCTACTATCCTCTACTGTACTCTACTCTACTGTAATGTATTGTACCCTACTGTACCGTCCTCTACTGTACTGTCCTCTAATGTACTGTCCTCTACTGTACTGTACCCAACTCTACTGTCCTCTACTGTACTGTCCTCTACTCTACTGTTGTCTACTGTACTGTAATCTACTATAATGTATTGTACCCTACTGTACTGTCCTCTACTGTACTGTACTGTAATGTAATGTATTGTACCCTACTCTACTGTCCTCTACTGTACTGTACTGTACTCTACTGTCCTCTACTGTACTGTACTCTACTGTACTGTCCTCTACTCTACTGTCCTCTACTCTACTGTACTCTACTCTACTGTACTCTACTGTACTGTACTGTACTGTACTGTACTGTACTGTCCTCTACTCTACTGTACCGTACTCTACTGTAATGTATTGTACCCTATTGTTCTTTACTCTACTGTACTGTCCTCTACTCTACTGTACTGAACTCTACTGTACTGTAATGTATTTTATCCTACTCCACTGTCCTCTAATGTACTGTATTCTACTCTAATGTATTGTACTCTACTCTACTGTCCTCTACTGCACTGTCCTCTACTCTACTGACCTCTACTCTACTGTAATGTATTGTACTCTACTGTCCTCTACTGTACCGTACTCTACTGTAATGTATTGTACCCTATTGTTC
Organism: Oncorhynchus kisutch; assembly: GCF_002021735.2. Lineage (NCBI taxonomy): Eukaryota > Metazoa > Chordata > Actinopteri > Salmoniformes > Salmonidae > Oncorhynchus > Oncorhynchus kisutch. The sequence goes on from NC_034199.2 coordinate 2,660,942, forward strand.
TTTACTCTACTGCACTGTCCTCTACTGTTCTGTCCTGTACTCTACTGTCCTCTACTGTACTGTACTGTACTCTACTGTCCTCTACTGTACTCTACTCTACTGTACTGTACTGTACTGTACTGTCCTCTACTCTACTGTTCTCTACTGGAATGTATTGTACCCTACTGTACTGTCCCCTACTATACTGTACTCTACTGTACTGTCCTCTACTGTACTGTAATCTACTGTCCTCTACTCTACTGTACTCTACTGTAATGTATTGTACCCTACTCTACTGTCCTCTACTCTACTGTACTGTCCTCTACTGTACTGTACTCTACTCTCCTGGCCTCTACTCTACTGTACTGTACCCTACTCTACTGTCCTCTACTCTTCTGTACTGTCCTCTACTGTACTGTCCTCTACTGTACTGTCCTCTACTGTACTGTACCCTACTCTACTGACCTCTACTCTACTGTACTGTCCTCTACTGTACTGTACTCTACTGTAATGTATTGTACCCTACTGTACTGTCCTCTACTGTACTGTACTCTACTGTAATGTATTGTACCGTACTGTACTCTCCTCAACTGTACCGTACTCTACTGTACTCTACTGTACTGTCCTCTACTCTACTCTTCTCTACTGTACTGTACTGTCTTCTACTGTACTGTCCTCTACTGTAATGTATTGTACCCAACTCTACTGCCTTCTACTGTACAGTACTCTACTGTAATGTATTGTACCCTACTCTACTGTCCTCTACTCTACTCTTCTCTACTATACTGTACTCTACTGTCCTCTACTGTACTGTACTCTACTGTAATGTATTGGACCCTACTCTACTGTCCTCTACTGTACTGTACTCTACTGTAATGCATTGTACCCTACTCTACTGTCCTCGACTCTACTGCCATCAACTGTAATGTATTGTACCCTACTCTACTGTCCTCTACTCTACTGTCCTCTACTGTACAGTACTCTACTGTAATGTATTGTACCCTACTCTACTGTCCTCTACTCTACTCTTCTCTACTGTACTGTACTCTACTGTCCTCTACTGTACTGTACTCTACTGTAATGTATTGTACCCAACTCTACTGCCCTCTACTCTACTGTCCTCTACTGTACTGTCCCCTACTCTACTGTCCTCTACTGTAATGTCCTCTACTGTACTGTCCTCTACTGTACAGTACTCTACTGTAATGTATTGTACCCTACTCTACTGTCCTCTACTGTACTGTCCCCTACTCTACTGTCCTCTACTGTACTCTACTGTACTGTACTCTACTATACTGTACTGTAATGTATTGTACCCAACTCTACTGCCCTCTACTCTGCTCTACTCTACTGTACTGTACTGTACTCTACTGTAATGTATTGTACCCTACTGTACTGTCCTATAATGTACTGTACTCTACAGTAATGCATTGTACCCCACTCTACTCTACTGTCCTTTACTGTAATGAATTGTACCCTACTCTACTATCCTCTACTGTACTCTACTCTACTGTAATGTATTGTACCCTACTGTACCGTCCTCTACTGTACTGTCCTCTAATGTACTGTCCTCTACTGTACTGTACCCAACTCTACTGTCCTCTACTGTACTGTCCTCTACTCTACTGTTGTCTACTGTACTGTAATCTACTATAATGTATTGTACCCTACTGTACTGTCCTCTTCTGTACTTCACTCTACTGTACTGTATTCTACTCTACTGTCCTCTACTGTACTGTCTTCTACTGTAATGTATTGTACCCTACTCTACTGTCCTCTACCGTACTGTACTCTACTGTTTTGGACCCTGCTCTGATGTCCTCTACTGTACTGTCCTCTACTGTAATGTATTGTACCCTATTCTACTGTCTTCTACTGAACTGTCCTCTACTGTAATGTATTGTACCCTACTGTACTGTCCTCAACTCTACTGTTCTCAACTGTACTGTCCTCTACTGTAACGTATTGTACCCTACTGTAATGTATTGTACCCTACTCTGTACTGTACTATACTATACTGTCCTCTACTGTACTGTACTGTACTGTATTGTACCCTGCTCTACTGTCTTCTACTGTACTGTACTCTGCTGTAATGTATTGTACCCTACTCTACTGTCTTCTACTGTACTGTACTCTACTGTAATGTATTGTACCCTACTGTACTGTCCTCTAATGTACTGTACTCTACAGTAATGTATTGTACCCCACTCTACTTGTACTGTACTCTACTGTACTCTACTGTAATGAATTGTACCCTAATCTACTGTCCTCTACTGTACTGTACTCTACTGTAATGTATTGTACCCTACTGTACCGTCCTCTACTGTACTGTCCTCTAATGTACTGTCCTCTACTGTACTGTACCCTACTCTACTGTCCTCTACTGTAATGTATTGTACCCTACTCTACTGTCCTCTACTCTACTGTCCTCTTCTGTACTGTACTGAACTATACTGTACTGTAATGTATTTTATCCTACTTCACACTTATCCTACTCCACTGTACTCTGATACTCCAAGGTGGCATAGCAGTTCAGACGTCTTTTGTCCTCGTCTTGTCGTGTCCTGTATATATATATATTTACAACTTTTTCACATACATTTTATTTTTATTTTCCATCAACTCATCTTCAAAACACTCTCCTGCAACCCGCCTCACCAATGTATATTTATAAAAAAGTATTATTTACCTCAGATCTGTAATCCTCCAAGAAGCTAGCCAGAAGCTAATCCAGAAGCTAGTTGGCTCCTTTACTGGCAAGTCGTTGGTGTTCAGCTAACCACGGTTTGTGGTCATCGGCTATCCTTTGGCTCGAAAGTCTATCGCCAGTTCTGTACGGCGCAGCGCGGCTCGGAGCGGAGCATACCGGACCAATTTTTCTCTCCATGTCCCTGGATTTCGACTGCTCTCTGGACATTCATGCCCGGATCTCACAGCTAGCTAGCTGCTATCCGTGTGACTATCGGCCTTCGTCGATTCCGGAGCAAACATCAATTGTTCCGGAGCTAGCAAGCTCCGTCAATCACTCCTGAGTTCCATCAATCGCACCTGGGCTGCAGTCGCCTATCCGGACCCGTTTTGCTGCCTTCGCGGAGCCCCACCGGGCCTTCACAACTGGACTGCCGACGTTATCTACCCGAAGGAGTTATTTGGCTGGGTCCTCCGTCGCGACGTTACCTGAACGCCCATCTGCGGCCTGCTAACCGTTAGCTGTCTTACCGGCTGCTATCTGAATAGACAATCGGACATTTTTTTTTAATTTTTTTTATTTGTTTTAAATTTTTTAATTTTTAATTTTTATTATTATTATTATGTTTTCTTCTTGGGCCTCTATAACTATATCTATTGTTTTTATTTTTGTTGTTGTTGTGTGATTTGGATTGATCCCCTCTACCACACGGAACCCCACTAATCTACTGACGGAGCGCAGGAGGTGGCTAACAACAGACCTCCATCCTATGCTAGCTTGCTACCGATGCCCTGGCTAGCTGTCTAAATCACCAACCAACCTCTCCACTCACCGGACCCTTTTGATCACTCGACTAAGCATGCCTCTCCTTAATGTCAATATGTCTTGTCCATTTCTGTTCTGGTTAGTGTTTATTGGCTTATTTCACTGTAGAGCCTCTAGTCCTGCTCACTATACCTTATCCAACCTATTAGTTCCACCACCCACACATGCAATGACATCTCCTGGTTTCAACGATGTTTCTAGAGACAATATCTCTTTCTTCATCACTCAATACCTAGGTTTACCTCCACTGTATTCACATCCTACCATACATTTGTCTGTACATTATACCTTGATGCTATTTTATCGCCCCCAGAAACCTCCTTTTACTCTATGTTCCAGACGTTCTAGACGACCAATTCTCATAGCTTTTAGCCGTACCCTTATTCTACTCCTCCTATGTTCCTCTGGCGATGTAGAGGTGAATCCAGGCCCTGCAGTGCCTAGCTCCACTCCTATTCCCCAGGCGCTCTCTTTTGACGACTTCTGTAACCGTAATAGCCTTGGTTTCATGCATGTTAACATTAGAAGCCTCCTCCCTAAGTTTGTTCTATTCACTGCTTTAGCACACTCTGCCAACCCGGATGTTCTAGCTGTGTCTGAATCCTGGCTTAGGAAGACCACCAAAAACTCAGACATTTTAATTCCAAACTACAACATTTTCAGACAAGATAGAACTGCCAAAGGGGGCGGTGTTGCAATCTACTGCAAAGATAGCCTGCAGAGTTCTGTCCTACTATCCAGGTCTGTACCCAAACAATTTGAACTTCTACTTTTAAAAATCCACCTCTCTAAAAACAAGTCTCTCACCGTTGCCTCCTGCTATAGACCACCCTCTGCCCCAGCTGTGCTCTGGACACCATATGTGAACTGATTGCCCCCCATCTATCTTCAGAGTTCGTGCTGCTAGGCGACCTAAACTGGAACATGCTTAACACCCCAGCCATCCTACAATCTAAACTTGATGCCCTCAATCTCACACAAATTATCAATGAACCTACCAGGTACCTCCCCAAAACCTTAAACACGGGCACCCTCATAGATATCATCCTAACCAACTTCCCCTCTAAATACACCTCTGCTGTCTTCAACCAAGATCTCAGCGATCACTGCCTCATTGCCTGCATCCGTAATGGGTCAGCGGTCAAACGACCTCCACTCATCACTGTAAAACGCTCCCTGAAACACTTCTGCGAGCAGGCCTTTCTAATCGACCTGGCCGGGGTATCCTGGAAGGATATTGATCTCATCCCGTCAGTAGAGGATGCCTGGATATTTTTTAAAAATGCCTTCCTAACCATCTTAAATAAACATGCCCCATTTAAGAAATTTAGAACCAGGAACAGATATAGCCCTTGGTTCTCCCCAGACCTGACTGCCCTTAACCAACACAAAAACATCCTATGGCGTTCTGCATTAGCATCGAACAGCCCCCGTGATATGCAGCTGTTCAGGGAAGCTAGAAATCATTATACACAGGCAGTTAGAAAAGCCAAGGCTAGCTTTTTCAAGCAGAAATTTGCTTCCTGCAACACTAACTCAAAAAAGTTCTGGGACACTGTAAAGTCCATGGAGAATAAGAACACCTCCTCCCAGCTGCCCACTGCACTGAAGATAGGAAACACTGTCACCACTGATAAATCCACCATAATTGAGAATTTCAATAAGCATTTTTCTACGGCTGGCCATGCTTTCCACCTGGCTACTCCTACCCCGGACAACAGCACTGCACCCCCAACAGCAACTCGCCCAAGCCTTCCCCATTTCTCCTTCTCCCAAATCCATTCAGCTGATGTTCTGAAAGAGCTGCAAAATCTGGACCCCTACAAATCAGCCGGGCTAGACAATCTGGACCCTTTCTTTCTAAAATTATCTGCCGAAATTGTTGCCACCCCTATTACTAGCCTGTTCAACCTCTCTTTCGTGTCGTCTGAGATTCCCAAAGATTGGAAAGCAGCTGCGGTCATCCCCCTCTTCAAAGGGGGGGACACTCTTGACCCAAACTGCTACAGACCTATATCTATCCTACCGTGCCTTTCTAAGGTCTTCGAAAGCCAAGTCAACAAACAGATTACCGACCATTTCGAATCTCACCATACCTTCTCTGCTATGCAATCCGGTTTCAGAGCTGGTCATGGGTGCACCTCAGCCACGCTCAAGGTCCTAAACGATATCTTAACCGCCATCGATAAGAAACATTACTGTGCAGCCGTATTCATTGATCTGGCCAAGGCTTTCGACTCTGTCAATCACCATATCCTCATCGGCAGACTCGACAGCCTTGGTTTCTCAAATGATTGCCTCGCCTGGTTCACCAACTACTTCTCTGATAGAGTTCAGTGTGTCAAATCGGAGGGTCTGCTGTCCGGACCTCTGGCAGTCTCTATGGGGGTGCCACAGGGTTCAATTCTTGGACCGACTCTCTTCTCTGTATACATCAATGAGGTCGCTCTTGCTGCTGGTGAGTCCCTGATCCACCTCTACGCAGACGACACCATTCTGTATACTTCCGGCCCTTCTTTGGACACTGTGTTAACAACCCTCCAGGCAAGCTTCAATGCCATACAACTCTCCTTCCGTGGCCTCCAATTGCTCTTAAATACAAGTCAAACTAAATGCATGCTCTTCAACCGATCGCTACCTGCACCTACCCGCCTGTCCAACATCACTACTCTGGACGGCTCTGACTTAGAATACGTGGACAACTACAAATACTTAGGTGTCTGGTTAGACTGTAAACTCTCCTTCCAGACCCATATCAAACATCTCCAATCCAAAGTTAAATCTAGAATTGGCTTCCTATTTCGCAACAAAGCATCCTTCACTCATGCTGCCAAACATACCCTTGTAAAACTGACCATCCTACCAATCCTCGACTTTGGCGATGTCATTTACAAAATAGCCTCCAATACCTTACTCAACAAATTGGATGCAGTCTATCACAGTGCAATCCGTTTTATCACCAAAGCCCCATATACTACCCACCATTGCGACCTGTACACTCTCGTTGGCTGGCCCTCGCTTCATACTCGTCGCCAAACCCACTGGCTCCATGTCATCTACAAGACCCTGCTAGGTAAAGTCCCCCCTTATCTCAGCTCGCTGGTCACCATAGCATCTCCCACCTGTAGCACACGCTCCAGCAGGTATATCTCTCTAGTCACCCCCAAAACCAATTCTTTCTTTGGCCGCCTCTCCTTCCAGTTCTCTTCTGCCAATGACTGGAACGAACTACAAAAATCTCTGAAACTGGAAACACTTATCTCCCTCACTAGCTTTAAGCACCAACTGTCAGAGCAGCTCACAGATTACTGCACCTGTACATAGCCCACCTATAATTTAGCCCAAACAACTACCTCTTTCCCAACTGTATTTAATTTTAATTAATTTATTTATTTTGCTCCTTTGCACCCCATTATTTTTTTATTTCTACTTTGCACATTCTTCCATTGCAAAACTACCATTCCAGTATTTTACTTGCTATATTGTATTTACTTTGCCATCATGGCCTTTTTTGCCTTTACCTCCCCTCTCACCTCATTTGCTCACATTGTATATAGACTGTTTATATTGCATTATTGACTGTATGTTTGTTTTTACTCCATGTGTAACTCTGTGTCGTTTTATCTGTCGAACTGCTTTGCTTTATCTTGGCCAGGTCGCAATTGTAAATGAGAACTTGTTCTCAACTTGCCTACCTGGTTAAATAAAGGTAAAATAAATAAAATAAATAAATAATGTACTGTACCCTACTCTACTGTCCTCTACTGTAATGTATTGTACCCTACTCTACTGTGCTCTACTCTACTGTCCTCTTCTGTACTGTACTGAACTATACTGTACTGTAATGTATTTTATCCTACTCCACTGTACTCTACTGTAATGTATTGTACCCTACTGTACTGTCCTCTAATGTACTGTACTCTACAGTAATGTATTGTACCCCACTCTACTTGTACTGTACTCTACTGTACTCCACTGTAATGAATTGTACCCTAATCTACTGTCCTCTACTGTACTGTACTCTACTGTAATGTATTGTACCCTACTGTACCGTCCTCTACTGTACTGTCCTCTAATGTACTGTCCTCTACTGTACTGTACCCTACTCTACTGTCCTCTACTGTAATGTATTGTACCCTACTCTACTGTCCTCTACTCTACTGTCCTCTTCTGTACTGTACTGAACTATACTGTACTGTAATATATTTTATCCTACTCCACTGTACTTTAATGTACTGTACCCTACTCTACTGTCCTCTACTGTAATGTATTGTACCCTACTCTACTGTCCTCTACTCTACTGTCCTCTTCTGTACTGTACTGAACTATACTGTACTGTAATGTATTTTATCCTACTCCACTGTACTCTAATGTACTGTACTCTACTCTACTGTCCTCTACTGCACTGTCCTCTACTCTACTGACCTCGACTCTACTGTCCTCTACTGTAATGTATTGTACTCTACTCTACTGTCCTCTACTGTACCGTACTCTACTGTAATGTATTGTACCCTATTGTTCTTTACTCTACTGTACTGTCCTCTACTGTACTGTCCTGTACTCTACTTTCCTCTACTGTACTGTACTGTACTCTACTGTCCTCTACTGTACTGTACTCTACTGTACTGTCCTCTACTGTACTCTACTCTATTCTACTCTACTGTACTGTACTGTACTGTACTGTACTCTACTGTCCTCTACTCTACTGTCCTCTACTCTACTGTACTCTACTGTAATGTATTGTAACCTACTGTACTGTCCTTAACTGTACTTTACTCTACTGTAATGTATTGTACCCTACTGTACTGTCCTCTACTGTACTGTATTGTACCCTACTGTACTGTCCTCTACTGTACTGTACTCTACTGTAATGTATTGTACCCTACTCTACTGTCCTCTACTGTACTGTACTGTAATGTATTGTACCCTACTCTACTGTCCTGTACTGTACTCTACTGTAATGTATTGTACCCTACTGTAATGTCCTCTACTCTACTGTCCCCTACTGTACTGTCCTCTACTGTACTGTCCTCTACTGTACTGTACTCTACTGTAATGTATTTTACCCTACTGTACTGTCCTCTACTGTACTGTCTTGACCCTACTGTACTGTCCTCTACTGTACTGTACTGTAATGTAATGTATTGTACCCTACTCTGCTGTCCTCTACTGTACTGTACTGTACTCTACTGTCCTCTACTGACTGTACTCTACTGTACTGTCCTCTACTGTACTGTCCTCTACTCTACTGTACTCTACTCTACTGTACTCTACTCTACTGTACTCTACCGTACTGTACTGTACTGTACTGTACTGTACTCTACTGTCCTCTACTCTACTGTCCTCTACTGTAATGTATTGTACTCTACTCTACTGTCCTCTACTGTACCGTACTCTACTGTAATGTATTGTACCCTATTGTTCTTTACTCTACTGTACTGTCCTCTACTGTACTGTACTGAACTCTACTGTACTGTAATGTATTTTATCCTACTCCACTGTCCTCTAATGTACTGTATTCTACTCTAATGTATTGTACTCTACTCTACTGTCCTCTACTGCACTGTCCTCTACTCTACTGACCTCTACTCTACTGTAATGTATTGTACTCTACTGTCCTCTACTGTACCGTACTCTACTGTAATGTATTGTACCCTATTGTTCTTTACTCTACTGTACTGTCCTCTACTGTACTGTCCTGTACTCTACTGTCCTCTACTCTACTGTTCTCTACTGGAATGTATTGTACCCTACTGTACTGTCCCCTACTATACTGTACTCTACTGTACTGTCCTCTACTGTACTGTAATCTACTGTCCTCTACTCTACTGTACTCTACTGTAATGTATTGTACCCTACTCTACTGTCCTCTACTCTACTGTACTGTCCTCTACTGTACTGTACTCTACTCTCCTGGCCTCTACTCTACTGTACTGTACCCTACTCTACTGTCCTCTACTCTTCTGTACTGTCCTCTACTGTACTGTCCTCTACTGTACTGTTCCCTACACTACTGTACTGTCCTCTACTGTACTGTCCTCTACTGTACTGTCCTCTACTGTACTGTCCTCTACTCTACTGTACTGTCCTCTACTGTACAGTATTGTATTGTTCCCAACTCTTCTACCCTCTACTGTACTGTACTCTACTGTAATGTATTGTACCCTACTGTACTGTACTCTACTGTAATGTATTGTACCGTACTGTACTCTCCTCAACTGTACCGTACTCTACTGTACTCTACTGTACTGTCCTCTACTCTACTCTTCTCTACTGTACTGTACTGTCTTCTACTGTACTGTCCTCTACTGTAATGTATTGTACCCAACTCTACTGCCTTCTACTGTACAGTACTCTACTGTAATGTATTGTACCCTACTCTACTGTCCTCTACTCTACTCTTCTCTACTATACTGTACTCTACTGTCCTCTACTGTACTGTACTCTACTGTAATGTATTGGACCCTACTCTACTGTCCTCGACTCTACTGCCATCTACTGTAATGTATTGTACCCTACTCTACTGTCCTCTACTCTACTGTCCTCTACTGTACAGTACTCTACTGTAATGTATTGTACCCTACTCTACTGTCCTCTACTCTACTCTTCTCTACTGTACTGTACTCTACTGTCCTCTACTGTACTGTACTCTACTGTAATGTATTGTACCCAACTCTACTGCCCTCTACTCTACTGTCCTCTACTGTACTGTCCCCTACTCTACTGTCCTCTACTGTACTGTCCTCTACTGTACTGTCCTCTACTGTACAGTACTCTACTGTAATGTATTGTACCCTACTCTACTGTCCTCTACTGTACTGTCCCCTAATCTACTGTCCTCTACTGTACTCTACTGTACTGTACTCTACTATACTGTACTGTAATGTATTGTACCCAACTCTACTGCCCTCTACTCTACTGTCCTCTACTGTACTGTCCCCTACTCTACTGTCCTCTACTGTACTGTCCTCTACTGTACAGTACTCTACTGTAATGTATTGTACCCTACTCTACTGTCCTCTACTCTACTCTACTCTACTGTACTGTACTGTACTCTACTGTCCTCTACTGTACTGTACTCTACTGTAATGTATTGTACCCTACTCTACTGTCCTCAACTGTAATGCATTGTACCCTACTCTACTGTCCTCGACTCTACTGTCATCTACTGTAATGTATTGTACCCTACTCTACTGTCCTCTACTGTAATGTACTCTACTATACTGTACTGTAATATATATTAAACCCTTCTCTACTGTCCTCTACAGTACTCTCCTCTACTGTAATGTATTGTACCCTACTGTACTCTACTGTCCTCTACTCTACAATGCTGTCCTCTACTATACTGTACTGTACTCTACTGTACTGTCCTCTACTGTATTGTACCCTACTCTACTGTCCTCTGCTGTACTGTACTCTACTGTACTCTACTGTACTCTACTATCCTCTACTGTACTGTCCTCTACTGTACTGTCCCCTACTCTACTGTCCTCTACTGTACTGTCCTCTACTGTATTGTACCCTACTCTACTGTCCTCTGCTGTACTGTCCCCTACTCTACTGTCCTCTACGGTACTGTACTCTACTGTACTGTACTCTACTATACTGTACTGTAATGTATTGTACCCAACTCTACTGCCCTCTACTCTACTGTCCTCTACTGTACTGTCCCCTACTCTACTGTACTGTCCTCTACTGTACTCTACTGTACTGTACTCCACTATACTGTACTGTAATGTATTGTACCCAACTCTACTGCCCTCTACTCTACTGTCCTCTACTGTACTGTCCCCTACTCTACTGTCCTCTACTGTACTGTCCTCTACTGTACTGTCCCCTACTCTGCTGTCCCCTACTCTGCTGTCCTCTACTGTACTGTCCCCTACTCTACTGTCCTCTACTGTACTCTACTGTACTGTACTCTACTATTCTGTACTGTAATGTATTGTACCCAACTCTACTGCCCTCTACTCTACTGTCCTTTACTCTACTGTCCTCTACTGTATTGTACCCTACTCTACTTTCCTCTGCTGTACTGTACTCTACTGTACTGTACTCTACTGTCCTCTGCTGTACTGTACTCTACTGTAATGTATTGTACCCAACTCTACTGCCCTCTACTCTCTGTCCTCTACTCTACTGTCCTCTGCTGTACTGTACTCTACTGTACTGGACAGGGCTGATGTAGAACACAGAGATGATCCAAATAAAAGTACATAATATGACATTATTAAAATGAGAATATACCTTTTTATACTACCATATGCAAATATAGATACTTAATACACACACACACACACACGGCACAGCACCCCCATACACACAGCACCCATACCAACATTCACAGCAACCCCCACCATCACTCACACACCACATCACACACCGCCTAACACAGACACTCACTTTTCAAGTCTGAACTGTAATACAGAAGGCTACTAGTCTCATAACTTAGCTCACTTCTAAGTTCAAATCCAGGTTGCATCACATCCGGCCATGATTGTGAGTCCCATAGGGTGGCATACAATTGGCCCAGCGTCATCCGGGTTTTGCTGGCCATCATTGTAAATAAGAATGTGTTCTTAACTAGCTTTCTTTGTTAAATAAAGGTAAAATAAAACATTAAGGTTATCCTACACCTGGGTAATTGTTGGTGTTGATTAGTTACTGCTGATGGGAGGATAAACTGACAGAGTGAGCTGCCTGCTTGCCAGCTGCACAGAAAGATAGATGGGACACATTTGAAGTTCACTGGTATTTAGCTATGTTTTTATAGATTTTAGGGCTGTAGCCCCTAAATTCTGGTAGTTTTTACATAAAATAATAAAACCATCACCAACACAATTTGCCGTTGGCACAATATAGCCAATGATGCGCAGCGCTGCCTCCTGCCCGGGTCGTAACCTCAGTGAACAGTGTCCGGCACTCCCACACAGCTAGCCCTCCTCATGGCAATGGGGTTTGTGAAATGTGAATTTTGACCAATCCCTGACAATCCACACATCAAAACGTAGCTTTACTTTGTAACCTGCTATGTTTTTTTAGTATCTCTGAAAACATCTGAATGAAAGTAGTGATAGAAAAACTTTGACCTTACTGTGCATTCAGAAAGCATTCAGAACCCTTGACTTTGACCTTACTGTGCATTCGGAAAGCATTCAGAACCCTTGACTTTGACCTTACTGTGCATTCGGAAAGCATTCAGAACCCTTGACTTTGACCTTACTGTGCATTCGGAAAGCATTCAGAACCCTTGACTTTGACCTTACTGTGCATTCGGAAAGCATTCAGAACCCTTGACTTTGACCTTACTGTGCATTCGGAAAGCATTCAGAACCCTTGACTTTGACCTTACTGTGCATTCGGAAAGCATTCAGGACCCTTGACTTTGACCTTACTGTGCATTCGGAAAGCATTCAGAACCCTTGACTTTGACCTTACTGTGCATTCGGAAAGCATTCAGGACCCTTGACTTTGACCTTACTGTGCATTCGGAAAGCATTCAGAACCCTTGACTTTGACCTTACTGTGCATTCGGAAAGCATTCAGGACCCTTGACTTTGACCTTACTGTGCATTCGGAAAGCATTCAGAACCCTTGATTTTGACCTTACTGTGCATTCGGAAAGCATTCAGAACCCTTGACTTTGACCTTTCTGTGCATTCAGAAAGCATTCAGAACCCTTGACTTTGACCTTACTGTGCATTCGGAAAGCATTCAGAAGACTTTTTCCACATTTTATTACATTATAGCCTTATTATAAAATTGATCAAATAAAACAATTTCCTCATCAATCTACACACAATACCTCAGAATGACGAAGCAAAAACGGGTTTTTAGAAATGTTTGCAAATGTATAAAAAATAAAATAAAATGAAATACCTTATTTACATAAGTATTCAGACCCTTTTTTATGAGACCCTAAATTGAGCTCAGGTGCATCCTGTTTCCATTGATCATCCATGAGATGTTTCTACAACTTGATTGGAGTCCACCTGTGATCAATTAAATTGATTGGACATGATTTGGAAAGGCACACACCTGTCTATATAAGGTCCCACAGTTGACAGTGCATGTCAGAACAAAAACCAAGCCATGAGGTCTAAGGAATTGTCCATAGAGCTCCAAGACAGGATTGTGTCGAGGCACAAATCTGGGGAATGGTACCAAAATATTTCTGCAGTATTGAAGGTCCCCAAGAACACAGTGGCCCCATCATTCTTAAATTAAATAAGTTTGGAACCACCAAGACTCTTTGGCCACTCAGTTAAACTGAGCAATCGGGGAGAAGGGCCTTGGTCAGGGAGGTGAGCTCCAGAATTTCTCTGTGGAGATGGGAGAACCTTCCAGAAGGACAACCATCTCTGCAGCACTCCACCAATCAGGCCTTTATGGTAAAATGGCCAGACAGAAACCACTCCTCAGTAAAAGGCACATGACATCCAACTTGGAGTTTGCCAAAAGGCACCCAAGGATTCTCAGACCATGAGAAACAAGATTCTCTGGTCTGATGAAACCAAGATTGAACTCTTTGACCTGAATGCCAAGTGTCACATCTGGAGGAGACCTGGCACCATCCCTACGGTGAAGCATGGTGGTGGCAGCATCATGCTGTGGGGATGTTTTTTAGGGACCGCGAGACAAGTCAGGATCGAGGCAAAAATGATCGGAACAAAGTACAGAGAGATGCTTGATGAAAACCTGCTCCAGAAGACTTAGGACCTCCTACTGGGGCAAAGGTTCACCTTCCAACAGGACAACGACCCGAAGCACACAGTCAAGACAACGCAGGAGTGGCTTCTGAACAAGTCTCTGAATGTCCTTGAGTGGCCCAGCCAGAGTCCAGACTTGAAACCGATCGATCATCTCCGGAGAGACCTGAAAATAGCTGTGCAGCGACGCTCCCCATCCAACCTGACAGAGCTTGAGAGGATCTGCAGAGAAGAATGAGAGAAACTCTCAAAATACAGGTGTGCCAAGCTTGTAGCATCCTATCCAAGCAGACTCAGGCTGTAATCACTGCCAAAGGTGCTTCAACAAAGTTAAGGGTCTGAATACTTACATAATTGTGAAATGTCATTGTTAGTTTTTTTGTCATTATGGGGTATTGTGTGCAGATTGATGAGGGAAAACAACTTTTATCCATTTTAGTATAAGTCAGTAGTGTAACAAAATGTGGAAAAAGTCAAGGGGTCTGAATACTTTCCGAATGCACTCTATAGTCAAAACGTCAGATGACTGTGAAACCCCCTCAGGACATTCACATACTTCTTGGCACACCGATTTCACTGGTTTCACAAAAAGGGCTGTCCCACAGATTTGAATGTTCTTAGCATGGCACTTGCTTTACAATTGGGCTCAATTCTTGTTAGTATCATAATGTACAGTATTGGCATTTTTAGACATGGGTAACAACTGCCACATTCATGTTTTCAAATGATTTATTATGTATTCTGGCGTCCATATTATTATTTAGCGTTAACAAATTATGATTACTGCATAGAGTTGGAGAATTCTCGCATAGCATTGTTTGTCGCATCACCTAACACCCTAATTCAGGTAAATATTTCAAATATTCAAAACCCCCAATTTACACCACTTCTGTAGAACGACTGTGTGTGTGTGTGTGTGTGTGTGTGTGTGTGTGTGTGTGTGTGTGTGTGTGTGTGTGTGTGTGTGTGTGTGTGTGTGTGTGTGTGTGTGTGTGTGTGTGTGTGTGTGTGCATCCACGTCATCAGCCCACACCCTCAGGAGGCCTCGCTTGCCTCCTGGCTGGAGTTACAAGACTTGGTCATCCTAGCATAAACCTGCTGACAATCCTTAGCGTTTGCTAATTCCCTTCTCCAAAAATGAGTGACCAACTCAGGACCCTGCCAACAAACTCTGTCTAGGAAGCCACAGTACAAGCTTTGCACAGAGGGACAACCAAACGCCACACCAAACGCTTTTATTTCACTCTCTGCCCCTTTAGTCTGAAGCAACACCCGTCAACAAGACATGGTGGATGACATGCAGAAGTCAGAGCCCAACAATGCCTTATATGATTACCAGACTCTGCCCAGGTCCTTAAGGCCTGCTAATAGCTGGCAGAAAGCAGTCTGGGAGCCACCCTGAAATATGTGCAGTGAGCATAACCACTGGCATAACAGCTCCAGACCTTCCCCAGACCAGGGGACTCTTGCAGGCACTCGAAGGGCCACATGAATGGTATAGATGACAGGCTGAGGCACTTGTCTCTCCTGGTTGGGTGGCAGGAAAGGGTTGGGCCAATGGGGTTATGATAGTGGATCATGTGCAAGTTAAGGAAGGAACAAAAGAGTGTGTTGTTTGTTTGCCTCCTCTGATTGAGACCAGGCAACGGTGGTAGAGTGATTAGGCTCCTGTGGATTGGGAAGAGAGAGCAAGAGAGCGAGAGAGCGAGAGAGAGAGAGAGAGAGAGAGAGAGAGAGAGCACAATAATGAGAGAAAGGGATAGCATCATCTCTAATTAAAACCAGTGGATGAGTGTCCTCTGGTCTGTGTTGTGAACTCCCAACCAGGGGCCCCCTAAGAATCCATGAGACAGCCAACAGTCCCATTAACATCAACAGCTCTGCAGCTGAGAGCAATTGGAGGGGAACAAAAATAAATGAGAAAGACTCCACTAGGATTGCCCACCAACTGCGCAAAAAACAGAGAAGGAATGAAAGGAGAGATGGAGGGAGAAGAGCTTTGGATGAAGTGAAAGGATGGAGGAACACTGAAGAAATACTACACCATATCTCTGTTGCTTGCAGTTATGTCAAATGTCTGAAACTTCTTTGGAGGTTTCATTGCATTCACAAAGGAGAGGGTTACTGTAATCTTTATCATTATTTATATCACAAGGATTTTGATCAAACATTTAGAATGTATGAAATAAAAAAGATTTATTTCATGAAATATATAATCACCATTTCGCCAGCCAATCTTCTCTAAAAGTGTTTAATTTGGTATCTAAATGCTTAAAGGTGAGTATAGAACATGCAGTATCCTTTACTGTAAGCGATGTTAAATATATGAAATGAGTCCCCCAGAGCACCAGAGTTGTACTATTGAACCCTACAAGCTCTCAGTGCTATGCTGTCTCAGTGAGCCAAGCCTCTTGACCGGAGAGCCTAGAGACCACAGTATCAGATTGTTACACAAATACATATGCATAAACCACCAGTTCTCATAACATTAGCATTTAACATTTTTCAAAAACTACATGAATGTGTCTAGTTTTGTCTTATAACCTAATCTCTCTGATAATTGCCTTGGAATTCATGAATTCTGACAAGGTGAATCTACATGCAAAACCACAGCGTGTCAGTAAGTGCAGGCTGGTGTTCCACGTACGGTCTTGGGTCTTTCTGACTTTCCCATTCACACAGAGGTACTCTTGTGCCGGTAAGGTCTTTAAATGGCCGGGTCTGTTCCGACCGCGATCTAACTAACACAGAGGAGGGCATTGAGGCATACCATCATACATTCAAAGGTCTGTTTGTGTGCTTGTCACCTGCCTGTCCTTTCAATCAAATCACATTTTATTCGTCACATGTGTCGAATACAACAGGTGTAGACTTTACTGGGGGAGGGGGTTCAACTAAGCTACATATGGAATTATTTTAAGAGGATCATACCAAGGATTTTTCTAGCTATTTGATTTTTAGGACCCCTTAGGTATCAGAGAAAAATATCAACAAATTATTTGATGAAACATTGAATTTGGCCTTACTGCTATTACTAGCACATAGAAACCCATTGAATAACAGATAGGCCTTACTGCTATTACTAGCCCATAGAAACACATTGAATAACTGATAGGCCTTATTGCTATAACTAGCCCATAGAAACACATTGAATAACAGATAGGCCTTACTGCTATTACTAGCCCATAGAAACACATTGAATATCAGATAGGCCTTACTGCTATTACTAGCCCATAGAAACACATTCATTAACAGATAGGCCTTACTGCTATTACTAGCCCATAGAAACCCATTGAATAACAGATAGGCCTTACTGCTATTACTAGCCCATAGAAACACATTGAATAACAGATAGGCCTTATTGCTATAACTAGCCCATAGAAACACATTGAATAACAGATAGGCCTTATTGCTATAACTAGCCCATAGAAACACATTCATTAACAGATAGACCTTACTGCTATAACTAGCCCATAGATACACATTGAATAACAGATAGGCCTTACTGCTATAACTAGCCCATAGAAACACATTGAATAACAGATAGGCCTTACTGCTATTACTAGCCCATAGAAACACATTCATTAACAGATAGACCTTACTGCTATAACTAGCCATAGAAACACATTCATTAACAGATAGACCGTATTGCTATAACTAGCCCATAGAAACACATTCATTAACAGATAGACCTTATTGCTATAACTAGCCCATAGAAACACATTCATTAACAGATAGACCTTACTGCTATAACTAGCCCATAGAAACACATTCATTAACAGATAGACCGTATTGCTATAACTAGCCCATAGAAACACATTCATTAACAGATAGGCCTTACTGCTATTACTAGCCCATAGAAACACATTGAATAACAGATATACCTTACTGCTATTACTAGCTCATAGAAACACATTCATTAACAGATAGACCTTACTGCTATTACTAGCCCATAGAAACACATTGAATAACAGATAGGCCTTACTGCTACTACTAGCCCATAGAAACCCATTGAATAACAGATAGGCCTTATTGCTATAACTAGCCCATAGAAACACATTGAATAACAGATAGGCCTTACTGCTATTACTAGCCCATAGAAACACATTGAATAACAGACAGGCCTTACTGATATTACTAGCCCATAGAAACACATTCAATAATAGCTTCTTACAAGGATAAACAGACAGTAAAAAAAATAATGAATCAAAAGGAAGTTTGTTCTGAAGTGTCTGTCATATATCTGAGAGATATAATAAAGATCAGGAAACCCTGTATTTTAGGCACTAAAGTATGTCCATATACCCTGTATATTTCCATTCAATTTTAAACTGGTGTCCGACTACCTTCAGACGAGTCTTGTGCGGCTTGCGGGTGTCTTAGAGCAAAGTGAGAGACTCCTTTCCATAGAGGGGTCATATTAATGTGTAGCCCAAACCGTTCAGACAGAAGTTGGCAGATCGTCTGTACTTCAGACGACTCCGATGACGCTGGTGGGGGTCGTAGAGCAGAACGGATGACACCATCGTGTTCATGAGAGTCTCATCTTTACATAGAGGGTTCAATGCCAAAAAAACAGATTCTCTAGCTTTAACTGACTGATTTTGATTGGAATTAGATTTTCACGGGGACGCGTACTGTACATCAACTCTAGGGGGTTAAAAACTAACAAAAATTTAGACAAAATACAACTGGAAATAGTAACACAATTAAATAACAATAACGACACTGTATACAAGGAGTACCGGTACTGAGTCCATGTGCAGGGGTACAAGGCAGTTGAGGGAATTGAGGTAATATGCACATGTAGGTAGGGGTAAAAGTGACAAGGCAATCAGTATAGGTAATTTAAAAAGTAGCAGCAGTGTATGTGGAGAGTGTGTCTATCTGTGAGTGAGAGTGTGGCATCAATATATGTGTGTGTGTGTGTGTGTGTGTGTGTGTGTGTGTGTGTGTGTGTGTGTGTGTGTGTGTGTGTGTGTGTGTGTGTGTGTGTGTGTGTGTGTGTGTGTGTGTGTGTGTGTGTGTGTGTGTGTGTGTGTGTGTGTGTGCGTGCGTGCGTGTGTGTGTATGTGTGTGCGTGTGTGTGTGTGTGTGTTGGAGTGTCAGTGTGAGTGTGGGGAGAGTACCCTTGGAAAAGGGTGTCTAGGGCTACTCTTACAATAAAAGGTGCTATCTAGACCCTAAAAGAGTATTTCAGCTGTCCTCATAGGATAATCCTTTGAAGAACCCTTTTTGGTTCCAGTTAAAACACTTTTGGTTACAAGTAGAACCCTTTTGGTTCCATTTAGAACACTTTCCACAGAGGTCTCTACATGGAACCCAAAAGGGTTGTACCTAGAACCAAATAGAGTTGTCCTATGGGGACAGCCGAAGAACCCTTTTGGAACCCTTTTTTCTAAGAGTGTAGACATATTTCTGCACTGGGTATTTTCAAAGGTCTCGAGAAATCAACCAAAAACAATCAACTGGAAAGATAAAGAAAGATCCTAGAAAGACAATTGGATTGATTTATTAAAACCAAACCAATTGCTACAGACAACCCCAAATATGGATTTGTAATCAGCTCTTTTGTATACGTGCTAATCATAGTAAATTACAGTGTAAATTAGTCAGACATAGGGGCAAGTCTAAATGAACAGGTTCAAGGGCTGACATGATCCTCTTCTTCGAACATTATCCTCTTCCCGATCCTGAATCCCTGTTCAACAAAGATCTCAGACGAATCCAATGGGAAGTGTAACACAGCCAAAACCAGGCATTCATCCCCCTATACTTTCATTCTTTTACTGCTTTTGTACTCTGTCCATGTAAAACAAGGTATCAAGTACACACACGCATACACAAACTCACACGCACACACATACACACACACACACACGTGCACACACACACATAAACATTCATCCCCCCACACTCCACTGCCCCAGTGTCTTTCTCTGAAAAAAAAATGAAAAAATCTAATTTCTTTACAGTGGCACCATAGTGATCAGTAGGCACGGTGCTCGTGGGCCTTTAAAGCAGCTCTTTTCAAAGCGGTGCCATCTCCATATGGTGGACAGGATAATCCTTTATCCTCCATCTTCAGCTCTCGCTCCTTCTCTCTCTCGCCCCGGGCTACCTTTGTAGCTCTGCATCAGTTAGCACAGTGATTAATACAACAAACCTGCAGTTTAGAAGTAATGGTACACAATTAACATCTCCACCATAAAGGGGTATGCTTAACGCCCGCGCCACTGCTCCCCTCTGCATGGGAAATACGTGTTTGTCCCCGATTCATGTTCTGTGAGAAGTGGCTAGGGCCGTGCTTTGTGTTGCGATGCCATCCTAGTGTTAATCTTATTATAGCGAGCTGCAAATGAAGCTCTGTCACACACAACACACACACAATTAGCAAGAATGTGCTGTAACACACAAAGACACAGAAATACACACACACTTATACACATGCCATTTATCATTATGCCACAATGTAAACGCCAACACAGCCACTTCAACACTAACCTAACGTAGCAGGAGTAAAATAAACGCCTGAATGTAGATCCCCTACATACTTGTCTTGACGAGAAAGGGGAGGTTCTCTTCTGCACTGTTCAACCAATCCAGTGAATGTGGAGGAGGTAAGATGGAGTGTTGCCTTGTTAACATCCAAAAGCGGAAGTCAGGTCACAGGCCGATCCAGTTGTTGGGGACTCGGCTACTTCAACACCAGCATGGAGAACCAAACACTGATCGATCGCGTAATATCAATATCTTGTTGCTCTTTTCTATTTCACCCTTCTCCTGCTCCTACTCCTCCTGCTCTTCTCCATACTGCTCCTCCTTTTCCTCATCCTTTTCCTGTTGTCTAATTATGAGCATATTGAAAACAGGACAGTATGCATTGGTAAATAGACCTGTATTTACAGTATGCTGTCATGCGCTCTGGGGGAGAGGGTGGGGGGGGGGCGAAAGGTGGGAGGGTGGAGGAGGCGGTGAAAGGGTCCTTGGAGTGCTGGGGGAGGGGCTGATTTGTTGTGATTGACAGGTACCTTGAGACTGCCCTGATGGAGATGTAAAAGCCTGTATGCTAACAGCCTGTGTGACTGGCTGCAGATATACTCTGCACCCCTGTTCTGCACAGACACTCAAACACATGCACGTGGCACAGACACTCAAACACATGCACGTGGCACAGACACTCAAACACATGCACGTGGCACAGACACTCAAACACATGCACGTGGCACAGACACTCAAACACATGCACGTGGCACAGACACTCAAACACATGCACGTGGCACAGACACTCAAATACATGCACGTGGCACAGACACTCAAACACATGCACGTGGCACAGACACTCAAACACATGCACGTGGCACAGACACTCAAATACATGCACGTGGCACAGACACTCAAACACATGCACGTGGCACACCCCCTGTATTTGGTGACACACAAACACTCAAATGATTTGATTTGACTAGGCTGAGAGGAGAATGTATTGCCTTCCTCAATTTGTTTTGACCAAATAAAAATATGCTATTACATACTCTCCTATAGGATTTGTTTCATGTAATTCCTATAAACAATTGCCCTTTCGCCTTCAAAACAGAGCTTTGTAGTTAGGAATTGTTTACAGAGTTAGTGTTGGGAGTTGAATGCAGTTGGATTTCTGGGAACTCTGTGAGCAAATGTTCCCCTCTCTCACATAAATTGTTGTTAGAATAAAGTTTACAGGATGATAGTGTTACAACATAATTAATTATTGCAAAACATTGCCCCGTGGAAATATACTATCAACTGTTAGGGATTCTTCTAACTGTACAGATTTGATGTGAGGAATACTCAGTTTACACAGATCTTCTGCGATCACACAGGGCAGATCTGTATTCACATTATGTTAAAGAATATTTCACACTTACAGTACGTTTGTGCTTTTCAGTACTGGTCCCCCATGGGAATCACTATGCTCTATCAACTGAGCCATACTGCACATGCCTGCCCACCTGACAAACAGACCAAATCCCATACATTTTTGGGGGCTTTAAAACAATAAATGGCATTGTTCTTTTGGACATGTGCACTGTTATTGTGACACATCATCTGATAACAATTTAAATCATTATAGATAGATCTATAAACGTGTTTAACCAAAAATAGGAGTAGCATAATCATCATGTAATTATTACCCTCCTTATTTTCAAAAGAAATGTGTATATATGTAACCCATATCACTGAGCTCCTACCAGCTTTGCTTCCTATACTGTCCCCATACTGTGCTCGAACCAGTGGTCCTCTGATCGCAAACACGTGTGGTATATCACACAATACAGTTGAGGAACAATAGGAAAGTAATTATTCTTTGAGAGTTGATAAACTTGTAATCTCACTTTTGAGAAAATTGCATTTTTGGTGTCTCAGTGAGAGAGCTCTTCTTTGTCTACAACCATTCAGCATCGTTCACACCCTCTTAAGCTTTAGCCCCACCCATCTCGTTTCGCTCTCGGAGTGCACGTTTGACGCTTTGGCCGATGATTTGTTTACCTCTGGATAATATGAAAACAGCCTAACCAGCTCTGCTGGCAACAATTTCATTACGCTTTTTTGCCAATGTTTACTGACACCTGACATATTCTACGGGTGTTGTACACTTTAGTTTAACTTCTTGGTGACGGGGCAGTAATTTTCACATCCGGATTAAATGCATGCCCAAATTCAACTGCCTGCTACTCATCCCAGGAAGATAAGATATGCATATGCATATTATTAGATTATTAGATTTGGATAGAAAACACTCTGAAGTTTCTAAAACTGTTTGAATCATGTCTGTGAGTATAACAGAACTTATTTAGCAGGCGAAACCCCGAGGACAAACCATTCAGATTTTTTTTTTTTTGGAGGTCACTCTCATTTCAATGGGTTTTCATTGGGAATCCAGATTTCTAAGCAACCTTCTTGCAGATCCTACCGCTCAACAGTCATTAGAAATTGGTTGAGGTTTTTCCATTGTGTAATGAAGAAGTACAGCCATCTTGAAGTGTACTGTTAGATAGAGGCGCGTAACCAGAAAGCTAGCTACAGTTTGTTTTCCTCCTGTATTTTATTTATTTATTTTTCTTTATTTAACTAGGCAAGTCAGTTAAGAACAAATTCTTATTTTCAATGACGGCCTAGGAACAGTGGGCCAACTGCCTGTTCAGGGGCAGAACGACAGATTTGTACCTTGTCACCTCAGGGGTTTGAACTTGCAACCTTCCGGTTACTAGTCCAACGCTCTAACCACTAGGCTACCCTGCCGCCCCACAGATCATCCAGTCTTCAATTATATCGATTATTTACATTACAAAATACCTAAAGTTGTATTACAAAAGTAGTTTGAAATGTTTTGGCAAAGTTTACAGGTAACTTTTGAGATATTTTGTAGTCATGTTGCGCAAGTTGGAACCAGTGTTTTTCTGGATCAAACGCGCCAAATAAATTGACATTTTGGATATATCGATGAAATTAATCGAACAAAAGGACCATTTGTGATGTTTATGGGACATATTGGAGTGCTAACAAAAGAAGCTCGTCAAAGGTAAGGCATGAATGATATTTTTATTTCTGGGTTTTGTGTTGCGCCTGCAGGGTTGAAATATGCTTTTCTCTCTTTGTTTACGGAGATGCTATCCTCAGATAATAGCATTGTTTGCTTTCGCCGAAAAGCCTTTTTGAAATCTGACATGTTGGCTGGATTCACAACAAGTGTAGCTTAAATTTGCTATCTTACATGTGTGATTTCATGAAAGTTTGATTTTTATAGTAATTTATTTGAATTTGGCGCTCTGCAATTTCACTGGATGTTGGCCAGGTGGGACGCTATCCCAGAGAGGTTAGACATGTAGCTAGCTACTTGGGTAAACAATGAATCTAGCTAGGTAAACAATGTGTAAGATCACACACGCCACGCAACGTTAGCTAATGAGCCAGCCAGCTAACGCTAGTTAAACAACAATGAACATCGTGCCAAATCATGTCTTTTACTACCCTGGGTGAATCTGCTGGGGGCTAACCAATCAGGTTCAATGTTAGCAAGCTAACATTAGGCTCTAACTAGCAAAGCAAACAGTTCTGGGATACAAATAATAACGTCATGCACGTAACGTTAGCTAGGGAGCCAACCACCTAAATATAACTTTTTGGTAAAAACTCAACTCGTCGTGTTCGGAGGACAAAGAATGCTGAGTTGCATCCAAAGAACACCATACCTACTGTGAAGCATGGGGGTGGAAACATCATGCTTTGGGGCTGTTTTTCTGCAAAGGGACCAGGACCACTAATACGTGTAAAGGAAAGAATGAATGGGGCCATGTATCGTGAGATTTTGAGTGAAAACCTCCTTCTATCAGCAAGGGCATTGAAGATGAAACGCGGCTGGGTCTTTCAGCATGACAATGATCCCAAACACACCGCCCAGGCAACGAAGGAGTGGCCTCGTAAGAAGCATTTCAAGGTCCTGGAGTGGCCTAGCCAGTCTCCAGATCTCAACCCCATAGAAAATCTTTGGAGGGAGTTGAAAGTCTGTGTTGCCCAGCAACAGCCCCAAAACATCACTGCTCTAGAGGAGATCTGCATGGAGGAATGGGCCAAAATACCAGCAACAGTGTGTGAAAACTTTGTGAAGACTTGCAGAAAACGTTTGACCTCTGTCATTGCCAACAAAGGGTATATAACAAAGTATTGAGATAAACTTTTGTCCAAATACTTATTTTCCTCCATATTTTGCAAATAAATTCATAAAGAATCCTACAATGTGATTTTCTGGATTTCTTTTCTCATTTTGTCTGTCATAGTTGAACTGTACCTATGATGAAAATTACAGGCCTCTCATATTTTTAAGTAGGAGAACTTGCACAATTGGTGGCTGACTAAGTAATTTTTTGCCCCACTGTATGTATTGTATAGAGCAGAGGGAACAGTCACTAAGGTGAAGTGCTGTTCCATTCAACTCCGGCCTACCCTCCCCCGAAAGCACCCAATGGCTATTTCATATGGAAATTGAGAGGAGTAGCAGGCGCAATGGCCATGTGTGTGTTTGCTGTTCTACTCCATTCCATTTGAATAAAAACATGGTTAATATATATATCTGACATGGAATATATATATACACTGCTCAAAAAATTATAGGGAACACTAAAATAGCACATCCTAGATCTAAATGAATGAAACATTCGTATTAAATACTTTTTTCTTTACATAGTTGAATGTGCTGACAACAAAATTATCAATGGAAATCCAATGTATCAACCCATGGAGGTCTGGATTTGGAGTCACACTCAAAATTAAAGTGGAAAACCACACTACAGGCTGATCCAACTTTGATGTAATGTCCTTAAAACAAGTCAAAATGAGGCTCAGTAGTGTGTGTGGCCTCCACGTGCCTGTATGACCTCCCTACAACGCCTGGGCATGCTCCTGAAGAGGTGGCGGATGGTCTCCTGAGGGATCTCCTCCCAGACCTGGACTAAAGCATCTGCCAACTCCTGGATAGTCTGTGGTGCAACGCGGCGTTTGTGGATGGAGCGAGGCATGATGTCCCAGATGTGCTCAATTGGATTCAGGTCTGGGGAACGGGCAGGTCAGTCCATAGCATCAATGCCTTCCTCTTGCAGGAACTGCTGACACACTCCAGCCACATGAGGTCTAGCATTGTCTTGCATTAGGAGGAACCCAGGGCCAACCGCACCAGCATATGGTCTCACAAGGGGTCTGAGGATCTCATCTCGGTACCTAATGGCAGTCAGGCTACCTCTGGCGAGCACATGGGCCCCCCAAAGAAATGCCACCCCACACCATGACTGACCCACCGAAAAAACGGTCATGCTGGAGGATGTTGCAGGCAGCAGAACGTTGTCCACGGCGTCTCCAGACTGTCACGTCTGTCACATGTGCTCAGTGTGAACCTGCTTTCATCTGTAAAGAGCACAGGGCGCCAGTGGCGAATTTTCTAATCTTGGTGTTCATGGCAAATGTGGATGTCGGGCCCTCATACCACCCTCATGGAGTCTGTTTCTGACCGTTTGAGCAGACACATGCACATGTGTTGCCTGCTGGAAGTCATTTTGCAGGGCTCTGGCAGTGCTCCTCCTACTCCTCCTTGCACGAAGGCGGAGGTAGCGGGTTGTTGCCCTTCTACGGCCTCCTCCACGTGTCCTGATGTACTGGCCTGTCTCCTAGTAGCACCTCCATGCTTTGGACACTATGCTGACAGACACAGAAAACCTTCTTGCCACAGCTCGCATTGATGTCCCATCCTGGATGAGCTACACTACCTGAGCCACTTGTGTGGGTTGTAGACTCCATCTCATGCTACCACTAGAGTGAAAGCACTGCCAGCATTCAAAAGTGACCAAAACATCAGCCAGGAAGCATAGGAACTGAGAAGTGGTCTGTGGTCCCCACCTGCAGAACCACTCCTTTATTGGGGGTGTCTTGCTAATTGCCTATAATTTCCACCTGTTGTCTATTCCATTTGCACAACAGCATGTGAAATGTATTGTCGATCAGTGTTGCTTCTTAAGTGGACAGTTTGATTTCACAGAAGTGTGATTGACTTGGAGTTACATTGTGTTGTTTAAGTGTTCCCTTTATTTTTTTGAGCAGTGTATATACACACACATACATATATACACACACACACACACACACACAACTCAAACAAAAAATCTGTCTCACTTTCCAGTTCAATCTCTTCCATAATCTGGTGCAAATCTGTATACTTAGACTTTGACTTCGCTTTTCCTTATTTATTCGCCATAATGTCTTCAATGAAATCGTTGAAAATACAACTTTCCAAAATACTGCTGTGCGTAACAAGCGTCACAGCAACTCCTCTGATAGTCAAGGCGAGAATGGAGTTCCTTACGCGTGAATTTACAAACAAGGAATGGTGGTCCAACCCAAAACGATTACATACTGGCGTTTACCTCAGCTTATTGGCTATCTACCCAGCTAGATTTCAAGAAGATCAGTGGTCATTGGGCAGAAATACCTTCAATCAACGAAGCTTCGCTAAAATTATTGGTGCGCAAGGTAGTCATTGCTCGTTGTCTTCAAATTAGTTCACTTCAGTCAATACTCCCCAGTCAATACAATGACGTTTGGCTGTGTTGCAAACATCCAGAGGAATGCACTGAAACCAACCATGACTAGATAAACGATGGTTTACCATGAGTAATTATGTCGAATGCTCCGTAAAAAATTCACGGCACAAACGGGTTACAAAATTTCGATTTAGGCTATAAAAATGGATTTCATCAAAGAAAACAGCACTTGATTTGACCACTGGGACCCTCAGGAAGAGAAATAAGAGCAAGATTTCAGAATGTAAGTCATAATTTTACCTTCAGATGTGAATGTGTAAAACCTGTCATGACGGAAATTGTTTTTGTTGTTGATTGCTCTTCTCAAACAAAGGCATGGTATTTGTTCTCTGTAATAGCTATTTTAAACCGGAAAACGTAGTTTGATTACCAAGATCCTAATCTTTTGAAGGATGTAAAGACACTTGCATTTTCAAGAATGTTTAATGTTACGATGTTGTATTTTTTTAGTTGTCACTCTGAAATTTCCCCTGATGTTGATCCCTGTACGGGGATTGCAGCCATAATTAGGTTAATGAAGGAAACTCCAATTTCCTGTGGAGTTTAACTAAATCATTGGCCCGCTCCATGAGCACAGACATTGATCTGGCACCATGGGACAGCCCCTTTCTACTGTTACGAATAAAAAACGCACCCTAAAGAAATCCCTTCAGACCAGCTTACCTCGATTACCACGAGAGGGCTAAGGTTTGAGTAGATTGCTAAATCTTTTAACCATACCATGAGGTTAAACTCTGAGACTATCGATCTGACAGAATAAGAGCAAATCTTTGATACTAATTACTAGTCTGCAGCTAGGAATTCTATACCATTGAATGCGAAGGCCGACAACCGCCGAAACATCTCTTCTATAACAACATTGCTGAATGTAACTCTGAACCAGCCATTCTATCCATGGAAGAGAGAGAGGGGGCAGAAAAACTCTCCAACAGAAAGACGGACGATCCCAACAGAGATCACGAAGACACACTGAGCGTAAATATATATATTGATTGCAATTATTCCCGAATGAGTGAGCGTGCAAAGAATTAGCATTTCAATGAATATGATTATCAAGTGTGTAGTGATTCATTTGTGTAATTCCAACCTTTCTCAGTCTACACCCACTTTCCTTTTGTCCACCAAGCCGTAATACTGGTTTAGCCCACTAGGGCACATCCCCTATCATTTCCTTGTAACCATATCCACTTTGTTTGTTTGTTTGTATGTGCATTTCTGTGATTTTTTTTGTTAATAAATAAATGATTGAGGCTATTGATGTATGGATTCATAGTGAAGACTGGGTTCGTGCAGATAACCAACAATTTACGACGTTTGGAATGAGACCAACGTGAGGTAAAGAATAATTAATTAATTAGAAGTCTAATTGATCAGATATTAAAATACAGTGGGGCAAAAAAGTATTTAGTCAGCCACCAATTGTGCAAGTTCTCCCACTTAAAAAGATGAGAGAGGACTGTAATTTTCATCATAGGTACACTTCAACTATGACAGACAAAAATGAGAAAAAAAATCCAGAAAATCACATTGTAGGATTTTTTATGAATTTATTTGCAAATGATGGTGGAAAATAAGTATTTGGTCAATAACAAAAGTGTATCTCAATACTTTGTTATATACCCTTTGTTTGCAATGACAGAGGTCAAATGTTTTCTGTAAATCTTCACAAGGTTTTCACACACTGTTGCTGGTATTTTGGCCCATTCCTCCATGCAGATCTCCTCTAGAGCAGTGATGTTTTGGGGCTGTTGCTGGGCAACACGGACTTTCAACTCCCTCCAAAGATTTTCTATGGGGTTGAGATCTGGAGACTGGCTAGGCCACTCCAGGACCTTGAACTGCTTCTTACGAAGCCACTCCATACCCGGGCGGTGTGTTTGGGATCATTGTCATGCTGAAAGACCCAGCCACGTTTCATCTTCAATGCCCTTGCTGATGGAAGGAGGTTTTCACTCAAAATCTCACGATACATGGCCCCATTCATTCTTTCCTTTACATGGATCAGTCGTCCTGGTCCCTTTGCAGAAAAACAGCCCCAAAGCATGATTTTTCCACCCCATGCTTCACAGTAGGTATGGTGTTCTTTGGATGCAACTCAGCATTCTTTGTCCTTCAAACACGTCGAGTTGAGTTTTTACCAAAAAGTTATATTTTGGTTTCATCTGACCATATGACATTCTCCCAATCTTCTTCTGGATCATCCAAATGCTCTCTAGCAAACTTCAGATGGGCCTGGACATGTACTGGCTTAAGCAAGGGGACACGTCTGGCACAGACACCAGAAATCTTGCTTGTTTGTAGGTGACCAAATACTTATTGTTTGTAGGTTAGGTTTTGCGACCCAAATAATTTTTGGGACATTTCTGACCTGGACAAAGTTCTCCAAACACTTCCCAATTGTTTGGGCAGTTCAAGACTGCAGACATTTGCTCTTCTCCCATCCTGCACACACATGTTCATAGTTGTTTTCATTACTAATAATAACTTTGGAAAAGTGTGCGTTTCTATCAAATTTAGTGCCTTATTACGTTATAATAGGTTCAGCATGTCGTGTTATGTCGTTTCTACTCTAGCATAATATTTGTGTATATTCCTTATATTCCTTATAAGCACGGACACACGAGGTAACATTACTCATTTCATAACCTTTATGGTGTTATACTCAATGCTTAGGTAGCTAGCTACATTCTTCTATTAGCTCTGGAAAACAATGCTAATTGCATCAGAGAAGTATTAGCTTGTGCTGTATTTTGAAGCTACCATGGCCTTGTGACTCCCAAGTGGCACAGCGGTCTAAGGCATAGTGCTAGAGGTATCACTACAGACACCCAGTCTCAAATCCAGACTGCGTTTCTATCAAAGTAAGTGCCTTATTACGTTAATAGTTTCTGTATGTGAACTGTACGTCCAATTACAAAATGAACTGTTCCTTAATCATCTCACCTGTTAGTTGGCGGTGAACGATGTGGCAGTTGAGGGCTGCGTTGATCAGATGGGAAAATATATTCTTATACCACTTGGTCATTTTCTGAGTGCATTCCACAAAGCTGTTTATCATGTCCGCCTTATCCACTGCCCCCATTTTGAGGTTATAGTCAAACACGCAGTCTCGTTTGATATTTCTTTCTCCCGTCAAGTGGTCCAACTTCCCTATGGCCGACATGGTTGCTGTATGGACAGTGGAGAGGACATGGATGTCTCGTTTGTCCTGCCACTTTACTGCCAGCTGTTGACATTTCTTATTTTGTTTAACGGGTCATTTAGGATGGCAGTAGCATTGTTGATTAAATGCAGTCATCGCAGCAGAACTAGGAAGCAGTCTTGGGAAAAGAAGGTGGCAGAGAAGGGAGTTGCAAACATAGGATCTGTGCTCCAGTATTCTCTTAGGGAGTTCTTCTTTACAATCCCCATGAGAAGGACTGTCACCAGGAAGGTGAACATTTCACTAATTATGGTTGACCCCCCCCACTCCTGGCTCTCTCTTCTCCTGTAGCTCCAAGGCATAGCGATTGGTCTCTGCTATGTCTCACACCAGCTCCTCTGTCAGAAACAACTTGAAGCACTCTGCTTCAGATGGAATTGGCAAGGGGTGTTGCACTCCAGACTGGGACTCATTAAAGCAAACAGCAGGGCCAGGAGGGGTGAATTGGCTGGCAGCCTTCCAGCTACCACAGAACTTCTGTACTTCATCCACTGTTGGTCTGCCTCCATCACCACCAGCATCTTCAAAGGGAACTGGGACTTCGTCAGTGGACAAGGAGTCCTCAGATTCAGGGTTCTCAATGGCTGGGGGGGAAGCTCCTCACTGTCACTGTCAGAATCTGAATCCTGAAATTCAGACTTCATTTGTGAGTTGTCTCCTTTTGAAAGACATTGCTAATGCTACAGCTTATCTCACTAGCTACATACATAAACAACAACACTGAATGGCTCAGAGTGGGAGTGAGAGGTTACGTGATTGACTGCCTGCACGTGCCATTTGTATCAATAAATCACTTTCAGAAAATGTCTTGTGTGGTAATTATTTATATATTTACTGTTTTATTCACGTTTTTCAAGTAACAATGATAAATCATGCATTCTGACTCTTGCTTAGATTGTAATGGGCACATATTATGTGTGTAAAATACTTTTTTGAAGGTTGTACTGATTATAATGAGCTAAGCTAATTCCAGCTATGTGTGGAGCCATGTTTGCTGACATACAATGCATACAATCGTCTGTCGGACCAAAGATGCTATCACAAAATGAGGTGAGTAAAGGGTTCACACATTTTTTGAGAAATTCAGGAAGTGAATGGTGGGATGTGAACGATGGTAGACACCCCTTCAACACGCATACTATAAACATACCAAACTCATCTTGTCTTCTCTTATTATCTTTCGTTTCTGTGAGGAAAAAAGCATGGCTGCGCGCTGAAACGAATCGTTGGATTACTTTAGATTTCTAAAAAGTGTTTTACTCAATTACTTTGAACAATAGTGAGCTCATCCGTGATGTGATTAATTCTATACATTAATTGCTATTAGCTAATTCATATTGTAGTTTATGTCAGTCGAGAGTTATGACCCGCTTGTGTTGCGTCAATCTTTCCTCAGTTAGCGCTAGGACAAATGTAGCCTACATTTTTCCGGTTTGGATGAGGTGGATGATTGTGTTATGTGAATATCTGAACATTGCATCCAAAAATAGACTGACCACATTCTGGACATACCTTTGTAAGGACTGTGTTTGTGTAAATAGTTTCTGAAATAACACTGTGGCCAGCTCAAATGCTGATTGTTGCATCATTGGAAACTAGCCATTCTAAATAAGCATTCTAAATAAGCGTTCTAGTCACACGGGTGTGATCATATGCTTCAGGGACCACTGTACAACAATCACACCCATGTGTGAAAGGGTTAACCAACAATGCTTGTAGTTAAACAATTTTATTTGTATTTACAGATGGCATACAAGTTTTTTATTAAGGCACATGAAAGTTCACATGTTCCAGAAGTCATTTCTGACATTTTAAAAAACGTTCACCACTATAACGGTGCCTCTGCACCGGTGCATCAAATTAAGTAACATAATTAAAAAAATCGGAATCTGTCAGTTTAAATTAGAAATAAAGTGGCTTGCAAAAGTATTCACCCCCTTGGCATTTTTCCTATTTTGTTGCCTTACAACATGGAATTCAAATTGATTTTTGGGGGGGTTGTATCATTTGATTTACACAACATGCCTACCACTTTGAAGATGCAAAATATTTTTTCTTGTGAAACAAACCAGAACTAAGACCAAAGAAATGAAAACTTGAGCATGCATAACTATTCCTCCCCCCCCTGCACCTTCTGCAGCAATTACAGCTGCTAGTTTCTTGGGTTATGTCTCTATGAGCTTGGCATATCTAGCCACTGTGATTTTTGCCCATTCTTCAAGGCAAATTTGCTCCTGCTCCTTCAAGTTGTATGGGTTCCGCTGGTGTACAGCAATTTTTAAGTCATACCACAGATTCTCAATTGGAATGAGGTCTGGGCTTTGACTAGCCATTCCAAGACATCGAAATGTTTCCCATTAAACCACTCGAGTGCTGCTTTAGCAGTATGCTTCAGATCATTGTCCAGCTAGAAAGTGAACCTCCGTTCCAGTCTCAAATCTCTGGAAGACTGAAACAGGTTTCCCTTAAGAATTTTCCTGTATATAGCTCCATCCATCATTCCTTAAATTCTGACCAGTTTCCCAGTCCCTGCCAAAGACAAACATCTCCACAGCATGATGGGACACCACCATGCTTCACTGTGGGGATGGTGTACTCGGGGTGATGAGAGGTGTTTGGTTTGCGTCAGACACAGCGTTTTCCTTGATGGTCAAAAAGCTTAATCTTAGTCTCATCTGACCAGAGTACCTTCTTCCATTCTAAATAAGTGTTGTCATCACACTGGTTGGAGCATACGCTGCAGGGACCACTGTAAGAAGGATTTGGTGATATGTGTGAAAAGGTTCAAAAAGATTCTGCTGAAGTCTCCAGTCATCTAAAATGATGGGGGGGGTCTGAAAGTGCCTTGTACTCTACTGCTCTGTATGAAAAAGTATTAATATGCATGGAATGCTTATTATAAAGGGAAAACAAATCTGGCATTCTGGCGCCCGACGTCACCCCCAGCTCGGCACCTCCCAAATTACAAATGAAGCTCTGCATATGGACGAGGGAATGCTGTCACCTCCAAGTAGGTGTTTGTCTGCTTGTGTGCCTTCACAAATTAAACTCAACTGGAAGCTTCATTAAATAGTACCCGCAAAACACCAGTCTCAATGTCAACAGTAAAGAGGGATGCTGGCCTTTTAGGCAGAGTTCATCTGTCCAGTGTCTGTGCACTTTTGCCCCTCTTAATATTTTATTTTAATTGGCCTGTCTGAGATATGCCTTTTTCTTTGCAACTCTGCCTAGAAGGCAAGCATCTCGGATTCGCCTCTTCACTGTTGAGGTTGAGACCGGTGTTTTGTGGGTACTATTTAATGAAGCTGCCAGTTGAGGACTTGTGAGGCGTCTGTTTCTCAAACTAGACACTCTAATGAACTTGTCCTCTTGCTCAGTTGTACACCGGGCCTCCCATCTCCTGTTCCTATTCTGGTTAGAGCCATGTTACGATGTTCTGTGAAGGGAATAGCACACAGCGCTGTACGAGACCTTCAGTCTCTTGGCAATTTCTCGCATGGAATAGCCTTCATTTCTCGGCTTACGGACAACAAAGTCAAGATATTGGAGTGGCCATCACAAAGCCCTGACCTCAATCTTATAGAAAATGTGTAGGTAGAGCTGAAAAAGCTTGTGCGAGCAAGGAGGCCTACAAACCTGACTCTGTTACACCAGCTCTGTCAGGAGGAATGGGCAAAAAAATCACCTAAATTATTATGGGAAGCTTGTGGAAGGCTACCTGAAACCTTTGACCCAAGTAAAAAAAGCAATGCTATGCTACCAAATACTAATTCAGTGTATGTAAACGTATGACCCACTGGGAATGTGATGGAAGAAAATAAAAGCTGAAATAAATCATTCTCTCTGCTATTATTCTGACATATCACATTCTTAAACTAAAGTGGTGATCCTAACTGACCTAAGACAGGGAAATTTTACTTAATGTCAGGACTTGTGAAAAACTGAGTTTAAATGTATTTGGCTAAGGTGTATGTAAATTTCCGACTTGAACTTTTCATACAGTTTGTGGAGTGTTTGAAATATTAGTTTTAATGACTCCAACCTAAGTCTATGCAAACTTCTGATTTCAACTGTAGATATTCCATAAAAAATCGTCCATTTCCAGCTACAATAGTCATTTACAACATTAACAATATCTACACTTGTAACGCACTTCTATGCGTAGTTGGTGCGGAGTCAGGCGCAGGAAGCAGAGGGTAAAGGACAATGTTTTATTCCAGCACTGGAAAATGGTCACGCCAAAACACCAGGCGCAATAACAAGACCGGCCCAAAACCAGGACCCAAACAGTCCGGAGAAAAACAAGAAAGCGCACAACCACAAACATGAACAGAAGAAAATAAGCCCGGCGGGCATTACCGGCTTAAATAGCCCAACTAAAACCTAAACAAGGAACAGGTGTAACAAATAAGACAAAACCAACAGAAAAGGGAAAAGGGATCGGTGGCAGCTAGTAGACCGGTGACGACGACTGCCGAGCGCCGCCCGAACAGGAAGAGGAGCCACCTTCGGTGGGAGTCGTGACAACACTGTTTGTCTGATCAATTTTATGTTATTTTAATGGACAGAAATGTGCTTTTCTTTTAAAAACAAGAACATTTCTAAGTGACCCCAAACTTTTGAACGGTAGTGTATGTACATACAGTGCATTGTATGTACATACAGTGCACTTTGATCTTTTCAACATTTGTTACGTGTGCCTTATACTTAAATTGATTTTTTTTTAAATGTACTCCTCAATCTACACACAATACTTCATAATGACAAAGCAAAAACAGGTTTGGGATTTTTCTTTTGAAATATGCTTAAAAAACTGATATACCTTATATGCATAACTATTCAGACCCTTTGCTATGAGACTCGCAATTGTGCTCAGGTGCATCCTGTGTTGATCATCCTTGAGATGTTTCCACAACATGATTAAAGTCCACCTGTGGTAAATTCAATTGATTGGACATGACTTGGAAAGGCACACACCTGTCTTCATAAGGTCCCACAGTTGACAGTGCATGTCAGAACAAAAACCAAGCCATGAGGTCTAAGGAATTGTCCATAGAGCTCCATGTCAGGATTTTGATTTCATTAAACTGATGATTCAGCTCAAAGGTCTCAAATTCAATTCCTGGATGGCCAGTGTGTATGCATGTTTTTTTTCCAGCCCAACACTAACTCAACCAGTAACACACACAGATGATGCGCGATGATGACAATCTTCTCCTTACCTTGTGAGTCTTTCGGTGACTGTAAAGGCCAATACTGGACTGATGGCAGGGAAGGTGAAGGCTTGGATGTAGAGGGAAGGAGTAGCCCTGTGAGCATGCTTCTTTGCATGCTTTTCCTCCAGGTGTACACACACACAAACACACAACAAAACCCTATAATACTTTGGTTCTCGAATCCTTGATTACTCTTTCCTCACATTTTCTATTCTAGTGTACTGCAGATCTGGGGAAGGTTACCACATTTATTTTGCAGCATTGAAGGTCACCAAGGACACAGTGTCCTCCATCATTCTTAACTTCTTCGAGATAGGGGGCGCTCTTTTAATTTTTGGATAAAAAACGTTCCCGTTTTAAACAAGATATTTTGTCACGAAAAGATGCTCGACTATGCATGTAATTGACAGCTTTGGAAAGAAAAAACTCTGACGTTTCCAAAACTGTGAGTGCCCCAGAACTAATGGTACAGGCGAAACCAAGATGAAATTTCATACAGGAAATGGTCCAGATTTTGAATGCCCTGTGTTCCAATGTCTCCTTATATGGCTCTGAATGCGTTAGGAATGAGCCTGCACTTTCTGTCGTTTCCCCAAGGTGTCTGCAGCATTGTGACGTATTTGTAGGCATATCATTGGAAGATTGACCATAAGAGACTACATTTACCAGGTGTCCGCCCGGTGTCCTCCGTCAAAATTATTGCGTAATCTCCAGCTCCATGCGCGTTCCATTTTCTTCAGAGGAGAAAGTCAACTGCCACGAATGATTTATCATCGATAGATATGTGAAAAACACCTTGAGGATTGATTCTAAACGATTCTAAACAACGTTTGCCATGCTTCTGTCGATATTATGGAGTTAATTTGGAAAAAAGTTCACGTTGTAATGACTTAATTTTCGGGGTTTTTCTTACCCAAACGTGATGAACAAAACGGAGCGATTTGTCCTACACAAATAATATTTTTGGAAAAACTGAACATTTGCTATCTAACTGAGAGTCTCCTCATTGAAAACATCTGAAGTTCTTCAAAGGTAAATGATTTTATTTGAATGCTTTTCTTGTTTTTGTGAAAATGTTGCATGCTGAATGCTAGGCTTAATGCTATGCTAGCTATCAATACTCTTACACAAATGCTCGTAGCTATCAATACTCTTACACAAATGCTCGTTTAGCTATGGTTGAAAAGCATATTTTGAAAATGTGAGATGACAGTGTTGTTAACAAAAGGCTAAGCTTGAGAGCTAATATATTTATTTCATTTCACTTGCGATTTTCATGAATAGTTAACGTTGCGTTATGCTAATGAGCTTGCGGCAATAATTACACTCCTGGATACAGGTTTTTTTCGTAGCCAAACGTGATGAACAAAACGGAGCGATTTCTCCTACACAAATAATCTTTTTGGAAAAACTGAACATTTGCTATCTAACTGAGAGTCTCCTCATTGAAAACATCTGAAGTTCTTCAAAGGTAAATTCTTTTAAGCTTGAGAGCTAATATATTTATTTCATTTCATTTGCGATTTTCATGAATAGTTAACGTTATGGTAATGAGCTTGAGGCTATAAATAGAATCCCAGATACGGGATTGCTCGTCGAAACAGGTTAAATGGAAGAAGTTTGGAACCACCAAGACTCTCCATAGAGCTGGGAGCCCGGCCAAACGTAATAATCGGGGGAGAAGGACCTTGGTCAGGGAGGTGACCAAAAACCCAATGGGCACTCTGACAGAGCTCCAGAGTTCCTCTGTGGAGATGGGAGAACCTTCCAGATGGACAACCATCTCTGCAGCACTCCACCAATCAGGCTTTTAAGATAGAGTGGCCAGATGGAAGCCACTCCTCACTAAAAGGCACATGACAGCCTGCTTGGGGTTTGCCAAAAGGCACCTAAAGGACTCAGACCATGAAAAACAAGATTCTCTAGTCTGATGAAACCAAGATTGAACTCTTTGGCCTGAATGTCAAAATGCCAAGCATCACATCTGGAGGAAACCTGGCACCATTCCAACGGTGAAGCATGGTGGAGGCAGCATCATGCTGTGGGGGTGTCTTTCAGTGGCAAGGACTGGTAGACTAGTCAGGATCGAGGCAAAGATGAACAGAGCAAAGTATAGAGACATCCTTGATGACAACCTTCTCCACAGTGCTCAGGAGTGAAGGTTCACCTTCCAACAGGACAACAACCCTAAGAACACAGTCAAGACAACGCAGGAGTGGCTTCAGGACAAGTCTTTGAACGTCCTTGAGTGGCCCAACCAGAGTCCAGACTTGAAACCGATCCAACATCTCTGGAGAGACATGAAAATAGCTGTGCAGCGACGCTCGCCATCCAATTTGACTGAGCTTGATAGGATCTGCAGAGAAGAATGGGAGAAACTCCCCAAAGACAGTTGTGCCAAGCTTGTAGTGTCATACCCAACAAGACTATGCTGTAATCGCTGCCAAAGGTGCATCAACAAAGTACTGAGTAAAGGGTCTTAATACAGCACTGTACTTCCATTCATTTTTTAAACTGGTACCGAACTACCTTCAGACGAGTCTTGTGAGGCTTGTGGGTGTCCTAGAACAAAACACGTGTTCGTGAGAGTCTCACCTTTCCATAGAATGGTCATTATTTTGTAGGCCAAACCGTTCGGATGCTGCAGACGTTTTCATGAGTAGACAGATTGTCGGGATGTGTCATGTTCTGACAAACTCTGCTGTAGCTCAGCCACCTTCCACCGCAGACGTGGAAGGCTGCCATTGGTGGATTTGGTGGATGTAGACGCAGCCCATACTAAAATAACTGATATTTCTATCTTAAACAGATGGATTTTCATAGGGATTATTTTATTATGCTAATTATATTTCTACGGGTTTCCCGGATATCAACTCTAGGTGTTGGGGATTCTATTGGGGAGATATAAGTAGCACACATGAGGACATTTTTGTTAGTTGAGATAATGTCCTTATTTATTTCTTGCCAGAAGTAAAATGCTTGTGTTATGACTAATTTAATAGAGTGGGTTGGTTAGGTCTGCTCGATACCACATGAGCATATCCCCTGACTCTCTTTGCGGTTGCACGCCTGGTAGTACGGCGGATGGGACTACCAGCTCTCTGTAACCTGAAGGGCAACTAGTTTATCCATTTTCTCTATACAATGTTTCTTGAAGGATAACAATGTATGTATTTCCAATTTCTTTGATGTAGTCTGGGTTACTGCTCTTTAGGCAAAAGGCAGAAAACCTCAGACCTTGTATTTTCCAGGATGAGTCTTTCTCTCTCTGTCTCTCTGTCTCTCTTCCTCCCTCTCAGCCCACTATCTCTCTCTCTCTTTCTCTCTCTTTCTATCTCTATCCCCATCCCTCTCTCCAAAAGTGAGTACCTCTTCCTCAACAGGAAAAGGCAACAAAAGAAAACATGGAGGATACCAAGGATTCTTACCTTCTGGTGCCTTCAGAGCTCCCCGTATTCCTCACATCTGCGCTACACTTCTCCCTTGTCTACCGGCACAGCTGCTGCCAAGCCTGGGGAGGCTTTTGGGCATCTTCCTCACCCTGCGCCGGCTGGTCCTCCGGGAGGATGGCGAGGCTGTCTGACTGGTACCCGGTCTGCCAACCAGATAATGGATCCTGCCAGGAGGGATTGTGATTGTGGTGGTGACATGGAAGAGGTGGCGACGTGGGTTCGGGCCACGCACTGAACCTGAGGACCAGGGGGGGGGGGGGCAGATGAGGAGGTCTGTGATGTGCTGCCTGGTGGTGTGTGTGATCTGTGTGTGGTGGGGGGATGCATTAGAATACACTAAAGCATATGTACGTACACGTGCAGTGTGTTAGTGTGTGCGTGCGTGGGTGGGTGCCTGCGTGTGTGCATCCCTTTGTGAATCTGTGAATGTGTACATGTGTGTGTGTCTGGCTTTTCCGTTCCCAGTGAGTGTGTGTGGAAGTGAAATCTCACATTGAAAGCTGACCCAGATGTATTTTAATTTGATGTTTACAGACCTACCAAAACCCAAGGAGACAGATGTGAAGATACACATGTTCAGTGGTAAATAGTAAATACGGGCGTCCCAACTCCACATGATAAAGCAGTTTAAACTGAGATGTATCCTGTCTGTATCCTGTCCCAGGAATAAGAGTTGGTGCAGAATGGTTGCTTTAGCCCTCTTCAGCCCTCTCAGCCAGGCCCAGTCTCAGCCCTAGCCACAGCCACAGCCCCAGCCAGGCCTAGCCCTGGAAACATACCCATGTCACCATCCTCCATCCTTACAAAAAAGAGACTGGGGACTGCCTTCCTGACACAAACAGTATTGTAATGTGGCAATGTCCTGCAGTGCCAGATCTTACCAGAGACTGTGATGGTAAGTGACTGCTGTAATTGTCCTAGTCCCAACTGTGTCACTTTGCCCATTGCCTACGGTCTGGTTTTATGTGTGTGTGCGTGTGTGTGTGTCTTGTGTTCCCCTCATGGGTAGACTTGGCACAGACCCTCTGCCAGTGCAGTATAGGAGACTGTTCACATACTGTAACTACATAAATGATTTTCTCTCTGTTTTGACGGACTGTACTAAACCAGAGGTCTCATGCTTTTGTTCCAGCCCAGCACTAACACACCTGCTCACATCAAATGATTGTGGACATTGATTTTACATTAGTTGAGTTGTATTAGGTTGTATCAGTTGAGTTTGTGTTTGTGGGTACACCTGGAGGAAAAGCGTGGAAAGAAGCATGCACAGGTAACACACACAGATCACAGCCCGATGATAACCATCTTCTCCTTACCTTGTGAGTCTTTCGGTGACTGTAAAGGCCAATCCTGGACTTACAGCTGTGGCTGATGACAGGGAAGATGAAGGCTTGGATGTAGAGGGAAGGAGTAGTCCTGTGAGCATGCTTCTTTGCATGCTTTTCCTCCAGGTGTACACACACACAAACACACAACAAAACCCTATAATACTTTGGTTCTCGAATCCTTGATTACTCTTTCCTCACATTTTCTATTCTAGTGTACTGCATTCAGAAACAGCTTGTGTAATGCGTATATTGATGTGGTTGTTATATACTGTATATATGGCTGTCTATACTGCTATACACACACACACACACACACACACACACACACACACACACACACACACACACACACACACACACACAATAAATGGGCAGAGAAACGAGGAGAGCGAGAGATCTATGTGGTTGCTTACTGTACTGTACTGCACATCAAAAATGAAGTTGTTTACAATGGAAAATGGAGACATCTTACTGCAGTCTGTTTGAAGTGACAGTCATTTCAGCAGCGGAGGGAGAGCACCGGGCTCGCCTCTCACTGTACAGTAGGGCGATCCAGGCAGATTGCTTAAGAGTGACTTCGAAATTGGACGTCTATCCATGTCCTGAGGACGTCGGGAATTCACTTAAAAACTAGCCACTAGGCAACAGTGAGCTCCATTACATCAAGTAGGCTTGGGTTTTGCTTGGGTGTGGCGGATGGGCGTAATCCCATAACTCTGGATCAAGTTGTGTGTGTGTCGATCCCAGGGGTTTTAAATTGTTTTGTTTTAACCCTATCCCAAGCCTTAACCCATATTTTAACCATTTGGAATAGGCGGTGGATGGGCATAATCTCATGACTCTGGATCATAAGGTTGTGTGTGTTTTCCTAGTGGTGAACACTTGTTTAAATGTTTTTGTTTGTTTGTTTTACCCCAAATCTTAACCCGTACGTTAACTATTCAGTATGATTCATGTTTTATTCTTTCCATAAACCTGCATCCTTAACCTTCTAAATTTGACATTTGGAGCAACTTCAAAAATTTACGTTTGGAGAAGCATGGATAAACGTCTAATTCTGCAGTGAGACTGTGAGAGCTTGCTTCTTTACCATTCACTCTTTTCTCTCCCTACTGTACATCAGAGACTCCTCTATTAAATGCACAGAGTGGAGAGTATATCAATCAGTCAGTGTGTTAGTCAGTAAATTAACAGTAGAAACAGTGTTCTTTGGCGTAATGCTGCACAGTGCCCCGGAGTGGTTTCTTGGTTTCTCTCCAGCTTATGTAACAGGAAGGACTGAGAGAAGAGGAGGAATAGAGGAAAAGAGGGGGATTCATAGGGAGAAGGAAGAGGAGGATGAGAGTGGGGATAGGGTAGCGCTTAGAGATGTCTGTTCTGCATGGGTGCTGTGCGGTAGGTATTCAAAGTCTTTCTTTGCCCAGTTCGACACACAAACCACACTAAACACACACACACACTGTCTATAACCCAACCCGAGGGATTGGACTGCCTGTCTTTTCGATTGCCTAACCAATAGTCAAGCCAGGCACCTTCTGAATAATTCACTCTACTTACCTTCTCCTCTCCTCAGGTCAAGTAAATAAATAACTAATCACATAAAGTATGTAGGGTAAATATATACAGAAATGGGAGAGGATCCAACCTTGTGCCTCAGCCAGAGGTATGTTGCCACCTTCTGGATTATCAGCCAAACTTCAGGGAGTGAAGAGACTGGCCAATAGAAACGTACCCCTCTCATCGCCTGACTCATGTTCATGAAAGGACCATTTTGTGCTGAAATATTGTAAAAAGACTAAAAAGTGTTGTATCTTAGTATTGAAGTCATATACACCATGTAGAATACAGCATTAACTCATGTCTGACACTGAGTTATCCTATCTCTCCTGAGAAAAGGCTTCTTATTTCTAAAATCATGTACTGTAGATACATGATTACCATTGGTCTATTCAAATCTGAATAATATATGGTTGACATTTCACAAATGAAATGTGAACGTAGGGGTCCTCTTCTCTTCTATAAATGCATATGTGTTCTAATGTGTTCTGTGCCTGCTTATCCCTGTGCTCTCTCATTGCCTTCATGGCTCCCTAATATGATCTGTGTTATGGCACAGTGTTAATTGGTGTGTGTGTGTGTGTGTGTGAGAGTCTGTGTTTGGTTGTTGTGTCCTGTCCCTTGACTCCATGCGTGTGTGTGTGTGTGTTAAGTTGTAGTTTCGTTGTCGTTGGCGCAGTGCAGTGTGTTTTTCCATGGAGTCCGTGCGAGATGTTTGTGGATGGAACCGTGTGTGTGTGGTTCCATGGCCAGTGTGTGTAGTTCTGTGGGGTTGGCGCGGGGTGCTGAGTAAGCGGGATGCCACGCTGATTGGGCACATGCCCCAGAAAGTTCCAAAGGACAGGACACCAGCACCACCCTTCTGCTCTCTCTCTCTCTCTCTCTCTCTCTCTCTCTCGCTCTCTCTCTCTCTCTCTCTCTCTATTCCCCCTTTTCCACACACCCGCTCTCCCTCTTTCTCCCTCTACTCTGACTAACGTGGGGGCAGGCATATCCGTCAGGCCACCAGACATGAGTAACACATGCTTAGAAAATGCAAACAACATACTAAGAACACAGCACCAACACAGCCCCCAATCTACACTTGGACAGGGGTCTTTGGGTAGAAATGTTTGGATTCCCCCTGAAGTGTAAATACCAGCAGTGAGCCCTTCTCTTTAAATAATTGTAATATATAAAAAATATACTATTATTAATTGATGCTATTTTTAATAGACTTTAGTTCAAAACAATAGTGTAGAGATTTTGAATCTAGTGGTGTGTTATATTTGGTTAAAT
This sequence comes from Oncorhynchus kisutch, assembly GCF_002021735.2. Taxonomy (NCBI): domain Eukaryota; kingdom Metazoa; phylum Chordata; class Actinopteri; order Salmoniformes; family Salmonidae; genus Oncorhynchus; species Oncorhynchus kisutch. Next base: position 2,704,304 of record NC_034199.2, read on the forward strand.
GGTGTAAATGACCAATATTTGAATCATCACAAAATCTTCAAATTAAAAAGCTCTTTCAAAGCTCTGTGATTTCCATTCTGAATTAAGTTTTAGGAAAAAAGCATATATTTTCAAAGATAGATCTTTTGATCCTTTCGAGTTCTTCAATCGGCACAACAGTACTTTAGACATTATATCCATGAAACACTTGAGCTGCTTTCTTTCTTTGAGCATGTGTTTCTTTCAGGGGGTGCATTTCTCAAATGTTTCTCAAATGTTTAATTTTCCCTTTTTGATTCTCTATCAATTAGCGGGCCATTCACTTCAGTCTATCAAATGCTTTCAAGTGGCACAGACGGCCGCCCAAGTACCAACTCTTCATTTAGTTCCTGAATAATAAGGACTGGCCCATCCGTGTGTCTGATGGTGTGGGAGGGTGAAAGAGATCCATTATAATTACATGCTTGGCTAGCTCTGAGGGAACAGTGCACTGTGTTTAAAGGGCTTTGTCAACTTTACTCCCATTTACCTGAGGCCCCTTTGCTCCACAAGACTAAGAAACGTGCTTAAATCAAGTGTTAAGGGTATAATAGGGTTTGATGGGACTAAAACTTGCGCAGACTAGTGTCAGGTTTTAAATGTGAAATATATGATGAGAAAAGAATTGGTAATAATAGTACAACCAGACAATAACATTATAGGCTGTGGTTAACGTAACATTTTACTCTCTATCACAGATAGATTTAATATGCAAGCAAAACAATGCTCTGTTATTTTAGATCTTTACTTTCCATTTGTGTGTATTGTTGTGAAATTGTTAGATATTATTTGTTAGATATTAGTGCACAGATAGAGCTCGAAACACAAGCATTTCGCTACACCAGCAATATCATCTGCTAAACACGTGTATGTGACAAATAAAATATGATTTGATTTTTATTTCTGAAAACAAAGTTTTCACATTCATATATATATATATATTTAATTTATGAATCTATTTGTTTACTCGTGTTATTTATTTAATAGGGACAATGCACAATAACTAGCATCTTGAAATGAATTAACACATAAAAGTATAATTTAGTTACAATGTCGTCTTTGGAAAGGCTAACAACAAATAAATTACTACAATAAAACAAAAATGCCCACAGAGGCACAATGACATTGTATTTGTAAGAAACATTGTAAGAAACTCAAACACACTATGAGAAACTAACTAAAATGAGAAACAAACTAAGTATTTTAAAATTACTTGGCCATAGAATGTATTTATTTATAACTTTATTGAAGAATGTATCTCAGTAACCCCCCCCCCCCCCCCGAAAAAAAGAGGCTTTAACAGAAAATAGGGTTTGATTTTTAGATTACATTTGCTTAGCCTTAAAGTCTTTGAAATGTCACCTCTCAAAATTGATGTTGCAAGACTGAAATTAACACTATCAAATGTAACATACACAAAACATTTCAAATGTTTAAGCATTTTTTAGGATGATTAATATTGCTGTACAAAAATAAGGATAACTGATAATGTCTTGTTTTTATACATTATATTTAATTATTCTCCTTACAATAATTTTTTACAAAATATTGTAAGGAGTAGGCCTACTATTTGTTCATAAATTACTATCATGAATTTCTTAAAGTTGAATCCTTAGTCAACATTGTTATACAATACCACAAAAATGTAGAGTTGTGTTGTACATTGCTACAACACCTTGAATCTCTTCGATGTAATGAAACTGGATATCAACCAAAATCTGGAAAGCTTTCTCTGTGTGATCACTGTGGTTTTGAGGTTAACTTGTAGAGCTCTACATAGACTTTAGACAGCCTGAATCTGTAAGAAGTTACAACTCTCAAAACCCAAGTCTCTCTCCCTCTCTCCTCTCTCTCTCTCTCTCTCTCCCTCTCCCTCTCTCTCCCTCTCTCTCCCTCTCTCTCTCCCTCTCTCTCTCCCTCTCTCTCCCTCTCTCCTCTCTCTCTCTCTCTCTCTCTCTCCATCTCTCCTCTCTCTCTCCCTCTCTCTCTCTCTCTCTCTCTCTCTCTCTCTCTCTCTCTCTCTCTCTCTCTCTCTCTCTCTCTCCTCTCTCTCTCCCTCTCTCCTCTCTCTCTCTCCTCTCTCTCTCTCTCCTCTCTCTCTCTCCCTCTCTCCTCTCTCTCTCTCTCTCTCCCTCTCTCTCTCCCTCTCTCTCCCTCTCTCCTCTCTCTCTCTCCCTCTCTCCTCTCTCTCTCCCTCTCTCTCTCTCTCTCCCTCTCTCCTCTCTCTCTCTCTCTCTCTCCCTCTCTCCTCTCTCTCTCCCTCTTTCTCTCTCCGACCCCCTTTCTTTTTCTCTCTTTGAGTGGCGGAGGACCATTTAAAGAGAGGCGCGGTGCACTCTGTGACCTATGCTTGTCAGTGTTAATTGTATGGGTTTAATTTTTTAAAAACACATTGACCACGTTGAAAGGACTCTAAGTTAAATCCTTCCTCTTCAGCCCAAATGTCTGTGATTTAGACCGGGGCAGGGCCATATACAGCAAGTTAGACGGATGGACGGGTGGACGGACGGACGGGTGGACGGACGGTAGCCGGGCAGGCAGACAGGCAGGCAGACAGGCAGGCAGACAGACATTATATTCTGAACACTGACTATTATTACATTGTGTATCAACTCAGAGAGTGGCTATAATGTCCTGTCCTGTCTGTAATGATATAAGCCATTTAGCAGAAGCTTTTATCCAAAGCGACTTAGTCTGTCTGTCTGTGTGTCTGTCTGTCTTTTTGTCTGGTTGTCTTGAGTCAGTGCATAACCTTTTAGATACATTGTTCTTGTTTTAAATGTATGTAGTTCTGTCATTGGGCTGTTCTTGACTATTTGTGTTCTGTATTGTGTCATGTTTCGTGTTTTGCAAGGACCCCAGACAAATGAGCTGCTGCTATTACAACAGCAAATGGGGTTCCTAATACAATACCAAAATATTTGTCTGGCCTGTATCTGTTGCTCAGATGCTCTTAGCCATTTGATTTGATTGCCACCGGCAGGATTTTCTTCCAAAAGGAGTCTTTGTATTCAACCTTTCTCTTGTTGATAACTTCATGGATGGTAAAAACAGTGGTTGTTAGACGGAGCCTCTTTTGAAATTACAGGACAATAAAAAGTGAAACTAGGATTGAGGATTTTTTTCTGACTATAGCAAAAACCTATGTATGATGAATGTATATCATGTTGCTGCTCAATGCTCATAAAATGTATCACAGTTCTTTACATATCATTTCAGTTAAAAATAAAAATATATTGCTAAAACGTACAAAATGTAACCGAGTGCAAACATGTTATTTTATAATGAAACAATATTATCCAAGGAGTATAAATTAAACATAAATGTTTTCAGTACTCCCACACCTGTGCTATCTTGAACCTAAAAGGGTTCTTCAGATGTTCCCATAAGAGAACCATTTTTTGGTTCCAGGTTCTTTTTGGGTTCCATGTAGAACCCTTTCCACATGGAACTCAAAAAGGTTCTATCTGGAACCAAAAAGGGTTCTCCTTTTTTCTATTAGTACAGTATTCATTCTATAAAGAATTTAGTTCAGGTGCTGCAAAACACATGTAAGAAATAATTCAGTCAATTTTAGGCCTTTGTTAAGGCAGACTGAGTGAAGCTATTTTTAATCAGAAGGATTTGTCATCAGATTGACAGGCTGTTGACAGCAGTATTGGGGCAGTATTTAGCAAGGTCTCGGGACCCCCGTGGCTAAAGTGAATTTTATGGAGACTCTGGTGGGTGGCTGGCATAAAGAGAGTGACTGGGAGTTTGTAAAGCTGATGCAAATGAAGGTATTTCATGTTGACATCTCACCGTCCATGGTGTGATAGTTGATCACTTTTTTGTTGAGTGGGAAAACAAAAGTGGACGCGAAGCCTACCCAACAGCACAAAAGGGGTGACAGGGTCTGCGATTTCTCAGTGTGTGTGTGTGTGTGCGTGCGAATGTGTGGTTACACCCACCACTGTCTCACTCACTGCACTCTCTTCTCGGAGTATATTAACAGTCCTAATTCACAATGTATGGACTCTGCCGAGTGGATATTAACAGTCCTAATTCACTATGTATGGACTCTGCCGAGTGGAACATTCCCAGTTATGAGAATGTTAAACGCTTCGCTAACAATTCTTGGTGTGCAATTGGGCTAAATCTATTGTGGATATTACTGGGGAAATTAACAAATGAGCTGTGAGGGGAAATAAACAAACCATTGCACAGGTTTATGGTCAACAAGTGAGAGCGCCGCTCTCAAGACTGATAATAAAATGGTGAGATTAGTTACTTGGAATTAAACATATATTTTTATGAGACCAATATTTATTTTTCATGTTTGTCCATTTTTGCTTTACTTTTCTCTTGAATCATATATTCAAACTGTATGTGTAAACAAAGTAAAATAGATGTTTGGAATAATTGCTAATAAAAATGATAAGAGAATAATTATGTTTATATTTGTTACTTTCGAAGCATCAGATTCCTCCCAAAGTTTCCGTTTAGTTCTGGATCATTTCTTGGCAGTGTACTCTTAGATTTACTAGAAGCCTCCTGGCTTTTCTATGGTCTATAGCGTCTATTCGAAAATGAATTGGCTAATTTTCTAGGATGCTAACAGTTGTATGCTATTACCAACAGATGCTGAAGGGGAAGACAGTTGTTTAGAAAATTAGATTTTGATTCTGCTCTTAAATGCAAAATCATGGATGATGCTCATTTCCATGATTAGTTATCTTAGTAATTAAAACACAAAGACTGAGATGTTAATTCAATCTATTTTGAATTGTTTAGGAAATTAGCCACTGTATTTCAGCAGAGAAAAAGACAATGGTTCTTTGGTTATGAATTCTGGGGTCAAGGTATTTGTTTTGATACCTTGTATCATACATTTGTTTCCGTTTCTTTTGCGGAGTTTGCCAAGGTATCTGTAATACAACACATTTATAATGTTCATTGGCATTTAATGTCAACAACAATTATTTTGCACTTTTTAGAACATGTATTGTTTTTTAAATCAGTTATTGTGTGGAAATGAATAATTGTGTTGTGTGGAAATGAATAATACTACTGAGAATATAATCATATTTTTGGGGAATACTTTTTAATATAAAGGTCTGATAAAATGTACCTATTGAGAATTTGTTTTGTGAAAAATCTGTCTGTGTTTTCATTGCATGTGTGTTCAAGACATTCAATGCAAATATGTTTAATTAAAGTTTGTATATTCATTATTTAGTACAATTATACATAATACTGTCTGACCCAGTCCCTGACATTTGTTCATCGTAATTCATTATATTTCATTTGTGGTAGTATTTGTGCATTTTTTTTACTCACGTTTCTTCACAAAACGTGTTAAATCCCTTTCCCTCCCAGTTGAACACTAGATATTTTAGGGATGTAGTTTTTGTTGGGCAACACTGCCCCTACAGGTTCAATTGAAAAACTACAGCCCCTCAGGCTCTCAAACGGATTCTATTTACAACATTGACAGTTTTTTGTCATGTTTAATAGTTCAATTAATTTGCGAAAATACTCAGTCAATTTTCATAAACAGCTTTTGTTGTTTCACACATGTGCAGACATGTTTATCTATGCAATGTATACAGTTATTATGTTTGCATCCAAGACAGAAAAGGCTACTAAACGATATACATTTCTAAAAGGTATGACACAGGAGTAGGCCTACCCAAAAATAAAAAATATCTACAGTCAAATCAATAATACCTAAAAGGATCCTATACAAAACAAACTGATCCTCACTCAAGTGAACTGGTTGTTTTTTTAGAGAGAAGGAGCAGGAGAGAGAAAGAGATTGATGAAAACCAAATTAGAGTCGTAGTTTCGAGGTCTAATTGCTTTTTCATAATCCAGCAATCCTGCCGTAAAAAAATGTGAGTGTAAAAATGTTTAATAAAAACCTTGCCCAATTAGAGTCTTTTCACTTTGTGTGTCAGACAGCAGGGTTCAAGGCTGATTGTCCCTCTGCTGCTCGGCGCTCCGTAGCAGAAGGTGATACCGGGTTGGTTTAGGCCCCCGCTACCCCTCCAAGCCTTCTGTTAAATTTGGCAGAAGAACGCCAGGCTTCGAGACCAAGAACAAAGAACCCTGCGATTTCAGTTTCCACCCGTAGAACCAGAGAAAGAATCCCAGAGACCAGAGAAAGAATGGCTTCATTTGGGTCTAATCTAGGAGAAGCAATTGCTTTACCTTGGAAATTAGCTTGCTACCTCTCCATCCACTTTGATTGGTTTAAATGGTTGGGAAGTTCTTTAGAGTGTCCCCTTTGGCGTGTTTCTCTAAGGTGTTCCTTTGACGTGTTTCCACTGTATAGGCTCCAGCAGATGCCGAGCATTAATTGGCCTGTGAAGGCTTAACCTGGGGTTCCTAGTCGAGGGTTATTTGGTATAACCTAGTCTACACAATGTGTACTCATGAGGGCCTGGTATTAACTTTTCACAGGCTGTGCGGGTTTTAATATTAGGTGGGCTTGTGGGAAAGCAGGTGTTTCTGGGGTAATGTTTTAGCAGCAGGTAAGTCGGTAACAGAGAGCGGCTCGCTTCCCTCATCGGGCCAAAGCGATGACTGATGGGTCTGTCTTTTGTATGGATGTTTAGCGCAGTGAAAAGCCATATGCCACTGGCACAGTTTCCCTGCCCCAGCCACCTCCTAGAAGTGCCGGGGAGAGAAGGAAGAAGAGAACGGAGAGGGAGATAGAAAGTAGAAGGCTGGAGAGGGAGAGGGGTTTGAAAAATGAAGAGAGAGTGAGAGACAAATGGGGGGGGGGGGGTAGAAAGAGTAGAAAGAGACAGACATACACACACACACAGACACACACAGGCCGGTCCAGCAGCAGCAGATATTGTATTTTTAATAACAGTGGTGGTCCCAGGCTCTGGTGTCCGTCCATCTGTCCAGCCCGGCCCCTCTCACAGCCCTGCCGACGCCCCCTCGTGAGAGGAGCACAGCTGTTACTGTAAAGCCCTGTCCAGAGAGGGATGAGCACTCCTCCCCTCCATCCCTCTATCATTCTCTACTTCCTCCTCTCCCAACCTTTTATCCCTCTGTCCCTCCATCCCTCCAACACTCTGCCCATCCATCCATCCCGTCACCCATCCCTCCCTCTTTCCACCCCACTCCCAAAGAGATGAAACGAACCAGCGAGCCCAGTCACTGTGCAGTCAGCCTGCGCGTCTGCAATTTCAGACCTCTTTAGATCATTTTTCATGCTCACCCGAAATGAATAATGCACGCATTAACTGGTGCCAGTTAATACATTTCCGTCTCACTGCACTATATTTTTCAATAAGGGGTCTAGCTGCTTCGCTTTGTTTTGCAAAACAAGCCTCAGAGGGCTCCTGCTGAAAATGATACCACCCTTCCCTTTTCTCCCGACTTCTCCACGGCCTCAAAAAATAACATTTTCTCTATTTCCATGCAGTAACACCAAACATTCATTTTTTTTACTACACAATCGTTAGTGACTAGGATATCAAAAATGTGCAATTCATTGTTTTCTCTGCATATAATAACAGAGTGTATCTTACAGTACTCTCACATCACCTGGACAGCGCTACATAAATGAGAATCAATCTTGGCAATGATTCCAGTACCAGACTGGGTAATGGAGGTCAAATTGGCAATGGACCAACATACTGTATGTCCATTAGATCATCGCAGCAGAGCCCTGGGTAATATCAAGACTTCACAAAGACTAGCGTCCAGTTTCTCTGTCGCTAATGGTGATCCGAACAAAGAATGAATGAATGAGAATCTGGCTTTTCTGGACGTTTTATCGCCCATCTCTAATGATTAATCACCAGTAGTGGACACCTGGGATACCTAAGAGGGGTGGAGGGTTGGACAGATAGAAGGGGCAGAGGGATGGAAGGAATGTGACACTAAAGGGATGGAAGTACGCTGGGGCGGAGGCAGGATTGTGACAAGCTGTTACCTAATAAGGACTGCCAGCTTAATGATCACACAGACGAAGATGATGATCACACATGACTCCTGACCTCTGGTGTTAGAGAAGGGGGAAAGTGTAGGGATGGGAGAGATACCGTTGGTTGAAGTTGATGCGCTTTACATCAATTAGACAGAGGAGACAGAGGTGTCCATCAGAGCCCATTAGGGTTGTTGTGGTTGGGGGGGACAGGAGGGATGGGCTAACACAGATCACGTCCTGTCAGATTGATAAGAAGTTTGTCAGAAGACCGAGAAGACCTCTCTCAGATGATGGGGGTAGGTTAGAGGTGGGGCAGGAGTGTTCAAATGAACATGCAACCATGATTCCACAGGATAGAGGTACAGATGTACTCTCTTGATTGACCCGATTCTCACAGCAGGAAAATAATCCTGCATCGACAGGCAATCTGAATTATTATGTGGATTATAATTCATGGACATTTCTGTAGGGGTTGATACAGTTTTGTTAGGGTAAATCAAATCTGACATTTTAAAGTGGAAATTACAAACTTTAGAAGCCTTTTTAAACCTTGAATACTCTCAAAAACACTTAAAGTTTGCATTTCCTGCTCTGCAGGAAAATTCTCTGTGACAAGAGTCATCAAATCAAGAAAGTACATCTGTATGTACAGTATGTGGCCAACAATTAGCCTACAGTGCCAATTACTTCTTGAAATCTGCGATCATAAAGTGAGTATAGTGCTTTTTTGACATCATGGCAGGATTTACGGACAAGTTACCTCCACCTATCATTAGTTAAGATTTGGCAAATCTGCACATCTCCAGGCTTCACATCTCATGCAGTCTAAGCTTTGGGAAAATACACTACATGACCAAAAGTATGTGGACACCTGCTCGTCAAACATCTCATTCCAAAATCATGGGCATTAATATGGAGTTGGTCCCTACTTTGCTGCTATAACAGCCTCCATTCTTCTGGGAAGGCTTTCCACTAGATGTTGGAACATTGCTGCGGGGACTTGCTTCCATTCAGCCACAAGACTATTAGTGAAGTTGAGCACTAATGTTGGGTGATTAGGCCTGGCTCTCAGTCGGAGTTCCAATTAATTCCTAAGGTGTTCGATGGGGTTGAGGTCAGGGCTCTGTGCAGGCCAATCAAGTTCTTCCACACCGATCTCGACAAACCATTTCTGTATGGACCTTGCTTACTGTATGGACGTTTCTACTGAGGAAAATCACAAGAGGAAAGTTACTACGGATATTGCAGGAGTTCCAGTTGAAATCAGACATGTCCGTGGTAAGGACAATTTGGTTGCTGAATGTCTTTCAAGGATGGTCAGTCAATCAGTCAAAAAGATTTGTGTTTTGTGTTTAGCCCTGGATCACATTTTATTTTGACTGCACGTTTTTTTACGTGTTGGAGATTAGTATTGTTTTGGTTGCGTTTGTTCCAGGGGGATGAGAGCATTAGAAAATACTAGAAAAAACATATTAGGAAAAAAATAAAAAACTGGCTGTTTTTGGCCTGTATTGTTTACTGCCAGTGGAGGCAACGCATTCTAAGTAGCGGTCTTGTATGTCTTCCATTTCCTAAAAATTGCTCCCACAGTTGATTTCTTCAAACCAAGCTGCTTACCTATTGCAGATTCAGTCTTCCCAGCCTGGTGCAGGTCTACAATTTTGTTTCTGGTGTCCTTTGACAGCTCTTTGGTCTTGGCCATGGTGGAGTTTGGAGTGTGACTGTTTGAGGTTGTGGATAGGTGTCTTTTATACTGATAACAAGTTCAAACAGGTGCCATTAATACAGGTAACGAGTGGAGGACAGAGGAAAGAAGAAGAAGAAAGAAGAAGCTACAGGTCTGTGAGAGCCAGAAATCTTGCTTGTTTGTAGGTGACCAAATACTTATTTTCCATCATAATTGGCAAATAAATTCATAAAAAATCCTACAATGTGGTTTTCTGGATTTTTTTTCTCTCATTTTGTCTGTCATAGTTGAAGTGTACCTATGATGAAAATTACAGGCCTCTCTCATCTTTTTAAGTGGGAGAACTTGCACAATTGGTGGCTGACTAAATACCTTTTTGCCCCACTGTATAGCGCTTTAGTTTGTTCGGTGCACCGATTGGTGAAACCTTTTGTTAGTCAGTATGTTATACCTGTGTAGGTTTGTCCATCTGCTTAGTGGTAAGGTGTTTCACCTGTGCTGGCCCAGGTGCTATTTAAGAGTGGCTGGCCCTGTGCTCCAGTTGTTTTGATAGATCCGGAGGGTTAACACCTTTAGTTGGTGCGCCCCATGTTGATTTCTAGACAAACAATCATTTATTTGATTTCCCTGATTCCGTTTTGCTCTACCTTTTTGGTTTGCTTCCTGTCTTTCAGTTTGGTGTGGATTTTTCTTTTGTTTGCCTCTAAGTGGGCAAATTCAGTGGGCGCTCTGGTTCCAGTTGTTGTTGATAGTCAACTTTCAGTGGACACCCCCATGAGTGTCTTTCAGAACCTCTCCTAAAACCACACCTGTTTCGTTTTGGTTGTTTTCAGTGACTCTGTTAATTCCCCTGTTCCTCTGTTTGAGCGACATTATTTGGTTTTGGGACCTTCCCCAAACTGTTTCCACAAAGTTGGTGTCACAGAATCGTCTAAAATGTCATATGCTGTAGCATTAAGATTTCCCTTCACTGGGACGAACTAACTTGTTGGAAAGGCGGCATCCTATGACTGTGCCACGTTGAAAGTCACTGAGCTCTTCAGTAAGGTCATTCTTCTGCCAATGTTTGTCTATGGAGATTGCATGGCAGTGTGCTCAATTGTATACACCTGTCAGCAAGAGGTGTGGCTGAAATAACCAAATCCATTCATTTGAATGGGTGTCCACATACTTTTGTATATATAGCGTACCAGTATTTAATTCAATATTTCATTAATTGTGTCAGGGTGATTTAGCAAATAAGTGTGAAGTGCAAAATGTTATCCATTATGAGAAGTTAAAGCACCGGGAGGCAACCCATCTTTTATTAATGTCACTCTCTAGGACACCAGGTTCTTGTCAGTCAGAATAACTAATGAAGACCAAGTTTTTGGGGGTGGGGAGTCATCCCAACAAACTTTTTATGATAATATAAGGTTATTATGATCAAAATGTCTGCTCCCTGCTGACGAGTGTGGTGTATGTGGTATCCAGCCAGCCAGAACAATATGGATCAACATCCACCTTCAAGCCTAGGATGAGATAAAAAAGAATGAAACAGAAGACTGTCAGAAGAGACATACCCGGTAGCCGACTGTTCCCACACTCAGTTCTGGGAGCTCCGTTGGAAACCATCAACTGATCGACTTTTTCGTCTCGTTTTAGTTTCAGGATATCCATAGCGGGTCTGACTGAACTAAGCGACCTTAGCAAGATGTTGTCCAATGAGAAGCACGGGTTAGATTTTTTTGTTTGTCGTGTGTGTAAGCTATTTATTGCAATTTCAAACATCTCCAACATTGTGTCTTTACATCAAAGCAGAGCAAATAAAATAAACTGTTACACAACAAGGGTGAAATGTCATTGGTGGAACTTATCGAAGACTGCCATTGATGGTAAAAAAAACATCCAGATCAGGTGTCGTGTCGCCCCCCCGGTGAGTGTATCAGTAACATCAACATCAAAGGGGCTGCGTTCAGTCACAACACGTGCATTCTACTGCATGTGTAAAGAAATGTTGCGGCCCTTAAAGGAGAGACACACCAGCAGTGCTTCAAAAGTTTCCTGCGAGCCGAGGGAGGCAGTTGAAAAAAATTGTGTGTTGACCTTTGAACCCGGACTGCACAGTTGTTGACTGATGTTTCACGTCCGGGTCAGCGCTTCCCTCAGCAGTGTCCTTTCAGAGAAGCCGAAGTGTGAGAGAGGGAGACAGTGAGACTATGTCTGAGAGAGAGAGAGTGTGTGTGTGTGTGTGTGTGTGTGTGTGCGAAAGAGACCATGTGGGATACTGTTTGTGTGTGTAGCTGTGAGGGATCTCATCACGTCTCTTTGAAGCCTCTATGTTTTCATCCAGCGATGGCTGCCGATGCTGACTTGCTGTCTCGGCTGACCCCTGGTTGCCTCGGTGGACACTTCAGAAAAACTTTCATGGCCAAACACCTTTCTGGGGAAAAGGGGGGAGAATGCTGATGTCTCACACAGTATGAAAATTATTTTCAGTACATGTAAAGTAACATAATGAAAATGTTAATGTATTTTTGTCTGTGTAAGAAAGTGTCAACAAATGTTGATAAAAAAAAAACAGATGGTGGAATTTAATTGAAACATTGATTTTGCTCTTTTAGGTGGAAAAATCTTAAGATGTAAGATTTTTAAAAAGTTCTGTGGTCAAACACCTTTCTTACATTAAAACTACAGAGGACGGGAAGAGGAGGGAGGAAACGAGGGATGGAGGAGAGGTGAAGGGTCCTGATCCCACCCCAGTTAGGAAAAGAACAGAGAGAACAGAGAGTCAAAATAAACACAGTAACACAAACCGTTTGAATGACCGAACCCTATCTGCCAATGCACCTCACAGACAGTAAACAACGATGGAACTATTCTTTTTTCCTCCAGAGTAATATAATGTAGAGTGTTGTGCAAGAATGCAATAAGCAATGGCACTCCCAAGCGGACCTGGGTTGAAATAATATTTGAAATCTTCCAAATACTTTGAGCGTTTGCTTGAGCATGGCTGGAGTGTGACTGGCAAATAGGTGAGGATCGTACATTAGACTACCCCATTGTTTACATTGCGCTAGACAAGCTCAATCGAGCACAGATAAAGGATAGCACAGTATATATAAAGTGAATATAAAGTCATATTCTATTTGAACCCAGGTCTACTCCCGAGGGCTAGCCAAACTAAACACAGTTTTACAATGCCTGTTCTAGACACACAAACGCACTGTGTTCCTCACAGCTGAGATAACATGAGGGTCAGAGATGAGAGAGGAGAGGGTTCACCGAGGATGGGTTCCACACAGATGAAACACAGACACTTAGATAGACATGTGACTAGTGTTAGCTTCTAGAGCACCTGCTACTTACAATATCTTTAAGCAAAGCCATAAGGAAACAAATGTTGGGATTGTTTGATGTTTGATTGCATAGCAGGTAAAAAAAAAGATATATCAAAGTGCCCACTAATGACTAGTCAAGCAAAGATGCTGTGAATGCTATACCCCCTTCAAGTATTTACATGCCTGTTTGCATCTATATGTGTGCGTGTTAAAATAAAATATGTATTTTTACAGGGACAGACAGGGGATCAGTACAACAGTACTGACTACATTAGTAAAAGTCTTCAAAGGGAATCTCTGACTCTAGTAACCCTAACTCTGACTAACCGAGGGGGGCAGATGGCGTGACCCTAGGCCTGTGTCCCAAATGGCACCTATTTCCCATCGTAGGGCTCTAATCAAAAGTTGTGGACTATATAGGGAATAGGGTGGCATTTATAGGAACCCTAACCCAGGTGGACAGGTGAGGTGACCCACACCTAGACTTCTGCTCTGCCTGAACAACACAGGGATAGAACTGCGACTGACACTCATGTGTTGGGGAGAACTGACTGTCACTCACACGGACCCCTGGGTTGTGTTCAGTAGGGTACACCGTAGCAAAAACTTTCTGCAATGGCAAACAAAAATCGTTCATATTGGACAAATTCAGGAACTGCTCCCCTGTTTTCTCTGAATAGGCTCCTGCTCTGCCTCAACCCAGGGATGGTAACCCTATCACTCTCTTCTGTCTAACATGAAACATATTATTAGAGGTTGCATATATTTCTACTCCATATGTACATTGAACAAACTATGAGTTTTGACTTTCTGCTCAGTCCAATCCTGTGTTGTGTATATCTAAATAGTGAGTCATTGAAATATTCTGGATCAATAATCTGGGTTAATTTGTTGTAATTACGAGGAGTAATTATATCAGGAGAGATATTTGTTTTATGAAATTATTAAAGAATCCAGTTTTTCTTCAGGACATATTTCCTCATGTAGAACAACTTTGTTCTGGCCTTAACCAGCCTGATCTCACGAGCTCACATTCTGTTTCTTAGCAAACCATCTGGTTTCACAAGGCTAACTTTTTTCCTTGTTGTTTATTGTTTGTGTTGGTTAAAGAGTAAAGTTGTGAACTTCAACTTGCAGTCACCCTCACAGGCTTTGATACAGGGTGCACCTGTATCATGATCATGCTGTTTAATCAGCTTCTTGATACCCCACACCTGTCAGGTGGATTGATTATCTTGACAAAGGATAAAATGCTCACTAACAGGGATGTGAAAGAAAGTACACACAATTTGAGAGAAATTGAAAGCTCCTGAGAAAAGTGTTGTGTTCGAGGCCACCTAAAGCTAAACAGATTCAAGACCAATACCAGAGCAAATCGAGTTCGAGTCAAGAACAAGACCAGGATGGGGACAAGGGGTCCGAGACCGAGTTAAGACCAAGACTGATGGGAGGCCAAGACCGAGTCAAGACCGAGACCAGGATGGGGACAAGGGGTTCGAGACCGAGTTAAGACCAAGACTGATGGGAGGCCAAGACCGAGTCAAGACCGAGACCAGGATGGGGACAAGGGGTTCGAGACCGAGTCAAGACCAAGACTGATGGGAGGCCAAGACCGAGACCAGGATGGGGACAAGGGGTTCGAGACCGAGTTAAGAACAAGACTGATGGGAGACCAAGACCGAGACCAGGATGGGAACAAGGGGTTCGAGACAGAGTTAAGACCAAGACTGATGGGAGGCCAAGACCGAGTCAAGACCGAGACCAGGATGGGGACAAGGGGTTCGAGACCGAGTCAAGACCAAGACTGATGGGAGGCCAAGACCGAGTCAAGACCGAGACCAGGATGGGGACAAGGGGTTCGAGACCGAGTCAAGACCAAGACTGATGGGAGGCCAAGACCGAGACCAGGATGGGGACAAGGGGTTCGAGACCGAGTTAAGAACAAGACTGATGGGAGACCAAGACCGAGACCAGGATGGGGACAAGGGGTTCGAGACAGAGTTAAGACCAAGACTGATGGGAGGCCAAGACCGAGTCAAGACCGAGACCAGGATGGGGACAAGGGGTGCGAGACCGAGTCAAGACCAAGACTGATGGGAGGCCAAGACTGAGACCAGGATGGGGACAAGGGGTCCGAGACCGAGTTAAGACCAAGACTGATGGGAGGCCAAGACCGAGTCAAGAACGAGACCAGGATGGGAACAAGGGGTGCGAGACCGAGTCAAGACCAAGACTGATGGGAGGCCAAGACCGAGACCAGGATGGGGACAAGGGGTTCGAGACCGAGTCAAGACCAAGACTGATGGGAGGCCAAGACCGAGACCAGGATGGGGACAAGGGGTTCGAGACCGAGTTAAGACCAAGACTGATGGGAGGCCAAGACCGAGTCAAGAACGAGACCAGGATGGGGACAAGGGGTCAGAGACAGAGTTAAAACCAAGACTGATGGGAGGCCAAGACCGAGACCAGGATGGGGACAAGGGGTTCGAGACCGAGTTAAGACCAAGACTGATGGGAGGCCAAGACCGAGTCAAGAACGAGACCAGGATGGGGACAAGGGGTCAGAGACAGAGTTAAAACCAAGACTGATGGGAGGCCAAGACCGAGACCAGGATGGGGACAAGGGGTTCGAGACAGAGTTAAGACCAAGACTGATGGGAGGCCAAGACCGAGTCAAGAACGAGACCAGGATGGGGACAAGGGGTCAGAGACAGAGTTAAAACCAAGACTGATGGGAGGCCAAGACAGAGTCAAGAACGAGACCAGGATGGGAACAAGGGGTGCGAGACCGAGTCAAGACCAAGACTGATGGGAGGCCAAGACCGAGACCAGGATGGGGACAAGGGGTTCGGACCGAGTTAAGACGGACACCAGAAAAATGTGAGTCCAATTCAAGACCATTTTTGTAATTTGGTCAAATCACCACCATAATAACAGTTCAAAATATCCAGTATTTCTGTGTTAATATGTCAGGAAAACATATGAATTCCTTAGATATTCAGAATAGTGAGGGAAAATAGCCACTCTACAAATTATTACTAACCCAAAAACAGCGGGGAACAATGGGCCTTCTACGCCTTCAGAGAAGAGCTAATGATTAATAAAAGAATTATTATATAATAATAATTAGAATTCTATTATGATTTTCAATGACGTTCTGATTTAATCTCTTCAGTTTTTGGTGGGACAGTGGAAACAACCAATCGCATTTTGACTTAATGAGTGGGACCGTTTTTACAAAAACATATGGAAACTTCTGCCTTCTTGAAGGCCAACAGGTCACTGAGCAATAGCAGCAGTATTTTTCCCATGGTCTATAGTTAGCTATAGTTAGCTAACGCACTTCTGTACATCGCTCTGTAACGTACAATTTACCTTATTTTAACGCCCCCCAGGTCAACTGTAATATGAGTATTTCCTAGCCACCGTGCTTCTACCCCTGCATTGCTTGCTGTTTGGGGTTTTAGGCTGGGTTTCTGTACAGCACTTTGAGATATCAGCTGATGTACGAAGGGCTATATAAATACATTTGATTTGATTTGAATACCATTGTAAAGCACAATTTCTCCCCTTTCCAGCCAAATCAATGATTGGCATGATCAATGACCTTCATGCTGCCCGTCTCTGCATGACTGAAGAAGGCAATGAGCTCCGTCGGGTCTTTTTAAAAATGACGGGTGGGGAAGCTAAATCTACTGCGCGATAGTGAAAGGGGGAGATTTTTTTTTTCACCCGATCTATCCAACTAATCACCTCTAAAATGTAAATAAAAAATTTATGAAGAGTAATGTATCATTACATACCTATTTGAAGGTTTGTGTCAAATTTGAATCTGGTTTTTAGGGCGGTGCTAAAGTTTTCAGAAGTAAACAGCGGCTGTCATGGCTTTTGAGAGTCATGTTGGCTTGCGGTAATGACAGAAAATATGTATGCATTCAGTTGTGCAATTGACTAGGTATCCCTGTCCCTTTCTTGTTTTAAATATGCGAGAGAAGAGCTACACCTGGTGGAGAGAGGCTGTACAACACAGAATGAGTCACATTATGCGTGCTGTACGTTACGTCATGACAGTTCATCATTTAACGTACAGTGTCAGAGGGGTCAGTTGTTTCAACTCCAATACTAATCGGGCTATTGCCATGTCAATCAACGCTTGAATAGAAACGTAGTTCACACCCCAGATTTTGACGCCAACACAGTCCCATTAGTTTTCATTCCAGCCTTGTTTGAATGCCGCGGTTGCATGCATTTGTACGGAATGGGGTTAGTCAACAGTGGCTTCAGTTGTCGGCTAGTTTGCAGCAGCTGCAGCGCGTATTAAAAGGGGATGGTGTTGCTAACTTGTTAGCTTCGCCCTTTTCAAGAATAACATTCAACAATAAGTTAAGTTTCAAATGATCATCTGGTGAGTGGAACTGTGCTTTTCATTGCAGCGTGCTTGTTAGCCATCTCTTTGAAAATAACTTGCGTGTGCAACAGTGTTTGCATTTAAAGTGGAACTGACAGCATTTCAGCAACATGAAATCTTATTAAAATCGGTTCATACTGTATACACCCCAAAGAAAAAAATCTGACGAGCAACCATTTTCACATTTAAATTTCACACATAAATTCTTAGAATGTTTGGGAATTACGTATACTAAGGCATTTGTGAAAATTCTATAGAAATATACAGTGGTTAAGGGGCCGTGTGTTTGGACAATTTTTAGACACTGCAGTAAATTAAACCAAATTAAAATATCTGCCTTGTCCAGGACTAAAGTCTACACAGACCGGTGTGCTATAGCCAAGCAGAGCTACAGCTACAATACAAACAAGCCATTTGCAACAGCGCAAATTTACATTAGAAGGCCATTCGCCAAAAAACACAAAATACACCTGAATGGATTTCTGCAAATATATAAACACCAAAGGAGTCCCCTTACATTTGGGAACTTTACAGTCCTATTGATCAAACAACCATGGAAAGGTAGACTCTCGCTCCATCTGTTATGCACATCAACAACTAGATCAACAACTAATGTGTCACGGTCGTCGTAATAATTATCAGACCAAGCTGCAGCGTGATATGGTTTCCACATATTATTTTATTGAACAGGCACAAAACAACAAAGAATGAAGGCCACAAACAACGAACCGTGACTCACCTTGCCTAAAAACAATATCCCACAAAACGCAGGTGGAGCACAGGCTACCTAAATATGATCCCCAATTAGAGACAACGATAACTAGCTGCCTCTAATTAGGAGCCATATCAAGCACACCAACCTAGAAATATCAAAACTAGACTGGCCCCTAGTCACGCTCTGACCTTAACACCATAGAGAACCAAGGGCTCTCTATGGTCAGGGCGTGACATAATGCTAGCCAGAGCAACATTAGCTAAAATCTAAAGAAGGAACATTAGATAAACCCTCTCAAACATTTTCAGCTAGTTGGCCATCAAAATTGCCCTGTGTGCTAAAAGTGACGTTTTTTTGCAAATGCTTATTGGTTGTGTTTTGGACCTACTGGCTTATTATGTCCGTGTTTGCATATCAAGTATTGCCTTAGTTAACATTTAGTGGTAAATATAAATTGAAACCTCTTTCCTACCAGCTACTAATGTCATTATTCTGCTCCATGCCAAAACCAGTGAGAGCTGCAAACACTTGCTGCCTGCAGATGATATTCCAATTAGGCGATGTGTGCTGCTTGCGTTTGAATATAGTTAATGTGCTTTGCGATTGGGTAGGCTAATTTGGGCATGATTTCTCTATTGTACTACATAATTGATCAATCATATACCTCCACTACACTACTTTGATACTCATCAATAGGGATTAAGAAGTAAGTAGAGGCAATACCCACTGAAAGACAACTGGGTATATGGTTTATACCTGTCTGTGTATGCCCTCCACTTTCCTACATGAGTGTACTGGTATTACGGTTGCTGTCAAAATCCCGAACCTGGCACACACCGAATGACTATAGGTTCGCCACTGCGCAAACATGTCTATATCCAGCTAGCAATGAGGAATCGGCCCAGAAACGGCCCTCTTCCGGGGCGTCGGAACTGATTGAATCGGCCCAGTGTCAGGTGTCGGACTCTGCCCAGAATCAAAATGAATGACTGCCCAGAATCGGCCCAAGTACATCGGGCAGTTTCCGTATACCGGAGTCCCCCCATGGCAAATTTCAAAAAATGTATACAAAATTACCCGATTTAGTCATTTTAATTATTACTATTTTATACATTCAAATTAAACCCATCCACACAAAAACAAAAATACATTTTGTTAGAGGAAACTCCATACACCTGGTGACCGTGTCAGCATGCATGCGCCTGGCCACAGGAGTCACTACAGTGCGATGGGACAAGGACATCCCGGCCGGCCAAACCTTCCTTTAACTCGGATGACGCTGGGTCAATTGTGTGTCACCTCATGGGTCTTCCGGTTGCGGCCGGCACAGGTTTCGAACCAGCATCTGTAGCAACGCAGTTTGCACTGCAATGCAGTTTCTTACACTGCGGCACCACTGGGGAGGCTTCATCATCAAAGTTTTTAATGCTTATCAAAGTATGAAAATACTAAAATACTAACAAATGACTGCCCAGAATTGGCCCAAGCCCCAAGTAATACATTCCCTAATCTGTTTCACCTGTTCCTGTGATTGTCTCCACCCCCTTCCAGGTGTCATTTTTTCCCCCCAGTGTATTTATCCCTGTGTTTCTTGCCTCTCCGTGCCAGTTCATCTTGTATGTTTAAGTCATGTCAACAAGCGTGGTTTTCCCTGTACTCCTTTTGCTATTCTCCTTTTTCTAGTCCTCCCAATTTTGACCCTTGCCTGTTTCTGGACTCAGTACCCGCCTGCCTGACCATTCTGCCTGCCTTGACCACGGGCGTGTCTGCCACTCTGTACCTCCTGCACTCTGATCTGGTTTTGACCTTTTTGCCTGTCCACGAGCATTCTCTTGCCTACCCCTTTGGATTAATAAACATTTAAAGACTCCAATCATCTGCTTCCTGTGTCTGCATCTGGGTCTCGCCTTGTGTCATGATAGGTAGCTCACAACAGAATAGGCCCAAGCTCAATCCCCACATCTTGGCCATAAGTAATACTGCCAACGTCAGCCGAGTCTGACTCTCAGCCGAGTGCCCCGACTCTCAGCCAGAATCGGTCCAGATCCACTGTGCAGGCTGGGTAATAGACAAGGCTGTTAAGGTATTTATGTTTCAAGAAAGGAGTGTATATACACTGCTCAAAAAAATAAAGGGAACACTTAAACAACACAATGTAACTCCAAGTCAATCACACTTCTGTGAAATCAAACTGTCCACTTAGGAAGCAACACTGATTGACAATAAATTTCACATGCTGCTGTGCAAATGGAATAGACAACAGGTGGAAATTATAGGCAATTAGCAAGACACCCCCAATAAAGGAGTGGTTCTGCAGGTGGTAACCACAGACCACTTCTCAGTTCATGGCTGATGTTTTGGTCACTTTTGAATGCTGGCGGTTCTTTCACTCTAGTGGTAGCATGAGACGGAGTCTACAACCCACACAAGTGGCGCAGGTAGTGCAGCTCATCCAGAATGGCACATCAATGCGAGCTGTGGCAAGAAGGTTTGCTGTGTCTGTCAGCGTAGTGTCCAGAGCATGGAGGCGCTACCAGGAGACAGGCCAGTACATCAGGAGACATGGAGGAGGCCGTAGGAGGGCAACAACCCAGCAGCAGGACCGCTACCTCCGCCTTTGTGCAAGAGCCCTACAAAATGACCTCCAGCAGGCCACAAATGTGCATGTGTCTGCTCAAACGGTCAGAAAAGACTCCATGAGGGTGGTATGAGGGCCCGACGTCCACAGGTGGGGGTTGTGCTAACAGCCCAACACCGTGCAGGACGTTTGGCATTTGCCAGAGAACACCAAGATTGGCAAATTCGCCACTGGCTCCCTGTGCTCTTCACAGATGAAAGCAGGTTGAGCACGTGACAGACGTGACATAGTCTGGAGACGCCATGGAGAACGTTCTGCTGCCTGCAACATCCTCCAGCATGACCGGTTTGGTGGTGGGTCAGTCATGGTGTGGGGTGGCATTTCTTTGTGGGGCCGCACAGCCCTCCATGTGCTCGCCAGAGTTAGCCTGACTGCCATTAGGTACCGAGATGAGATCCTCAGACAATATGCTGGTGCGGTTCCTCCTAATGCAAGACAATGCTAGACCTCATGTGGCTGGAGTGTGTCAGCAGTTCCTGCAAGAGGAAGGCATTGATGCTATGGACTGGCCCGCCCGTTCCCCAGACCTGAATCCAATTGAGCACATCTGGGACATCATGTCTCGCTCCATCCACCAATGCCACGTTGCACCACAGACTGTCCAGGAGTTGGCGGATGCTTTAGTCCAGGTCTGGGAGGAGATCCCTCAGGAGACCATCCGCCTCCTCATCAGGAGCATGCCCAGGCGTTGTAGAGAGGTCATACAGGCACGTGGAGGCCACACACACCACTGAGCCTCATTTTGACTTGTTTTAAGGACATTACATCAAAGTTGGATCCGCCTGTAGTGTGGTTTTCCACTTTAATTTTGAGTGTCACTCCAAATCCAGACCTCCATGGGTTGATAAATTTGATTTCCATTGATCATTTGTGTGATTTTGTTGTCAGCACATTCAACTATGTAAAGAAAAAAGTATTTAATAAGAATATTTCATTCATTCAGATCTAGGATGTGTTATTTTTGTGTTCCCTTTATTTTTTTGAGCAGTGTATTTGGCCTGGCGAAGCGGTTTTATGAGGTGACTGAATGGAAGCTGATAATGGGTTTTATACTCGGCTGGTCTCGGGAAGAAATGTTGAGTCCTCAGTGTCTGAGACCAAGTACAAATGTATCTGACCCCGAGACAAGACGATGACACTCAATATGACAAGACTAAGACTCAATATGTGGTCTCGATACCGGACTCAAAACCAGTACTTGCTGCATTATGTCGGTAGCTAGATTAAAAACATTAGCTAAATAGCCAGCCAATAGCTAGCAAGCTAAATGAGATCCTTTGAAAAGAGAACTAACCAGCAAAGCAGTTTAGCTAATCTAGATGTCTTCCCATTTCAGTGTTTTAGATGGTTAGCTGGTATAAAATGAAAATAGCCTTGTCATTTTTGTTGTTTTTAGATGCAATGTGCTTACCATTTTGATGTGGGAAAATAGATATTGTTTTCCACTGGTTGAAAGCTATTGCTCGGTTTTCACTTGGCTCATGTAAATTCTGTAGTTTCCCCTTTAAACATCTTAAGGTCAAAATCCCCATAGTGTTCCCATTTCTCTCATGTAAATGTTGTATCTACATCAATAGATTCAATTAGCAATTTATTTGGGAAATATCCCATCTTTTCTTCACTAGCATGCAGATTTCAAGTTGTACTGGATTCATTTTAATCTGTTAAGACATTGAGTACATGTTTAGTATATTTGGTACATTTATACTGAACAAAAATAAACACAACGTGCTTCAATTTAAATGATTTAACTGAGTAACAGTTCATATAATGAAATCAGTCAATTGAAATAAATTCATTAGGCCCTAATCTATGGCCTGGGCCCACCCAACCAGGATATATTTTTCCCCCAACTTTATTACATTCAGAAATACTTCAGTTTCCTCATGCTCCCTCAACTTGAGACATCTGTGGCATTGTGTTGTGTGACAAAACTACACATGTTAGCATGTCATTTTATTATCCCCAGCACAATGTGCACCTGTGTAATGATCATGCTTGTTTAACCAATGTCTTGATGTGACACACCCGCTGGGTGGATGGATTATCTTGGCAAAGGAGAAATGCCCACGAACAAGGATGTTAACAAATATGTGCACAACATGAGAGAAATAAGCTTTTTGTGCGTATCAAACATTTCTGGGATATTTTATTTCAGCTCACATGGGATCAACACTTTACATGTCGCGCTCATTTTTTTTCAGTATAGTATGTTTTGTTTTCTTTGTGAGAAGCACGTTTATTTAAAATGACGTGATTTGGTTTATGTAGATACATTTAAATGTTAACACACAGTAACCAAAAATCAGATTTTATTTGCATATTCATACAGTTTGAAACAAATTTGCAAACAGTAGAATGTTCGCCACAAGTTTCCCCATAATTGTTTTCCAGAAGTTCACAATTCGCCTTAAATTGGCCACAAAACGAATTTGCATGTGAAAAAGGTTTTTTTTCCCAGTAAGGGAAGACGCATCATTCACCCAAGTTTATTTAAAATCGGGCCAGTGCTGTCAGACATCGCGTGTGACTAACGTACGAACAGACAGAGACCGATCTAGTCCCCTTCCCATAATGGGGGACAAGCAACAGAACATGTTACACAAAACAGTCTTTATTTCTTAAATAGAATGGAAACGGTACAAAGCTGGGATGAATGAATGGTTATTTGCGTATGTGTGTGTGTTGCAGCATGCAGTCAGTGGTTGAGTCCCTCAGGGTGGTGTGGTCCTATAAAGCTGGTCCATTTTGCGTCGCAGCATGTTGTAGTTGTCCCGGGTGCCTGGGGCTTCAGGATCCAGCTTCAGAGACAGCTCGTAGTGCTTCTTCGCCAGCTCCAGCTTCCCCCAGCGATGGTACAGCACCGCTGAGATGGAGGGGAGAGAGAGGAGAGACACAGACATATTATTGTGAGGCCAAAGACACGGTGTGGAACACTCAGAATAAACACGCCTCTGATTTTGAGAATAAGGAATCACAATTCATGTCAGCCTCTTCGTGACATTTCTACCTGCAACGTTCTACCTTGTACCTACTGAAGGTGGCCCATGCATTTACTTCATATGATGTTTGACCAATAATGTTTCTACCTGTTACTCTTGCTTGAGACCAAACCCATCACATTATCCCAAAACTGTTAATTAAACACACCACATTGAGGTATTATGGATTTATTTATGTGGCAAGTGTCTTAATACAAAAGACAAATATACTGTATATGAAAAACATTTATATGGGTCTATAAGAACTATGGTTCGACATCAAACGTATCTCGGAACCCACTGGTCTTACCCAGATTGCCATGGCAACTGGCAGCATTTGGGTTGATCCTCAGAGCCTGGAGGAAGAAGCCTTCGGACTCCTGATTGGGCACAAAACACAGGACTTGTTTCAGTGTGTGTGGGTGTCTGGCTGCATTAGGAGTGCAGTCACACACACACCTGTACCCCTGCATATTGACTCGGTACCAGTACCCCCTGTATATAAGCCTCATTTGAGTTATTTTATAGTGTTATTTTTTACTTTAGTTTATTTAGATAATATTTTCTTAACTATATTTTCTTAAAACTGCATTCTTGGTAAAGGGCTTGTAAGTAATCATTTCACGGTAAGGGTTACACCTGTTGTATTTGGCGCATGTGACAAATAACATTTGATTTGAGTCCCAAAAAAATAGTTTAAATCCCAATGACTTCATGCGGTTAAGTCTGTTTCTGTGGTAACATGGACTCTTAACCACGTGATGAAAATGTGTTGCTCCTTGCAGAAACGAGCAAGGTGTTGTAGCAAACGAGTGTTAGGTTGCAGCACACACACACAGAAATAGAATGAATAGAACAGGCTTACAACCTCTAACCCTGGAAATGTGACTGGTAAACTCATGGGTACACTCGCAATGGCTGCCTGGTATTGTGATACAATCATTTCCATGGTAATGTAGAATGTTCATTCAAATGATGTTAACTGATGGGGCTAATTTTTCGTAATGTCAGTTGAGTTCAATCAACAAATCACAGCACAAATAGACAGGTACAGTTCCTGGTTTCAGTTCCTGCTTTACTCCTAGCTTGAAGATAAAAGTTAGGACTCCATGTGAAAGCTTTAAGAAAATAAACATTCACATGACCAGCGCCGTTGCTAACTTGCATAGCGGGTCCCATTGCTGCAAAAAGTTATGGGGTATTAGAATCCTCGTTTTAACCTTTGTTATCTTCAACCTAGCTTTTCTCCTTTGCTGCTATACTTGCAATTGCCACCAGTCCAGCCATTATTGACTTAAATGAGGATGTCCATTTCATTCATTCTATTTCTATGGCAGCACATGCAGTCAGGAGCGGAGGAGAGGAGAAAATGTGTCTTAATCACTTGATTAGATTATTTTTTACTAAATTGCTATTCCAACGGTTGAAACGTGACCGCGGTCATTTGGCTGACCAATTACTGTCATCCAAAATTTCATGACCGTCACAGCCCTAGTTGAGGTAAATTATTGTAAGTAATTTCTCTCTCTGGGCTTACTGACCTTATACTTCTGTAGTTTGCCCAGGACGTTGGCCAATGAGAACATGATGGTGTGGTCGTTAGGGAGGAGCTTTAGGGCCTCTCGGCCAATTGCCTCCGCCTGGGCTAGGTTGCCTAGACGACAGGAGAGAGAAGGAAAAGACATGAGAAGGACAGACGGATAGTCAGACACAGACAAGCGAGATTGAACTTGGTAGTTCAAAGCCTGTGGACATGCAAGGTGGAAATCCAAGTCATGAGGAGAACAAAGTTTAAAACCGTCAGACTACAAGTCAGCTTTAAAAGTCTTAATTGGAAGTCGATGCATTCATAGAATACAAATGTCAACTGCTTGTACGAACGTACAGAGCTTTAAAGCAAGTGCTTCTACCTTTATACAATAGATAAAATGATGAAATCCAATATAAACTGAGCGCCCAGTGTGCGTGTACATGTGTGTGTTGTCTGTGGTGTGTAGAGCAGAGTTTTTCCTCTCCACACATGGAAGAGCGCTTTAGCTTCCTAATTAGGGGCTGAACACAAGGACCACTGGCTTATTGATCTCTGTCAGACCTGTCTGACCAGGGAGGGAAGGTGGGAAGGAGAGAGATAGAGGAAGGGAAGGTGGCAGGGAGAGAGAGATAGATGGAGAGAGGCCCCGAGTCATGCTCTGCGTGCACATGTGTATGCTATATGTGTGCATATAAACTCAGCAAAAAAAGAAACATCCCTTTTTCAGGACCCTGTATTTCAAAAGAGAATTTGTAAAAATCCAAATAACTTCACAGATTTTCATTGTAAAGGGTTTAAACACTGTTTCCCATGCTTGTTCAATGAACATTAAGCAATTAATGAACATGCACCTGTGGATCGGTCGTTAAAACTTCTTAGGGCTAGGCCACTTTTTTTCTCCACTTCCTGCCTGAATGACGTGCCTAAAGTAAACTGCCTGTAACTCAGGCCATGAAGCCAGGATATGCATATAATTGGTACCATTGGAAAGAAAACACTTTGCCGTTTATAGACATTTTTAAATAATGCAGGAGAATATAACACAAAAGACATGGTAGGAGAAAATCCAAAGAAAAAGAAAGATGTTTTTTTGTTGAGAAAGACCATCCTCTTAGAAATGAAAAAGGTCATATTGCAATTCCTATGACCTCCACAGGGTGTCAGCAGTCTACGTTCAAGGTTTCAGGCATGTAACTTCAAAAACGAATAAGAAATAACAGTTTTAGTAGAGGGACACAGTCTTGGAAATTCGTGTTTGCGTGTGCCATGAAGACATTACGCACCTGCTAAAATCAGTTTCCTATTGAACATACTTCTTTCCGAAATAAATATTATAGTTTCATTACATTTTAGGGTATCTGAGGAGTAAATAGAAACGTATTTTGACTTGTTGAAACAAAGTTTAGGGGTAGAATATCGGATTCTTTCTCTGCAAGATGAACGAGTGGATGACTCAAATCGGTGAAGCAAACAAAACTGACATTTTGGGATATAAAGAAGGATTTTATCTTACAAAACGACACTACATGTTAAAGCTAGGACCCGTTGGATGTCAAATCAGAGGAACATTTTCAAAAAGTAAGTGAATATTTAATCGTTATATGTGAATGTATGAAACCTGTGCCGGGGGAAAAATATTTTGATGTGGGGTGCCGTCCTCAAACAATCGCATGGCATGTTTTGCTGTAGTAGCTACTGTAAATCGGACAGTGCAGTTAGATTAACGCAAATATAAGACATTTACAGTTGAAGTCGGAAGTTTACATACACTTAGGTTGGAATCATTATATCTCGTTTTTCAACCACTCCACAGTTTGTTAACAAACTATAGTTTTGGCAAGTCGGTTTGGACATCTACTTTGTGCATGACAAGTAATTTTTCTTTCAAACAATTATTTACAGACAGATTATTTAACTTATAATTCACTGTATCACAATTCCAGTGGGTCAGAAGTTTACATACACTAAGTTGACTGCGCCTTCAAACAGCTGGGAAAATGACAGAAAATGATGTCAAGGCTTTAGAAGCTTCTGATAGGCTAATTGACATCATTTGAGTCAATTGGAGGTGTACCTGTGGATGTATTTCAAGGTATACCTTCAAACTCAGTGCCTCTTTGCTTGACATCATGGGAAAATCAAAATAAATCAGCCAAAACCTAAAAAAAAACCCTGTAGACTTCCACAAGTCTGCTTCATCCTCGGGAGCAATTTCCAAACACCTGAAGGTACCACGCTCATCTGTACAAACAATAGTACACAAGTATAAACACAAAGTATAAACACCACACAGCAGTCATACCGCTCAGGAAGGAGAGGCGTTCTGTCTCACAGAGATGAACGTACTTTGGTGCGAAAATTCCAAATCAATCCCAGAGCAACAGCAAAGAACCTTGTGAAGATGCTGGAGGAAACAGGTAAAAAGTATCTATATCCACAGAAAAACAAGGGCTATATCAACATAACCTGAAAAGCCGCTCAGCAAGGAAGAAGACACTGCTCAAAAACCGCCATAAAAAAGCCAGACTACAGTTTACAACTACACATGGGGACAAAGATCGTACTTTTGAAAAATGTCCTCTGGTCTGATGAAACAAAAATAGAACTGTTTGGCCATAATGACCCTCGTTATGTTTGGAGGAAAAAGCGGGAGGCTTGCAAGCCGAAAAACGCCATCCTAACCGTGAAGCATGGGGGTGGCAGCATCATGTTGTGGGGGTGCTTTGCTGCAGGAGGGACTGGTGCACTTCACAAAATAGATAGCATCATGAGGATGGAAAATTACGTGGATAAATTGAAGCAACATCTCAAGACATCAGTCAGAAAGTTAAAGCTTGGTCGCAAGTGGGTCTTCCAAATGAACAATGACCCCAAGCATACTTCCAAAGTTGTGGCAAAATTGCCTAAGGACAACAAAGTCAAGGTATTGGAGTGGCCATCACAAAGCCCTGACCTCAATCCTATAGAACATTTGTGGGTAGAACTGAAAAAGCATGTGTGAGCTAGGAGGCCTACAAACGTGACTCAGTTACACCAGCTCTGTCAAGAGGAATGGGCCAAAATTCACCCAACTTATTGTGGGAAGCTTGAGGAAGACTATCAGAAACGTTTGACACAAGTTAAACAATTTAAAGGTAATGGTACCAAATACTAATTGAGTATGTAAACTTCTGACACACTGGGAATGTGATGATAGATATAAAAGCCGAAATAAATCACTCACTACTATTATTCTGACATTTCACATTCTTAAAATAAAGTAGTGATCCTAACTGACCTAAGACAAGGGATTTTAACAGGATTACATGTGAGGAATTGTGAAAAACTGGGTTTAAAAATATTTGGCTAAGGTGTATGTAGGGGACGGCAGGGTAGCCTAGTGGTTAGAGCGTTGGGCTAGTAACCGAAAGGTTGCAAGTTCGAATCGCCAAGCTGACAAGGTACAAATCTGTCGTTCTGCCCCTGAACAAGGCAGTTAATCCAGTGTTCCTAGGCTGTCATTGAAAATAAGAATTTGTTCTTAACTGACTTGCCTAGTTAAATAAAGGCAAAACATTTTTTTTAAGTAGACTCCCGACTTCAACTGTATATGTACATAAGTGTTTAAAATGTATTTGAATTGCACTCCCTCCAGTTTCACCGGAAGTTGTCCAGCCAGGAAACACCTATCCTTAAGAAGTTTTAAGACACTAACAGCTTACAGACAGTAGACAATTAAGGTCACAGTTATGAAAACTTAAACTTTAGTTAAAAAACTAAAGAGGCCTTTCTACTGACTCTGAAAAACACCAAAAGAAAGATGCCCAGGGTCCCTGCGTGAATGTGCCTTAGCCATGCTGCAAGGAGGCATAAGGACTGCAGATGTGGATAGGGCAATAAATTACAATGTCCGTACTGTGAGATGCCTAAGACAGCGGGACAGACAGCTGATCATCCTCACAGTGGCAGACCACGTGTAACAACACCAGCACAGGATCGGTACATCCAAACGGGACAGGTACAGGGACAGGTACAGGATGGCAACAACAACTGCCCGAGTTACACCAGGAATGCACAATCCCTCCATCAGTGCTCAGACTGTCCGCAATAGGCTGAGAGAGGCTGGACTGAGTGCTTGTAGGCCCGTTGTAAGGCAGGTCCTCACCAGACATCACTAGCAACAACGTCGCCTATGGGCACAAACCCACCGTCGCTGGACCAGACAGGACTGGCAAAAAGTGCTATTCACTGACGAGTCGCAGTTTTGTCTCACCAGTGGTAATGGTCCGATTCGCATTTATCGTTGAAGAAATTAGCGTTACACCGAGGCCTATACTCTGGAGTGGGATCGATTTGGAGGTGGAAGGTCCGTCATGGTCTGGAGTGGTGTGTCACAGCATTATCGGACTGAGCTAGTTGTCGTTGCAGGCAATCTCAATGCTGTGCGTTACAGGGAAGACATCCTCCTCCCTTGTGTGATACCATTCCCGCAGGCTCATCCTGACATGACCCTCCAGAATGACAATGCCACCAGCTATACTGCTTGTTCTGTGCGTGATTTCCTGCAAAACAGGAATGTCAGTGTTTTGCCATGGCCAACGAAGAACCCGGATCTCAATCTCATTGAGCACGTCTGGGACTTGTTGGCTCAGAGGGTGACGGCTAGGGCCATTCCCCCCAGAAATGTCCGGGAACTTGCAGGTGCCTTGGTGGAAGAGTGGGGTAACATCTCACAGCAAGTATGGGAAATCTGGTGCAGTCCATGAGGAGGAGATGCACTGCAGTACTTGATGCAGCTGGTGGCCACACCAGATACTGACTGTTACTTTTGATTTTGACCCCCCTTTGCTCAGGGACACACTATTCAATTTATGTTCGTCACGTCTGTGGAACTTGTTCAGTTTATGTCTCAGTTGTTGAATCTTGTTATGTTCATACAAATATTTACACGTGTTAAGTTTGCTGAAAATAAACAGGGTTGACAGTGAGAGGATGTTTCTTTTATTGCTGTGTGTATGTGTGCTAGCTCAGCTTTGTCTCTGTGCAATAAAGGAGAATAAAGGAAGCACACCCCAGTTACTTTATGTTTTTTGGTGACATGTAGGCTTGGCATATTTGGGGAAGAAATTATGGGGAGAAGGGGTGGAGGAGGGGGATTCTGAATTCTGAGGGGGCACTTCTCTGTGTCTGCCTTGCGTTTGATCATGGGCATGCTGGCTGGCGATTGGATGGTTCTAGGGCCCTCCTGGGAGACCCCGCCCCCCTCGGGAGAGGCTTCTGACAAAAGCGGCGCCAACGTCTGGAAATCAGCGCATTCTCCACACGGCAGGGAAGAGTGCCTTTGGAAAACTCCACACACAAAGCTTTAATACATAAATTTCAAGCATTGCCGGTTCCTGCTCTTCCAGTCTAATCACGTTGGGCGCTTAGATCAAATTTCCCCCCATTTTTTTTTAGCTTTGTCTCTGTCTTCACTGCTGTTAACGTACAGAAACAATCTTTGAACAACTGTGCGTACGGATGAATGAGTAAAAATGAGGCATTTGACTAACTCTGCGGCGCATGTAATCAATGGAAATTCATCCATTACTCAACTATTAAAGATTGATTTTGAATATCCAAAATAGTTTGGGCACAAAACAAAGCAAGTGATGGGTATTGTCACTCATAGTATCTCCCATTAGACAGCAACTGTGGTGAGTGTGTCAAAGTGTGTGTTAGTGGTGTGTGTGTGTGTGTGGTACGCACATGCCTCTAAAGAACGACCATTTTGGTTGCTTATGCTCCTAGATACATGCTCCCAGATAATAATTGTTGTAATGATAGTCTTCATTGTGCAGTTGTTTCCAAGTGCCCTAGAGAAGAATGTGAATGCAGATTTGTGCAATCCAAAGCCCACATGTAAAGAATGTTAAAGAATTCATCAGTGACTTGTACTTCAAGCCAAAGCCTACATGTAAAGAATGTTAAAGAATTCATCAGTGACTTGTATTTCTTGCAACTTTCCTGAGACGTATTCAATTCCAAATTAAATGTTAACTGTAAAGTAAAATTACCTGGCACAATAATATGATTTTATGATGCTCTGTATCGATCGAGTGTCTTGTTTTATAAACAGAATTGAAATTAAAAAAGGGCAAATATACCCTGCAAAACATGTGTTTTATTTTCTTCCCCAGAATGTGGTCTCCTCCTGATGTGGTTTAAGCATTCTTGTGGACTTAGAGAAACAACAAAATTGGATGTTCTATTAAAAAAGGTATGATTTTGAGAGTGAAAACCTGAAGAAAAGAAAACTAGGGAAATCAAAAACTAGACCATTTTTGGGGGTGATTTTTGGTGTTATTATGGCGAATAAATGTATCGACTGGTAAGAATTATGAGTGGATCATAGATTTTTTCATCTACCTGCAAATGTGCTTGGTGGACCAAAATGTTTGTTTTTAGGCTCTCGTCATAAACCATGTCGCGGGTCGTTCAAAAACCACGCATTTGTTTACACCTTGTTCAGTCATGTTACCTCATTAGCTAACAACCTGGTTACTTTACCAGTATATATCTAAACACTTGGGGGCACAGAAAGAAAGAGAGAGCTTGGGATGAGAGAGGGTGCTTTAGCGGAAGTCAATTGGAGGGTTACTTAGTAGCAATGCAAATATCACGGTACAGCTAATATGGATACTCAATCACCATGGTACATTTACAAACATATTATGATAAATAGATTTAAAACTTGTATCTCATTATGGTAAATGGTGAAATAAGTATAGCCAGTTGTAATTGTAATGGTTTAGCAGATGATAAGAACATAACAATATTTAACTGGCTCAAAGAGAAGGAATATAATATCTACTGTCAACAGGAAACTCATTCAACAATTTAAGTTGTTATATACACTACTGTTCAAAAGTTTGGGGTCACTTAGAAATGTCCTTGTTTTTGAAAGAAAAGCAAATTTTTTGTCCATCAAAATAACATCAAATTGAATTACAGAGTAGACATTGTTAATGTGGTAAATGACTATTGTAGCTGGAAACGGCAGATTTTTTATGGAATATCTACATAGGCGTACAGAGGCCCATTATCAATAACCATCACTCCTGTGTCACGTTGTGTTAGCTAATCCAAGTTTATCATTTTAAAAGGCTAATTGATCAATATTTTCCACCATAATTTGCAAGTAAATTCATTAAAAATCCTACAATGTGATTTTCTGGATTTTTTTTCTTCTCATTTTGTCCGTCATAGTTGAAGTGTACCTATGATGAAAATTACAGGTCTCTCTCATCTTTTTAAGTGGGAGAACTTGCACAATTGGTGGCTGACTACTGGGAATGTGATAAAAGAAATTAAAGCTGAAATAAATCATTCCCTCTACTACTATTCTGACATTTCACATTCTTAAAATAAAGTGGTGATCCTAACTGACCTAGGAACATAATTTTTAATCATTTTAAATGTCAGGAATTGTGAAAAACTGAGTTGAAATGTATTTGGCTAAGGTGCCTTTAAGAGCCACGGAAAGAGTGTTGTAATGGCATTGAAGCTCGTCTGCAGATTTGTTAACAAAGTGTCCAAAGAAGGGCCAGAAGTATATGCCAGAATGGTGTTGTCTGCATAGAGGTGGATCAGAGAATCACCAGCAGCAAGAGCGACATCATTGATGTACACAGAGAAAAGAGTCGGCTGGAAAATTGAACCCTGTGGTACCCCAATAGAGACTGCCAGAGGTCCAGACAACAGGCCCTCCGATTTGACACACTGAAATCTGAGAAGTAGTTGGGGAAACAGGCGATGCATTCATTTGAAAAACCAAGAATGTTGAGTCTGCCGATAAGAATGCGGTGATTGACAGAGTCGAAAGCCTTGGCCAGGTCGATGAAGACGGCTGCACAGTATAGTCTTTTATCGATGGCGGATATGACATCGTTTAGGACCTTGAGCGTGGCTGTGGTGCACCCATGACCCGCTCAGAAACCAGATTGCATAGTGGAGAAGGTACGGTGGAATTCTAAATGTTCGGTGATCTGTTTAACTTGTCTCACGAAGACTTTAGAAAAGCAGGGCAGGATACATATAGGTCTGTAACAGTTTGGGTCTAGAGTGTCTCCACCTTTGAAGAGGGGGATGATAGTGCCTGGAGAATAGGAGTGGAACTGGGGGCTACAGGGCCTGGGTTAACCTCTACATCACCAGAGGAACAGGGGGGGGGAGTAGGATAAGGGTACGGCTAAAGGTTATAAGAACTGGTCGTCTAGTGTGTTGGGGACAGAGAATAAAAGGAGCAGATTTCTGGGCATGGTAGAATAGATTCAGGGCATAATGTACAGACAATGGTATGGTAGGATGTGAGTAGAGTGGAGGTAAACTTAGGCGTTGAGTGACGAGAGGTCTCGTCTATGGAGGCACCAGTTAAGCAAGGTGAGGTCTCTGCATGTGTGTGGGCTGGGACAAAAAGGGCTATCTAAGGCATTTTGAGCGGAACTGAGGACTCCACAGTCGTGGCCAATAGTTTTGAGAATGACACAAATATTAATTTCCACAAAGTTTGCTGCTTCAGTGTCTTAGATATTTTTGTCAGATATTACTATGGAATACTGAAGTATAATTACAAGCATTTCATAAGTGTCAAAGGCTTTTATTGACAATTACATGATGTTGATGGCAAAGAGTGAATATTTGCAGTGTTGACCCTTCTTTATCAAGACCTCTGCAATCTGACCTGGCAGGCTGTCAATTCACTTATGGGCCACATCCTGACTGATGGCAGCCCATTCTTGCATAATCAATGCTTGGAGTTTGTCAGAATTTGTGGGTTTTTGTTTGTCCACCCGCCTCTTGAGGATTGACCACAAGTTCTCAATGGGATTAATGTCTGGGGAGTTTCCTGGCCATGGACCCAAAATATCGATGTTTTGTTCCCCGAGCCCCTTGGTTATCACTTTTGCCTTATGGCAAGGTGCTCCATCATGCTGGAAAAGGCATTGTTTGTCACCAAACTGTTCCTTGATGGTTGGGAGAAGTTGCTCTCGGAGGATGTGGTGGTACCATTCTTTATTCATGGCTGTGTTCTTAGGCAAAATTGTGAGTGAGCCCACTCCCTTGGCTGAGAAGCAACCCCACACACGAATGGTCTCAGGATGCTTTACTGTTGGCATGACACAGGACTGATGGTAGCGCTCACCTCGTCTTCTCCGGACAATCTTTTTTCCGGATGCCCCAAACAAATCGGAAAGGGGATTAATCAGAAAAAATGACTTTACCCCAGTCCTTAGCAGTCCAATCACTGTACCTCTTGCAGAATATCAGTCTGTCCCTGATGTTTTTCCTGGAGAGAAGAGGCTTCTTTGCAGCCCTTCTTGACACCAGGCCATCCTCCAAAAGTCTTCACCTCACTGTGTGTGCAGATGCACTCACACCTGTCCTGCTGCCATTCCCGAGCAAGCTCTGTACTGGTGGTGCCCCGATCCCACAGCTGAATCAACTTTAGGAGATGGTCCTGGCGCTTGCTGGACTTTCTTGGGTGCCCTGAAGCCTTCTTCACAACAATTGAACCGCTCTCCTTGAAGTTCT
This sequence comes from Oncorhynchus kisutch, assembly GCF_002021735.2. Classification (NCBI taxonomy): domain Eukaryota; kingdom Metazoa; phylum Chordata; class Actinopteri; order Salmoniformes; family Salmonidae; genus Oncorhynchus; species Oncorhynchus kisutch. Next base: position 2,739,084 of record NC_034199.2, read on the forward strand.
TGATGATCCGATAAATGGTTGATTTAGGTGCAATCTTACTGGCAAAAATATCCTTGCCTGGGAAGCCCTTTTGTGCAAAGCAATGATGACGGGGCGTGTTTCCTTGCAGGTAACCATGGTTGACAGAGGAAGAACAATGATTCCAAGCACCACCCTCCCTTTGAAGCTTCCAGTCTGTTATTCAAACTCAATCAGCATGACAAAGTGATCTCCAGCCTTGTCTTCACTCACACCTGTGTTAACAAGAGAATCACTGACATGTCAGCTGGTCCTTTTGTGGCAGGGCTGAAATGCAGTGGAATTTTTTTGGGGGGATTCATGCCATTTGCATGGCAAAGAGGGACTTTGCAATTAATTGCAATTCATCTGATCACTCTTCATAACATTCTGGAGTATATGCAAATTGCCATCAAACAAACTGAGGCGGCAAACATTGTGAAAATGAATATTTGTGTCATTCTCAAAACTTTTGGCCACGACTGTACAGTGAAATAAAACAATAAGAACTAGCCAAGACACCAGTAGACAAGATATATTGACATTAGAGAGAGGTAAAAAGCAAACACAAATGTAGATCAGGAGAGCTAAGACAATAACGGGTAAATGGCAATGAATGGGCAGAGTTTGTCAGTTAGGTACATACAGGACCTGAGTTCGAGGCTGGGGCCGACAGGTACTCCTTTCACAGAACAGCGCAAACTGTCTCTAACCAGAATAAAAAGAGGAGTGTGAGTCCCCGGTGCACAACTGAGCAAGAGGACAATGACATTAAAGTGTCTAATTTGAGAAACAGATTTTATGTTGTGCTTATGTTGTGTTCACTTTAGGTGAAGCAGTGCTACCAATTTAAATGATTTTATTTAGAGCCCTGGGTGCGCATGCATGTGGTAGTGTGTGTGTGTCTGTGAAAGTGTGTGTTAGAAGTGTGTATGTGGTGTGCGTGCATGTGGCAGTGTGTGTGTGTGGTTACCAGTGTTGTCCAGTAGTATGACCATGTTGTTCCATGCCAGGCTGTGGTCAGGCTTTAGCACTGTAGCATTCCTCCACGCATTCAGAGCATCTAGGTGTCTGTTCAGGTCTGCATACTAGACAAATAAAAAGCATGAGCTTGCACACACCCAGAGGAAATGATTTAGGTGCTGACTAACGGTGAATAAACAGTAAGCTTTAAAAACAAAGAGCTGCACACTCCACATGTATAACCTCCTAGTCATTTACTGGGTAAAAACACACCAACGCTGTGCCTTCTTCAGGGTGATGTCATGAATGCTTGAACCAGGTTATGTAGATTTCATACATTACCATTCTAGCAAACCACATCACCTTCATTCATCATCAAAGCCACAATCTGCAGTCTGTTTTTGAGGCTTACAGCAGCCTTGCCACTAGGTTTGGAACAGAACAAGCTACAGAACCTTATTGGGAAAAGTTACTACTCTCAAATCTATTGAATTAACTTTTTCTACATAGACTGATCAACATGATACAATTAAACATATAGTTTATTTAACCTTACAGTTTGGGGTACAACAGTACTAAGCTCATAAGGCAATAAATAACATATTCTTCAATAATTAATTAGTGTAAATTGTATTGACTGTTTAACAGTAGGAAAGCTTACGGATGGTGGCTTTAAGTCCAACCTCGGGTGGTGGCATTAAATCCAACCTCGGTTGGTGGCATTTAGTCCAACCTCGGTTGGTGGCATTAAGTACAACCTCGGTTGGTGGCTTTAAGTCCAACCTCGGTTGGTGGCTTTAAGTCCAACCTCGGTTGGTGGCTTTAAGTCCAACCTCGGTTGGTGGCTTTAAGTCCAACCTCGGTTGGTGGCTTTAAGTCCAACCTCGGTTGGTGGCTTTAAGTCCAACCTCGGTTGGTGGCTTTAAGTCCAACCTCGGTTGGTGGCTTTAAGTCCAACCTCGGTTGGTGGCATTAAGTCCAACCTCGGTTGGTGGCATTAAGTCCAACCTTTGTACTCACCAGGCGTCCCAGGTTGTAGTAACAGTCAGGGTATTTCTTCCGGAATTGGATGGCGTTCCAGTAGCTCTGCTCTGCTTCCTTAAACTTCTTCAGACTGTTTTGCACTATTCCCAGATTCATCCACGCTGCTGCAAAGTCCGGCCTTTCTCAGAAGAACACCACAGTTGCGTTTAATGTCCGGAATGTGTTATTTTTTGTGAAGTCAAAGGCTAATAAAGTTATATCTGTGATTTTCTTCTGTGTGCATGTACATTGCATGCATATGTTCGTGCATGACAGTGTGTGTGTCCACCTACTGTACGAGTACAGCTTTTGCCAGAAGCTCCTCTGCCTCCACCAATTCGTTCCTCTCTTTCAGGATGTTGCCTAGGTTGTTCATAGCGTGGACATACGTAGGATGCAACCTGACACAAAACACAGCTGAGAGGTTCAATGGTTTCAGCCGTAGGTTTGATAAAGTGTTATCATGACATGTGCTTTCCAATGCGACTCTGTTCCAATATCCACAGTAGCATAACACCTAGTATGAAACAATGATATACAAGTATGGACATTGGAATGTAACCTACATGTACCATAGAACTATAGAAAAACTCATATTGAGAGTGTGAACCTGTAGTATTCGTACCTGACTGCCTCTCTGTAGTACTTGATGGCAGCACTGGTGTTCCCTCTGTCTGCTAGGTTCTTACCCACATTATAATGCACCTGGAGAGGGAAAGACAAAAAAATATATATATATATATATATATATTTCAAATAAAACTTATTTTGAATAGTTTGGGAATCATTTTCATGACAGCTTGAGGACCCAATATGGTCTGACAAAGAGGCAGACAGACAGACACACCAATCAATGCACCAGTAATCCTGACAGACAGACAAGCCAGCAAGAAAGATAGACACATCAGACAGACAGACACCACCTTGGCATTGAGGGGACAGACTGACAGGGCGCTGGTGAAGAGGCTCTGCTCGGACCGCCACTGGTGACTGCGCAGGGCACAGCGAGCCACATACACACATAGCAGGGCCAGCAGGGAGGCACGGAGCAGCCCCTACAACACACAAGATTGAGGACCATCCGTTACGACAGGACAATGAATTGAAGGCAATGAAGTGAACCCTGTTTGATTCAGCCCCGTCCTAACAGTCTTAAATCCTCCATCTCTTTTCAGTGTCCAACAAAAGACTAGATCAGGTGACAATTTTTGGGGGGAGAACCTCAAATGTATGTGATGTGTAGCTTGTAGCTGGGCGAGGGTGTGTGTGTGTATATTCTCTACCTTGCATCTGCTCCAGCGGCCGCAGCAGTGTCCCAGGGCGTAGGCCAGTAGCAGACAGTAGCCAGCGGAGGAGAGGTAGAGGACCCTCTCTGCAATGACGAAGCCAACCCTGAAGAATATGTTGCAGGCGGGCAGGAAGGGGACTACCAGCAGCACCAGACCCAGGGTCAACGTCCTGACAAGATTCACAGGGTCAAAGTAACACTTTGTAATATTTGGATGAACAGGGAGTACAGGGGGCCCCCATGTTGAGGATCAGAGGGGCGGACGTGTTGTTGCCTACCTACACCACTTTTGGTCGGCCCACCTGAACTCACACCTATTATTTGAATGAGGGTCTGCAGTGAACAGGACGTGAGGAGGAAGAGGTGGGTGGGTGTTGTATAGAAAAGGTCATGGTCATACCGACATCCTTTAAAAAAAACCTTGGTGGAAGTGGAAACATAACACTGGGCTAATGAAGTATAGTAGAGAAAAAAACAAAGGCCTGCACACTATATATGCTTCCAATTACCACCTTTATTGGCAACATTTCAAAGGATTTTCATCAGAGCATATTCAGTGTGCTGGCCTTTGTTCTTTTCACTGCTTGGACCCCTAAAAAACACGGTTACATAATACTTACAACACAGACATACTGTGTAATATACAGTTGTAAGTCAGCTGAGATTATTCTGAATGTTTCTATAAAGTGATCAGAGGTGATGCTTGAGTCACATTCCATCCACTGTTCATAACTGAGTAACTAACATTGTATCCAAACATGTTTTATCTTGACAACAGTGTGTGTGTGTGTGTGCACACACGTGTCGGCTGAGCTCTCTCCTACCTCCTCCTCTGGCTGTCCTGTGAGCATAAGGCTTGGCTTATCAAGCCTATCAGGAAGCACCAGAGCAGCAGCAGCCAGGCCGTCCTCCAATCAAATGCTGACTTAATGAGGGGCACACAGCCCATGGACCAATCAAAACACAGCCACCAGGGACACAGCAGCACCCAGGCATTCAGTGAGTAGTAGTAATTATAGTTGACTATCTGCCAATCACACAGAACAGGAGATGAGAATGAAAGGGGAGAGAGAGAGAGAGAGAGCAGAGTGAGATGGCAGAGTGTGAGGGAGAAGGAGAGAGGGGAAAAAAATAAGAACATTTCAAATAAAAAAATACAATTATGATTGTTGTACTACTACAGAGGTCTGCGTGGTGATAGTTAGATGTTTTCAACTATTAAGATCACATCCTAAAAAGACCATCTAAAACCAAAAAACTTAATCCATTTAGATTTAGTATTCTGACATAACTTTAAAATAATTTCCTTCCATAAAGGAGGGTGAGGTTACAAATTACCATAAGAGTCGTTATTTAGCCTACATACTCTATCCAGTATCATTCAAATAGGTAAAACACGACTCACTCTGAGAAAGACATTGTCTGCAAAGGATGCTGGGTTGTCTACTTCAGTGAAGGCGGGGGGCCCAGTTCCCATGATTCTCCAGCGGGCGTACAGCATGGAGGCTCCGCCCATGGCCAGCAGAGCCAATCGGATCAGGAGGCCCGTCCGCACCCGCTCACTCACCTGACACGACACACACCAGAAAAACATAGTAATAGAGGAGTCCACAACAACAACAGCCCGAGTCCAAATTAGGTACACTTACCTAACCATAACCATAGGGTACATGATCGGTACATGTTAGAAGGCTATTCTGGTGCATTTCCATACAGGATTTACCCCAGTGTTTTACCCAAAAGGCTCAGAATTTTGTTTCCATCTACGTGGGGCCGACATGTGTCTCACCGGCCATGGCTCTGGCGGTCATGCTCTCACTTTGGGTCAAAGCCAAGCAACTGGTACTTTTCAGCCTGCATTTACATAACAATGGCAAACTGTGAACTTTCGCATTCTCACAAAGCCACTGTTATTATTATGCAGAGGTTGTTGATTCTGCTTTACACAAACCCTTTCTGTCAGCCCTAGCTACGGAAACACAACTTCCCTAGTATAATATAAGGACATATAGAGTAGTGTAGCAGGAAAAGCAACATAATTAGTGTAAGAGGTAGAGCCCGACCAATAGTATCCTTTTACTGATGTATTTGTATCGCCGTTTGATCCATTGGAAAGGACATATACAAGATGTGGAGAAAGTAGTAGTTCATAGAATTTGACTTTATTGTGCATGACATTATTTGTCTTGAGGGCGGCAACTGCTTGTCCATTTTGAAACACTGTAGCTAGTAAAAACTTTCTCAAAATAGAATTAAATAGAATTAATCTAAGATAACTCGAGAAATCTCTCATTTATTTTTATGTTTTTGCAGAGATCTTAGTCGCACAATTTTACATTAACTAAGATGTTTGGTGCAGAAAAACTGGGCATGAAAATGAGTAATCTCTCATTGAATGACAAGACTTGAAGAATCCCTACTGTTGACCAATCACCGACGAAAGGGCATAGACTTCGGCTTGCCTCGAGAAAAGATGTCTTGTGCCCGAAAAGCTGAAAAAACCCTTACCAAAGTACAAAAATGTCACAAAATGTCATCATAATATATGCACGAACACTTCCAAACTGTTTCGGCTGGGAAGCATGCAGATGCCTTAAGTCAGAGAGGAGAGTGAACAACTGTGAACTAACTCTTAGTCTTACTGCTACCACTTTATTGAGCTGGCCAGCTCAATAAAAGTGCCAAAAATGCACCCTGGGCATATACCATTACGCAAAGTGTCTTGGTAGGATGTCAGGTGTCTTGACAAACAATTGATGGGGCGTACCAAGTAAGTGCCATGCTAAGAACATTCAACTCTGTGGTAACGTTAATGCCCTTTAGTGAAGCCAGCGAGATCTAGTGTTATATATGCTCTTTGCGAAGCTTATTCCTCAAGCTCTGTCATTCAAATGTTTTCCGAGACACACACAAAAAAAAAACTTTGCGGTTTACAAAGTAGCACTTTGCAGCTACGTTTTGATGTATGGGTTCATTGTCACTTGATAGGGACTGGTTCAAATTCACGTTTCGCCAATCGCTAATCCATTTCCTTGACAAGTGCAAGCTAGCCAGCCATCTAACTAGCTGTGTGAGAGTTCTTGACGCTATTCACTGAAGCTCAGTAGTATCAAGAATCCTTGGGACGTCCCTACGCTAAACCTGAACCATTACACTAAACATTTGTTTGGAGGTCCCAAAGATCCCAGATAGCACAAAGACAACGCTTGTTTTTCCTTTCAAGTGATTACCAGAATTCAGTGGCTACAGCCTTACAATCGATGAAAACATAGCTAATTACTAATACACTGAAAATGTGTCCTGTCATTGTTTTCCAGCTGGCTAGCATGAGGCAGCTCATTCTTCAGAGCCTAGGCATTTATTTGCTGATGATGGAATCAGTGCAGTTTATTCGCCTTTCACTAGATTAGAGTAACACCATTTTTACATAAAAAATCTCTTTCTGGTGCTCCTAAATTATTACATTAATGTTCTTTCCTCAAATGTAAGAAATCAAAGTTGAGTATCTTTGTACGGAAGTTTTATTAAAATTTCAGCTAAAATAAAAACAAATCGGCACATATCCGTTATTGATTAATATTTCCACTCTCTAAAATCGGAAAAACAAAAAATCCCATATCGTTCAGGCTCTAGTTAGACATACACTCATATAACCATGGTTTAAATGGTTATATGAGTGTATGGTGAAATTATGTTACAATAGCTACGATGCAATATCCATACCTTCATTCTACCGACGGTATGATTTTAAATACTGTACAAAAAAAAATTCTGAAATACTCAATTGAGCCAGTCGCATAAGTGTATGTTTCTTTACAAAAAGCTAATGGAGCAAACGTAACATGACGATCCACTGTTGAGCAGCCCAAGAGAGTTGATCAGTTTAAACTTTAAATTCACTACTAATGTTTGCCAGCTAAATACGTAAGAAGTGTCAAATACATTTTCTCCAGCTCAGGGCTCCGGCTATGCATTTAGTTTGCTAGTTTTCTAGCTAGCCGAGTTTCAACTCAACAATGTACAGAGCATTCGAAAAGTATACAGACCCCTTCCATTTTCCCACATTTTCTTACATTAAAGTCTTACTTTAAAATACCCCATAATGGCAAAGCAAAAACAGTTTCTTAGAAATGTTTACAAATAAATAAATAAATAAATACCTAATTTACATAAGTATTCAGACCCTTTGCTATGAGACTCAAAATTGACATCAGGTGCATCCTGTTTCCATTGATCATCCTTGAGATGTTTCTACAACTTGATTGGAGTCCACCTTTGGAAAATTCAATTGATTGGACATGATTTGGAAAGACGCATACCTGTCTATGTAAGGTCCCACAGTTGTCCGTAGAGCTCCGAGACAGGATTGTGTTGAGGCACAGATCTGGGGAAGGGTACCAAAACATTTCTGCAGCATTGAAGGTCCCCAAGAACACAGTGGCCTCCATCATTCTAAAATGGAAGAAGTTTGGAACCACCAAGACCCTTCCTAGAGCTGGCCGACCAGCCAAACTGAGCAATCGAGGGAGAAGGGCCTTGGTCAGGGAGGTGACCAAGAACACGATGTCACTGAGAGAGCTCCAGAGTATCTCTGCGGAGACGGAGAACCTTCCAGAAGGACAACCATCTCTGCAGCACTCCAACAATCAGGCCTTTATGGTAGAGTGGCCAGACGGAAGCCACTCCTCAGTAAAAGGCACATGACAGCCTGCTTGGAGTTTACCAAAAGGCACCTAATGACTCTCAGACCATGAGAAATAAGATTATCTGGTCTGATGACAACAAGAGTGAACACTTTGGCCTGAATACCAAGCGTCACATCTGGAGGAAATCTGGCACCATCCCTACGGTGAAGCATGGTGGTGGCAGCATCACGCTGTGTGGACGTTTTTCAGCGGCTGGGAAGACTTGTCAGGATCGAGGGAAAGATGAATAGAGAAAGGTACAGAGCTCCCTGATGTAAACCTGCTCCAGAGTGCTCAGGACCTCAGACTGGGGCCAAGGTTCACCTTCAGGTAATCCAAGTTTATCATTTTAAAAGGCTAATTGATCATTAGAAAACCCTTTTGCAATTATGTTAACACAGCTGAAAACTGTTGTCCTGATTAAAGAAGCAATAAAACTGGCCTTCTTAAGACTAGTTGAGTATCTGGAGCATCAGCATTAGTGGGTTCGTTTACAGGCTCAAAATGGCCAGAAACAAATAACTTTCCTGAAACTCGTCAATCTATTCTTGTACTGAGAAATGAAGGCTATTCCATACGAGAAATTGACAAGAAACTGAAGATCTCGTACAACACTGTGTACTACTCCCTTCACAGAACAAACTGTCTCTAACCAGAATAGAAAGAGGAGTGGGAGGCCCCGGTGCACAACTGAGCAAGAGGACAGGTACATCAGAGTGTCTAGTTTGAGAAACATATGTTAAAAAGAAAAGGCCATATCTCAGACTGGCAAAGAAAAGATGAAGATGGGAAAAAGAACACAGACACCGGTCAGAGGAAGATTAGAAAAAAGTGTTATGGACAGATGAATCTAAGTTTGAGGTGTTCGGATCACAAAGAAGAAAATATGCTGGAGTAGTGCTTGACGCAATCTGTCAAGCATGGTGGAAGCAATGTGATGGTCTGGGGGTGATTTGGTGGTGGTAAAGTGGGAGATTTTTACAAGGTAAAAGGGATCTTGAAGAAGGAAGGCTATCACTCCATTTTGCAACGCCATGCCATACCCTGTGGAAGGCACTTAATTGGAGACAATTTCCTCCTTCAACAGGACAATGACCCAAAGCACAGCTCCAAACTATGCAATAACTATTTAAGGAAGATGCAGTCAACTGGTATTCTGTCTTTAATGGAGTGGCCAGCACAGTCACCCGATCTCAACCCTATTGAGCTGTTGTGGTAGTAGCTTGACCGTATGGTACGTAAGAAGTGCCTATCAAGCCAATCCAATTTGTGGGAGGTGCTTCGGGAAGCATGGGGTGAAATCTCTTCAGATTACCTCAACAAATTGACAACTAGAATGCCAAAGGTCTGCAAGGCTGTAATTGCTGCAAATTGAGGATTCTTTGATGAAAGCAGTTTGAAGGACACTATTATTTCAATTAAAAATCATTATTTATAACCTTGTCAACGTCTTGGCTATATTTCCTATTCATTTTGCAACTAATTTCATGTATGTGTTCATGGAAAACAAGGACATTTGTAAGTGATGCCAAACTTTTGAACGGTAGTGTATATTTTTTACGTTCGGAAAGAAATAGCGTCCCTTGTGTGCAGTACCGGTAATACCATACATCCCAGTATGGCACAAGAACATTATAACTTTATGAAAATCTGGATACCGCCCAACCCAAGCTAATGTCACTGTTCCAATGTCCACACTAGCATACCTTGTAGAATAAAGACATGTATTGGGCATTGTAAGTAGTATGCTAGTTACTCACGTCTTCTGCTTTCCTCCTGAGGAACAGCCTCTGGCTCAGCTCGTAGACATTTACATTACAGATGAGAAGGACATCAAAGGCAGCGTTCACCCCCTGAGAGAAGAGAAAAACATTAGAGATTAGACATTCAAGCACAATATAAACCAGCGACAGACATCAGATAATTGCTGGGTCAAGTTCACAAGAGTTAAATATAGGCTACAAATGTATTTGGCTTCCATTACACAAGCTTAGTCATAAACACAATGTACTGTATATGACTATCAAGAGAGTGGCACTAGCTATGCCAAGTCTGTGAGTTTAATTCTCGCAGGGATCACGTACTAAATATCTACGGACTTTGGATAAAAGCGGCTACTAGGTCGCATTTATTTAACAGTAAGGTGAGGATGTTGACGCCCCTACCAGGACTGTGATGCCTTGTTCTTTGCAGAGCATGGCCGCAGTGCACAGCAAGAGGCTCACGGCAATCCAATGGATGGAAAACTTCTCCTCGCTCTCCCTACCTGCAGAAGACATCCATAGATGAGTGAGACGTAGTTCATAACTTACATATTCAAACGATAAAATGGTTTCTGCATTACAGTGGGGCAAAAAAGTATTTAGTCAGCCACTAATTGTGCAAGTTCTCCCACTTAAAAAGATGAGAGAGGCCTGTAATTTTCATCATAGGTACACTTCAACTATGACAGACAAAATGAGAGAGAAAAATCCATAAAATCACATTGTAGGATTTTTTATGAATTTATTTGCAAATTATGGTGGAAAATAAGTATTTGGTCAATAACAAAAGTTTATCTCAATACTTTGTTATATACCCTTTGTTGGCAATGACAGAGGTCAAACGTTTTCTGTAAGTCTTCACAAGGTTTTCACACACTGTTGCTGGTATTTTGGCACATTCCTCCAAGCAGATCTCCTCTAGAGCAGTGATGTTATGGGGCTGTTGCTGGGCAACACGGACTTTCAACTCCCTCCAAAGATTTTCTATGGGGTTGAGATCTGGAGACTGGCTAGGCCACTCCAGGACCTTGAAATGCTTCTTACCAAGCCACTCCTTCGTTGCCCGGGCGGTGTGTTTGGGATCATTGTCATGCTGAAAGACCCAGCCACGTTTCATCTTCAATGCCCTTGCTGATGGAAGGAGGTTTTCACTCAAAATCTCACGATACATGGCCCATTTTCATTCTTTCCTTTACACGGATCAGTCGTCCTGGACCCTTTGCAGAAAAACAGCCCCAAAGCATGATGTTTCCACCCCCATGCTTCACAGTAGGTATGGTGTTCTTTGGATGCAACTCAGCATTCTTTGTCCTCCAAACACGACGAGTTGAGTTTTTACCAAAAAGTTATATTTTGGTTTCATCTTTCAATATGACATTCTCCCAATCTTCTTCTGGATCATCCAAATAATCTCTAGCAAACTTCAGACGGGCCTGGACATGTACTGGCTTAAGCAGGGGGACACGTCTGGCACTGCAGGATTTGAGTCCCTGGCGGTAAAGTGTTTTACTGATATTAGGCTTTGTTACTTTGGTCCCAGCTCTCTGCAGGTCATTCACTAGGTCCCCCCGTGTGGTTCTGGGTTCAGTGGTCTTGTATGTCTTCCATTTCCTAATAATTGCTCTCACAGTTGATTTCTTCAAACCAAGCTGCTTACCTATTGCAGATTCAGTCTTCCCAGCCTGGTGCAGGTCTACAATTTTGTTTCTGGTGTCCTTTGAGTGTGACTGGTTGAGGTTGTGGACAGGTGTCTTTTATACTGATAACAAGTTCAAACAGGTGCCATTAATACAGGTAACGAGTGGAGGACAGAGGAGCCTCTTAAAGACAAAGTTACAGGTCTGTGAGAGCCTGAAATCTTGCTTGTTTGTAGGTGATCAAATACTTATTTTCCACCATAATCTGCAAATAAATTCATAAAAAATCCTACAATGTGATATTCTGGATTTCTTTTTCTCATTTTGTCTGTCATAGTTGAAGTGTACCTATGATGAAAATTACAGGCCTCTCTCATCTTTTTAATTGGGAGAACTTGCACAATTGGTGGCTGACTAAATACTTTTTTTGCCCCACTGTAAATATTCAAACAATAACATGCCAAGACTGTGCAAAGCTGTCATCCAGGCAAAGGGTGGCTATTTTGAAGAATCTCAAAAATGCAATATTTTGTTTAACATGTTTTTTGGTTACTACATGACTCCATATGTGTTATTTCATAGTTTTGATGTCTTCACTATTATTCTACAATGTAGAAAACAGTAAAAATAAAGAAAAACTCTTGAATGAGTAGGTGTGTCCAAACTTTTGACTGGTACTGTGTGTGTGTGTGTGTGTGTAATATATATACTTCCAAGACATATCAACTATGTTAATTTAGGAAATCTGAAAACACGAATGAGACTTGTGTACATTGCCTATAGATGTGATGCATGTTCTTACTCTCTCTGTATACATTCAAGCAACCATGACACACCATCCTTTGCATACAAAACCTACCTCCTCTGAAGGCTTTGCAGTAGGTCAGAAAGGAGAGCTGGAAGAACAGTGCACAAAGTAGGTCTGCCCGGCCTACAATCCCTGCCACCTGAAAGAGAGAAATAGGGGTTTAATAACTTCTTATGGCTTGGGGGCAGTATTTCGACGTCTGGATGAGACACGTGCCCAAAGTAAACTGCCTGTCACTCAGGCCCAGAAGCTAGGATATGCATATAATTGGTAAATTTGGATAGAAAACACAAAAGTTTCCAAAACTGTTAAATGTCTGTGAGTATAACAGAACTGATATGGAAGGCAAAAACCTGAGGAAAATCCATCCAGGAAGCGGGATTTTTTTTATGTGAGTATTTTCAAATGAATGCCTATAGAGTATCTAATGGGTTAGGACCCAGATTGCAGTTTCTATGGCTTCCACTAGATGTCAACAGTCTTTAGACATTGTTTCAGGCTTGTTTTCTGAAAAAATTAAGAAGAATGAGACCTTTGTCAGTGGACTGTAGAATCATGCAGCGCTGGTATGCGCACCCTTCCTTGTTTTCCTTTCTATTGAATACGCTATTGTCCGGTTGACATATTATCGATTATTTAGACAATTGACAACCTGAGGATTAATTATAAACATCGTTTGACATGTTTCGACGAACTTTACAGGTACTATTAGGATGTATTCATCTGCATATTTTGACTGCCTTTGAGCCAGTGGATTACTGAACAAAACAATTTATCGAACAAAACAAACATTTATTGTGTAACAGGGTCTCTTGTGACTGCAACCATATGAAGATCTTCAAAAGGTATGTGATTCATTTTATCACTATTTCTGACTTTTGTAAGTCCTTTACTTGGTTGGAAAATGTTTGTATGCTTTTGTTAGCGTCTTCAGATAATCGCATGGTATGCTTTCGCCGTAAAGCCTTTTTGAAATCTGACAGTGTCTGGATTAACAAGAAGTTCATCTTTAAACCAATGTATGACACTTGTATTTTTTATGAATATTTCTGTATTTTGAATTAGGCGCTCTGCAATTTCACCGGATGTTGTCGAGGTGGGTAGCTTGCGGAACGCCTGCGCCAGAAAGGTTAACTGCTGTATGAGAGACAGAATTCCGCCATTTGACATGTCCAGTTAAAAATCAACACCTATTATCTAATCTGCCCTTGGACACTTCGGGTAGACCAGAAATGATGAAGGCAACTGTGTCAGCCAACAGATAGTCGGAATGTATATTTTAACAACCTGCACATGATCAAATGCAATAACGCAAATACACCATCTTTCTGTATCTGCTCCTGTACTGTATATAACAGCCTTACTGACAGCAGCCAATTAACATTCAGCGCAGGAGTCTCTCATTACTGGCCTGTGTGTGCGGTGCATGTGTGTGTGTCCCCCTCTGTCGGTGTGTGTGTGTGAGAGAGAGTATATTACATATAGTGTGCATGATTTATACTGTGTCTGTATAGTGTGTACTGCATACGTCCAGGAATCCTGGGGGCTATCTCCTTTGATAAGTGCAGCAGGCCTTGGGTCTGTGGTCTGCCCGCTCCCACCCCCAGGTCTCCCTCAGCCTGTTGCCCTCCCTGATTAAAGCCAGCCGAGAGCAGGGGGGGTGCAGCCCTCCAGCCGGGCACCGCAGCCCTCACACACCACAACCGGGTATGAATAAGCTTTTAATAGTCTGGGCCTCGCTCAAAACGCACACCTTTTCGATGCACACTCCGATTGAGATGGACCTTTGTTCCTGGCATGGCTCTAACGCATGTTTAATACAACAAACACCCGTGGATGTTGGAACACATGTAGTGATGGGAGGCTGTTATTATTTTGGAAAGTAAGTAAAGAGATATTGTTTGTCAGAGGGGGAATCATAGAATTGGACAAAGTCTATCAGTTCAAAATTTTACATATCAAATGGTACACCAGATATGGCCGCCATTACACGATTATCTACCACGGAATATTGCTTTGATTAAGGACGTCCCTTCTAGACCATTCGGATTCTATTGAGCTAACAACCCAGTGTCATCATAGCTCCAGTGCCGGAGTTTGGTTTTGGTAACAGCACTGCCGACTCCGGACTACGCATTGCCCCTTGTGATGGGTCTGGGTTCAATCCCCAAGACTCCCACTTTTCATATTTGCGTACAGTTCCCATCTCATAGGTCTCCTCCTCTCATCTCAGTCGATCTCAATAAAACAAACAAATATTATGTGATAGACACGCAAAGTACCTGTCTGTGTGTTTTCACTATTTCTTACATCCCTCCTTTCCATACAATGTTTGTCTACTTACGCTTTCGGTGTGAACGGGGTGCGCTGCAAAGAGAAGACCTGCCAGGAGAGAAGCTTTGGGTGCGTGGTTGAGCCTGTTCCCATTCCCATCGTATGCCAAGCCACCGATCAGTACAGAGAACATGTCGATCATCAGCGCTGATATGAGACTGTGCAGGCCGATGTTCAGCACATGGAAGCCTACTGGGTGCAGCCCACCAGCAATGAGGTAGTTAAGCCTGGGTCCATAAAAGAGATGACAGCATGAATTCTACAAACAGATTTTTAAAAAAGATATCAATAATACAAAATGATATCAACAAAGCACAGACATGTACAGTTGAAGTCAGAAGTTTACATACACTTAGGTTGGAGTCATTACAACTTGTTTTTCAACCACTCCACAAATGTCTTGTTAACAAACTATAGTTTTGGCAAGTCAGTTAGGACATCTACTTTGTGCATGACACAAGTCATTTTTCCAACAATTGTTTACAGACAGATTATTTCACTTATAATTCACTGTATCACAATTCCAGTGGGTCAGAAGTTAACATACACTAAGTCGACTGTGCCTATAAACGTCTTGAAAAATTCCAGAAAATTATGTCATGGCTTTAAAAGCTTCTGATAGGCTAATTGACATCATTTGAGTCAATTGGAGATGTACCTGTGGATGTATTTCAAGGCCTACCTTCAAATTCTGTGACACTTTGCTTGACATCATGGGAAAATCAAAAGAAATCAGCCAAGACCTCAGAAAAACAAGTCTGGTTCAAGTCTGGTTCACAAGTCCACAAGTCTGGTTCATCCTTCGGAGATATTTCCAAATGCCTGAAGGTACTACGTTCATCTGTACACACAATAGTACACAAGTATAAACACCATGGGACCAAGCAGCCATCATACCGCTCAGGAAGGAGATGCGCTTTGTCTCCTAGAAATGAACGTACTTTGTTGCGAAAAGTGCAAATCAATCCCAACAGCAAAGGACCTTGTGTAGATGCTGGAGGAAACTGGTACAAAAGTATCTATATCCTCAGTAAAATGAGTCCTATATAGAAATAACCTGAAAGGCCACTCAGCAAGGAAGAAGCCACTACTCCAAAACTGCCATAAAAAAGCCAGACGGTTTGCAACTGCACATGGGGACAAAGATCGTACTTTTTGGAGAAATGTCCTCTGGTCTGACGAAACAAAAATAGAACTGTTGGCCATAATGACCATAGTTATGTTTGGAGGAAAAAGGGGGATGCTTGCAAGCCAAAGAACACCATCCCAACCGTGAAGCACAGGGGTGACAGCATCATGTTGTAGGGGTGCTTTGCTGCAGAAGGGACTGGTGCACTTCACAAAATATCATGAGGTAGGAAGATGATGTGGATATATTGAAGCAACATCTCAAGACATCAGTCAGGAAGTTAAAGCTTGGTCACAAATGGGTTTTCCAAATGGACAATGACCCCAATCATACTTCCAAAGTTGTGGCAAAATGGCTTAAGGACATCAAAGTCAAGGTATTGGAGTGGCCATCACAAAGCCCTCACCTCAATCCTATGGAATATTTGTGGGCAGAACTGAAAAAGCGTGTGCGAGTAAAATGGCCTACAAACCTGTCGCAGTTACTATGGGAAGCTTGTAGAAGGCTACCCAAAACATTTGACTCAAGTAAAAAAATTTAAAGGCAATGCTACCAAATACTAATTGAGTGCATGTAATCTTCTGACCCACCGGGAATGTGATGAAAGAAATAAAAGCTGAAATTAACCATTCTCTCTACTATTATTCTGACATTTCACATTCTTAAAATAAAGTGGTGATCATAACTGACCAAAGACAGGCAATTTTTACTTGGATTAAATGTCTGGAATTGTGAAAAACAGAGTTTAAATGTACTATCAAAATGGCTTAGCTTGAGATATAATGGGACATTGTGTACTTACTTGATAATACAAATACAGTACGAGTCAAAAGTTTGGACACACCTACTTATTCAAGGTTTTTTCTTTATTTTTACTATTTTATATATAATTTACAATTGATAGGCTAATATTGTCACCCATCACACTGTTTTTGATTTAATCTTGTCTTTACATATACAGTACTAGTCAAATGTTTGGACACACCTACTAATTTTCACTATTTTCTACATTGTAGAATAATAGTGAAGACATCAAAACTATGAAATAACACATATAGAATCATGTTGTAATCAAAAAAGTGTTAAACAAATTTAAATATATTTTATATTTGAGATTCTTCAAAGTAGCCACCCTTTGCCTTGATGACAGATTTGCACACGCTTGCCACTCTCTCAACCAGCTTCATCTTGAATGCTTTTCCAACAAGCTTGAAGGAGTTTCCACATATGCTGAACACTTGTTGGCTGCTTTTCGTTCAATCTGCGGTCCAACTCATCCCAAACCATCTCATTTGGGTTGAGGTCAGGTGATTGTGGAGGCCAGTTCATCTGACGCAGCACTCCATCACTCTCCTTGGTCAAATTGCCCTTACACAGTCTGGAGATGTGTTGGGACATTGTCCTGATGAAAAACAAATGACAGTCCCACTCTGCGCAAACCAGATGGGATGGCGTATCGCTTCAGAATGCTGTGGTAGCCATGCTGATTAAGTGTGCCTTGAATTCTAAATAAATCACTGACAGTGTCACCAGCAAATCCCCATCACACCTCCTCCTCCATGCTGGGAACCACACACGCAGAGATCATCCATTCACCTACTCTGTGTCTCACAAAGACACGGCAGATGGAACCAAAAATCTCAATTTGGACTTCATGTTTTAAAGTAATGATGGACTGTCATTTCTCTTTGCTTATTCGAGCTGTTCTTTCCATAATATGGACTTGATATTTGACCAAATACGGCTATCTTCTGTATACCACCATTACCTTGTCACAACACAACTAATTTGCTCAAACGCATTAAGAAGGAAATGACTTCAACAAATACATTTTTAACAAGGCACACCTGTTAACTGAAATGCATTACAGGTGACGACCTCATGAAGCTGGTTGAGAGAATGCCAAGAGTGTGCACAGCTGTCATCAAGGCAAAGGGTGGCTAATTTGAAGAATATAAAATATATCTTGATTTGTTTACACTTTTTTGGTTACTACATGATTCCATGTGTTATTTCATATTTTTGATGTCTTCGCTATTATTCTACAATGTAGAAAATAGTAAAAATAAAGAAAAACCCTGGAATGAGTAGGTGTGTCCAAACTTTGACTGGTACTGCATATCTGAATATTTATTCAGAACAAAAAATACAAACATGTAAAGTGTTGGTCCCATGTTTCATGAGCTGAAATAAAAGATGCCATACATTTTCCATACACACAGAAAAAGCTAATTTCTCTCAAATTGTGCAGAAATTATTTTACATTCTGTTAGTGAGCATTTCTCCTTTACAAAGATAATCCATCCACCTGACAGGTGTGGTATATTAAGAAGCTGATTAAACAGCACGGTCATTACACAGGTACACCTTGTGCTGGGGACAATAAAAGGTCACTAAAATGTGCAGGTTTGTCACACAACACAATGTTTCTCAAGTTGAGGGAGCGTGCAATTGGCATGCTGATTGTAGGACACAACTGCATTTTATCAATGGCAATTTGATAATACACCGTGACGAGATACCGAGGCCCATTGTTGTGCCATTTATCTGCCGCCATCACCTCATGTTACAGCATAATGCACAGCCCCATGTCGCAAGGATCTGTACACAATTCCTGGAAGCTGAAAATGTCCCAGTTCTTCCATGGCCTCCATACTCACCAGACATGTCACCCATTGAGCATGTTTGGGATGCTCTGGATTGATGTCTACGACAGGGTGTTCCAGGTCTTACCAATATCCAGCAACTTCACACAGAAGAGTGGGACAACATTCCACAATAAACAGCCTGATCAACTCTACGTTAGGGAGATTTGTCCCACTGCATAAGGCAAATGGTGGTCACACCAGATACTGACTGGTTTTCTGATCCACGCCACTACAATTTTTTAAGATATCTTGTGACCAACAGATGCATATCTGTATTCCCAGTCATGTGAAATACTTAGATTAGGGCCTAATGCATTTATTTAAATTGACTGATTTCCTCATATGATCTGTAACTCAGTAAAATCTTTGAAAATGTTGCATGTTGTGTTGATATTATTGTTCAGTGTACTTCAAATGTATGTGAAAGTAACTTAGAGATTTAAAGTGGTATTTGAACCCAGGTCTGGTTGTAATAGGTGATGTGATTAGTCCAAATATCAGCAACAAAATGAATAGCAGTTTGGAATAGAATTGTGAAGGGTTGAGGTCAGGGCTCTGTGCAGGCCAGCCAACTTCTTCCAGACCGATCTCGACAACCATTTCTCTATGGACCTCACTTTGTGCACGGGGCATTGTCATGCTGAAACAGGAAAGGGCCTTCCCCAAACTTTTGCCACAAAGTTGGAAGCACAGAATCATCTAGAATGTCCTTGTATGCTGTAGCATGAAGATCTCCCTTCACTGGAACTAAGGGCCCAAACCATGACAAATAGCACAAGATCATTATTCCTCCTCCACCAAACGTTACAGTTGGAACTATGCATTGGGGCAGGTAGCGTTCTCCTGGAATCCGACCAAACACAGATTTGTCCGTCGGACTGCCAGATGGTGAAGCATGATTCATCACTCCAGAGAACACGTTTCCACTCATCCAGAATCCAATGGTGGCGAGCTTTACACCACTCCAGCTGACGCTTGGCATTACAAAATGGCGCCGGAAGAAATGGCAGCAGTTTTTCGCGTTATTTGGAACTTATTTTGTAAATAATGTTTCCGCAACCGTATCTTACGGAAAAAAAGAGCTTCTGGATATCAGGACAGCGATCACTCACCTCGGATTAGACAAATATTTTTTCCACTAAAAAAGACGACGCTCAAGACATTCTCCAAAAACCCCACAGGACAAACATCCCCGTTATTTGCAAGAAGAAGCGACATAGGTACAGAGGACAAAGAGCCTTGTCAGGACCCGGCAAAGGCGACTGGGAAAGCTACTACTACTCGCCAACGTGCAATCATTGGACAATAAATTAGACGAGGTATGATCCCGAAAATCCTACCAACTTCACAAAAAAAACTATAATATCCTGTGTTTCAAGGAATCGTGGCTGAATGACGACATGGATATTCAGCTAGCGGGATATACGCTGCACCGGCAAGACAGAACAGCACGCTCCGGTAAGATGGGGGGGGGGGGGGGGGGGGTCTGTGCATATTTGTAAACAACAGCTGGTGCATGAAATCTATGAAAGTCTCTAGATTTTGCTCACCTGAAGTAGAGTATATTGTGATAAATTGCAGGCCACACTACTTGCCTAGAGAGTGTTCAGCAATACTGTCCGTGGCTGTTATGTACCACCACAGACAGATGCTGGCACTAAGACCGTACTCAGTCAGCTGTATAAGGTAATAAGCAAACAGGAAACCACTCATCCAGGTGGCGCTCCTAGTGGCCAGAGACTTTAATGCAGGGAAACTTAAATCAGTTCTACCAAAATTCTATCAACATGACAAATGTGCAACCAGAGGGAAAACAATTCTAGATCACCTGTACTCCACACACAGAGAAGCGTACAAAGCTCTCCCTCGCCCTCCAATTGGTAAATCCGATCACAACTCTATCCTCCTGATTCCTGCTTACAAGCACAAATTAAAGCAGGAAGCACCATGAGACTTCTGTTCCAAAAAAAACAGCTTCACTTTGTTAAATTCTGTATGTATTTATTAACATTTTAGGTCTATAAAAAAAAAAAAGTGGTGCTAAACTACAGTACTGTTTTGCTATCACAGACTGGAACATGATCCGGGATTCTTCCCATGGCATTGAGGGGTACACCACATCAGTCACTGGCTTTATCAATAAGTGCATTGAGTACGTTGTCGCCACAGTGACTGTACATACATACCCCAACCAGAAGCCATGGAATACAGGCAACATTCGCACTGAGCTAAAGGGTAGAGCTGCCGCTTTCAAGGTGCGGGACTCTAACCCGGAAGCTTACAAGAAATTCTGCTATGCCCTGCGATGAACCATCAAACAGGCAAAGCCTCAATACAGGGCTAAGATTGAATCATATTACACCAGCTCCAACGCTTGTCTAATGTGGCAGGGCTTTCAAACTATTACAGACTACAAAGGGAAGCACAGGCGCGAGCTGCCAAGTGACACGAGCCTACCAGACGAGCTAAATCACTTCTATGCTCGCTTCGAGGCAAGCAACACTGAGGCATGCATGACAGCATCAACTATTCCGGATGACTGTGTGATCACGTTCTCCGTAGCCGACGTGAATAAGACCTTTAAACAGGCCAACATACACAAGGTTGCGGGTCCAGACGGATTACCAGGACGTGTGTTCCGGGCATGACCAACTGACAGGTGTCTTCACTGACATTTTCAATTACCCTGATTGAGTCGTAATACCAACATGTTTCAAGAAGACCACCATAGTCCCTGTGCCCAAGAACACAAAGGCAACCTGCCTAAATGACTACAGACCCGTAGCACTCATGTCCTTAGCCATGAAGTGCTTTGAAAGGTTGGTAATGGCTCACATCAACACCATTATCCCAGAAACCCTAGACCCACTCCAATTTGCATACCGCCCAAACAGATCCACAGATGATGCAATCTCTATTGCACTCCACACTGCCCTTTCCCACCTGGTCAAAGGAACACTTATGTGAGAATGCTATTGATTGGCTCAGCGTTCAACACCATAGTACCCTCAAAGCTCATCACTAAGCTAAGGATCCTGGGACTAAACACCTTCCTCTGCAACTGGATCCTAGACTTCCCGACGGGCCGCCCCCAGGTGGTGAGGGTAGGTAGGTGCATGCTCAGTCCCTTCCTGTACTCCCTGTTCACCCACAACTACATGGCCAGGCACGACTCCAACACCATCATTAAGTTTGCAGACGACAAAAGTGGTAGGCCTGATCACCGACAATGACGAAACAGCCTATAGGGAGGAGGTCAGAGACGTGGTAATGTGGTGCCAGCATAACAACCAAGACAAAGGAGATGATTGTGGACTACAGGAAAAGCTGTAGTGGAGCAGGTTGAGAGCTTCAAGTTCCTCGGTGTCCACATCAACAACAAACTATCATGGTCCAAACACACAAAGACAGTCGTGAAGAGGGCACGACAACGCCTATTCCCCCTCAGGAAAGGGATTTGGCATGTGTCCTGAGATCCTCAAAAGGTTTTACAGCTGCAGCATCACTGCCTGGTACGGCAATTGCTCGGCCTCTGACCGCAAGGCACTACAGAGGGTAGTGCGTACGGCCCAGTACATCACTGGGGAAAAGCTGCCTGCCACACAGGACCTCTACACCAGGTGGTGTCAGGCCCTAAAAATTGTCAAAGACCCCAGCCACCCCAGTCATAGACTGTTCTCTCTACTACCGCATGGCAAGCGGTACCGGAGTGCCAAGTCTAGGACAAAAAGGTATCTCAACAGTTTTTCCCCCAAGCCATAAGACTCCTGAACAGGTAATCAAATGGCTACCCGGACTATTTGCATTGTGTGCCCCCTCCCAAACCCTCTTTTTACACTGCTGCTACTCTCTGTTTATCAGATATGCATAGTCACTTTAACTATACAATTAATGTACATACTACCTCAATTGGACCGACCAACCAGTGCTCCCATACATTGGCTAACCGGGCTATCTGCATTGTGTCCCACCACCCACCAACCCTTCTTTTACACTACAGCTACTCTCTGTTCATCATATATGCATATATGTATATAGCCTGTCTTTTAACTGTTGTTTTATTTCTTTACCTACCTATTCTTCACCTAACACCTTTTTTGCACTATTGGTTAGAGCCTGTAAGTAAGCATTTCACTGTAAGGTCTACACCTGTTGTATTCGAACCTGGACAGACGATTTCTAAGCGCAACGCTCTTGAGCACTCGGCAGTCCCATTATGTGAGCTTGTGTGGCCTACCACTTTGCGGCTCAGCCGTTGTTGCTCCTAGATGATTCCAATTCACAATAACAGCACTTAGTTAACCGGGGCAGCTCTAGCTGGGCAAAAATGTGATAAACTGCTTTGATAGCAAAGTGGCATCCTATGACAGTGCCACGTTGAAAGTCACTAAGCTATTCAGTAAGGCCATTCTACTGCCAATGTGTGTCTATGGAAATTGCATGGCTGTGTGCTCGATTTTATACACCTGTCAGTAAGGGTTGTGGCTGAAATAGCCGAATCCACTAATTTGAAGTGTATACAGTGTATGTCAGGTGAAAATAAAATGTTGAGATCCTGAAACCAGTCAAAGTAATATACCGTACATATTCATTGCCTATAAATTGCAATTCTACAGAGAAGAATAGCACTTGGGACCCACCTCTGAAATCCTCACAGAGAACCAAATTGTGTTTTCAACAATTATCCATCAATACATTCCAAGGTCATCTTGCCATTATGTTCTTCACAAAAGTTGTTAGGATGAATAGAGGCAGCTATGATCCTACTATTAGATCTGTCCGTCTTTCTGTACATTGACAGAGCTACCTTGCGGAGTCTTGTGAGTACGCACATGAGTTCATGCATGTGTGTATGTCATATGTGTATCCTACCTAAAAGTGAGGACAGTGAGCGGCCTGTAGGACTTGTGGCTGTTGTTGCTGCTCAGGTTACTTCCCCAGAAGTCATTTCTCCAGATGTTGTTGAGAGGCGTGGATGGGATCAGGTCCTGCGGGAGACACATCAGAAAAGAGATGTGACAAAAACAACTTTAGATGCCTAGGGACATATATTTTATTTTTTACGCATACATTGATGTGTGCATGTACAACTTGGAATATGACATATAGTTGATGTCAAAAGTTTACATAGACAAACACATTTAAACAGTTTTTCACAATTCCTGAAATTTAATTTGAGTAAAAATTCCCTGTCTCAGGTCAGTTAGGATCACCACTTTATTTTAAGAATGTGAAATGTCAGAATAATAGTAGACAGAATGATTTCAGCTTCAATTTCTTTCATCACTTTTCCAGTGGGTCAGAGGTTTACATACACTCAATTAGTATTTGGTAGCATTGCCTTTATATTGTTTAACTTGTGTCAAACGTTTCGGGTAGCCTTCTACAAGCTTCCCACAATAAGTTGGGTGAATTTTGGCCCATTCCTCCTGACAGAGCTGGTGTAACTGAGTGAGGTTTGTAAGGCCTCCTTGTTCGCACACGCTTTTTCAGTTCTGCCCAGAGGTTTTCTATAGGATTGAGGTCAGGGCTTTGTGATGGCCACTCCAATACCTTGACTTTGTTGTCCTTAAGCCATATTGCCACAACTTTGGAAGTATGCTTGGGGTCATTGTCCATTTGAAAGATCCATTTGCAACCAAGCTTTAACTGATGTCTTGAGATGTTGCTTCAATATATCCACATAATTTTCCTACCCCATGATTAGAGGTCAACCGACTAATCGGAATGGCCGATTAATTAGGGCCGATTTCAAGTTTTCATAACAATCGGAAATCTGTATTTCTTTTTTTACACCTTTATTTAACTAGGCAAGTCAGTTAAGGACAAATTCTTATTTTCAATGACGGCCTAGGAACGGTGGGTTATCTGCCTTGTTCACGGGCACGACAGATTTTTACCTTGTCAGCTCGGGGATTCAATCTTGCAACCTTACGGTTAACTAGTCCAACGCTCTAACCACCTGCCTTACATTGCACTCCACAAGGAGCCTGCCTGTTAAACGAATGCAGTAAGAAGCCAAGGTAAGTTGATAGCTAGCATTAAAGTTATCTTATAAAAATAAAAAAACAATTAAATCATAATCACTAGTTAACTACACATGGTTGATGATATTACTAGTTTATCTAGCGTGTCCTGCGTTGCATATAATCGATGCGGTGCGCATTTGCAAAAAAGGACTGTCGTTGCTCCAACGTGTACCTAACCATAAACATCAATGTCTTTCTTAAAATCAATACACAGAAGTATATATTTTTAAACCTGCATATTTAGCTAAAAAGAAATTTCACTGAAAGAATAAACTTTTTGTTTTTGAGATGATGGTTTTCGGATTCGACCATATTAATGACCTAAGGCTCATATTTCTGTGTGTTATTATGTTATAATTAAGTCTATGATTTGATAGAGCAGTCTGACTGAGCGATGGTAGGCACCAGCAGGCTCGTAAGCATTCATTCAAACAGCACTTTCGTTCGTTCTGCCAGCAGCTCTTCGCAATGCTTCAAGCATTGCGCTGTTTCGGGAGCCTATCAACTCCCGAGATTAGGCTGGTGTAACCGATGTGAAATGGCTAGCTAGTTAGCGGGGTGCGCGCTAATAGCGTTTCAAGTGTCACTCGCTGTGAGACTTGGAGTGGTTGTTCCCCTTGCGCTGCATGGGTAACGCTGCTTCGAGGGTGGCTGTTGTCGATGTGTTGCTGGTTCGAGCCCAGGGAGGAGCGAGGAGAGGGACAGAAGCTATACTGTTACACTGGCAATACTAAAGTGCCTATAAGAGCATCCAATAGTCAAAGGTATATGAAATACAAATCGTATAGCGAGAAATAGTCCTATAATTCCTATAATATCTACAACCTAAAACTTCTTACCTGGGAATGTTGAAGACTCATGTTAAAAGGAACCACCAGCTTTCATATGTTCTCATGTTCTGAGCAAGGAACTTAAACGTTAGCTTTTTTACATGGCACATATTGCACTTTTATTTTCTTCTCCAACGCTTTTTTGCATTATTTAAACCAAATTGAACATGTTTCATTATTTATTTGAGGCTAAATTGATTTTATTGATGTATTATATTAAGTTAAAATAAGTGTTCATTCAGTATTGTTGTAATTGTCATTATTACAAATTTTAAAAACTTAAAAATGGTCCGATTAATCGGTATCGGCCTGTTTTGGTCCTCCAATAATCGGCATCGGCCTTTTTTGGTCCTCTAATAATCGGTATCGGCGTGGAAAAATCATATTGGGTCGACCTCTACTCATGATGCCATTTATTTTGTGAAGTGCACCAGTCCCTCCTGTAGCAAAGCACCCCCACCACATGATGCTGCCACCCCCGTGCTTCACGGTTAGGATGGTGATCTTCGGCTTGCAAGCATCCCCCTTTGTCCTCCAAACATAATGATGGTCATTATGGCCAACAGTTCTATTTTTGTTTCATCAGACCAGAGGACATTTCTCCAAAAAGTATGATCTTTGTCCCCATGTGCAGTTACAAACCGTAGTCTTGCCTTTTTTATGGCGGTTTTGGAGCAGTGGCTTCTTCCTTGCTGAGCGGCCTTTCAGGTTATGTCAATATAGGACTCGTTTTACTGTGGGTGTAGATACTTTGTACTTGTTTCCTCCAGCATCTTAACGAAGGTCCTTTGCTGTTGTTCTGGGATTGATTTGTATTTCTTGCACCAAAGCACGTTCATCTCTAGGAGACAGAACGTGTCTCCTTCCTGAGTGGTATGACGGCTGCGTGGTCCCATGGTGTTTATACTTGGGTACTATTGTTTGTACAGATGAACGTGGTACCTTCAGACATTTGGAAATTGCTCCCAAGGATGAACCAGACTTGTGGAGGTCCACAATTGTTTTTCTGAGGTCTTGGCTGATTTCTTTTGATTTTCCCATGATGTAAAGCAAAGAGGCACTGAGTTTGAAGGTAGGCCTTGAAATACATCCACATCTCCAATTGACTCCAATGATGTCAATTAGCCTATCAGAAGCTTCTAAAGCCATGACATCATTTTCTGGAATTTTCCAAGCTGTTTAAAGGCAGTCAACTTAGTGTATGTAAACTTCTGACACACTGGAATTGTGACACAGTGCGTTAAGTGAAATAATCTGTCTGTAAACAATTGTTGGAAAAATTACTTGTCATGCACAAAGTAGATGTCCTAACCGACTTGCCAAAACTATAGTTTGTTAACAAGAAATTTGTGGAGTGGTTGAAAAACGAGTTGCAATGATTCCAACCTAGGTGTATGTAAACTTCCGACTTCAACTGTAAGTATACTCTGTACTGTATGCAGTATGTACTGTGGCTGTGAGGTTATTTTTAGCTGTTGAAATGATGCACACAATATAGACTTTGAATAGATCACGCTTTTATAGACACTGCATCCTTGAAGATGTACCTCGGAAGATGTAGTGAGTATGTGATAAGTAGATTATTACCTTGTTATTGACAATGGCTTCAGAATCATCGAACACAAAGTCTCCATCATAGCTATTGATGAAGCAGAGCAGTGCCACTAGTGCCACAGCGATCTTGGCATGGAATGGGGAAAGCTTTGGTAAAGGTATCTGTTGGTCCCAATTAATTTCAGTCTGTGCCATGGTGCATAGGGTCTTTGGTCATGCTGCATCGTCACCTATTCCCTACAGGAAATGGGCATGGAATGGTGTGATAAGACTTTAGTGTTGGTGGCAGAATAACAATAGCCTACTCCTTACAGTATTTTTTTGGCTTTACCTTGTAGAAAATGAATATCTTGGTTGACTATTGTTATTTGTACAATATTACGATTATAGAAATATCCTCACATCCTCACAATCTGTTCTCAAGCTACAGGAATTGTAGGGACACGCACGTAGAGCATGCATACCTCATTATATTGGAAGGCGTTTTGGAGGACGCGCACGTAAGCATGAGTTCCATTGCAGCGGCTTGATAGTTAGCTAAAGCTGGCTGGCTAATCTTACTCAAGTAATTTAGTTTCAAGCATAATCAGAGCAACTGCTAATAAAGCCAATCATATAGCCTTCAGGCAAACTAAAATTATTGCAAAGGTTGCCAAGTGAAATACTGCTCGCTAACTATTAGCCAGCTAACGTTAGCTGATGCTATTAGCCGGCTAGCGGCAACTAATGTGACTCCTACGTCTGCACCGAAAGAAAACACTCAAAAGGCGGCGAGAAATGCAGGTTGACCGTCACGTACAACTCTAACAATATGTCAACACTGTCTGTCTCTAGTAAATACACAACTCGCGACTGTATGCATGCCTGGTACTTCCTCGTTGGCTGGCGCGTGGAATTAGTTTGGATGGTGACGTAGAAAGTGGATATCACGTGACAACACAAGGGATGAAGAAGTGGCGATATCTAGTTCTATTTAGATGCAGCTAACAGCTTAGATACATATATGAATAGATGTTTTACCAATAATGTATGTTTTGCAATATCTTTCCTTTGAAGTTTTTGAACAATTTATGGTTCTATTAGCACCTGCAATTAATTTAAAAAAAAACAGCTTCTATCTCTATCTTCTATCTCTAGGCCATCAGACTGTTAACACCAGTCTCAACGTCAACAGCGAAGAGGCGACTCCGGGATGCTGGCCTTCTAGGCAGAGTTCCTCTGTCCAGTGTCTGTGTTCTTTTGCCCATCTTAATATTTTATTTTTATTGGCCAGTCTGAGATATGGCTTTTTCTTTGCAACTCTGCCTAGAAGGCCAGCATCCCGGAGTCGCCTCTGTTGACATTGAGACTGGTATTTTGCGGGTACTATTTAATGAAGCTGCCAGTTGAGAACTTGTGAGGCGTCTGTTTCTCAAACTAGACATTCTAATGTACTTGTCCTCTTGCTCAGTTGTGCACCGGGGCTTCCCACTCCTCTTTCTATTCTTGTTAGAAACAGTTTGCACTGTTCTGTGAAGCATTGTATCGAGATTTTCAGTTTCTTGGCAATTTCTCACATGGAATAGCCTTCATTTCTTAGAACAAAAATAGACTGATGAGTTTCAGAAGAAAGTTCTTTGTTTCTGGCCATATTGAGCCTGTAATCGAACCCACAAATGCTGATGCTCCAGATACTCAACTAGTCTAAAGAAGGCCAGTTTTATTGATTCTTTAATCAGGATAACAGTTTTCAGCTGTGCTAACATAATTGCAAAAGGGTTTTCTAATGATCAATTAGCCTTTTAATATGATAAACTTGGATTAGCTAACACAACGTGCCATTGGAACAACTGAGTGGTGGTTGCTGATAATGGGCCTCTGTACGCCTATGTAGATATTCTATTAAAAATCAGCTGTTTCCAGCTACAATTCTCATTTACAACGTTAACAATGTCTACACTGTATTTCTGATACATTTGATGTTATTTTAATGGACAAAAAAATTGCTTTTCTTTCAAAAACAAAGATATTTCTAAGTGACCCCAAACTTTTGAACGGTAGTGTACAGTATTTTATTATTTTCTAATGTATCTTATTCTATGCCGCTCTGACATTGTTCGTCCATATATTTATATATTCTTAATTCCATTCCTTTACTTAGATTTGTGTGTAATGGGTATATGTTGTGAAATTGTTACTTTTCACTTGTTAGATATTACTGCACTGTTGGAGCTAGAAACACAAGCATTTCACAACACCTGCAATAACATCTGCTAAACATGTGTATGTGACCTATAAAGTTTGATTTGATTTGAAGGATAGCTGGCCCCATGCAATGGAAGAATGACAGTAGACCTACAAGTACCAGATTTCAACCAACAAGATCGATAGATGTGTCAGTATTTATTTAATTGTGCTGACTAATGCTTTGCAAGGAGAAATATACTTTAAGTGAGCATAGACCAAGAGGGTCATGCCCTGGCCTTAAATTTAGGTGAAACGTCAAAATTCAGTAAAAAATAAATATACTGTTGTAATGTAGTGCATTAACATTCATATTTATTCATGGTGATGGTATTGCACATTATATATGTGTAATGATTAGAAAAACACTTATTTTGATAACATAAAAGTCTGTTAATGATAAACTGCATCTCCATGAACAGAGGACAAACTTCCCACCCATTCTTGACATTGTAGTTTTTGTATATCAATGTAGGAAAGGTCTGATTAATAGACATATGTACATGCTATGATGTAAACACAAACTGCCCAGCACTCTGACCCTCACTTTGCAGCACAAATGCCATTCAGTGCCCTTCCTCTGTCCACACGCGCGCACACACACACACACACACACACACACACACACACACACACACACACACACACACAACAACACCTTTTCCCCCTCAGAAGACTGAAAATATTTGGCATCGGTCCCCGATGTTCTACAGCAGCACCATCGAGAGCATCCTGATCGGTTGCGTCACCGCCTGGTATGGCAACTGCTCGGCATCTAACTGTAAGGCGCTACAGAGGGTAGTGTGTACGGCCCAGTGCATCACTGGGGCCAAGCTTCCTGACATCCAGAACCTAGGCGATGTCAGAGGAAGGCCCAAAAAATTGTCAAAGACTCCAGTCACCCAAGTCATAGACTGTTCTCTCTGCTACCGCACGGCAAGCGGTACTGGAGCACCAAGTCTACGACCAAAAGGCTCCTTAACAGCTTCTACCCCTAAGACTGCTGAACAGCTTCTACCCATAAGACAACTACACTGCTGCTAGTTGCTGTTTATTATCTATGCATAATCACTTTACAAATTAACTCGACTAACCTGTACCCCCGCACATTGACTCGGTACTGGTGTCCCCTGTGTATAGCCTCGTTATTGTTATGTCATTTTCTTCTTACTTTTTGATTTGGTTAGATTTTTTTAAACTTTTGTTTATTTAGTAAATATTTTCTTAACTCAATTTCTTGAACCGCATTGCTGGTTAAGGGCTTGTAAGCCTTTCACGGTAAGGTCTACACCTGTTCGGCGCATGTAACAAAAACATTTTGATTTGACATACTGCATTCAACAGGAAGTTCAACCAAGTGACATCATTGTGATTGGAAGGTAGCAGCCCCCTCATCAATCACTGATGTCCAAACAAACAAACCATGCCACTGTCTGACTATGAGACCAAAGTCCACACTGACACACCCATCACTGTCTCTCTCTTCTCGTTATCTACTCTGCTTGTAAAATATGTGAATGTTAGTTTATAATGTATGTTTTTGATTGTTTTGATATCCATCAAAGACTCTCTTTCCTGAAGACCCCAAAAGCTGAGAGGTATGACACAGGATGACTACCGGAACACTTTAGCGGTGTAGCTCGGTTACCATAGCCACTGCAACACCACCGATGGGTGAGTCAGTGGGTGAATCATATACAGGAAGTGGAGGAAGAGAGGTGGTTTTTAATTTCCTGAAAAAGAGCAGGAGGAAGAGAAGGAGGCGAGAAGGTCTGTGTAGAACTTATTTTTTGTATATGAGTAGGAAAGGTCTGATTACTAGACCTTCGTACATGCTATTGCAGACTAGACCTCTGACATACTATGTTGTAATCATGCCATTGATTGTCAAACCTTTTCCCCATGTAGCAACTGCTGGCACATCACAAACTGCCCAGCACTCTGACTCTCACTTTGCAACACAAATGCCATTCAGAGCCCTGCCTCCGTCCATAGTAGCGACTGCAACGCGACTGATGGGTGAATCATAAACAGGAAGTGAAGGAAGAGAGGTGTTTTTAAATTTCCCGAAAAAGATCAGGAGAGGAGAGCAGAAGTTCTGCAGAATTGGGCTGTCTGTTTTCTCCTCTGTCTCCTGTAGGTCCACAAGCTAGGGAAGCACTCTCTTTACTGGCCAATCAGAATGTGCTCCATGGCTAAATATGTGGTTATTTACAGTTTATGTATTGCGTTGTCATCAAATTTATGTGAATGTTAATGTAACGACGACTCAGGGAGTCAGGAAGCAGGTGCAGTCGGTGAGTTTAATAAGAATGAACAGAGTAAATAAACAAACAAGAGTAGCATCTGAACATGAACACAGAAACAATGCTGTATGATGGGTGATAACAACGAAGTGGCTGCGTGGCTCTTCGGCTGATTCTCCCACGGGAGTATGATGGAACGGCGGCTGGGTGCCAGGGTTTCCTTCTACAACTGGAACTGTACCTGGCTACCATGCGTCCTGCTCCCTCCGGAGAGGAGAGCGTGAGCGCCCTCGTCTCCAGTTTGACTGGGCGAGCTCTCGAGTGGGCGAACGCAGTGTGGAATGGTCCGGACTCGGCGAGGGATCATTACCCCGAGTTCACCCGCCGATTCCGAGCTGTGTTTGACCATCCACCAGAGGGTCGTGCGGCGGGTGAACGGCTGTTCCACCTGCGTCAGGAGACAAGGAGTGCGCAGGACTTTGCCCTGGAGTTCAGGACCTTGGCCGCAGGAGCAGGGTGGAACGACAGGGCCCTGATAGATAATTTCCGATGCAGTCTCAGGGAGGACGTCCGCAGGGAGCTAGCATGTCGGGACACCACCGTCACACTGGATGAACTCATTGACATGGCTATCCGTCTCGACAACCTGCCGGCTGCCCGCGGGCGTTCAGATCAGGTCCTGTCGCGTTAAGGCTAGGGATTCCCCTGGTGTCGTTAGACCTACCTTTCCCCGTGCACCCCGAC
This sequence comes from Oncorhynchus kisutch, assembly GCF_002021735.2. Taxonomy (NCBI): domain Eukaryota; kingdom Metazoa; phylum Chordata; class Actinopteri; order Salmoniformes; family Salmonidae; genus Oncorhynchus; species Oncorhynchus kisutch. Next base: position 2,770,985 of record NC_034199.2, read on the forward strand.
CATTAGGGTCAGGAGTAGTTAGGGAGGCTACAGTGCCGCTGGACTTGGTAACGCAGGGGGGTCATAAGGAGCAGATTAGTCTGTTCCTTATAGATTCACCTGCGTTTCCAGTGGTGTTGGGAATTCCCTGGCTAGCTCAACACAACCCGGTGATTTCCTGGCGACAGGGGGCTCTTAAGGGGTGGTCAGAGGAGTGTTCAGGCAGGTGTATAGGAGTTGCCGTTGGTGCGACTATGGTGGAGAGTCCAGACCAGGTTTCCACCATGCGCATTCTCTCTGAATATGCCGATTTGGTATCGCCTTCAGTAAAAAGAGGGCGACCCAATTACCACCCCATCGTCGAGAGGACTGCGCGATAAACCTTCTGGAGAACGCTGCACTTCCTAGGAGTCACGTGTATCCATTGTCCCAGGAGGATACAGTAGCGATGGAAACATATGTTGCTGAATCACTGGGACAGGGGTACATTCGGCCCTCCGCATCACCTGTCTCCTCGAGCTTCTTTTTTGTGAAGAAGGATGGAGGTCTGCGTCCGTGCATTGATTATAGAGGTCTAAATTCCATCACAGTGGGGTTTAGTTACCCACTACCTCTCATCGCTACGGCGGTGGAATCATTTCACGGGGCGCGCTTCTTCACAAAACTGGACCTGAGGAGTGCGTATAATCTGGTACGTATCCGGGGAGGAGATGAGTGGAAACCGCATTTAGTACTATATCTGGTCATTATGAGTACCGCGTACATCGATGACATCTTGATCTATTCTGCCACACGTGCGGCGCATGTGTCTCTGGTGCGTAAGGTACTTGGGCGACTGCTGGAGCTGTATTGCAAGGCGGAGAAATGTGAGTTTTTCAAACAGGCCGTTTCCTTCCTGGGTTCTCGTATTTCCACCTCCGGGGTGGTGATGGAGGATGACCGCGTTACAGCCGTGCGTAATTGGCCGACTCCGACCACGGTGAAAGAAGTGCAGTTTTTAGGGTTTGCCAATTACTACCGGAGGTTTATCCGGGGTTTTGGTCAGGTGGCTGCTCCCATCACCTCACTGCTGAAGGAAGGACCGGTGTGCTTGTGTTGGTCAGCAGAGGCGGGCAGAGCTTTCAGCCGTTTGAAGGAGCTGTTCACCAATGCGCCCGTGTTGGCGCATACGGACCCCTCTTTAGCGTTCATAGTGGAGGTGGACGCGTCCGAGGCGGGGGTCGGGGCCGTGCTGTCCCAGCGCTCGGGCGTGCCACCCAAGCTCCGCCCTTGTGCCTTCTTTTCGAGAAAGCTCGGTCCAGCGGAGCGAAACTATGACGTGGGGGACCGGGAGTTGTTAGCTGTAATCAAGGCTCTGAAGGTGTGGAGACATTGGCTTGAGGGGGCGAAACACCCTTTTCTCATCTGGACTGACCATCGTAATCTTCGAGTATATCTGGGCAGCGAGGAGACTAAATCCACGTCAAGCTAGATAGGCCATGTTTTTCACCAGGTTTCGGTTTACCATCTCATACCGGCCAGGCTCCCAAAACACCAAAGCCGACGCGCTGTCCCGCCTCTATGATACCGAGGAGCGGTCCGTTGAGCCAACTCCCATCATTCCACCTTCATGTCTCGTGGCACCGGTAGTATGGGAGGTGGACGCGGAGATAGAGAGGGCCTCACGGTTAGAGCCGGCCCCCCCTAACTGTCCAGCGGTCTCAGTACGCACTGTCCTCTCGATGCCAGGATGACCCGAGGAGGGGAGAGTATGAGCCCACCCGGACCCCCCTCGGGTCATCCTGGCATCGAGAGGACAGTGCGGAGTCTTAGAGGGAGGTACTGGTGGCCCACGCTGGCTAAGGATGTGAGATTGTATGTCTCCTCCTGCTCAGTGTGCGCTCAGAGCAAGGCTCCTCGGCACTTACAACCCCTCCCGTTCCACAACGGCCGTGGACACACTTAGCGGTGGACTTTCTTACCGACCTTCCCCCGTCCCAGGGAAGTACTACGATCCTGGTCGTTGTGGATCGGTTTTCTAAGTCCTGTCGTCTCATCCCGTTGCCCGGTCTCCCTACGGCCCTGCAGACTGCGGAGGCCTTGTTTACCCATGTCTTCCGGCACTATGGGGTGCCTGAGGACATCGTTTCTGATCGGGGTCCCCAATTCACATCCAGAGTGTGGAGGTTGATTATGGAGAGACTGGGGGTCTCGGTCAGTTTACCCTCAGGTTTTCACCCCGAGAGTAATGGGCAGGTGGAGCGCGTAAACCAGGATGTGGGCAGGTTTCTGCGGTCCTATTGCCGGGACCGGCCTGGTGAGTGGGCAAGGTATGTTCCTTGGGCTGAGCTCGCTCAGAACTCCCTACGCCACTCCTCAACTAACTTGTCCCCTTTTGAGTGTGTGTTAGGTTACCAGCCGGTCCTGGCCACATGGCATCAGAGCCAGACTGAGGCTCCTGCAGTTGAGGAATGGGTACAGCGCTCCAAGGACACCTGGAAAGCCGTCCAGGAATCGCTAAGGTTAGCGGGAGAACGGCAGAAGAGGAGCGCTGACCAGCACCGTAGTGAGGCCCCCGTGTTTACACCGGGGGACGGGGTCTGGCTCTCGAACCGAAACCTGCCCCTCCGCCTGCCCTATCAGAAGCTGGGGCCGCAGTGTGTGGGGCCGTTCAAAGTCCTGAGGAGAATAAACGAGGTGTGTTACAGGTTACAACTTCCTAGGTATTACCGTATTAACCCCTCGGTTCATGTGTCTCTCCTCAGGCCGGTGGTGGCTGGTCCCCTGCAAGAAGGTGAGGTGCCTGAGGTCCTTCCGCCCCCTATGGACATTGAGGGGTCCCCGGCGTTCACGGTTCGTGGCATTATGGATTCGAGACGCCGGGTGGGGGGCCTACAGTACCTCGTGGACTGGGAGGGGTACGGTCCGGAGGAGAGATGCTGGGTTCCGGTGGGGGCCATTTTGGACCCTTCTCTCCTGAGAGATTTCCACCGCCTCCACCCGGATCGCCCTGCGCCTCGTCCTCCGGGTCGTCCTCGAGGCCGGTGGCGGCGGTCGTCGTCACCGTCCTACTAGCCGCTACCGATCCCTTTTTCGTTTGTCTGTTGGTTTTGTCTTATTAGTTTCACCTGTGTGTATTTTGGTTTAATTAGCTTCCCTATATGTAGTAGTTTGACCCGCCCTTGTTTTGTGCAGGATTGTTTTTTGTTACTCTGGTTGTGGTTTCATGTTTGTATTCTCCGGACTGTTTGGTCCTGCGTTGGGCAGGTCTGTTTTATGCTTTTATGTTTTTATGTTTTCCCGGAGAATAAATGACGATTTACTGAACCCTGCACTCTGCGCCTGATTCCAACCCACCACTCCTAGTAGGCTGTGACATTGCCGAAGGCAGGGGGAGGGCTTTGTATGCATCGTGGAAGTTAGAGTAGCAATGATCCAGATTGCTAGCAGCCTGTATCGCGCATTCGATATGCTGATGGAATTTAGGAAGTCTCGTTCTCAGGTTAGCTTTGTTAAAATCCCAGGATACAATAAATGCAGCCTCAGGATGTACAGTATGGTTTCCAGTTTACATAAAGTCCAGTGAACATACATATCCACACTGCAAACCTAAAAGTTCAAAGGCTAGTATTATTTAAAATAAACATATCAGAAATAGCATATTAACGAAAAGGTTTTGATTCCCCTAATAGTGTGTGTCTCCGTGCGCGCACATACATGCATGTGAATGGTATCCCTTCATTTTCACCCCCAGCCTCTGCAGCTAGGCCTGTCTGCATTTTTAACATTTCCTTTCTGTCTTCTTCTTTTGATACAGACACTGAACATGTTGCGTTTGCTTAGAGCTCTGGCACAATAGAACCCAACTTCCAAAAGTCAGTCCTCTCATTATCCCAACGGGAACGTCTAGTAACAGAGCTCTTACCACTAATATCTCCATGCCTTTGTTTTCAATTGTACAAAAGCTGTGGGAACAAGACACTCAAAGAAACTCAGAACACTGATTGGATAAGAATATCTTTTTGTAGAAAATTAAACCAAAATCAAATCAAAACATAAGAAATTAGAAATACCAGCAGTGAAATCATTATGGGCACAGTCCTGGCCATGGTTGGTACAGGATGTAACTTGGTAATGATCAATAATGCAGATACGCTCTGTCATTAGGTCGTGACTGTAGTGGTGGCTTCAATACCCCTATGGCCAAAGACAATAATTAAATGTCATTATATTTGACTGCGGGGGCTTTTTGAAGGAATTAACACGCTGTTAGACGGACTGGTTACCATAATAGTGTGAATTTCTGGAGCCAGAGAGGACAAGGGGGAGAGAAAGCGAGAGATGAGGGAAAGAGAGATGAAGAGCGAGGGGGGGACTCAAACTCCATCTCATTAGTCTAATGAATCAGAAAACTGATGACCAAGCACTTCCCCCACTGCCAGGGGACATAAGGCCTGTGTAAATAGGTGCCGCCATCTTCCATCACATATCCGCATGGCTCTCTGAACATTGTGTGTGTGTGTGTGTGTGTGTGCGTGCTTGCGTGCGTGCGTCTGTGGTGTGTTTGCACATGGGTAGTGTGTGTCTGTGCGTGTATATACTGTATGTATATGTTCTGCCTTCTGCAGCATTCAGGTCGTCTCATGTCAGCCATAAGGGATGTTGCTCATTGTAACATATAGGAGCAGCACCTCAGAATGTAACCTGGTTGATTCGCCCACCAGCTGGCCAGCATGGCTGAAGAGCTCTAGACGATGTGGCCTATAACAAGGACATGTTGTTAACTGTCTTTTATTCAGTGGACTTTTCCCTAAGGGAACATTACCTTACCTTTGCCTGCTGTGGTTGGATGTGTAATGCAAAAGGTGTACAGTTCAAAAATCTCCCCTATTGTCAAGGATAGGAGGGTGTTCACAAACATTTGAAGGCGTAGCCATTGTATGTTTTCGATTGTTTCAGAGAGAAGAAGATATAAAGAGACAATTAGTGAGAGCAAGAGAGAGAAAAAAGACAGACAACAATTATGATATAGAGAGACAGAAACACAGAGAGGGGTTGAAGAAAGGTTGAGGAGAGGCCCTTCGCTCGCTGTAGGACTTTGTGCTCCATTTCACCTGTCATTGCTTGGGGTGGACTAGGAATCTCCCTAATGGCCATAGCACAGGGCCCAGGGCTAGACTGGGGGAAGGGGGAGGGAGGGAGTGGAAGGGGGTGGACATCTCACATCCTCACCCCTAAACTGAGTCTTGAAGGTTGGCCAGAGAGAGATACACGCATTCAGCAAGTAAGCATACTCTCACTAGGAGTATACTGTCAAATACCTCACAGCATCCTAACCAGCAGTTCAGACAGTATTTAAAACATTGTGAATCACACCAGTTCACAGTGCATGTTGTCATGAGGCCATTTGAAGAATGTAGGATGTTTTAAAATCCATGAGATTAGAAGTTAAACTTTGATGTTGCTCTCAGCACATTCCGAAACGACCCTCCATTGATTTCAATACTATGACCCCTAAATTTTTTATTTTTTATTTATTTTACCTTTATTTAACCAGGTAGGCAAGTTGAGAACAAGTTCTCATTTACAATTGCGACCTGGCCAAGATAAAGCAAAGCAGTTCGACAGATAAAACGACACAGAGTTACACATGGAGTAAAAACAAACATACAGTCAATAATGCAGTATAAACAAGTCTATATACAATGTGAGCAAATGAGGTGAGAAGGGAGGTAAAGGCAAAAAAGGCCAAGATGGCAAAGTAAATACAATATAGCAAGTAAAATACTGGAATGGTAGTTTTGCAATGGAAGAATGTGCAAAGTAGAAATAAAAAAATAATGGGGTGCAAAGGAGCAAAATAAATAAATAAATTAAAATTAAATACAGTTGGGAAAGAGGTAGTTGTTTGGGCTAAATTATAGGTGGGCTATGTACAGGTGCAGTAATCTGTGAGCTGCTCTGACAGTTGGTGCTTAAAGCTAGTGAGGGAGATAAGTGTTTCCAGTTTCAGAGATTTTTGTAGTTCGTTCCAGTCATTGGCAGCAGAGAACTGGAAGGAGAGGCGGCCAAAGAAAGAATTGGTTTTGGGGGTGACTAGAGAGATATACCTGCTGGAGCGTGTGCTACAGGTGGGAGATGCTATGGTGACCAGCGAGCTGAGATAAGGGGGGACTTTACCTAGCAGTGTCTTGTAGATGACATGGAGCCAGTGGGTTTGGCGACGAGTATGAAGCGAGGGCCAGCCAACGAGAGCATACAGGTCGCAATGGTGGGTAGTATATGGGGCTTTGGTGATAAAACGGATTGCACTGTGATAGACTGCATCCAATTTGTTGAGTAGGGTATTGGAGGCTATTTTGTAAATGACATCGCCAAAGTCGAGGATTGGTAGGATGGTCAGTTTTACAAGGGTATGTTTGGCAGCATGAGTGAAGGATGCTTTGTTGCGAAATAGGAAGCCAATTCTAGATTTAACTTTGGATTGGAGATGTTTGATATGGGTCTGGAAGGAGAGTTTACAATCTAACCAGACACCTAAGTATTTGTAGTTGTCCACGTATTCTAAGTCAGAGCCGTCCAGAGTAGTGATGTTGGACAGGCGGGTAGGTGCAGGCAGCGATCGGTTGAAGAGCATGCATTTAGTTTTACTTGCATTCAAGAGCAATTGGAGGCCACGGAAGGAGAGTTGTATGGCATTGAAGCTTGCCTGGAGGGTTGTTAACACAGTGTCCAGAGAAGGGCCGGAAGTATACAGAATGGTGTCGTCTGCGTAGAGGTGGATCAGGGACTCACCAGCAGCAAGAGCGACCTCATTGATGTATACAGAGAAGAGAGTCGGTCCAAGAATTGAACCCTGTGGCACCCCCATAGAGACTGCCAGAGGTCCGGACAGCAGACCCTCCGATTTGACACACTGAACTCTATCAGAGAAGTAGTTGGTGAACCAGGCGAGGCAATCATTTGAGAAACCAAGGCTGTCGAGTCTGCCGATGAGGATATGGTGATTGACAGAGTCGAAAGCCTTGGCCAGATCAATGAATACGGCTGCACAGTAATGTTTCTTATCGATGGCGGTTAAGATATCGTTTAGGACCTTGAGCGTGGCTGAGGTGCACCCATGACCAGCTCTGAAACCAGATTGCATAGCAGAGAAGGTATGGTGAGATTCGAAATGGTCGGTAATCTGTTTGTTGACTTGGCTTTCGAAGACCTTAGAAAGGCACGGTAGGATAGATATAGGTCTGTAGCAGTTTGGGTCAAGAGTGTCCCCCCCTTTGAAGAGGGGGATGACCGCAGCTGCTTTCCAATCTTTGGGAATCTCAGACGACACGAAAGAGAGGTTGAACAGGCTAGTAATAGGGGTGGCAACAATTTCGGCAGATAATTTTAGAAAGAAAGGGTCCAGATTGTCTAGCCCGGCTGATTTGTAGGGGTCCAGATTTTGCAGCTCTTTCAGAACATCAGCTGAATGGATTTGGGAGAAGGAGAAATGGGGAAGGCTTGGGCGAGTTGCTGTTGGGGGTGCAGTGCTGTTGTCCGGGGTAGGAGTAGCCAGGTGGAAAGCATGGCCAGCCGTAGAAAAATGCTTATTGAAATTCTCAATTATGGTGGATTTATCAGTGGTGACAGTGTTTCCTATCTTCAGTGCAGTGGGCAGCTGGGAGGAGGTGTTCTTATTCTCCATGGACTTTACAGTGTCCCAGAACTTTTTTGAGTTAGTGTTGCAGGAAGCAAATTTCTGCTTGAAAAAGCTAGCCTTGGCTTTCCTAACTGCCTGTGTATAATGATTTCTAGCTTCCCTGAACAGCTGCATATCACGGGGGCTGTTCGATGCTAATGCAGAACGCCATAGGATGTTTTTGTGTTGGTTAAGGGCAGTCAGGTCTGGGGAGAACCAAGGGCTATATCTGTTCCTGGTTCTAAATTTCTTGAATGGGGCATGTTTATTTAGGATGGTTTGGAAGGCATTTTTAAAAAATATCCAGGCATCCTCTACTGACGGGATGAGATCAATATCCTTCCAGGATACCCCGGCCAGGTCGATTAGAAAGGCCTGCTCGCAGAAGTGTTTCAGGGAGCGTTTTACAGTGATGAGTGGCGGTCGTTTGACCGCTGACCCATTACGGATGCAGGCAATGAGGCAGTGATCGCTGAGATCTTGGTTGAAGACAGCAGAGGTGTATTTAGAGGGGAAGTTGGTTAGGATGATATCTATGAGGGTGCCCGTGTTTAAGGTTTTGGGGAGGTACCTGGTAGGTTCATTGATAATTTGTGTGAGATTGAGGGCATCAAGTTTAGATTGTAGGATGGCTGGGGTGTTAAGCATGTTCCAGTTTAGGTCGCCTAGCAGCACGAACTCTGAAGATAGATGGGGGGCAATCAGTTCACATATGGTGTCCAGAGCACAGCTGGGGGCAGAGGGTGGTCTATAGCAGGCGGCAACAGTGAGAGACTTGTTTTTAGAGAGGTGGATTTTTAAAAGTAGAAGTTCAAATTGTTTGGGTACAGACCTGGATAGTAGGACAGAACTCTGCAGGCTATCTTTGCAGTAGATTGCAACACCGCCCCCTTTGGCAGTTCTATCTTGTCTGAAAATGTTGTAGTTTGGAATTAAAATGTCTGAGTTTTTGGTGGTCTTCCTAAGCCAGGATTCAGACACAGCTAGAACATCCGGGTTGGCAGAGTGTGCTAAAGCAGTGAATAGAACAAACTTAGGGAGGAGGCTTCTAATGTTAACATGCATGAAACCAAGGCTATTACGGTTACAGAAGTCGTCAAAAGAGAGCGCCTGGGGAATAGGAGTGGAGCTAGGCACTGCAGGGCCTGGATTCACCTCTACATCGCCAGAGGAACATAGGAGGAGTAGAATAAGGGTACGGCTAAAAGCTATGAGAATTGGTCGTCTAGAACGTCTGGAACATAGAGTAAAAGGAGGTTTCTGGGGGCGATAAAATAGCATCAAGGTATAATGTACAGACAAATGTATGGTAGGATGTGAATACAGTGGAGGTAAACCTAGGTATTGAGTGATGAAGAGAGAGATATTGTCTCTAGAAACATCGTTGAAACCAGGAGATGTCATTGCATGTGTGGGTGGTGGAACTAATAGGTTGGATAAGGTATAGTGAGCAGGACTAGAGGCTCTACAGTGAAATAAGCCAATAAACACTAACCAGAACAGAAATGGACAAGACATATTGACATTGAGGAGAGGCATGCTTAGTCGAGTGATCAAAAGGGTCCGGTGAGTGGAGATGTTGGTTGGTGATTTAGACAGCTAGCCAGGGCATCGGTAGCAGGCTAGCATAGGATGGAGGTCTGTTGTTAGCTACCTCTTGCGTCAGTAGATTAGTGGGGTTCCGTGTGGTAGAGGGGATTAATCCAAATCACACAACAACAACAAAAATAAAAACAATAGATATAGTTATAGAGGCCCAAGAAGAAAACATAATAATAATAATAATAAAAAAATAAAAACATAAATATAAATATATTTAAAAAAAAATGTCCGATTGTCTATTCAGATAGCAGCCGGTAAGACAGCTAACGGTTAGCAGGCCGCAGATGGGCGTTCAGGTAACGTCGCGACGGAGGAGCCAGCCAAATAACTCCTTCGGGTAGATAACGTCGGCAGTCCAGTTGTGAAGGCCCGGTGGGGCTCCGCGAAAGCAGTAAAACGGGTCCGGATAGGTGACTGCAGCCCAGGTGTGATTGATGGAACTCAGGAGTGATTGACGGAGCTTGCTAGCTCCGGAATAATTGATGTTTGCTCCGGAATCGACGAAGGCCGATAGTCACACGGATAGCAGCTAGCTAGCTGTGAGATCCGGGTATGAATGTCCAGAGAGCAGTCGAAATCCAGGGACATGGAGAGAAAAATTGGTCCGGTATGTTCCGTTCCGAGCCGCGCTGCGCCGTACAGAACTGGCGATAGATTTTCGAGCTAAAGGATAGCTGATGACCACAAACCGTGGTTAGCTGGATACTAACGATTTGCCAGTAAAGGAGCTAACTAGCTTCTGAACTAGCTTCTGGATTAGCTTCTGGCTAGTTTCAGGCTAGCTTCTTGGAGTTTCTGGCTAGCTTCTTGGAGGATTACAGATCTGAGGTAAATAATACTTTTTTATAAATATACATTGGTGAGGCGGGTTGCAGGAGAGTGTTTTGAAGATGAGTTGATGGAAAATAAAAATAAAATGTATGTGAAAAAGTTGTAAATATATATATATACAGGACACGACAAGACGAGGACAAAAGACGTCTGAACTGCTATGCCACCTTGGAGAGTTCCAGAAAGTGATGACACCAAATGGTTATGATTGTGAAGTTTCACATTTATTATATCCAGACTTCATTGTCAGAATAATATGGTGACAAAAAGGTAGCACCTACAAAAGGCTTATAAAAGGTAGATAATACTGTATTGTCTGTTCACACTGCTATGCTTTATCTTGGCCAGGTCGCAGTTGCAAATGAGAACTTGTTCTCAACTAGCCTACCTGGTTAAATAAAGGTGAAATAAAAAATAAAAATAAAAATCAACTATCTGTAAGTACTATGAGACACACTAGCTTTTAGGCTAATATGTAGGTTTTACCTACAACCATATGTAGGTAAAATCAAAATATTTTATTCTTAAAAACACATGGAATCAGGTACTAGGAAAAGAGCCTATGGCTCGTCAGGACTTAGCGTGATACTCAGCCATTTCCTCACTTTCATGCCATTTGACTGACCTTTCCATTCTGTTGTCATTACACGTAACGTCAGAATGCTCCCAATCAATGTCTGTCACCTTCTGGGGGATCACAAGACATTAAGTCCCCCCTGTCCTCCTCTGGCATGGCCTGTCACACCGCATTTGGGCCACTATGCCTTCTGCAGGGTGATACAGGTACAGCCCCCCTCATTACCTTCTCCCACCCCTCACCACCGCCCAACAGGTTAGCATTTTTCATCATGAATCTTGTTCTGGATGCAGCTCTGCAGAGTGGTCACAAGCTCTGATTTGGATTTTAAACCTAACCTTAACCATACTTATAACCTTATATTGAGACCAAAAAGCAATATAGCCAATTTTGACTTTGCTGCTGGTCGTCCAGCTGAAATCATTCAGTTCTTCCCCAAGGACAAGACTCCCAATACCAATAAATGCCAGCCGGTTGTACAGTGCCTTTTGAAGGTTTTCAGACCCCTTGACTTTTTCCACATTTTGTTATGTTACAGCCTTATTCTAAAATGGATTAAATAAATACAAATCCTCCGCAATCTACACACAATACCCCATAATGACAAAGCGAAAAACCAATCATCCTTGAGATGTTTCTACAACTTGATTGGAGTCTACCTGTGGTAAATTCAATTGATTGGAAATGATTTGGAAAGGCACACAACTCTCTATATAAGGTCCCACAGTTCACAGTACATGTCAGAGGAAAAATCAAGCCATGAGGTCGAAGGAATTGTCCGGAGAGCTCTGAGACAGGATTGTGACGAGGCACAGATCTAGGGAAGGTTACCAAAAGATATCTGCAGCATTGAAGGTCCCCAAGAACATAGTAGCCTCCGTCATTGGAACCAACAAGACTCTTCCTAGAGCTGGCCTAAACAATATTTTCAATGTTTTTTTTAATACATTAGCAAACATTTCGAAAAACCTATTTTTGCTTTGTCATTATGGGGTATTGTGTGTAGAATGATGAAAATGTTAGTCTATTTTAGAATAAGCCTGTAACGTAACCAAATTCAAGGGGCCTGAATACTTTCCGTCTTTGTCTGTCTGTGTGACTGGCTGTCTGTCTGTCTATCTGACGGATGGAGGGACAGAGGGGTGGGTGGCGTGCGAGCGGATTGGCTGGGTGACTGACTGACATAGCAGACATAAAGGAAGATATGAAATCCATACTTGCACTCTGCATTTGGCAGGTGTTGAGTAGAAATGCAGAGGCACAGTTGTGTTAGCACTTGTTTTCCTAAAACCTCTGTGCTAAAGTCATCTTAAATGCAACATAAAACCCACAAGAATAAACTTGCAGACCAGTTGATCTCACGTTGTTACTGTGTTTGATTCCAGACAATGACAACCTATTAGAAGCAAATCAAAATGTATTTGTCACATGCGGCGAATACAACAGTGAAGTGCTTACTTACAAGCCCTAACCAACAGTGCAATTTTTAAGGAATAAATAGGTGTTAGGTAAACAATAGATAAGTAAAGAAATAAATATTGTTTTAAACCGTAAAATCACAGTTAAAATATTAGTAGTGAGGCTATATACAGTGGGGCAAAAAAGTAATTAGTCAGTCACCAATTGTGCAAGTTCTCCCACTTAAAAAGATGAGAGAGGCCTGTAATGTTCATCATAGGTACACTTCAACTATGACAGACAAAATGAGAAAAAGAAATACAGAAAATCACATTGTAGGACTTTTAATGAATTTATTTGCAAATACTTGGACTAGCTTTCAATATATCAGTGTCTGTTATATTGTATACGTCAGATCTACCAATGGTAGTTTGAAAAGGAAAGGGTCTTTAGAATGGATCTTTCAAAGTCAAGTTTACTAGACTAAAGTACTTAAACCTCTGCAGACTGAATGTTCCTGTGTAGTCTTCTTTTTTGAGAAAGAGTTTCAGAGGGTCGTACCATTTTCTGGTCTTGTAGTTTTAAAACCATTTGTAATGTATTCAGCTGGAACCCCTTCACACACTGGAATCAACCCAGCGTGTTTGTGTTTCATATGTTAATTCTTCATCGAGCCTTTTTAAGGATCCTTGTCCCGCTAGATGGACAACTTCCGGTGAAATTGGAGGGCTCACATTTCAAATTATCATAAATATTATGGATATTAATCATTTAGGTACATGTAAGTATCTTATATCGGCTGAAAGCTTCAATTCTTGTTAATCCAACTGAACTGTCCAATTTACAGAAGCTACTGCAGTTAAAACATGCCATGCGATTGTTTGAGGACGACGCCCCACATCAAAATATTTTTCCACCGGCAAAGGTTTCATACATTCACATATAATGATTAAATATTCACTTACTTTTTGAAATGCTTCCTCTGTTTTGTCATCCAAAGTGTCTTTATATCCCAAAAAGTCAGTTTACTTGGCACCATCGATTTGAGTAATCCACTCATTCAACTTGCTGAGAAAGGAATCCGAAAAACTACCCCTAAACTTTGTTTCAGTCAAAATACGTTTCTATTTACTCCTCAGATACCCTAAAATGTAATTAAACTATAATATTTCTTTTTGAAATAAGTATGTTCAATAGGAAACTGATTTTAGCAGGTGCGTAATATCTTCATGGTGTGCAAACACAAATTTCCAAAACTGTCTCCATCTACTAAAACTGATATTTCTTATTCATTTTTGAAGTTACAAGCCTGAAACCTTGAACATAGACTGCTGACACCCTGTGGAAGCCATGGGAATTGAATCCAGGGAGTTAATTTTCAATATGACCTCTCTCTTGCAGTTGTAAGAGGATGGTCTCTCAAAAAAAAAATATTCCAGTTGCTTTTTCTTTGGATTTTCTCCTAGCATATCTATTGTTATATTCTCCTACATTATTTTAAAATTTCTACACCCTTCAAAGTGTTTTCTTTCCAATGGTATCAATTATATGCATATCTTGTCACGTTCTGACCTTAGTTCTTTTGTTATGTCTTTGTTTTAGTATGGTCAGGGCATGAGTTGGGTGGGTTGTCTATGTTAGTTTTTCTATGATTAGCTATTTCTGTGTTTGGCCTGGTATGGTTCTCAATCAGAGGCAGCTGTCAATCGTTGTCCCTGATTGAGAACCATATTTAGGGAGCCTGTTTTCTATTGTGTTTCGTGGGTGATTATTTTCTGTCTTTGTGTATGTCACCAGACAGGACTGTTTCGTTTCGTATCATTCTCGTTGGTATTTTTGTTTTAGTGTTCTGAGTTGAATAAATATCGTCATGAACACGTACCACGCTGCGCTTTGGTTCGATCCTTTGCTACTCCTCGTCAGAAGAAGAGGACGAGCGTGACATATCCTGGCTTCAGGGCCTGAGCTACAGGCAGATTACTTTGGGCACGTCATTCAGACAGGAAGTGGAGAAAAAAGGGGCCTAGGCCTAAGAAGGCACTCGCCTTGGAGGGCGGTGTCAGTCACATTGCCAAACGGTCTGTGCTCACATGGGCGTGGTTACTGACTGGGTAAAACTTGAAATGAAAAACAATTCTCTCATTTAGAAGGCTAAGATCACATTTCATCTTCTCACATATAGTTTTATATTTAATCATATAACTTCCACAACATTTAGATGTAAATCTGATAACTGGGAAATATACACATTCAGAGACACAGTTATGTTGTTCTACTGTCCTTAGTTACATCACAAATTAGTAACAAATTCGACATGATTGTTCTTTAAGTACCCACGGACTATTCCAACTGTTTGCATTACAGAAATATTGTTTCATTATCCAATCTTGGATGTCACAGTACTACAAATTTTCTCTCTGTTGTAACAAAGGGATTTTTTACTTCCCTTTCATTGTGTGAGAGAGATGGAGTTCCTGCGGGTATTTACAACCGTCATAAAACGGCCAACTTCACCCCTCTGCTGGAGAGAGAGGGTGCTGTAGAGCGGACCCACTGTAATCTGATCCTCTAGATCTTCACAGGAGAGTTGTGACAACACACTGTGAATCAATTTCACCTCTGCCATGGTAGTCACTGCTAGACTGGTAACTACCTTCAGCAGAGTAACATGTTTGTTTGTTTGTTTGTTTGTTTCATTCTATCTTTGACTGACTATAGCTAACATAAGCTAGCTAATGTTTGCAAGTAAGAGTAGCTCAGTCTGGTAGCCATATATTCCATCCTTGTTTGAAAAACACTCAATATAGCTAACTCACTTAGCAATGATGAATGTGTATAAATAATGTATGGTTGGTTCTCAGTCCCTTGTCGGTTTCTGTTCCACAATCTTGCTGCCAATTTAGTGATGCTAGTAAGCTAACAGCAAGCAGACAATATTGAAATGTCTTTGTTAGGTATGGTAAGCTAGCCAGTCTAATCAATACAAATAGTGGGGTGGTTAAATTGTGTACTGTTGTGTAGTTTCTAGTAAGTGGTACAGAATCTGATTCCACCAACATGTGCTTCAAACCCCTGGCTCTACACAAGGTGAAGATAAGTTGGCAAAACAATATTTAAAAGCTGACGAGTAAGAGCTAAATTGACAGTAAGCATGTTGTAAACATGAATTTGCTAGTGTTTGAATGGTTTGTGTTGTGGGGTGTCATGTCTTTGGCTATGCCGGATTAAGTGATATGACATGCTATTCTATAAAATAATTAATCCGTAATTAATAGGTAGTCCTGAGGCATGGTCCTAGGGCTCAGGTCCTCCGAGAGAGAGAAAGAAAGAGAGAAAGAGAGAATTAGAGAGAGCACACTTAAATTCACACAGGACACCGAATAGGACATGAGAAGCACTACAGATATAACAAACTGACCCTAGCCCCCCGACACAAACTACTGCAGCATAAATACTGGAGGCTGAGACAGGAGGGGTCAGGAGACACTGTGGCCCCATCCGAGGACACCCCCGGACAGGGCCAAACAGGAAGGATATAACCCCACCCTCTTTGCCAAAGCACAGCCCCCACACCACTAGAGCGGATATCTTCAACCACCAATTTACCATCCTGAGACAAGGCCGAGTATAGCCCACAAAGATCTCCGCCATGGCACAACCCAAGGGGGGGGCGCCAACCCAGACAGGAAGATCACATCAGTGACTCAACCCACTCAAGTGACGCACCCCTCCTAGGGACGGTATGAAAGAGCCCCAGTAAGCCAGTGACTCAGCCCCTGTAATAGGGTTAGAGGCAGAGAATCCCAGTGGAAAGAGGGGAACCGGCCAGGCAGAGACAGCAAGGGCGGTTCGTTGCTCCAGAGCCTTTCCGTTCACCTTCCCACTCCTGGGCCAGACTACACTCAATCATATGACCCACTGACGAGATGAGTCTTCAGTAAAGACTTAAAGGTTGAGACCGAGTTTGCATCTCTTACATGGGTAGGCAGGTAATTCCATAAAAATTGAGCTCTATAGGAGAAAGCCCTGCCTCCAGCTGTTTGCTTAGAAATTCTAGGGACAATTAGGAGGCCTGCGTCTTGTGACTGTAGCGTACGTGTAGGTATGTACGGCAGGACCAAATCAGAGAGATAGGTAGGAGCAAGCCCATGTAATGCTTTGTAGGTTAGCAGTAAAACCTTGAAATCAGCCCTTGCCTTGACAGGAAGCCAGTGTAGGGAGGCTAGCACTGGAGTAATATAATCACATTTTTTGGTTCTAGTCAGGATTCTAGCAGCCGTATTTAGCACTAACTGAAGTTTATTTAGTGCTTTATCCCGGTAGCCGGAAAGTATTGCATTGCAGTAGTCTAACCTAGAAGTGTCAAAAGCATGGATAAATTTTTTCTGCATCATTTCTGGACAAAAAGTTTCTGATTTTTGCAATGTTACGTAGATGGAAAAAAGCTGTCCTTGAAATGGTCTTGATGTGTTCTTCAAAAGAGAGATCAGGGTCCAGAGTAACTCCGAGGTCCTTCTCAGTTTTATTTGAGACGACTGTACAACCATTAAGATTAATTGTCAGATTCAACAGAAGATCTCTTTGTTTCTCTGGACCTAGAACAAGCATCTCTGTTTTGTCCGAGTTTAAAAGTAGAACGTTTGCAGCCATACACTTCCTTATGTCTGAAACACATGCTTCTAGCGAGGGCAATTTTGGGGCTTCACCATGTTTCATTGAACATGAGGAACAAAGACTGAGGAACAAAGGGAAGAAGCTGTGCTATCGTAAATACAGTATGTTATGCATTCTAAATTACCGCCCATTTGGAAAAGGAAAATGCAATAAATATTTACTCTGAGCTGCGCTTTGGTAGGTTGGTGGTAGATGGAAGGCCGTGTTGCCCAACCGAGTCCTTTGAAGAATGTCTCTGGTTGTCAATTAGTTACGTTGTAGTAACGTTGTTGGGTGATAGACGGGATAATCTGTCTGTTCCTTCCTAAACCTCGTTTGCATCTGCTGTTGCTAACTCAACGGCTAGGTGGTAATACTTCTGTAGTGAATAAGAGTTCAAAGTTCATACCATTCGCAACCAAAGCTCACGCTGATTTTGGCTTCATTCTGTAGTTATTATCTGAACCATTCTGACATAGGACCGTCGTCCTCACGTCCTCGGAACAGGAGGTTATATTGTCGTCAAGGGCTTACAGTGGGGCAAAAAAGTATTTAGTCAGCCACCAATTGTGCAAGTTCTCCCACTTAAAAAAGATGAGAGAGGCCTGTAATTTTCATCATAGGTACACTTCAACTATGAGAGACAAAATGAGAAAAAAAATCCAGAAAATCACTTAATTGAATTTATTTGCAAATTATGGTGGAAAATAAGTATTTGGTCAATGACAAAAGTTTATCTCAATACTTTGTTATATACCCTTTGTTGGCAATGACAGAGGTCAAACATTTTCTGTAAGTCTTCTCAAGGTTTTCACACACTGTTGCTGGTATTTTGGCCCATTCCTCCATGCAGATCTCCTCTAGAGCAGTGATGTTTTGTGGCTGTTGCTGGGCAACACGGACTTTCAACTCCCTCCAAAGATTTTCTATGGGGTTGAGATCTGGAGACTGGCTAGGCCACTCCAGGACCTTGAAATGCTTCTTACGAAGCCACTCCTTTGTTGCCTGGGTAGTGTGTTTGGGATCATTGTCATGCTGAAAGACCCAGCCACATTTAATCTTCAATGCCCTTGCTGATGGAAGGAGGTTTTCACTCAAAATCTCACGATACATGGCCCCATTCATTCTTTCCTTTACACGGATCAGTCGTCCTGGTCCCTATGCAGAAAAACAGCCCCAAAGCATGATGTTTCCACCCCCATGCTTCACAGTAGGTATGGTGTTCTTTGGATGCAACTCAGCATTCTTTGTCCTCCAAACATGACGAGTTGAGTTTTTACAAAAAAGTTATATTTTGGTTTCATCTGACCTTATGACATTCTCCCAATCTTCTTCTGGATCATCCAAATGCTCTCTAGCAAACTTCAGATGGGCCTGGACATGTACTGGCTTAAGCAGGGGGACACGTCTGGCACTGCAGGATTTGAGTCCCTGGCGGCGTAGTGTGTTACTGATGGTAGGTTTTGTTACTCTAGTCCCAGCTCTCTGCAGGTCATTCACTAGCTCCCCCCGTGTGGTTCTGGGATATTTGCTCACCATTCTTGGGATTATTTTGACCCCACGGGGTGAGATCTTGCGTGGACCCCCAGATCGAGGGAGATTATCAGTGGTCTTGCATGTCTTCCATGTCTTCCATTTCCTAATAATTGCTCCCACAGTTGATTTCTTCAAACCAAGCTGCTTACCTATTGCAGATTCAGTCTTCCCAGCCTGGTGCAGGTCTACAATTTTGTTTCTGGTGTCCTTTGACAGCTCTTTGGTCTTGGCCATAGTGGAGTTTGGAGTGTGACTGTTTGAGGTTGTGGACAGGTTGTAACAAGTTCAAACAGGTGCCATTAATACAGGTAACGAGTGGAGGACAGAGGAGCCTCTTAAAGAAGAAGTTACAGCCAGAAATTCATTAAAAATCTATGTTAACCAAGGGTTTTGCAAAATTAACCTCAGTGGGTTAGAGAGAGGAAAAAGGGGGGAAGAGGTATTTATGATTGTCATAAACCTACCCCCCAGGCCAACGTCATGACAGGGGTTACAGGTTGTTAGAGGTAGCCTCTGGACCACAAAATACCTTCCATCCAGACTATGAAAACAATTAGCTTTTTTTTTTACTTTAAAAAACAAATATTTTCTCTAAACTCTAACTCATGTTATTCAGAGTCATTATGCAGTGCCCTGCTGAAAACCACCCTAAAGTGGTTATGGAGCACAACAAGATTGTGGAACAGAAACCAGCAAGGGACACTGAAAGGAATAACATCAAGACTAAAACACTAATGACACAACAACCTCATTGTTCTCTATGCAGATTCTCAGCACAATACAAAGACATGTCTACAAAAAGCCCTTGCATAGGGCTACTATTGAAAATAATGATCTGTCAAAGTCAATGGGTTGAGGGAGGTTTACAGACAGTACTTTGAGATGAGGGGGGTGGTTTTGATTGTGCAGGGTAATGCTTAGACCAGCATTTCCCAAACTCGATCCTGGGGTCCCCGTTTAGTTTTTTACCCTAGTACTAGACAGCTGATTTAAATAATTAACTCTTCATCAAACTTTGATTATTTGAACCAGCTGTGTAGTGCTAGGGCACCTCTTCGGGTCCCCAGGACCAAGTTTGGGAAGCGCTTGCTTAGACAGTAAATGTATTGTTGTGTATGATTGAGGTGCCATTTCTCATCAATCTCCGTTACGCAACAATTCCTACTGTAAGAACTGCCTGCCTAAGACTTTTCACAACTTCTCCAGCCGCCCAGCCCATTCAATTTGTTGACTGATATTTCCTCTCGGCTCCCAATGGCCCCTCATTGTCCCTAAACAATATGCTAGCTGGTCCCGTTCGGTTGACAGCTTTACTAACAAAGGTGTGTTGCCCTACAGTGGTTCCTCCTTTAAAAGTTGCAAGCTTGCACCGCGGGACTGAGAGGTACCCAGCGGCACGGCTTCATTGTTCCAGACCACCACAAGGGGGAGTTAGAGCACTCATTATGCATTTGGGTCCCAAGGTTTTTATTGAGTGGTTCCAATGATGAATTTGACACAAGCCACCCATCCCTGGTGGCCTTCTTCAGCAAAGATGTATGACAAAACATTACGGTGGAAGCAGATGTAAGTAGTTATAACGTCATAACGAGTCAAGTAAAAACTGTACAATTGAGAGGAATTTTTACTTATTTTTTTACCTTTATTTAACCAGGCAAGTCAGTTAAGAGCAAATTCTTATTTTTAATGACGGCTTAGGAACAGCAGGTTAACTGCCTGTTCAGGGGCAGAACGACAGATTTGTGCCTTGTCGGCTTGGGGATTTGAACTTGCAACCTTTCGGTTACTAGTCCATCACTCTAACCACTAGGCTACCCTGCCGAATATGTTAGTTAATGTAGAGACAAACGTTTGTGCTTTTTTTTGTCATAAAGTTAATTTACGAAAATTATATTTAGCCAGTTCTGACTAGCTAACATTAGCCAGCTAGCTAGTGTTAGGAGAACGAATTTGTAATTTGTGTTGTTTGTTTTAGGAACTCCTGAGAACCAGCAAACCAGGCTGTCATCTTGTGAAACAGTGGATGAAACAGTGGATGAAACAGTGGATGTAAAGAATCAAGCTTTTTCTTCTTTTTTTTACTGCAAAATGAATGTACTATTGTGTAAGCTTGCCTTGCAATGCAGCTGAAGTAACAAAGCTAACTAACTATTGACTTGCTTATTGTGTAGTGGAGGATGAAAATAACTGTATGCCTATAGATGTGTAGCTAGCTACAGTATGTAGCCAATCTGTGTATGGACCCTTAAACGTTAGATTCTGAACTAATATTCATACCAATCTATGAACCTCAGCTATCATAGTTGTTGTATCAACTTCAAGTCTGAATGGCATTAGTGAAGCCTATGTATAGAGTAGAATATAATAACTTTATCGTGCCAAGGATGCAAGTCCTATATACATGTACTGTAGAGAAAAAGGTGAGGGGGAGGGCTGTTTGGCAGCTGCATTGTGTGTGTGTGTGTGTGTGTATACGAACATCTGTGTGTGTGTGCGTGCATGCGAACATCTGTGTGTCTGTTTAACTATACTATACTATACCAGAAAATTGGACCCACAGGGGACAAATGCTATTTCTAAGGGTTTAGAATTAGTGTTACGTTTAGGAGCTAGGGTTAGTTTTGGGTTAGTTTTGGGTTAGGAGCTAGAGTTAGTTTTGGGTTAGGAGCTAGGGTTAGTTTTGGGTTAGGAGCTAGGGTTAGTTTTGGGTTAAGAGCTAGGGTTGGTTTTGGGTTAGGAGCTAGGGTTAGTTTTGGGTTAGGAGGTAGGGTTCGTTTTGGGTTAGGAACTAGGGTTAGTTTTGGGTTAGGAACATGGGTTGGTTTTGGGATAGGAACTAGGGTTCATTTTGGGTTAGGAGCTAGGTTTAGTTTTGGGTCAGTTTTGGGTTAGGAGCTAGGGTTAGGAGCTAGGGTTAGTTTTGGGTTAGGAACTAAGGTTCGTTTTGGGTTAGGCCCTAACCCAAAACTGACCCTAGTTCGTAACCCAAAACTAACCCTAACTCCTAACCCAAAACTAACCCTAGTTCCTTACCCAAAACTAAAACTAGTTCCTAACCCCAAACGAACCTTAGCTCCTAACCCAAAACTAACCCTAGCTCCTAACCCAAAACTAACCCTAGCTCCTAACCCAAAACTAACCCTAGCTCCTAACCCCAAACTAACCCGAGTTCCTAACCAAAAACTAACCCTAGCTCCTAACCCAAAATTAACCCTAGCTCCTAACCCAAAACTAACTTTAGCTCCTAACCCTAGCCCCTAACCCAAAACTAACCCAAAATAACCCTAGCTCCTAACCCAAAACAAACCCTGATTCCTAACCCAAAATGAACTCTAGTTCCTAACACAAAACTAACCCTAGTTCCTAACCCAAACCTAACCCTAGATCCTAACCCAAAACTAACCCAAAACTAACCCTAGCGCCTAACCCTTGCTCCTAACCCAAAACTAACCCAAAACTAACCCTAGCTCCTAACCCAAAACTAACCCTAGTTCCGAACCCAAAACTAACCCTAGCTTCTAACCCAAAACTAACCCTAGTTCCTAACCCAAAACTAACCCTATTTCCTAACCCAAAACTAACCCTAGCTCCTAACCCTTGCTCCTAACCCAAAACTAACCCAAAACTAACCCTAGCTCCTAACCCAAAACTAACCCTAGTTCCGAACCCAAAACTAATCCTAGCTCCTAACCCAAAATTAACCCTAGCTCCTAACCCAAAACTAACCCTTGCTCCTAACCCAAAACTAACCCAAAACTAACCCTAGCTCCTAACCCAAAACTAACCCTAGTTCCGAACCCAAAACTAACCCTAGTTCCGAACCCAAAACTAACCCTAGTTCCTAACCTAAAACTAACCCTATTTCCTAACCCAAAACTAACCCTAGCTCCTAACCCAAAACTAACCCTCGTTCCTAACCCAAAACTAACCCAAAACTAACCTTAGCTCCGAACCCAAAATGAACCCTAGCTGCTAACTCAAAACTAACCCCAGCTCCTAACCCTAGCCCTAAACCAAAAAATTACCCAAAATAACCCTAGCTCCTAACCCAAAACGAACCCTAGTTCCTAACCCAAAACGAACCTTAGTTCCTAACCCAAAACTAACCCTAGCTCCTAACCCTAGCTCCTAACCCAAAACTGACCCAAAACTAAACCTAGCTCCTAACCCAAAATGAACCCTAGTTCCTATCCCAAAACTATCCCTAGTTCCTAACCCAAAACTAACCCTAGATCCTAACCCTAGCTCCTAACCAAAAACTAACCCTAGTCCCTAACCCAAAACTAACCCTAGTTCCTAACCCAAAACTAACCCTAGCTCCTAACCCAAAACGAACCCTAGCTCCTAACCCAAAAGTAACTTTAGCTTCTAATCCAAAACTAACCCTAGCTCCTAACCCTAGCCCTAAACCCAAAAAATTACCCAAAATAACCATAGCTCCTAACACAAAACGAACCCTAGTTCCTAACCCAAAACTAACCCTACTTCCTAACCCAAAACTAAACCTAGCTCCTAGCCCAAAACTAACCCTAGGTCCTAACCCAAAACTAGCCCTAGCTCCTAACCCAAAACTAACCCAACACTAACCCTAGCTCCATGAGGTTCCCACATTGTAGCCTGTATCACTGATCATGTATTCTTCCTTGGCAAAATAAAGGTGCGGTTCAGGTATGAATCTCTGAGACATTCTTTTCAGTCATATCAAACTTCATTACTTGTGTGATGTCGTGTCTGCAAGTATGTATAACAATTATACACTTCAACAGTGTTTACCACTCCTGCTCCTGGGACATCAATGATTACACATTGTAACTATGCAATAGACTAGAAACATGATTGATTTGTAATTCATATATACAGAAAAAAAACGAATCTAATCTAACTCCCTTCATCTGCATTAATCTGAGGACACATGATAGTATTTCAATGAGATACTTCATTTCAACCAGTGGAGAATGTGAAACGCTTTATTGAAAGAAGTTCATTATCCATGTGTTATAAATACATAATGCATTATAATTATGATAATTGTAATATTATATTATAAATACAAGTTCAATCTGTACTTCAATGCACATGTGGTGTGCAATATAAAACGAGGAAGAAAGATGAGGTGGAGAGAGGTGTAGAAGACAGAAAGGGAAAGATGTAAGAACAGCAACAGACACCATATGATTAATGAATTACAGTGCTACCCTAATATTCTCTCAGTTCATCACAATTGCGGTGTCTCCTAACCAGCCTTGGGGCCCCAGTTGGCCCGAAGGTTATCTTAAGAGAGGGTGAGGTGGCGATGACGGGGCTGGCTTCCTCACATCAAAACATACCTGCAGACAAGTGACAGATGGATAGAGAGAGAGAGAGAGCATGATTAAGCCTTGTTTTTTTATTCTAACACGGTCAGTCATCAGGAGGTGAAATGTAAAACTGACCTTGGATCATTAACTACGTCTCTGTCTGTATTTCAATGTAAAGCATCTCTTTAATAATACTTCCTGTTGACCCGACCAAGTGACATCACACCAATGATCATGCTGTGCCCTCTGTGTCAGCCAGTTCAGATACGGGAGGGGTTCACCAAAACAGCTGATATAACCTAGAGGATTTAGGGAGAAGGGGGAGAGCGAGGAAGTGAAGAAGAGAGACTGTTATTGTGTGTGTGTGGTTTGACCTGGTGTCCACACTAAGTGGCTACAGAGTACTTCATGCTGAATAACAGACACATGAGGACAAACAATAGAAGATAATGTCAATAGAAGATGTGACACCTATCGGAGTTTACCTGAACCTAGAGGTCGACCGATTAATCGGAATGGCCGATTAATTAGGGCCGACTTCAAGTTTTCATAACAATGGGAAATCTGTATTTTTGGACACCGATTTGGCCAATTTATATATATTTTTTTTAACACCTTTATTTAACTAGGCAAGTCAGTTAAGAACACATTCTTATTTGCAATGACGGCCTAGGAATGGTGGGTTAACTGCCTTGTTCAGGGGCAGAACGACAGATTATTACCTTGTCAGCTCGGGGGTTCAATCTTTCAACCTTTCAGTTAACTAGTCCAACGCTCTAAACACCTGCCTCACGAGGAGCCTGCCTGTTACGCGAATGCAGTAAGAAGCCAAGGTAAGTTGCTAGCTAGCATTAAACTTATAAAAAAACTATTAATCAATCAATCATAATCACAAGTTCACTACACATGGTTGATGATATTACAGTTTATATAGCGTGTCCTGCATTGCATATAATCAATGCGGTGCGCATTCACGAAAAAGGACTGTCATTGCTCCAACGTGTACCTAATCATAAACATCAATGCCTTTCTTAAAATCAATACACAAGTATATATTTTTTTACCTGCATATTTAGTTAATATTGCCTGCTAACATTAATTTCTTTTCACTAGGTAAATTGTGTCACTTCTCTTGCTACAGAGTCAGGGAATATGCAGCAGTTTGGGCCACCTGGCTCGTTGCGAACTGTGTGAAGTCTATTTTTTCCTAACAAGGACAGCCAACTTCGCCAAACAGGGGATGATTTATCAAAACCGCATTTGCGAAAAAAGCACAATCATTGCACGATGTCACGATCGTCGTAGTGAGGAGACCAAAGTGCAGCGTGGTGTGAATACATACTTTTAATGAATGACGAAAAAACACGAAGTACACCTAACAAACAAACAAAATAACAAAACGAACATGAACGCTATCGAAACTGAGTGCTAACATGCAACATCACATAGACAATAACCCACGAACCACAAAATATGGTTCCCAATCAGAGACAACGACAAACACCTGCCACTGATTGAGAACCATATCAGGCCAAAACACATAGAAACAGACTAACTAGACATGCAACATAGAATGCACACTCATATCACACCCTGACCAAACAAAATATAGAAACAAACAACTCAAATAATGGTCAGAGTCTGACACACGACTGTACCTAACCATAAACATCAATGTCTTTCTTAAAATCAATACACAGAAGTATATATTTTAAACCTGCATATTTAGCTAAAATAAATCCAGGTTAGCAGGCAATATTAACCAGGTGAAATTTTGTCACTTCTCTTGTGTTCATTGCACGCAGAGTCAGGGTATATGCAACAGTTTGGGCCGACTGGCACGTTGCGAACTAATTTGCCAGAATTTTACGGAATTATGACATAAAATTGAAGGTTGTACAATGCAACAGCAATATTTAGATTTATGGATGCCACCCGTTAGATAAAATACAGAACAGTTCCGTATTTCACTGAAAGAATAAACGTTTTGTTTTCGAAATTATAGTTTCCGGATTTGACCATATTAATGACCAAAGGCTCGTATTTCTGTGTGTTATCATGTTATAATTTAGTCTATGATTTGATAGGGCAGTCTGACTGTCTGCGATGGTAGGCACCAGCCGGCTCGTAAGCATTCATTCAAACAGCACTTTCGTGCATTTTGCCAGCAGCTCTTCGCAATTATTCAAGCATTGCGCTGTTTATGTCTTCAAGCCTATCAACTCCCAAGATTAGGCTGGTGTAACCGATGTGAAATGGCTAGCTAGTTAGCGGGGTGCGTGCTAATAGCGTTTCAAATGTCACTCGCTCTGAGACTTGGAGTAGTTGTTCCCCTTGCTCTGCAAGGGCCGCGGCTTTTGTGAAGCGATGGGTAACGATGCTTTGAGGGTGGCTGTTGTCGATGTGTTCCCGGTTCGAGCCAAGGTAGGGGCGAGGAGAGGGACGGAAGCTATACTCTTACACTGGCAATACTAAAGTGCCTATAAGAACATCCAATAGTCAAAGGTATATGAAATACAAATCGTATAGAGAGAAATAGTCCTATAAATACTATATTAACCACAACCTAAAACCTCTTATGAGCGTCACTTTGTACAGCTCCATATTTTCTGTTCCATCCTAACGGAAACCCAGAATGTTTTTCATTTTCATGGAATAGAAACACCATAATATTACTATAATTAATTAAGCAAGTAACGTTACCAGTAAAACGTTTGGACACACCTACTCATTCCAGGATTTCACTTAATTTTTTACTAATTTCTACATTGTGGAATAATAGTGAAGACATCACAACTATGAAATAACACGGGTCTCTCGCGTGCCCTGCATTCTGTAGTACAGACATGGCCTGCTCTCCCTGTAAGGAAGTAGGCACTTTCCCATGTTTACTACAGTATGTATTGTAGACTGCACAGTAGCCTAATAAACAAATAAACACATTTTGTTATTAAAAAGAATGATTAAAAAAGACTCTTTCAAAATGCAAAATGATTTAGTTATGGATCCATAACAAATTACTATGGAAATAAATATCACAAAGTTGTCTAATGAAGGCAAACTATTTAGAATCCTCCAATTCTGTAACCTACTCCATTCCATCCTAACAGAAACCCTGAGGGTTTCGTTTTTTCTCTGAATAGAAACACCGTAATATTAATCATATTAATTAAGCCAAATTTCTTCAAATCAATCCCATATACTATGTTATTACAAAAAAGGTTTTAAATTCTATGGTAATGCCAATACGGAATACTATCAAATGCTTTTCAAAGATGTCCTCTAGGGGTCAGACTAGCAATAACTTGCAGTAACAGAAGAAATGGCTGAGAATTAAATGACGTGCCACAGAATGCTGCAGCAGCACGCAGGGTGTGCTGTATATTGCAATCCGTATAACATAGAGCCACAAAGCAGGAGTCAATTTTATATTTAGATCTCCCTCCCAGCCCCGCCCCCTGCCTTCTTCCTGGCCAATTATGTGTGAAACACATCTCATTGTCCTAGAAATTCCTCGGACATGGAAATGCCTCGGACATGGAAACAATCCCAGATACCCGAGGGTTAAATTCCCATTTAACGTATACTTGTTCGATGGATTGGACTAGCATGAAAAGAGGGTGAGATCCGGTAGTTGGTGGGGAGTTGTAAATGGTATGATTACAACTGATGTTACAACTGATGTTCGATTGTTAATGGTTATTGTTCCATTGTTAATGGTTGATGAGAGGTCTGTCCGTAATAACATGAATGTAACTGATGGATGTACATGTTCATGTTTTTAAATGTATTGTATGGCAATGTAATGTATTAAATGTCAAAGTATTTTGCCTGTAACGTAAGACTAGCTGTCGCCATTGGCATCGGCTAATGGGGATCTTAAAACCTCTACTGACTCCCCATCCCGCATGCGGGATCGTAATCATCGCCTGAAACTAATTAGCATAACGCAACGGACATCAATATCCCTAGAAAATATTCCTATTCATGAAAATCACAAATGTAATATATTGAGACACGGCTTAGCCTTTTGTTAATCACCCTGTCATCTCAGATTTTCAAAATATGCTTTACAGCCAAAGCTAGACAAGCATTTGTGTAAGTTTATCGATAGCCTAGCATAGCATTATGCCTTGCTAGCAGCAGGCAACCTTGTCACGAAAATCAGAAAAGCAATCAAATTAAATCTTTTATCTTTGATGAACTTCAGATGTTTTCACTCACGAGACTCCCACGTAGATAGCCAAAGTTCTTTTTTTCCCAAAATATTATTTTTGTAGGCGAAATAGCTCTGTTTGTTTTTCACGTTTGGCTGAGAAATCGCCCGGAAATTGCAGTCACGAAAACGGCGAAAAATATTCCAAATTAGCTCCATAATATCGACAGAAACATGGCAAACGTTGTTTATAATCAATCCTCAAGGTGTTTTTCAAATATCTATTCGATAATATATCCATCGGGACAATTCGTTTTTCAGTAGGACCAATTGGAGTAATGGCTACCTCTGTATTTTACGCGAGAGTCACCCTGGGAGACATCAGGTGACCACTTACGTAATGTAGCCGTCTACGGCTATTCTTCAACATAAATGCGTAAAACTAAGTCACAATGCTGTAGACACCTTGGGGAATACGTAGAAAGCGTAAGCTGGTTGATAGCACATACACAGCTCAATAGGGACTCATTGGAACGCAGCGCTTTCAAAATATGGAGCACTTCCGGATTGGATTTTTCTCAGGCTTTCGCCTGCAACATCAGTTCTGTTATACTCACAGACAATATCTTTACAGTTTTGGAAACGTTAGAGTGTTTTCTATCCAAAGCTGTCAATTATATGCATATTCTAGCATCTTGTCCTGACAAAATATCCTGTTTAAAACGGGAACTTTTTTTTTCCATAAATGAAAATACTGCCCTTAGAGTCGCAACAGGTTTTAATAAATCAAATCATCTCTGAATGGTATAAGAGTACTGTTAACATATGAGTATCCATAATGCAATCAGAACTTGAGAGATCATGCTAGATTAAGGGAATGTAACATTAAGTGCATTTCAGACTGAATAACTCATAAAGCCATTATATGACCGCCTCTGGCATAGCGTAATGTAAACCCAATATCATTGCCTCAAACGTGTGCTAGTGAGAAAGGATGTTGGTCACTTCGCCATGAAGAGGAGGCGTACAGATGGATTCCTGAGCAGACAACACTCTAAAGGGTCCTGACAGCCTAGATGACCAGAATCCCTGCTACCATGATAAAGAAAGGCTGCCTTTGCGTAACTGTAATGTTAAATAAAAAAGCTATACATGGTTATGTAACAGAAAACATCGTACAGCGAAAAGAGCAGACAATAGCCTGCTGCAGAGCGGCACATCTCAGCCATGACATGTCATCACAAACCCCCCCAAATCCGCAACTAACCGGTAGCTACATACTATCCAAATAGCCTAATGTCACTACTGATACTGCTCAGAAGTAGCTGATGCATCTGCAGCATGCACAGTGAGAGTGACATGATCATCTAAAACCTAGGTCTACAATGTAGAGTATTTGAGCTGAAGCTTACGTCTAACAGTATATGCCGGTAAGCCATGAGAGAAGAATAGATGATGACCTGATAACGAGAAAAAATATACCCCATAGATTACTAGAATAAGCCTACATAAGCTCTACATAACAGACTGTTTACATTCAATATATATATATATATTTTTTTTTATGTAGCCTTTATTTAACTAGACAAGTCAGTTAAGAACAAATTGTTATTTACAATGACGGCCTACCCCAGATGACTCTGGGCCAATTGTGCTCCGCCCTATGGGACTCCCAATCACGGCCAGATGTGATGCAGCCTGGATTCAAAGCAGGTGCTGCAGTGATGCCTCTTGCACTGAGATGCAGTGCCTTAGACCGCTGCGCCACTCGGGAGCCCTAAAAGCGATGAACGCTTGATGGGTGTTTAGCAAGCCCACAGCATCTAGGTAATGCTTGCATCAACAGCCAATCCAACACGTCTGGAAGTTAGTAAGACTTGATTGGATATCACACCACCATACAGTCAGCTTTCCCCGCTAGGTCCAAGGTGATAACTTGAAATCTGAGGAAAAAACAGTTAAGGTTATAGTTTTAGGGTTAGCAGTAGTACACATTTTAGATGAAGATATACTCCTGTGAATGCAGTGCCTTCAGATAGTATTCATACTCATTGACTTATTACACATTTTGTTGTGTTACAGGCTGAAATCACAATGGATGACCTAGATAATGACAAAGTAAAAACATGTTTTTAGACAAATTTGCAAATTACATATAAAAATATCTCATTTTCATAAGTATTCACACCCCTGAGTCTATACTTTGTAAGAAGCCCCTTTGGCAGCGGTTTACAGCTTCGAGTCGTCTTGGGTATGAAATCACATACACGCTATAAAGCTTAAGTTACAAAGCATTAACAAGCATTACAAGGCATTATTCTAGACATGGTCAGAGAGGGATAGAGAGAGAGAAGTCATAGCCTGAAAGGCCATGCCTCAAGAGTCCCTGGGGTGGAGAGAGAAAGAAAGAGTGTATCTCACCAGCGCAGGTCAGGGACAAAAGAAGAGAAAGAAACAATGAATCTAAGACCCTTTTGACTGTGTTTAAATTCCAAATCTGAGTTGTTGACCAATAGCATTACAGTTGAGTTAACTTCCACTCAGAATTTTTTTATTTTACCTTTACTTTACTAGGCAAGTTAGTTAAGAACAAATTCTTAATTTCAATGACAGCCTAGGAACAGTGGGTTAACTGCCTGTTCAGGGGCAGAAGGACAGATTTGTACCTTGTCAGCTCAGGGATTTGAACTTGCAACCTTTCGGTTACTAGTCCAATGCTCTAACCACTAGGCTACCCTGCCGCCCCGGCCAAACACAGGCTAATTGTGATCTGACCTATGGGACTCCCAATCATGGAAGGATGTGATAGTGCCTGGATTCAAACCAGGAACTGTAGTGACACTACTTTCATGGAAATGCAGTGCCTTAGACCGCTGCGCCACTCGGGAGTATACAGTTGATAAGAGTCACTTTGGGGGCTGGGCCTCCATACATCTGTCTGTATCATACATATGCCTATAAAAAAGGTTTCTGTTCATTCTGGTTATCTGGACAACTCCTTCACTTGACTTTATCCCAATAGTTTCAGTTGGAGAACTATATCAGAAACATCCTGAAGAGAACCTGCTACGGTGAGTTATTTGCCGATGGAATATCTTGTAAATCTTCACAGGAATTATGCCAGATATAATCATAGGAGGTGATTGATTCCTTATAGAACTACCTTATAATTAGTGGTATAATAATAACATTTTCCCTTCCAGAGCTCTATTCTGTGTGTTACACCCCAAGAAGAGTGGAGTCACCTCATTGAGGTATGTGATGGAGAA
Source organism: Oncorhynchus kisutch (assembly GCF_002021735.2). Lineage (NCBI taxonomy): Eukaryota > Metazoa > Chordata > Actinopteri > Salmoniformes > Salmonidae > Oncorhynchus > Oncorhynchus kisutch. The sequence continues at coordinate 2,801,943 of NC_034199.2, forward strand.
TGAGTTGCGTTAATGAGATTATGCACAGCAGGTGGAAGGAAGGAAACTATCACTTAAAGAACCAAAATGGACACTAATATCCATTATCCAGTATGAAAATGATGAGGGTGACACATTAGGATAATGATACATAAGTGCAGTGCAAGCATCTTTAGCTACAGTGATTTTGCCTGCAAAGATTGCACGCAATACACTTCAAATCACAAATGGATATAGATACCAAATTTCCTGGAATTGCATTTAGAACAATGTACTACTCACAGACTGTTGAATAAGAAAAGCACATTTATGAAATAGAGGTCAAGAGCGTTTGGGCCAGTAATCTAAAGGTCGCTGGTTCGAACTCCCGAGCAGACTAGGCGAAAATCTGTCGATATGCCCTTGAGCAAGGCCCTTAACCCTAATTGGTCACTTTGACTAAGAGCGTCTACTAAATGACTGAAATGTAAATGTAATAATGCCTACATAGATTTTTCACAAATAACGAATAAGTAAAGTTATACTGTAAGGTGGAAAATGTAAGGACATGTTATATCACCCTTGTTTAAATGACATTGTGATGCATCTATGTAGGACTTATAAAGGGTTATAAAGCATAATTAAGCCTTAAAAAGCTATACTTGGTTTCTGGTATATGTTTCAGATGGAGTTCTTAGTGATCAGTGAGATCAGTTCCTTTATCCAGGACCTGGGACCAAAAGGAATGTAAGAGTGTCTTCACCTAATTTCAACATTGAAAAGATGAATGCTTACTTCCTTTTGCAAGTATAGCATTTGGGGATACAGTCAATAATGGTACAATGACAGTCGTTTGTCGTAGTGCAGTGTTTCACACTGACGGTGTGCATTTTTGTTACGTGAGCCCTTACATACAAAGTACATCGATTGATGCCGTTCTCTGAGATGTTGTTAAGAAGTTGTGTGTATGTATCTAAAGTGAAGGCCTGATCCTGAAGAAGTCAGGAGGAATTACTTTCCCTGTGTGTTACTGGTGGGGCTCCAACAGTGTGTGTGTGTGTGTGTGTGTGTGTGTGTGTGTGTGTGTGTGTGTGTGTGTGTGTGTGCATTTATGTATGTGTGTATGTCAGTGTGTGCGCATGTGCACATGTGTTTGTGTGTGTATATTTGTGCGTGTGCATTATACTATAGATGGCTGGTGGTGAAGGACTATATTGTCCTCTATATGCGGCCAGAGGATGGCCATTGTGGGAACGGTCATTCTGTATGACAAGGGCTTCCACATCAATATTGGCACCCAGGACACAGGTGTCTGACATGGAGTTTCCATCGAGAACCTCATTCTAAAGACAAAAAAAGAATCATGCTGGCTGCATCTCAAATCACTCCCTATGGCTGTGGTTAAGAGTTGTGCACTAAATGGGGATTATGATGTAATTTGACTTTTAATGTAATGTACAGTACATCCTTTGTAGTGACTGAGCTATCATACATTACTGCACATTGTGTCATTAACCAGGTTTCCAACCAACCTTTTCAAGCGAGTAAATTACATGTTGAATAAAAATGTCCTGACTGTCACGCCCTGACCTTAGAGATCCTTTTTATGTCTCTATTTTGGTTTGGTCAGGGCGTGAGTTGGGGTGGGCATTCTACGTTTTGGCCGGGTATGGTTCTCAATCAGGGACAGCTGTCTATCATTGTCTCTGATTGGGAACCATACTTAGGTACTCTTTTCCCCACCTGTGTTTGTGGGAAGGTAACTTTGTTTGATGGCACATAGCCTTAGGCTTCACGGTTTGTTTTGTATTGTTTATTTTTTTGTCGCCGTTATTTCGAATAAAAGAGAAAATGTATGCTAACCACGTTGCACCTTGGTCCTCCTCCTTCAACAGCTGTGACACTGACAGTATCAGACCTCAGAATAAGACCCAGATGCAGACAGTTCTAATTAACAAATGTTTATTTATTAAACGGGGCAGGCAAATGACAGATCAAGAGCAGGCAGGGTCAGTAATTCAGGGCAGAGTCTGTAAGGTACAGAACAGTAGCCAGGCTCAGGTTCCGGGCAGGCAGGGGTCAGTAATCCAGAGCAGTGTCCGTAAGGTACAGAACGGCAGCCAGGCTCAGGGCAGGCAGGGGTCAGTAATCCAGAGCAGTGTCCGTAAGGTACAGAACGGCAGCCAGGCTCAGGGTAGGCAGGGATCAGTAATCCAGAGCAGTGTCCGTAAGGTACAGAACGGCAGCCAGGCTCAGGGTAGGCAGGGATCAGTAATCCAGAGCAGTGTCCGTAAGGTACAGAACGGCAGCCGGGCTCAGGGTCAGGGCAGGCAGGGGTCACTAATCCAGAGCAGTGTCCGTAAGGTACAGAACGGCAGCCGGGCTCAGGGTCAGGGCAGGCAGGGGTCAGTAATCCAGAGCAGTGTCCGTAAGGTACAGAACGGCAGCCAGGCTCAGGGTCAGGGCAGGCAGGGTTCAGTAATCCAGAGCAGTGTCAAGAGGTACAGAACGGCAGGCAGGCTCAGGTTTGGCAGAATGGTCCAAAACCAGGAGAACTAGAAAACAGGAACTAACAAGAAACAGGAGTATGGGGAAAAAACTGGCAACAGACAAACAGAACACAGGTATAAATGCACCAGTGATAATGGGAAAGATGGGCGACACCTGGAAGGGGTGGAGACGAGCACAAAGACAGGTGAAACAGATCAGGGTGTGACAGACAGGCCTGATGGAAACTGCAAATTTGTCAGTAAACTTTCCAAATGTTGACAAAACAAAATACACTAGACAAGGTGGGATTTTTTTTGTGTCTGTAAAACATATTATGTAAGAAATGGCAGTGGACATGGTTTTATGCACAAATACTGATATAATAACCATCATATCGAAGTAAACTTGGGGTAACGTGATGACATGGTGTGTGGTCCTCCCACTATGACTCGTGAAACCATGCAGTTTATTAGGCTACAGATGAAATAAATGATGATGAACTTCACAGGGTGGTGAATGTGCACAGTGATGAGTTTGATGCTCCTTTCCAATAAATATCAAGGGTCTTATTCTAGTGACATGATGATCGATGCTTGGCTGCATCGATGCTTGGTTTGACAAATAATATAATATTGCTCTTTTGTCCATAATGTCATCATGTAGGCTAATCCCATACTGCATCTGCAAGCTGTTGGCTGGAGCACACGTGCCAAGACCAGATTGGACACATTCGCTAGTTGAAAAAACAATAGAAGCATGTGAATTTAACCGAAAAAGGAATTTGATGTGCACTTTGTCACCACGCACGGCCTTTTATCCAGTACATTTGATGGACATTTCTGGTGGTAAAATGCGCATATTGTTTTTATGCAGATTTTTTTATATTCACATGAAAATCTGTTTCCATTTAGCAAATGCCACACGAAAAATGCCTTGATAAAAACGAAGTAATCCACATTATATGGATACTATAATATTGATACTATATGGATGTTCATAAATTGCTGGTGCTAATTTAATAAATATTTGTTTTACTGTTTGGACACCATGTCATCCCGCGACTCCAAGTTTACTTCAACTTGTTGTTTATGGCGCATAAAGGCGTTTCCACCACCATTTCTCGTATAAAACATTTTATAGACACAAAAGATCCCATCATGTCGAACAAACAAATTATCTGTCGGCATTTAAACATTGTTGTGATTTTTTTATATATGGTATGACTTGCATAAAAACTGTGGATGGAAACGTGGTTTGTGAAGAACTTCTATTGGGTTTTTGAAGGCTTCATTAAGCCTTTGAAGTTATTGTTCCTTATTGGGATCACATTCTCTCTCAGGTTGAGTCCCAAAATCTTCTTAAAAGGTCTGTGCTTGGTGGGAACACCTGGAGATTGAATTATGTTCTAAATTGTAAACCAGAATTACTAGTGGTGAGATGAGAAGCTTGGAATATAAATGACGTACTATATTGTCCAAATTATTTTATTTCATCAAATGTTGTGAATAGAGAGCAATATTAATGGCGTCTTTTTGTTGGCAATAACTTCACCATGGTTCGTTGGCCAAAGTCTATGGGAAAATGAAAATAAGGTTTGTGGAAAACACAGGAGATCTAATATATTTTGTTATATGAGATAATCTGCATCAGCTAAAGTCAGTTTTATTGAATTTTGAAGCATTTATGCGATAAAAAAGCTCATATGGCATCTCTCGGTCTTTGATGCACACAAGGCTTCATAATTCATAAAGGCATTGTTAACTGACTAATATTAGCTTATAACCTCAACCTTATTTTCAGTGTTTCTCCCAAAACCCTATTCTTTCCCGATGAATTTTCCCCATAGGAATGGGAACGAACCAGAGGTAATTTATTTCCTCTTTATTAGGACTACAAGCTCTATTGCGATTGATTCTACTGAAATTATATAGCTAAGTAAACTACTGTATACAGTTGAAGTTTACATACACCTTAGCCAAATACCTTCAAACTCAGTTTTTCACAATTCCTGACATTGAATCATAGTAAAAAATTATATTCCCAGTGGGTCAGAAGTTTACATACACTGTAACGGTTTTCTTCCCCTGAAGGAGAGGATAACCAAAATGCAGCGTGGTTAGTGTTCATCTTATTAATAATAATGTGAAAACAGTCCTATCTGGTGCATAAACACAAAGACAGAGGACAATCACCCACAAAATACCCAAAGAACATTGCTGCCTAAATATGGTTCCCAATCAGAGACACCTGCCTCTAATTGAGAACCAATCTAGGCAACCATAGACTTACATAAACACCTAGACTAGCCAACACCCCATAAACACACAAAACCACTAGACCAGACAAAACACATAAATCCCCCATGTCACACCCTGACCTAACCAAAATAATAAAGAAAACAAAGATAACTAAGGCCAGGGCGTGACATACACTCAATTAGTACTTGGTAGCATTGCCTTTACATTTTTTAACTTGGGTCAAACGTTTCGGGTAGCCTTCCACAAGCTTCCCACAATAAGTTGGGTGAATTTTGGTCCATTCCTCCTGACAGAGCTGGTGTAAATGAGTCAGATTTGAAGGTCTCCTTGCCCGTACACACTTTTTCAGTTCTGCCCACAAATGTTCTATAGGATTGAGTTCAGGGCTTTGCGATGGCCACTCCAATACCTTGACTTTGTTGTCCTTAAACCATTTTGCCACAACTTTTGAAGTATGCTTGGGGTCATTGTCCATTTGGAAGACCTATTTGTGACCAATATTTAACATCCTGACTGATGTCTTGAGATGTTGCTTCAATATATATACACAATAATCTTCCATCCTCATGATTCCATCTATTTTGTGAAGTGCACCAGTCCCTCCTGCAGCAAAGCACCCCCACAACAGGATGCTGCCACCCCCGTGGTTCAAAGTTGGGATGATGTTCTTCGGCTTGCAAGCCCCCCGCCTTTTTCCTCCAAACATAATGATGGTCATTATTGCCTGACCAGTTCTATTTTTGTTTCATCAGACCAGAGGACATTTCTGCAAAAAGTACGATCTCTGCCCCCATGTGCAGTTACAAACCATAGTCTGGCTTTTTTATGGTGGTTTTGGAGCAGTGTCTTCTTCCTTGCTCAGCAGCCTTTCAGGTTATAGGACTCATTTTACTGTGGATATAGATACTTTTGCACCTGTTTCCTCCAGCATCTTCACAAGGTCCTTTGCTGTTGTTCTTGGATTGATTTGCACTCTACGTTTATCTCTAGGAGACAGAACACATCTCCTTCCTGAGTGGTATGACAGCTGCATGGTCCCATGGTGTTTATACTTGCGTACTATTGTTTGTACAGATGAACGTGGTACCTTCAGGTGTTTGGAAATTGCTCCCAAGGATGAACCAGACATGTGGCGGTCTACAATTTTTTTCTGAGGTCTTGGCTGATTTATTTTGATTTTCCCATGATGTCAAGCAAAGAGTCATTGAGTTTGAAGGCAGGCCTTGAAATACATCCACAGGTACACCTCCAATTGACTCAAATTATGTCAATTAGCGTACCCGAAGCTTCTAAAGCCATGACATCATTTTATGTTATTTTCCACGCTGTTTAAAGGCACAGTCAACTTAGTGTTGTAACGGCGTTCTTCGTTTGTTGAAAGAGAGTCGGACCGAAATGCAGCGTGGTGGTTACTCATGTTTTTAATGAAAAAAAGTGACGGTACATGAAATAACGATAAATACAAAAAAACAACAAACGGAACGTGAAACCTAATACAGCCTATCTGGTGAAACTACACAGAGACAGGAACAATCACCCACGAAAGACAAAGCGAACTCAGGCTACCTAAATACGGTTCCCAATCAGAGGCAACGAGAAGCACCTGACTCTGATCAAGAACCGCCTCAGGCAGCCAAGCCTAACTAGACACACCCCTAAACCTAGCAATCCCAAATCCTATAAAACCCCAATACGAAACACAACACGTAAACCCATGTCACACCCTGGCCTGACCAAAATATATAACGAAAACACAAAACACTAAGACCAAGGCGTGACAAGTGTATGTAAACTTCTGACCCACTGGAATTGTAATACAGTGAGTTAAGTGAAATAATCTGTCTGTAAACAATTGTTGGAAAGATTACTTGTGTCATGCACAAAGTATATGTCCTAACCGACTTGCCAAAACTATAGTTTGTTAACAAGAAATGTGTGGAGTGTTTGAAAAACGAGCTTCAATGAGTCCAACCTAAGTGTTTGTAAACTTTGTTTAGCTCCTTTGTTTTGTCTACATTGAGTGAGAGGTTATTTTTCTGGCACCGCGCACCCAGGGCCCTCACCTCCTGCCTGTAGGCCGTCACGTCATTGTCGGTAATCAGGCCTACTACTGTTGTGTCATTTGAAAACTTGATGGTTGAGTTGGAGGCATGCGTGTCCACGCAGTCATGGGTGAACAGGGAGTACAGGAGCTGAGCACGCACCCTTGTGGGGCCCTTGTGTTGAGAATCAGACAAGTGTCAGAGGTGTTGTTTCTTACCTTCAAGACCTGGGTCGGCCCATCAGGAAGTCCAGGACCCAGTTGCACAGGGCGGGGTTCAGACCCAGGGCCCCAAGCTTAATGATGAGCTTGAAGGGTGCTATGGTGTTAAATGCTGAGCTGTAGTCAATGAACAGCATTCTTACATAGGTATTCATCTTGTCCAGATGGGATAGGGCAGTGTGCAGTGTGATGGCATCATCTGTGGATCTATTGGATCAGGAAACAAATTGAAGTGGGTTTAGGGAGTGGTGATATGATCCTTAACTAGCCTCTCAAAGCACTTCATGATGACAGAAGTGAGTGCTATGGGGCGATAGTCATTTAGTTCAGATACCTTTGCTTCCTTGGGTACAGGAACAATGGTGGACATCTTTAAGCAAGTGGGGACAGCAGTCTGGGATAGGGAGAGATTGAATATGTCCGGAAACACACCAGCCAGCTGGTCTGCGCATGCGCTGAGGACACGGCTAGGGATGCCATCTTGGCATCCACCAGCCTTGCGAGGATTAACATGTTTAAATGTCTTACTCACGTCAGCTGTGGAGAAGGAGAGCCCACAGTCCTTGGTAGTGGGCCGCATCGGTGGCACTGTGTTATCCTCAAAGCGGGCTAAGAAGGTGTTTAGCTTGTCCGGAAGGAAGACGTTGGTGTCCGCGAGGTGGCTGGTTTTCCCTTTGTAGTCCGTGATTGTCAGTAGAACCTGCCACATACGTCTTGTGTCTGAGCCGTTGAATTGCAACTCAACTTCGTCTCTATACTGATGTTTTGCCTGTTTGATTGCCTTACGGAGGGAACAGCTACACTGTTTGTATTTGGCCGTATTCCCAGTCACCTTGACATGGTCAAACGCAGTGGTTCACGTTTTTAGTTTTGCGCGAATGCTGCCATCTATCCACAGTTTCTGGTTAGGGTATGTTTTAATAGTCACAGTGGGTTAAACATCTCCTATACACTTCCTGATAAACTCAGTCACTGTATCCGTGTATTCATTGATGTTATTCTCAGAGGCTACTCGGAACATATCTCAGTCCGTGTGATCAAAACAATCTTGAATCGTGGATTCTGATTGGTCAGACCAACGTTGAATAGTCCTTAGCTCTGGTAATTCCTGTTTGAGATTCTGCCTTATAGGAAGGTAGGAGCAAAATGCAGTCGTGATCATATTTGCCGAAGGGAGGGTGGGGAAGGGCCTTGTAGGCATTTCGAAAAGCTGAGTAGCAGTCGTCTTATGTTTTCTCAGAGCGAGTGCTACAGTCAATGTGTTGGTAGAACTTCGGTAGCGTTTTCCTTAAATTAGCTTTTTTGAAATCCCCATCTACAATAAATGCGGCCTCAGGATATGTGGTTTCCAGTTTGCATAAAGTCCAGTGAAGTTCTTTGATTGCTGTCATGGTATCGGCTTGAGGGGAATATACACGGCCATGACTATAACTGAAGAGAATTCTCTTGGTAGGTAATACGGTCGGCATTTGATTGCATTTGATTGAGGTATTAAGTAGGTAACCATGAAACATACACCCCCGCCTTTCTTCTTCCCGGAGAGTTCTTTATTCCTGTCTGTACTGAGAACCCAGCTGGCTGTATGTACAAAGACAATATATCCTGAGAGAGCCATGTTTCCGTGAAGAAGAATATATTACAATCCCTGATGTCTCTCTGGAAGGAGATTCTCGCCCTGAGCTAGTCTACATTATTATCCAGAGACTGAACATTAGCGATTAATATACTCGAAAGCAGTGGATGATGTGGGCGCCTCCAGAATCAGACTAGAAGTCCACTGCGAATACCTCTTCTCTGCCTGCAGTGTTTGGGATCAGACTCTGGAATCAGTTTAATTGCTCTGGGAGGGTACAAAAAATAGTCAAATTCGGGAAAGTCGTATTCCCGGTAGTAATGCTGGTGAGTTACCGCCACTCTGATATCCAAAAGTTATTTCTGGCTGTATGTAATAACACAAAACATTTCCTGGTTTAATAATGTAACACAAAACAAAATACTCCAAAGTTGCTTAGGAGCAGAGCTGCCCAGAGCGGCGCCATCATGGGTGCATTCAGAAAGTGCATTCAGAAAGTGTTCAGATCCCTTGAATTTTTTCACATTTTGATACATTACAGCCTTATTCTAAAATGGATGAAATACATTTTTTTCCTTCATCAATCTACACGCAATACCCCATAATGACAAAGGTAACCTGCCTAAATGATTACCGCCCCGTAGCACTCACGTCAGTAGCCATGAAGTGCTTTGAAAGGCTGGTCATGGCTCACATTATCACGTTTCAGGGAAGACCCAGATGCAGACAGTGTCGAAGTAACAATAGTTTATTACCAGAACAGGGGGCTGGCAAAACGACAGGTCAAGGGCAGGCAGAGGTCAGTAATCCAGAGTGGAAACAGGAGACAATGGGCTGTGAGACAGGGGTTTGATTTTAGACACATGAAAAGTGGGATGTATACAGAGGGTATGGGGCAACAGAAGACGAATATCAGAGGGGCTAGTGATCTTGGAGATGGGGAAAGGGCCGAGAAACCGGGGGGAAAGTTTGCAGGACTCCACCCAGAGGGGCAGATCCCAGGTGGACAGCCATACCTTCTGCCCGAGATGATACTGGGGAGCCGGGGTTGCGGTGGTGGTCCGCTTGTTGTCGATACCTGGAGGTGGTCTTAAGAAGGGCCGACCAGGCTCTCTTCCGGGTACGACGACAGTGGCGGCAAACATCTGGGCCGTAGGTATGCCGACCTCTTCCTCTTGCTAAGGGAAGAGCAGGGGCTGATAGCCCAGGGAAAACTCAAAGGGCAAGAGACCCGTGGCAGAGCAAGGAAGGGTGTTGCGGGCCACACTAGTTGCTGGCTCCAGGTGGTGTGGTTGGGGGAGCCCAGGCAGCGAAGAGTCGTTTCCCGGTGGTCTTGGTTGGCTCGCTCCAACTGGCCATTGGACTGGTGGTGGAACCCTGAGGACAGGCTGGCCGACGACCCAATGAGTGTGCAGAACGCCATACAGAACCGGGACGAGAACTGAGGACCCCGGTCGGAGACCATGTCCACCGGATGTTCATGGATCCGTCTGATGTGCTGCACCATGAGCTATGCTGTTTTATTGGCAGAGGGTAGATTGGGGAGAGGAATGAAGTGGGCAGCTTTGGAAAACCGGTCCACTACTGTCAGGATTTAGTGTTGCCATCAGACAGAGGAAGACTCGTGATGAAGTCCAGGAATATGTGAGACCAGAGACTGTGAGGGACAGGCAGTGGTTGAAGAAGACCAGACGGAGCTTGAGAAGTCGTCTTGTTGTGCGCACAGACCGTGCAGGCGGCAATGAACGCGGAGACGTCCGGGACCAAGGTACGCCACCAAAGCGTTGTCGAACAAATGCCAGGGTCTGACGGGAGCCCGGGTGGCAGACAAGCCTGGAGGAGTGGGCCTACTCCAGGACCGAAGAGCGGATAGCGTCAGGCACAAACATCCGGTTATCCACCACCCCCCCCCCCCGGGTTTGGCTGGGAAAGCGTGAGTGTCATCGCCAGACACAAGGTGGGAAGGATTCTCTTGTGGTCCGAGGGTGTCGCCACGGGGCTATCTCCACGTGACAGAGCAACGGCTTAATGTTTTTGGATCCTGGTCGGTAGGAGATGGAGAAGTTGAACCGGGTGAAGAGCAGGGCCATCACGACTGGATCACCGACTTAATCTGCCCGAGGGGGTTTTTCAACTGGCTCCTCCGTCTCAATGTCCCCTAAATGCCCATCTGCTAGCCTGCTAGCCGTGGCCCGCTAGCTGTTTTGGGTAGTGATTATTGCCCTATTTCACTGTAGAGCCTCTAGCCCTGCTCAATACGCCTTAGCTAACCATTTAGTTCCACCTCCCACACATGGGTTGACCTCACCTGGTTTAAATTATGTTTCTAGAGACAATGACTCTCTCATCGTCACTCAATGCATAGGTTTACCTCCACTGTATTCATATCCTACCAAACCTTTGTCTGTACATTATGTATTGAATCTATTCTACTGTCCGCAGAAACCTGCTCCTTTTACTCTCTGTTCCGTACGTACTAGACAACCAGTTCTCATAGCCTTTAGCCGTACCCTTATCCCACTCCTCCTCTTTTCCTCTGGTGATGTAGAGGTTAACACATGCCCTGCAGAGCCTAGCTCCACTCCCATTCCCTAGGCGCTCTCATTTGTTGACTTCTGTAACCGTAAAAGCCTTGGTTTCATGCACGTTAACATTAGAAGCCTCCTCCATAAGTTTGTTTTATTCACTGCTTTAGCACACTCTGCCAACCCTGATGTCCTAGCCATGTCTGAATCCTGGTTTAGGAAGACCACCAAAAACCCTGAAACTTCCATACCTGAATATAACATTTTCCAACAAGATAGAACTGCCAAAGGGGGTGGAGTTGCAATCTACTGCAGAGATAGCCTGCAGAGTTCTGCCTTACTATCCAGGTCTGTGCCCAAACAATTTGAGCTTCTACTTTTAAAAATCCACCTTTCCAGAAACAAGTCTCTCACTGTTGCCGCTTGCTATAGACCACCCTCTGCCCCAGCTGTGCCCTGGACACCATATGTGAATAGATTGCACCCCATCTACCGTCAGAGCTCATGCTGTTAGGGGACCTAAACTGGGACATGCTTAACACCCTGGCCAGCCTACAATCTAAGCTTGATGCCCTCAATCTCACACAAATGATCAATGGACCTACCAGGTACAACCCCAAATCCGTAAACACGGGCACCCTCATAGATATCATTCCAACCAACCTGACCTCCAAATACACCTCTGCTGTCTTCATCAAGGATCTCACGATCACTGCCTCATTGCCTACGTCCGTAATCGGTCTGCAGTCATGCGACCACCCCTCATCACTAATACATCCCTAATACGCTTCAGTGAGCAGGCTTTTCAAATCGACCTGGCCCGGGTATCCTGGAAGGATTTTGACCTAATTCCATCAGTAGAGGATGCCTGTTTTTTCTTGAAAAGTGCCTTCCTCAAAATCTTAAATAGGAATTCCCCATTCAAAAAAATGTTGAACCAGGAACAGATATAGCCGTTGGTTCACCCCAGACCTGACTGCCCTTCACCAGCACAAAAACATCCTGTGGCGTACTGCATTAGCATCGAATAGCCCTCGTGGTATACAACTTTTCAGGGAAGTTAGGAACCAATATACACAAGCTTTGTCAAACAGAAATTTGCATCATGTAGCACAAACTCCAAAAAGTTCTGGGACTGTAAATTCCATGGAGAATAAGAGCACCTCCTCCCAGCTGCCCACTGCACTGAGGCTAGGAAACACTGTCACCACCGATAAATCCACGATAATCGAGAATTTCAAGAAGCATTTTTCTACGGCTGGCCATGCTTTCCACCTGGCTACCCCTATCCCGGTCATCAGCCCGGCACCCCCCACAGCAACTTGCCCAAGCCTTCCCCATTTCTCCTTCACCCAAATCCAGATAGCTGATGTTCTGAAAGAGCTGCAAAATCTGGACCCCTACAAATCAGCCGGGCTAGACAATCTGGACCCTCTCTTTCTACAATTATCTGCCAAAATTGTTGCAACCCCTATTACTAGCCTGTTCAACCTCTCTTTCATATCATCTGAGATCCCCAAAGATTGGAAAGCTGCCGCCGTCATCACCCTCTTCAAAGGTGGAGACACTCTAGACCCAATCTGCTACAGACCTATATCTATCCTACCCTGCCTTTCTAAGGTCTTCGAAAGCCAAGTTAACAAACAGATCACCGACCATTTCGAATCTCACCGTACCTTCTCCACTATGCAATCTGGTTTCTGAGCTGGTCATGGGTGCACCTCAGCCACGCTCAAGGCCCTAAACGATATCATAACCGCCATTGATAAGAGACAATACTTTGCAGCTGTATTCATCAACCTGGCCAAGGCTTTGACTTGTCAATCACCACATTCTTATCGGCAGACTTAACAGCCTTAGTTTCTCAAGTGACTGCCTCGCCTGGTTCACCAACTACTTCTCAGACAGAGTTTAGTGTGTCAAATCGGAGGGCCTGTTGTCCGGAAGTCTAGAAGTCTCTATGGCGGTACCACAGGCTTCAATTCTCGGGCTGACTCTGTTCTCTGTATACATCAGTGATTTAGTTCTTGCTGCTGGTGATTCTCTGATCCACCTCTGCCCAGACGACACCATTCTGTATACCTCCGGCCCTTCTTTGGAACTGTGTTAACTAACCTCCAGACGAGCTTCAATGCCATACAACTCTCCTTCCGTGGCCTCCAACTGCTCTTAAATGCAAGTAAAACTAAATGCATGCTCTTCAACCGATCGCTGCCCACACCTGCCCGTCCAGCATCACTACTCTAGACGGTTCTGACTTGTCAGAGCAGCTCACAGATCCCTTCACCTGTTCATAGCCCATCTGTAAATAGCCCATCCAACTACCTCATCCCCATACTGTTATTTATTTTGCTCCTTTGCACCCCAGTATCTCTACTTGCACACTCATCTTCTGCACATCTATCTCTCCAGTGTTTAATTGCTATATTGTAATTATTTTGCCACTACGGCCTTACCTCCCTTATCCTACCTCATTTGCACACACTGTTTATCGACTTTTTCTATTGTATTATTGATCTTATGTTTGTTGAGAACTTGTTCTCAACTAGTCTAACTGGTTAAATAAAGGTGAAATAAAAAAAGAAATGAAATAAAACGGGCCCACCTAGCTTGCCTGGAATTAAAACGCTTGGTGGTGCAGAGATATTCCAGGTTCTTGTGGTCGGTCCACACAATGAACGGATGTTCCGCCCCCTCCAGCAGGTGCCTCCACTCCTCCAATGCCATCTTCACCTCAAGAAGCTCATGATTCCCCACATTTTAGTTCCTCTCCATGGCATTGAGGCGAGAAGGCGCAGGGATGTAACTTGAGGTCCAGGGCAGAACATTGGCACAGGACAGCCCCCATTTCAACATCCGAAGCATCGGCCTCCACCACAAAATGGCGGGACGGGTCAGGATGAACCAAGATGGGAACTGTGGGGAAACAGTGATGCAGGGTGCTGTAACCCTGGATAAAGCGGCGATAAAAGTTGGTGAATCCCAAGAAACGTTGCAGCTGCACGCTGGAGTTAGGTTGGGGCCAATCCACCACCGCTCTCATCTTCCCGGGATCCATGTGTTCACTCCCTGCAGCGATGATGTAACCCAGGAAGGGAATGGTGGAACATTGGAATTCAAATTTTTCTGCTTTCACAAAAAGCTGGTTCTCCAGGAGGTGTTGGAGAACCTGTTGGACGTGGAGCACGTGTTCTTGTGTGGAGCAGGAGAAGACGAGGATGTCATGGAGGTAGACAAAGATGAACCGGTTCAACATGCCATGGAGAACATCATTAACCAGAGCCTGGAACACAGCTGGGGCGTTGGTAAGGCAAAATGGCATGACCAGATACTCGTAGTGACCGCTGGCCATGGTAGTCTTCCACTCCTCCCCTTCCCGTATCCTCACCAGATGGTATGCGATCCGTAGGTCCAGCTTGGAGAACACGGTGGCCCCCTGGGGAAGCTCAAAGGCCGAGGAGATGAGTGGTAGAGGGTAGCGGCTTTTCATCATGATGCCGTTGAGGCCCCGGTAGTCGATGCACAGGCGCAGGGTTTTGTCCTTCTTCTCCATGAAGAACCCTTCACCGGTGGGGGATGCAGAAGGATGGATGAACCCTGCAGCTAGGGCGTCCTCAACATAAGTCTCCATAGCCTTAGACTCCGGACCCGACAGAGAGTACAGTCGTCCCCGGGGCAGAGTGGTGCCTGGGAGAAGGTCAATCCCGCAGTCATAGGGTTGGTGCCAAGGAAGCGATGTGGCCTGGGCCTTACTAAACACCTACCGGAGGTCCTAGTACTCCGCGGGAATGGCGGAGAGCTTCGGGGCAACTTCTGAGCCTCCAAGAAGACATCCAGGGGCAGGTTGTGCTGACTTCACGCAATGGGCGTGGCAGCTCCAGCCCATAATGACAGCAGCAATCCGGTCTATCATGGGATTGTGTCGCTGGAGCCAAGTCAATACCAACCTGAGGAGACTTATTCAGCATAAATTGAATTGCCTCGCAGTGGTTCCTTGACACTCAACGGTTGATGGTAGTGGTATTGTGAGTGACCTGGCCTATAGAGCACCCGTCCAGCGCTCTAACGTCCATAGGAATGGAGAGGGGCTGAGTGGGGCTGACTAGCTCGGGTGCCAGGGTAGCGTCCAAAAAAACTCTCATCAGCCCATAGTCGATGAGTATCCGGAGAGATTTCAACTGTTTCCCCCACAGCAGGATGGCATGGAAAGGAATGCGAGTAAGAGGAGAAGAAAAGTTCTCCATAAGGCCCACCAGAGTACTCACCCCTTCTTGATGAGCCTGTTTTTTTGATGGGCAGGTAGGTAAGAAATGTCTCGTAGCTCCACAATATATAGCCAGCCCTGGGTGTGGAGTCGGTGTAAGCGCTCAGCCAGAGTCAATCTAGCTCTGCCCAGGTGCATGGACTCAGAAGGAAGCAAGTTAGCAGCCCTCGTGATTCCTGAGAGAACTCGGGTGACGTTGGGTTTACTTGGACATGTAGACTTTGGGGGTCTCCGGGATTCTTCTGTGTCAAGGTGGGAATCAAGGGCAAATGAGGGCGACAAGGCACAGATTCCCTCTCCCTCCTACGTTCTCAATGCCACCCATCGATCCGGATGGTCAAGGCTATGAGGGAGTCAAGGTCCATGGGCAGGTCCATGGGCAGCTCCCTGGCTGCAAGCTCATCTTTGATCACCTCTGATAATCTGTAAAGGAACATGTCAAACAGTGCTTCTGGGTTCCAGGCGCTCTCAGCTGCCAACGTGTGCAAATCCACCATGTAGTCTCCCACACCAAGGGAGTCTTGACGTAGCTGGAGCAGCTTACGAGCAGCCTCTCTCCCGGACAACGGAGAATCAAACACCTTCCGACAGATTCCGGAATCTCCAGCATAGCGCTCCGGAGGAGGTAAGCGGGGTTCTCGGGATACTGGGGTAGGCTGGGAGATTATGGGTGTGACCCGCTGCCCAGTGGGGAATCTGCTGTATTGCTCCAGCAAAGTCTTGAACATCTGGTCATGGCGTTCTGCCAGGTATTAGAGTCCCTCCATAAGACTTTGCAGTAACTCCTTGTGTCATCCAATGGTGTGGTCTCCTTGCAGGGAGACAGCATTGTGGAGCTGGTCCAAGTCTGCTGGGTCAGTCATGCCAAACTGAGCCTTGGTCAGGGAGATGACCAAGAACCCACTCTGACAGAGCTCCAGAAACCTGGCACAATCCCTACGGTGAAGCATGGTGGTGGCAGCATCATGCTGTGGAGATGTTTTTCAGCGGCATGGATTGGGAGAATAGTCAAGATCGAGGGTAAGATGATCGGAGCAAAGTAGAGAGAGATCCTTGATGAAAACCTGCTCCAGAGCGCTCAGGACCTCAGACTGGGGCAATGGTTCACCTTCCAACAGGACAATAACCCTAAGCACACAGCCAAGACAACACAGGAGTGGCTTTGGGACAAGTCTCTGAATGTCCTTGAGTGGCCCAGCCAGAGCCCGGACTTGAACCCTATCTAACATCGCTGGAGAGACCTGAAAATAACTGTGCATTGACGCTCCCCATCCAACTTGACTGAGCTTGAGGATATCTGCAGAGAAGAATGGGAGAAACTCCCCAAATACAGGTGTGCCAAGCTTGTAGCGTCATTTCCAAAAAGACTCGAGGCTGTAATCACTGCCAAAGGCGCTTCAACAAAGTACTGAGTAAAGGGTCTGTAAATTTGATGTTTTTTATAGTTTTTTTTATGAATTGCAAACATTTCTAAAACCTGTTTTTGCTTTGTCATTATGGGGTATTGTGTGTAGATTGATGAAGATACATTTTAGAATAAGGCTGTTACATAACAAAATGTGGAGAACGTCAAGGGGTCTGAAAACTTTCCGAATGCACTGTATCACCCAAACATCAAGGGCCTAGACTACACCCAAACATCAAGGTAAGAGAAAAACCATTGGCCCACACCAAAAATCTGAGTATGATGGGGGAGAAACTCAAAATGTACACTCAAACATCAAGATCCCATTGCCATTGGTTGGAGGGGATACTATGTATGGATGTGAATGTGCCATATGAAGACATGATAGTATTGCCATTAAAATCACTAATCTACTCTTCATCAAACCCTTTGGCAAGTTTAGCTCAGCTTGTTAGAGCTGGTTAAATATATGAATGTTTTCTGGTTTGACCCTCAGATGCACCAAATGACACATCACTAGGCTATGATAATGTGTGTCCCTTGAGAAAATACTGTCTTAATGGCATGCATAAGAAAAGGCTTGGAGTTATCTCTAGTTACCATGAGACTTATTGTATTTTCAACCCACTGTGAGAATATTATAGTGCTTGATTAGTAATCAGATATACAAACTGCTTAACTGTTCTATATGTCACATTGCTTAAAGTAGTAGGTCAAGTGGGATACGTACGACATCAGCACATCTCCCCAAGTGTTTGGAGATTCCTGTCCCTGGAGCACACACACACACACACACACACACACACACACACACACACACACACACACACACACACACACACACACACACACACACACACACACACACACACACACACACACACACACACACACACACACACACACACACAAAAAAACACACACACACACAAAAAACACACACACACCCCATCAGGGCCCAGGAATACCTCTACTACCCAGCTGGTGTGTGTTGGAGCTCCTCAGGGTGTGTGTGTTTGCATGTGTCCCCAGCCACTTCCCAGTATCACTCCTTGGCACGCTCTCTGCCAGCGCAGTCATAAGATAATGTGACAGGGTGTCACTCATGCCAAGGCTCGGGGTGCCATGGTGACTAGAACATTTTTTAGGTGGAATGCCTTTGTGAGCAACAGCAGGGAGAGGGAAGCAGCAGGGACCCATAATACCACAATACAAACCAACCCACAACTGCCAGATTTCTAGTCAACCCCCTCTTCCCCCTTCCCCTACATACCCAAAATTCCCTCTGGCCAACACACACACACACAAACACACGAACACACACACCATAATTTCTACATTCCGAAAGGAATACTCATCCCATTTCCCCTTATCCCCCAGAGAGACAACTCCCAGTGGGGGGTTTGAGTCCAAACATGCCTCTAAAAGAGTGCCGTCCATGGACATTCACCACTTGAAAGTATCCATCCCCGACCCCTCCCTTTCCTGTGCCCAAAGGCCTGCCTGGCACAACCTGCCAGGGTGCCGCCACTCTGCCAGCCCGCACCATGATTTGTTGTGATGTGGCCGTCGCTCTCTCGGGTAGGCAGGACTCAGACACCTGTGGAGGGAGAGGGTAAAGCTGATCTGGAAGGACAGGTCCTCTCTCTAGTAGTCCATAGAACTGCTGCTTTTGGTAGGGGAGAGGGGGAGGGAGTGTTTTGACACTGTGACATATCATTCTTGGAAGTTTATACACTTTATCTGGAAAGAAGTACCAACTCAGTTGCCTTGAGGTTAAAGTGTCTGCCCTGAGATTAGAAGGTTGGGGGTTCAATCCCCGGTTGAGTCATACCAGACTCTTAAAATGGGGCCCATTTTCCTCTGCTTGGCACTCAGCATTAGATGGATGGTGATGGATTGGGGGTAAGGCTCTGCAATAGACTAGTGTCCTGTCCAGTTGGTGTACATGTACTTCAAACTGCCTCATGCTATAGAAACAGGAGGCTCCTGCCATTCTGGCTCAGACAAAGCTACTTAGTTTATCTGGCAAGAAAAGTTGGACGTTGTCCTCTTTCGTAAGACTTGGGAATTGATTGGACGATAGACATAGGATGTGGCAGATTATGGCTATTTTGTTATGCCCCCTTTGCTAAAGAAAAATGTACAGTATCACCACCTCACAGTCTAACTTAATAGCATGTAAAGTCATCCAAGCGGTAGATACAGTCCAAAAGATAATTGGGCACTTCAGAAAGTGGAATAAAATGTATCTTAACCATTAAACCTGCTGCAGCCATAGTCAAGGTTAGACCCGGGTTCAAATACTATTTGTATTCTTTCAAAATATTTTGTCTGCCTGGAGTCCAAGATGGGAGGAGTTTGCACTGTTGGGACTATTCCATTGGGTCCATTTTGCAAAGACAAACACAATCAAGCGTGCCTAGATCTGATGGGGGAGCCTCTCTTCTCTTTCTTTGTCAGGTGATCTAGCACCCTGACCTTGTACCCTCTATGGCCCTATTGTGGCCGCACCATGAGAAAACCGTGGTGATTGACCAAACATTGGCTTTCCTGTGGGGCATTGTACTGGCCTACTGGCGCTGGGACAACTCCCAGCACAGACTCACTGATGTGGGCAGCGTATTGAGGAGGTAAGTTAACCCAGCCTAGCCCTCTCCGCCAACCACACCAGAGTTGTGTGACCGATCTGGTCCTCTGTGTGGCTCAAGATTGTATTTGCCCATTGATGTTCTCTGCATTAGCTACTTTGTCTTCAGGTATTATCCAAGGTTACTGCACCAGAGTAAGCCTAGTCTAGCCTAGCATAGCCTATCCTAGCCTAGCCTTGCTCATCCGAACCCAGCACAATCCCTACACTTAGACCTAGCCACAGCTACCTAGCTCTTTCCCAAAACTAGCCCAGCCCAAACCTAGCCCAGCTCATGACTCATGTCTGGAACCAATAGGACCCTGAACACCTTCTACCCCCAATCCTGCTAAATAGTTAGTTAAAAAGTTAACCAACAGCTACCCAGACTATCTGCATTGACAGTTTTTGGTTCTGTCACAGTTCCCTCTGGAACATTCACTGGCCCCTATTCCCACTGATTGTATTTGTATATATGTGTCCTTTGTTCACCATGGGGCTGTCAATTATTTTTACAATATCCGTTGGTCATGTGAGTACTGTGTTGTGAGTGCTGTGTTGTTTTGGCTTTCGTGCCACATGTATTGCACAGATGATTACGGGTCTGTGTTTTGTTATGTGTTTGTTTGGTCTTTGTCCCCCTGCCTTTACACGGCACGCTGTAATTTGGGAAATAAAAACCCCTATTCCGCATACCTGCGCCTGTCTCCCGATACCGTTATACCGACGTGACAGACTCATCACATACACTGCTGTTACTGTTCATTATCTTTCCTGATGGCTAGTCAGTTTATCCCTACCTATATGTACATATGTACCTCAATTACCTCGTACCCCTGCACATTGACTCGGTACTGGTACCCTGTGTATATAGCCAAGTTATTGTTACTCATTGTGTATTTATTCCTCGTGTTATTATTTTTCTATTATACATTATTTTTTCTCTCTGCATTGTTGGGAAGGGCCGTAAGTAAACATTTCACTGTTAGTCTACACCTGTTGTTTACAAAGCATGTGACGAATATAATTTGAACTGACTTGACACAGACCATTGTTTCGGACTGTTTTGGACAGCTGGTCACTGGTCTTTCCTTCATCAAAGTAGATTTGGTTGACGAACTTCAGACTTTCACCATACACTTGAGAAAGACTTATTTACCCACGTATTTACTTATTTGCCCATGGTGTGCCTCCATGAACTATAAATACCTATTTATAATTCTGTCTCCAAGTTGCGGATTCGTCACTCACAGTCAATCCTGGCTGTATCTCCATTGCCCTCTAAGTGAAAGAGACAGCAGTAAACCTGGTGTAAATGTGACCCATATTGGGGGCGGATGTGACCTGTGGGGGGAGGGGTACAAGAGCCAGCAGTGGGCCACCAATGTTTGTCCACACAGATCTGACCCTCGTCTGGGGTCGGGCAGTGCTGCATGGGTGGCATGTCAACAGTAGCTGGGTGTGGGTGATGAGTGTCAGACTATGCCACACGTCAAACCATAAGACACGCACCTGACAGCTGACTGATGAAAACACCGATCTGTAGCCTCCAACCGTGTGACAGAGATCTAAGTGGATGGTGGTTTCTATAACTTGAGATCTCCACACAACCCTCGGCTTTCGAGTAATTCATTGATGTCTATCGGAAATTTGACTGCAGGTTTCATGCGTGGCTCTCGAGAAGTTTCTTTAATTCCTATACCGGTATATATTGTATAGTATTAGTCTAAAGTGTGGACACACCTACTCATTCATTTTTTATTTTTTTATTTCCACTATTTTCTACATTGTAGAATAATAGTGAAGACATCAAAACTGTGAAATAACACATGGAATCATGTAGTAGACAAAAAAGTGTTAAACAAATCAAAATATATTTTATATTTGAAAAACCCTAGTAGGTGTGTCCAAACTTTTGACTGGGACTGTATATATTTGTTTACCTTTATTTCACCAAGTAAGTTTATAAATAGCACATGTTCTCATTTGCAACATGGACTTTAGTGTCATAAACCAAAACCACTTTGATTATGAACGTATAATAAACTATATACAGTACAGTAAATCATCCACGTACTGTATTCTACTACTGTCAGTTTCCTGGCCACAGACAGAATCTCAACCAGGCGTACATGTTCTTATTATATGGATACATTTTGGGGCCCATGTATTCAGGAGGGTCGAGGGCCAATGTAAAATGCTAAATAGAGAGTATTTGGGGTCTGCTTTAAAGGGCTGCTGTGTCCCTCATGCTGAAGACCAGTGGCTTACCGCTCTGGGCCCAGCCCCTAACCCCTGTCTCTTCTCTTCCCCTCTCTCGTCTTTCCTTCTCCCTTTCCTACCGCTCTTTATTCCCTCCTTCCCCTCTCTCTTCTTTCCTTCTCCCTTTCCTACCACTCTTTATTCCCTCCTTCCCCTCTCTCTTCTTTCCTTCTCCCTTTCCTACCGCTCTTTATTCCCTCCTTCCCCTCTCTCTTCTTTCCTTCTCCCTTTCCTACCGCTCTTTATTCCCTCCTTCCCCTCTCTCTTCTTTCCTTCTCCCTTTCCTGCCGCTCTTTATTATTTATTCCCTCCTTCCCCTTCTCGTCCCTTTCTTTCCTCCCAATCTATCCACAATTTAGATTGTGCTCCCCCATCCCCTCTCTTCCTCCTCTTTCTCCCACCTCACCCCTCTCTTTCCTCTGGAGGCCTGCATTAAACATAAAGACCCTGCATGGATGAGTGAGTCAACAAATTACCACAGTCACTAAATGGAGAAATGATCTGGCCCTCTATACACCACCCCTTTCTCTCTTTTAAACTGTCTGTCTGTCTGTCTGTCTCTCTCTCTCTCTCTCTCTCTCTCTCGATCTCTCACACATATACATAGCCTCCCACCCTCGCTGTCACTGCCCACCATCCGTTGCATTATTAGATATGTCCCAAGCCTTTAAATATACATGATATTCCCCTCTCAATGAGGCCCAGCTCCTTATTGCATTCACTTAGGGCTCCTCGCTCCTCTCTCTCTCTCATGCTTGACTGCTCGTATCCATCAACTCGGGGGCCTCCCCGCATGTAAAATCTTGGCTAATACACATGAAACTGTTACAGCTGTTGGTCTAACCTTTGCGAGCATCTCCTAAGGAGCACTGTGATATTTGCACTTAATAAAATTATGCCTGCCAGGAGAATACGGAGCTGACATTTGATATTTGTCAACTTGAGGTGGCAGTGATGTTTTATGAGCCATTAGCTCTCATACATGAGAGGCCATGCCCCCCTTACCCACGTTACACTCTAATATCAGTCACTCTGCTTATCATATAGCATGGATTATATAGACTAGAAATCATGTATTATGTATTATAAACTGGGTGGTTCGAGCACTGAATGCTGACTGGCTGAAAGCCATAGTATATCAGACAGTGTTCCATTGGTATGACAAAACAAATTTTACTATTCTAATTGTGTTTGTAACCAGTTTATAATAGCAATAAGGCACCTCATGGGTTTGTGGTATATGGTCAATATACCATGGCTAAGGGTTGTATCTAGGCATCCAAATTGTGTGGGATTCTGTACCCTTTACCACTCTGTTCTTAGATTGTACTATCCTGCCAAGGTTGAAAGCTTAATCGATCTTAAATGATTTTTATCAATGACTGGTTCTGTGTCTCCCGCCAGCAATCGGTCACTATTGCAGAAGAAGAGGAGGAGGAAGAGGAGAGGAAGTACAGCGAGATGGGGGACATCTTCGCCCGACCTAAAGAAGAGACACAGAAGACAGAGTTGTGGGAGTGTCACCCCCAAGGGTCAGAGCTACGAGAGCCCTACTCCCCCTCTATTGATGGGTCCTGCAGCACTGTCTCCCTCTCCAGTTGGCAGCCCCAGAGACCGAGCTACAGAGGCCTTGCCCAGAGAAAGATTCCTATAGTGGCACAACAAAGGGATGTGGATTCCAATGCTGGCCACCCTAGTATTGAACACCAAGAGGAGGGCTCTGGAAGAGCCCCATTACCCAGCACTGAGCCCCAGAGCAGGTCTTATGAAATGGGGTGTCTTGCCCCTCCTGTAGAAGCAGTGGCAGGGGACGGTGGCAGTAATGCTGCCTTTCAAAAGGAGGCATATAGGGGTGTTATGAGGACTTGGCCCTCGTACAGTGGCAGAGCCAGGGGAGGCCTATTTAAGTGACGCCCTGCCTAATATCAACCTCCAAGCGGCAGCCTATGATTGTGTAACTCTCCGAAGCATCTTCCACCATAGCTCGGACTCAGATGGTGGAACAGAGACAAATGAGAGGAACGTCTATCTTTATGTGTCTCTGTCTGTCAGTCCGTCTACATAATTTTTTTCACATCTGTATCTCTCCTCTGTACTCCTATGTGTCTCTATGTATATATGTGCCTCGCTGTGCCTCTGTCTATATCAATGTAGACCTAGACATCTCTTTATATCTCTGTATCCCCTTCACCTCAGAGAACTGTGTTAGCCAAGCCAGCCTCAGTTCCAGGATGCTGCCTCATAGTGACTGGCACAACAACAGTCTTTCACTGCACTCCAATGACTGACTCTCTGCATCTACACTACTGCCCTTACCCTATGTTGAGTCATACACTTACATTATTACTGCTACAACTACTAATAATACACTACTACTACTCTAATACCCTGCCCCACCTTATGGTGTGTACTCATGTCTACACCTAAACTACTCCTGTACTAGGTTCTGGCATGGCAAAGACTACTGCAACTTCATCCTCAAAGACTGGGTCAAGCTCAACAATCCTTTTTTACAGTATTACACCTAGACTCTGCTTCAATAGAGAAGAAAATGGGAAATTGATCATTTTACAGGTACTGCAGTATACTTGTAGTACTTAGAATGTGACTTCAACACTAATAAGATTCAGATTTATTGTCTTATTTACCTGAACACTGGTGTCCAGTATTTGTGTAGTCCTGGGCTGTTCAACATTCTTCAATTTCAGTCCTGGACTGTATTCTGATACAGCCACGTTGACATTCCAAATATCAAAATGTTGTTTTGGAACCTCATCCACACCCACTGTGCTGTGCCTAGTCAAGCATAGACTAACCTGGAACATCCCACAAACCATGAAGGACACAGAGTTTGTATGTGTGTGTGTGTGTGTGTGTGTGTGTGTGTGTGTGTGTGTGTGTGTGTGTGTGTGTGTGTGCATATTTTTACAATTGCAAAAGCAGCAAAAGGTCACATTTAAAAAACGACCATACAACAACTGGATTCTCTTCCATATGATCAATCACAAATCATCAAACGGCAAATTTTAAAATAAATAAAAAACAAAATAAAAAACAAACCACAAAAAAGTATATATAACTTGTCAGTTTACACCTGAGTTCTCCCAATCTATGCCATTCTGCAGCCAGTGGGGGTTACTGTCAGTTCTCCCTCCAGCCCTCTCGACATGTGCATCCCAAATGGCACTCTTTACCCTATACAGTGCACTACTTTTGACCAGAGGACTATAGGCCCTGGTCAAAAGTAGTGCACTGAAAAGGGAATGGGGTGCCATTTGGGACGCAGGCCTACCTCTCCGTTCTCTCAGTGCGTTTCTGCGTCTGTGCTTTTATAAACCTGTGGGTCTAGGGCTCACACAGTAATGACTAGGTATGAC
This sequence comes from Oncorhynchus kisutch, assembly GCF_002021735.2. Classification (NCBI taxonomy): domain Eukaryota; kingdom Metazoa; phylum Chordata; class Actinopteri; order Salmoniformes; family Salmonidae; genus Oncorhynchus; species Oncorhynchus kisutch. The sequence continues at coordinate 2,826,947 of NC_034199.2, forward strand.
ACAGCAGGGGGAGGAGACTGCTGACAGATACATACATTTAAATATTCTGCCATTTCCAGGCGAAGGCAAGGGGAAATGTGGGCAGGCGAGGAATGACTGAGATTAAAGCCAATCTTTGATCCACCCCCCCCCCCCCCTCAATAGGATGAGGGGCCATGATTTGATGCTTATTGAGTTTGGGTGGGTGGTGGAGGAAGGAGTGGTAATTTTCTTATTTTGTGTGAATGCACAATCACAATGCAACCAGGCTCTATTGTGAATGTGTGTCTATTTGTGGTAGACTTCTCAAAGTTACCTGTGTGACCTGTGCATTGTGTTGTTGATTTGTTCTTGTTTGTTTTGTTGACTTGTGTTGAAGACTTTATCGACAGGTATAAAATGCCCTAAATTCTGTTGGGGTGGTGGTGCAGGGCAGAGCCACCCGAGATCGTGCTAGGCATTTCATTCAGAGATGGAGTTTTACAAAGGAAATGGAAAATAACATTGTTCCTTTACATACCGTTTGTTTCTAGTTACATATCATACGTCTTTCTTCTTCTAAATCCCTTATGATAGTTCACATCACATGTGTTATTTGGGGCGGCAGGGTAGCCTAGTGGTTAGAGCATTGGACTAGTAACCGAAAGCTTGTAAGTTCAAATCCCAGAGCTGACAAGGTACAAACTCTGTCATTCTGCCCCTGAACAGGCAGTTAACCCACTGTTCCTAGGCCGTCATTGAAAATAAGATTTTTTTCTTAACTGACTTGCCTAGTAAAATAAATAAAAAAATAAAAAATGTCATGTACAGGCAACTGTCATTACTTTTGTTGTTTACAACTTTCCAGAAGCTTAAGGTAATGCATAATACATTACCTTTTCAAATGCCACATCAATTCTCCTTTTCACACTCTGCACTCTCATACATACACACCATTTTATCCCTACAGTTTGAAATAATAGCATGGCAATTTCCCATAAAGCATAGTCGAGAAACGTGAAATTATGAACTAAATATAGCTTAAGTGCAGCAGTCAGGGACAAACATATGCTATCTGAGTGACCTATAAGGTTGTACATTATGTTCATACAGCACCGAGTTCTCCAGTCCTTCTCTAGTTATTCTCCAATAGGAGGACATATTTATTACTTTGAGCTTAGCACCCCCTGCAGTTAGTCTTTGTGCCTTGCTCTGGCTCGCCCACACAACAGCCACCACCATTTTTTTCTCGCTCCCATTTCAGGGCAATTAGAGGCCCTTTCTACTTTGATTGTCACGTAATTGAATTGGTTTGAGCCTGTATGGTTTCCTTTAGAATGACGGCAGTTACATTTCAGGCTTGGCTGGGGATCAAAGGAGTTGCGTTTTTTCCCCCTGAGTAATTAAAGAAAGGGAGAAGCCAGGTGTGGAAGGGAGAAAGAGAGAGAAAGAGGAGAAAACGGGGACCACAGCCAGATGAATGGCCCTGATTGCGTGTTTGAAAATGAGAAATTTCTGGCTCAAAGACAAAGTGAAATTGCATTGGGTTGCCCCGGGTAGTCAATTGGGGTGACAATTGACTACTGCTGATCAGGGAACAAGGCCCAAAGTAATTTTCTACATTCATTGGTCTCACAAAGAAATCACAGTTTCAAAGTGAAACGAATGTAATCAGAGATATGAATATGAAGACGTATCAGATGTACAGTAACTGTATGTATAAGTTTAAACATAGGGCCCCAGTATTAGTTACTATAAAGACTTATAGTATTTTCACAACAGTATACTCCCCTGTTTGTGTATGTCAGTTTGTGTCTGCAACTATAAAAACATAATCAATGCACAAAAACCATCCGACTGAAAGACATACCTCTTTACACCTGTTGCAGTTTGTAATTGGTAGATAACTTGCAATTAATCCAAATGACAATGTTCAATAGAACAGTAAAATGATTTGACACAACTTCTAACCAGACATCCACTCAACATCCAGTTTTGGCTATGTTGAATTCAAGTTATTGACTCATGTGGATTCAACATTAAACAAGTTAACGCGTTGTGGCCTGTTTTTACATTTTCGTTTGCAAAAGGTAGATTCAACCTGTGCTTCAAAAAACACACAGACACTAATCAACCCAAAAACCCAGTTTGTTTAATGCGTTAACCCCCTTTTTCCTTCCCTTTGTCTCTCCATAGAACAAACTAGACATACACTTGACTGACCTTGATAAACAAGAACCGAGAATAAGCACAGTATCTGAAGTCCTTATTTTTTACTTTGGTAACTCTACCACTGTGGCTTTCTCTAGGTCACTATAGTTTGAGTAACTGGCTCTCGGATATGTGCCAACGGCAGTCTAAGTGGAGAAGGAGACACTTTCTCTCTTCATTGAGGCTGAATGGATTTTTAATTAACACATTATGCCAGTTGTTAATTGCCTGAGAAGCCTGCTGGTAAAATAATTTGCTACTTTTTTATTGTACTACAGTTGAAACCATCTGTTTAAAAACACAGGGCCAGGATTAGCCTCAGTCCTGTGGTGAATGTTGACACAAGATACAGACCACCGCCACCTTATTTATCAGGGCACGAATTTGCAGAAAGAAAAAAAACTATAATATTAAATCAATGTTTTGAAAATGACAGAACATGATAATGTGGCTTCTGATAATGGAAGTGAAATGTTGGTGAAGTCCGCACCAATGCAGAAATCTAATTTATATGATAAAAACATCCCCGTAAAAATCCATCAGTTTAAGATAGAGATTGGATGAGTCTCAATCCACTGCATCTGCCTATGTAACACTTCCGCATCTGAGGTGAAAGGTGACAGAGCTAGAGCGGTGTTTGTCAGACCATGAGACGTCCCAAAAATCAATCTTCTCACAAAATAGTCTGCAGCGTCTGAAAGGTTTGGCCTATTTTGACCCCTATATGAAAGAGGAAACTTTCACGAACACGATGGGGTTCTCTATTTTGCTCTACGACCCCCACAAGCATCTTGGGACTTCTGTCTGTAGTGTCTGAACAGGCTACACACCCTCTGTGTAAAGGTGAGACACGGGGCGGCAGGGTTGCCTAGTGGTTAGAGCGTTGGACTAGTAACCGGAAGGTTGCGAGTTCAAACCCCCGAGCTGACAAGGTACAAATCTGTTGTTCTGCCCCTGAACAGGCAGTTAACCCACTGTTCCTAGGCCGTCATTGAAAATAGGAATTTGTTCTTAACTGACTTGCCTGGTTAATAAAGGTAAAATAAAAAAAATAAAAAAGGTGAGACACGTATATGTTTGTTGTATTGCTCTAGGACCCCAACAGGCCTCACAAGACTTGTCTGTAGGTCCCCCAGTACCAGTTGACAAAAATAAAAGGGGGCAAATACATGATCTTTCTTACACAGTACATAATCAAAAGTATGTGGACATACTCATCGGAACATCTCATTCCAAAATCATGGGCATTAATATGGAGTTGGTCCTTCCTTTGCTGCTATAACAGCCTCCATTCTTCTGGGAAGGCTTTCCACTAGACGTTGGAACATTGATGCAGGGACTTGCTTCCATTCAGCCACAAGAGCACTTGTGAGGTTGGACAATTAGGCCTGGCTCACAGTCGGTGTTCCAATACATCCCAAAGGAGTTCGATGGGGTTGAGGTCAGGGCTCTGTGCGGGCCAAGGTCTTCCACACCGATCTCGACAAACGATATCTATATGGACCTCCCTTCATGCACAGGGCATTGTCATGCTGAAACACGAATGGGCCGTCCCCAAACTGTTGCCAAAAAGTTGGAAGCACAGAATGCTGTAGCATTAAGATTTCCCTTCAATGGAACTAAGGGGCTTAGCCCGAACCATGAAAAACAGCCCCAGATCATTATTCCTCAAACTTTACAGTTGGCACTATGCATTGGGGCAGGTAACATTCTCCTGTCATTCACCAAACCCAGATTCGTCCATCGGACTGGCAGATGGTGAAGTGTGATTCATCACTCCAGAGAACGCGTTTCCACTGCTCCAGAGTCCAATGGTGGGGCGAGCTTTACACTACTCCAGCCAACTATTGGCATTGCGCATGGTGATCTTAGGCTTGGGTGCAGTTGCTCAACCATGGAAACCCATTTCATGAAGCTCCCGACTAACAGTTCTTCTGCTGAAGTTGTTTCCAGAGGCAGTTTGGAACCTCGTTAGTGAGTATTGTAAGACGATTTTTACTCTCTACGCGCTTCAGCACTCATCGGTCCCATTCTGTGAGCTTGTGTGGCCTACCACTTTGCGGTGTGGACACCCATTCTCGAAGGGATGTCCAAATATTTTTGTATGTATAGTGTATCTCTCAGATATAGGACAGATACTTCAGAACAAACTTCCTTTAGATTTTGTTGGGTTGTTCCATGTAGTGACTCTGTTGTTCAATATATTTGTTCATATACTGTAGAGTCTGTCACCTGAACTCTATTAAGCGTTTATTTGGGCGGCAAATTCTGAGGCTGGTAACTGTCATGAACTTATCCTCTGCAGCAGAGGTAACTCTGGGTCTTTCTTTCCAGAGCCAGTTACATCATAGGTCTTGATGTTGTTTTCAACTGCTCCTTTCAAAGTTCATGTAATGTTCTGCATTAACTGACTTTCATGTCTTAAATAATTGATCTACTGTCATTGCTCTTTGCTTATTTGAGCTGTTCTTGTCATAACATGGACTTGTTCTTTTACCATATAGGGATATCTTCTGTGTACCACCCCTACCTTGTCACAACACAACTGATTGGCTCAAACACATAAAGAATGAAAGATATTCCACCAATTCATTTTTTTAAAGGCACACCTGTTAATGGAAATGTAATCCAGGTGACTACCTCATGAAGCTAGTTGAGAGAATGCCAAGAGTGTGCAAGGCTGTCATCAAGGCAAAGGGTGGCGACTTTTAAGAATCTAAAATATATTTTGATTTGTTTTAACACTTTTTCGTTTACTACATGATTCATCACGTAGCTATTCTCCTGTGTAATTACAACGTTTTTTTCTGTGGGTGATTTTCACAGTCAACCCAATGCTCTGATGTCTGGTCTTAATCAACTACCTTTCTGTCTCTCTGTGTGTGTCTGTGTTTGCTCTCCTGTGCGCGTGAGTATGCGCTTGTAGTTGGTGAATAGTGCTCTGGATCGACATGTTACCCCTGTCTGATGCCCAAGACCCTCTCTGCCCCCATTGAGCTGCCAACACGCCTTGGCAAATATACACGGGCTAATGTACAGGTCGGGAGAACTATTGCATACTCGCACAACCGCACACATACATCCACACAGTGTGTGTTGTAAAGTGTGTGTGTGTGTGTTTTAAAGGTATTATAGGTGTATTTCATTGCATTGACAGAGCAGTGGTTGTTCCTAGATGTTTCCACTTCACAATAACAGCACTTACAGTTAAAGTCAGAAGTTTACATACACCTTAGCCAAATAGATTTAAACTCAGTTTTTCACAATTCCTGACATTTAATCATAGTAAAAATTAGGTTAGGATCACCACTTTATTTACGAATGTGAAATATCAGAATAATAGTAGAGAGAATGATTTATTTATTTCATCACATTCCCAGTGGTCAGAAGTTAACATACATTCAATTAGTATTTGGTAGCATTGCCTTTAAATTGTATAACTTGGGTCAAATGTTTCGTGTAGCCTTCCAGAAGCTTCCCGCAATAAGTTGGGTGAATTTTGGCCCATTTCTCCTGACAGAGCTGGTGTAACTGAGTCAGGTTTGTAGCCCTCCTTGCTCGCACACACTTTTTTCAGTTCTGCCCACAAATGTTCGATAGGGTTGAGTTCAGAGCTTTGTGATGGCCACTCCAATACCTCGACATTGTTGTCATTAAGCCATTTTGCCACAACTTTGGAAGTATGCTTAGGGTCATTGTCCATTTGGAAGACCCATTTGCGACTCATTTAACTTCCTGACAGATGTCTTGAGATGTTGCTTCAATATATCCACATAATTTTCCTACCTCATGATGCCATCTATTTTGTGAAGTGCAGCAAAGCACCCCCAGAAGACGATGCTGAAGTTGGGTGGATATTCTTCGGATATTCTTCGGCTTGCAAGCCTCCCCGTTTTTCCAAACAATAACGGTGGTCATTATGGCCAAACAGTTCTATTTTTGATTCATCAGACCAGAGGACGATCTTTGTCCCCATGTGCAGTTGCAAACCGTAGTCTGGCTTTTTTATGGCGGTTTTGGAGCAGTGGCTTCTTCCTTGCTGAGCGGCCTTTCAGATTAGGTCGATATAGGACTCGTTTTACTGTGGATATAGATACTTTGTGCCTGTTTCCTCCAGCATCGTGATAAGGTCCTTTGCTGTTGTTCTGGGATTGATTTGCACTTTTCTGACCAAAGTGCTTCCTGCGCGGTATGACGGCTGCGTGGTCCCATGGTGTTTATACTTGCGTACTATTGTATGTACAGATGAACGTGGTACCTTCAGGCGTTTGGAAATTGCTCCCAAGGATGAACCAGACTTGTGGAGGTTACACATTTTTTTTCTGATTTCTTTTGATTTTCCCATAATGTCATGCAATGAGGCCACTGAGTTTGAAGGTAGGCCTTGAAATACTTCCACAGGTACACCTCCAATTGACTCAAATTATGTCAATTAGATGCTCAATCAGAAGCTTCTAAAGCCATGACATCATTTTCTGGAATTTTCCAAGCTGTTTAAAGGCACAGTCAACTTAATGTATGTAAACTTCTGACCCACTGGAATTGTGATACAGTGAATTATAAGTTAAATAATCTGTCTGTAAACAGTTGTTGGAAAAGTAGATGTCCTAACCGACTTGCCAAAACTATAGTTTGTTAACAAGAAATATGTGGAGTGGTTGAAAAACGAGTTTTAATGACTCCAACCTAAGTGTATGTAAACTTCTGACTTCAACTGTAGGTACTGAGTTGAATGGGCAAGTGGTATATTGGGTCTAAATTCCAAGAGGAGTCTATCCAACTATAAGACTGCTTACCTTTGGTCCTTAATCAGCTTGGTCACTATAGGTTGAATGATATGTTACCTGTCTTTGGCTGGGATTCAAACAAATCACAGTGCACAACTTTTAAAAGTAATTCATACTTAAGCCGACTTCCGCTGCGTTTACCGTGAATGCAATCTCCGCTTAAGTCAGGGAAATTCTGTTAAAGTCAAGTGCAGTGCGATGTCAATGCATGGCAGCTTTTTGAATGCTGGCCTAAATTTGACAATAAATCATGTTTCAGCCCTTAATCAGTCTCATTTGGTACATAATCTGTGCATCTCTTCCACAATCATTTTTTTTACCAGCCGTGCATAGAGAACCATTCACAACTGCATTGGAGATGCGTTGACAAAGAAACTCTATGAGTGTATAGGTGTGTGTCTGTGTGTGTGTATTATACGTTACATGTGTTCGTGCATGTGTGTGTTTGTATGTGTGTGTGTGTGTGTGTTTGTGTTTGTGTGTGCGTCTCTCTCTCTCCATACATGTGTATGGTTCCGAGTGTACGTACTGATGCCTCTGTTACCCGGCTTTGAAGGCGACATCTCCTCAGGAGGGGGCCAAGCCAGCATGTTCTTTAATTTTAGGTAATCTCTTCTTTCACACTCTCTCACACACTCCTTCCCTAATTGCCAAATTGCCTCAATTAAGCTCTAAATAAGCAATGGACACGCGCCTTTGCCGAGAGACAGGCAAATTACAATGGCCTGGATAAAAACAACTGGTCCCTCATCTCACTCTTAAAAGATCATTAAGAGACACACAAAAAATATCACGTCCCCCACGCAGTGTGAAAGTGTGAAAATAGAGAAAAGAAAGCTTTGATGAGTGAGCAAAGAAGAGGGGATGGCCAGAGGAGAAAATAGGGAAAAGAAAAGAGAAGTTTAAGGTGAGATGATTGGGTGAAAAAGAAAGACAAGAGGACTGATGTCTGTTTTCTTCTCCTCCCTACACGACCATGTGCCGGGGCGATCACTCCATCATCGAGAGACTGAAATGTGTGAGTAAGTAGACGTCCCATGGGCTGCCAATTCACGGCGTTCTCTCTCTCGCTGCCCCCCCCCCCCCCTCCCCTCATTATCGACAGTGCACACAACCCCCATACACACGACGTCAACTGTGAAGCGCACTGGGCCTATTGTAGAGACAAATTAAGATCCCATGTCTTTTAATGGGTTAATTCTCTGACTAACGAGGCTCCTTGTTAAGGGGTAATACACCCCGGTGCAGCCAGCAGTATTAATGGGAGTACACTCGCCAATTAGCTGAAATCTTAACCGAAAGTGTTGCCGTGTGGTTTAACTAGTGAGGGGGTCTAGATGTTAGATGCTTTGATTGGAGAGTGCAAACTATGTGTGTGTGTATGTGTGTGTTTGCGCATGTGTGTGTGAATGCCACACGGTGAATGTGTGTGAATGTTGGTAAGTACACTATAATATACAAAAGTATGTGGACACCACTTCAAATGAGCGGATTTGGCTATTTCAGGTATATAAAATCAAGCACACAGTCATGCAATCTCCATAGACAAATATTGGCAGTTGAATGGCCTCAATGAAGAGCTCAGTGACTTTCAACGTGGCACCGTCAGTTCGTCAAACTTCTGTCCTGCAAGAGCTGCCCCGGTCAACGGTAAGTGCTAATATTGTTAAGTGGAAACGTCTAAGAGCAACAACGGCTTAGCCGGGAAGTGGTAAGGCACACAAGCTCGCAGAACGGGACCGCCGAGTCCTGAAGGACATAGCGCTTAAATATTGTCTGTCCTCGGTTGCAACACTCACTACCGAGCTCCAAAATGCCTCTGGAAGTAACATCAGCATAGTATCTGTTCGTCGGGAGTTTCATGAAATGGGTTTTTACTGCCACCTGGCAGTTCGACGGACGAATCTGGGTTTGGCGGATGCCAGGAAACACTACCTGCCCCAGTGCATAGTGCACACTGTAAAGTTTGGTCGAGGAGGAATGACGAACTGGGGCTGTTTTTCATGGTTCGGCCTAGGCCCCGTAGTTCCAGTAAAGGAAAATCTTAACGCTACAGCATACAATGACATTTTAGACGATTCTGTGCAAACAACTTTGTGGCAACAGTTTGGGGAAGGCTCTTTCATTGGAGTATCTGTCGGTAGGACCACTTTAAGCTGTGCACTCCACAGAAGTGGGCTTTACGGAAGACTGGCCAGAAAAAAAGCCATTGCTTTAAGAAAACAAAGTAAGCAAACACGTTTGGTGTTGGTCCAAAGAGGCATGTGTGAGACTCCCCAAACATATGGAAGAAGGTACTCTGGTCAGATGAGACAAAAATGTGGCTTTTTGTCCATCAAAAAATGCTATGTCTGGCGCAAACCCAACACCTCTATCGTTCTGCCCCTGAACAAGGCAGTTAACAAACTTTTCCCCAGGCGCCGAAGACGTGGATGTTGATTATGGCAGCCCCCCGCACCTCTCTGATTCAAAGGGGTTTGGTTAAATGTGGAAGACACATTTCAGTTGAATGCATTCAGTTGTACAACTGACTAGGTATCCCCCTTTCCTGTTTCAGCATGACAATGCTCCCATGCACAAAGTAAGGTTTGTCGAGATCTGTGTGGAAGAACTTGACTGGCCTGCACAGAGCCTTGACCTCAACCCAATCTAGGGTTTGGCCGGTAGGGATATCCTTGTCTCATCGTGCATTAGCGACTCCTGTGGCGGGGTGGGCGCAGTGCACGCTGACCAGGTCGCTAGGTGTACGATGTTTCCTCCGACACATTGGTGTGGCCGGGTTGGATGCACGCTGTGTTAAGAAGCAGTGCGGCTTGGTTGGGTTGTGTTTCAGAGGACGCATGACTCTCGACCTTCGTCTCTCCCGAGCCCGTACGGGAGCTGTAGCGATGAGACAAGACATTAACTACTAACAATTGGGAAGAAAAAGTGGGTAAAAAAATATAAAAAAACATAGTAATTAATTTTTTGTTCATTTTAATTTCAAACTATTGCAGAGTATGAGATTATCATTCTGTTGATGTTCATCTTAAAAGCATCCCAACTTATGTCAGGGGTCTCCTTTTCTCTGCCCTCTATGTCTGGGTTTGTAATGGTAAAGTTTATTTTAAATTTTTTTACGCATTTAATACATTTCGGCTCTTGAAGATGCTCTCTGTTCATTCTCCATATTCTGTCACTAAGTGTATTTTCAGTTAGTATAATTAAGCATGATAAAGGAGAATGATCCGATATCACGATAGAAAACACGTTTGGTGTTGGTCCAAAAAGGCATGTGGGAGACTCCCCCAACATATGGAAGAAGGTACTCTTGTCAGATGAGACAAAGATTTAGCTTTTTGTCCATCAAAAAATGCTATGTCTGGCGCAAACCCAACACCTCTCATCATGCTGTGGGAATGTATTTCATCTGCAGGGACTGGGAAACTGGTCAGAATTGAAGGAATGATGGATGGCGCTAAATACATGGAAATTCTTGAGGGAAACCTGTTTCAGTCTTCCAGAGATTTGAGACTGAGATGGAGGTTCACCTTCCAGCAGGACAATGACCCTAAGCATACAGCTAAAGCAACACTCGAGTGGTTTAACTTATTTGGGACTGGGGAGCAGTATTGAGTAGCTTGGATGAATAAGGTGCCCAGAGTAAACTGCCTGCTACTCAGGACCAGTTGCTAATATATGCATATTATTAGTATATTTGGATAGAAAATACTCTGAAGTTTCTAAAACTGTTTGAATGATGTCTGTGCGTATAACAGAACTCATATGGCAAGCAAAAACCTGAGGAAAAATCCAACCAGGAAGTGGGAAATCTGTGGGTTGTAGTTTTTCAAGTCATTGCCTTTCGAATATACAGTGTCTATGGGGTCATGTTGCACTTCCTAAGGCTTCCACTAGATGTCAACAGTCTTTAGAACCTTGTTTGATGCTTCTACTGTGAAGGAGGGGGGAATGGGAGCTGAATGACTCAGAGGTCTGCCAGAGTGGCATAAGCTGATCACGCGCGCTCACGTGAGAGTTAGCTTGCGTTCCATTGCATTTCTACAGACAAAGGAATTCTCTGGTTGGAACACTATTGAAGATTTATGATAAAAACATCCTAAAAACATCCTAAAGATTATTATACTTCGTTTGACATGTTTCTACGAACTGTAATACGACATTTTGTCTGAACCTTCGCCTGTACTTGCCCGCAAAATTGGATTGTGTACTAAACGTGCGAACAAAAAGGAGGTATTTGGACATAAATGATGAACTTTATCGAACAAATCAAACATTTATTGTGGAACTGGGATTCCTGGGAGTGCATTCTGATGAAGATCATCAAAGGTAAGTGAATATTTATAATGCTATTTCTGACTTTGTTGACTCCACAACATGGCGGATATCTGTATGGCTTGTTTTGTTGTCTGAGCGCTGTACTCAGATTTTTTGCATGGTGTGCTTTTTCGGTACACTATGTCCAACTCACACTCTCAAACACATAGTTCCCCTGAACTCAGCTCACTCTCCAGATCCCAATCACCTGAATTCTGATCACCTGTTCACACACCCGTATTTCATTATCACACACTATTTAGTTTAGTGCTTTGCACCCCATCATTGTGAGGTATTGTTTGTTTTGATACTGATAAGGGAATGTATATGTTTAAGGTAATGACTAAAGAGTTCCACCCTGAAATGTAATTATTAGATTATGCAACATGTATAATGAATATTTAGAGTGATAATCTTAAAGTCCAATAAGGTTTGGTCGGGACAAGTAGAAATGTGTGTGTATGACTAAGAAAACACAGAGAACAATTAAACTATGTATGACCTGACCTGGTTAGAACTCTAAAAACGACAGGAAAGGGAGTCCTGTCAAGGTCCCTCTAATGTAGGGCGGGAGGGAACGGAATGGAACTGCCAGCTTGATAGTGATAAACGAGGAATGTGGACTGTGGGGAAAGATACAGCCCACCTACTGTTTGTGTGTCTGTGTGTGCGTGTGATCCCCCTACTGTTTGTGTGTCTGTATGTGCGTGTAAGTAGGTAGGGGGTGGGAGTTATAAAAAGACATGTCATTGCACTTGTGGATTTCAGAACGTTCTCTGAATAAACCGTACGGACCTTTTGCATAAGCTGAGTCTTTGCCTAATTATTATTACACCCAGGGCCTTATAAACCTCGGGGATTGGTCAAAGCTTAAATAATTGTTTAGTTATCATCATTGGGATTGAAAATTCTCGTGACAGATACACTTTGATTTTTTCCTGTTCCCTACCTGTACTACGTCATTAGCCTTTACCCCGCCTGTACCGTTACCTGTTTGGACTCCCTGTGTATGACCTTCTGCCTGCCCCTGGACCCAGCTACCTGCCTCCTCCTGTGGTCCTTTACAAATAAACACCTCCTGCGCTTGAAACCAGCTCTCTGTCTCCCATCGTATTCATTACACCAGGCCTAAACCCTGATTGGTTTATATTAAAAATACAATTATCAGATAAAAAGGAACGAAGTTGTACATCAACCAAGGATTCAAAAATCTTAGCTAAAGAAGGTAGTCTTGAAAAAGGGCGATAGTTGTTAACATCATTTGTATCCCCACCCTTGTGGAGTGGCAGCACATACACTGATTTCCATGCTTTTGGAATAACAATGTTAAATAAAAACTGAGCCACTGAGCCAGCAATAAAGGGAGCTACACACTTAAGCAGAACAGGCTCCAAATGATCAGCCCCTGTGGATTTTTTGCCTCAAATTTTAGTAAAGCATCCAGGATGTTGTTTTATCAGTGAATTTCCAAAAAGAAATCTCCTGACCAGCATTTTCAGTATCATTCAATAGATTTTCACCATCTACATCCAAACTACTCTTTTCAAGAGCTTGCTTTGAAATACTTTCAAGGATATAGGCCCAAAGATAAAATGTTGATTAAATGATTTAATGATATCAATTTTGTCAGTAATAGGGCCAGAATCTAAATGAATTTATTGGGGGTGAGAAAAGGAGACACAACCCTTCAGTGTACATTCAGATAGTTTATTAACATAATAATCAAATTGAGATTTTTTAAACTAGTTTTACACACAGATTTATCAATCGCCTAAAAGGCTGCCAACCTGGGCCCGAGTCTGGGAATCTAGCTTTGGCTCAGGCAGCATCTCTGTTGTGTATGAGTTCAGATAGCTCTGGATGGAACCAAGGACAATAATAATTTAATTATCCGTTTTTTTGAAGGGAGCATGTATATCTACAATACAATTGAAAACATTTGAGAAGTGGTTCAGAGCCAAATCTGGGTCAGGTATAGATGCAGTACAATCAAAGTTACCTAAATAAAGGTCACAAAAGAAGGCCTGTTCATTGAAATGTTTTAAATTCTTCTTGTTGATAAAACGAGGTTTGGATCTAGGCATGTCTATATCCCTGAAACACACAATGGGACAGTGGTCACTAATATCCAAAGCAAATACCCGACTCCCAGCATATTTCTCTGGAATATGTGTAAATATGAGGTCAATCAAAGTCGATTTCGTAGGGTCCTTTAAGTTTGAACGAGTAGGCTTTGTAATCAACTGAGACAAATTTAGATGAGTACAAAAATCCTTTAAACAGTCAGCATCCTGCGTTCCCCGTGCAATATTAAAATCTCCAGCGATCAACACCTCTGGGGTAGTAAAAATGGCAATTAAATCAGTGAGTTTGTTTAGTACACACTTCTTGGCGGAGGGTGGACGATAGATTCCTATAACTGTTATTTTTGAGTTTGAAGACTGAAGACTTAAACTGAAGACTTAAAGGCAACAATTGAAATTGTTTAGGACTGAAGGTAGCCTTCAACAGAGACACAGAAAGAAGATTATTTGTGTAAATAGCAACACCACCACGTTTGCCTTTCCTACCAGCCCTAAACGCATTGTAACCATCCATAGAAACACCACCACCGTTGCCTTTCCTACCAGCCCTAAACACATTGTAACCATCCATAGAAACACCACCACCGTTACCTTTCCTACCAGCCCTAAACGCATTGTAACCATCCAGCAACACCACCACCGTTACCTTTCCTACCAGACCTAAACACATTGTAACCATCCATAGAAACACCACCACCGTTGCCTTTCCTACCAGCCCTAAACGCATTGTAACCATCCATAGAAACACCACCACCGTTGCCTTTCCTACCAGCCCTAAACACATTGTAACCATCCATAGAAACGTCAGAGTCCAGGGTTTTATCAGTTAACCAGCTTTCAGATAAAATACAAATATCAGTGTCTGCCTGAGAGGCCCAGATCTTGACATGATCGATATTAGATAATACTGTAGACTACGAATGTCAAAATGTAAAACCTTTTCTGCATTTAAAATCAATACAAGTCAAATTACTTTGAGATTTCAGAATAACAGGAGACTCAAAGATTGGATTATACCTATTAGGAAAAGAAAACAAAGTAGGAATATCAATTACATTTCTCCGGTTAGCACCATTAGGCATGTCATCACGTTCAGATACAACATGTGGAACTCTCACAGTGACCAAAGAGGAGAGAGAAAAAACTTAAATGTAATGCTAATATTGTCCTCACATCATACTGTCATACTGTGATCATACTGTCATCATTGTTCGGTAAGATAATATAACATAAAAACAACACAAGACAATATAAGATAACACAAACCAACACAGTCACAGTGGATAACCATACGGTCACCATCGGTTAGTTAGACTGCATTTAACCCTGTCCCCAACAAAATATGACACAACAAAAAACTACACAACACATCTCTGTCAGGACGACAGCGTTGACTGCATAACACAGGACAGCGCAACACACCAAGGCGCTCGCCACCCGTTTCAATAACTAATAGTACACCGTCCACCCAGCAGATGGCACTGTCACCTAGGAAATAGCAGGGAACAGTCTACACTGCAGTGTTTGGCTGCAGATGTGTTCTGAAAACCGTTAAAAGAGCATCCGTCTTCTCAATTATCCCCCTAGCTAACCAACTCAATTGTCTTCTTCCTCATACCGATATGCTTTATACATCCAGGTACATGAAAAGAGATGAGGTGAATAGGGCCCATGAACCAAAACACGCTTGCATCATGAGAAGGAAGTCATGTTGGCCTTCATCCACATATCTAGTGAAAAGTACCCTAATCTCAAATCAACCCAAAGCCCCTACCATCTAGATGCAAGGCACTTATGGAGATCTGACAGGATTGGATAGGTGTCCGTGAACATGGCAAATATTACACCTGGCCTATCAGAGGGCAAGATGGAGCTGCCACCATATTTCTTACACCTATCAAATCCTCTCAGATCTACACAAGTACCTAGGGGGGAGACACTAGGGGCTGATTTGGGATTCAGAGGTTAGAGTGCAATGATATATTGGTACACAAAATGCTAGGCTAAGAAAGCTGAATGATGGATTGATTGATTTTATTAGATGAATTAAAACATGCTAAAAAAACAATTTTTAAAGCTCATCGTGTGCCGGCAGGCTCAGACAATATCAATGATAGGAGCATGCTGCGTAAATGGACAATGAGACATACCCGGGGGATGTAGGGGTGCTGCAGGACCCCCTGATAAATAAAAGTTACAAAAAATATTTTTCACTGAACATGCCATACAAATAAAGGCATTTTAATTTACATGAAGAGTGCCTTATTCCTCCTTTCTTTTTGATGATCAATTTACCCCTTTAACCAAATAGCACATTCTATCTACAAAGACCTACTGTCTACCCTGGCAGTGCTGCCCCCTTCCTCATGTTTTATATAAGAATATAAGATACTTCATAAAGTGAAGGTAATAATGGCACGGAGTGTACAAAACAGTAATATTGAGTTGCACCCCCTTATGCCCTCAGAACAACCTCAATTTGTCAGGGCATGGACTATAAGGTGCCAAAAGCGTTCCACAGGGATGCTGGCCCATTGTGACTCCAATGCTTCCCACAGTTCTGTCGAATTGGCTGGATGTCCTTTGGGTGGTGGACTATTCTTGATACACCCTGAAACTGTTGAGTGTGAAAAACCCAGCAGCGTTGCAGTTCTTGACACACTCAAACCGGTGAGCTTGGCACCTACTACTTTGGATTTTAAATTATACAAAATGCAGAATGTCAGCTTTAATTTTAGGGTATTTTCATCCATATTGGGTTAGCAGTTTAGAAATTACAACACTTTTTGTGCATATTCCTCCCATTTTAGGGAACCAAAAGTATTGGGACAAAATCACATATCTGTATTAAAGTAGTGAAAAGTTCAGTATTTTGTCCTATATTCCTAGCACCGGTTTCATATTATTTTGTGCCCAATAGAAATTAAAGGTAAATATGTAGTGTCATTTTGGAGTTACAGGTATAGAATATGTTTCTACACTTCTACATTAACGTGAATGCTACCATGATTATAGATGATCCTGAATTAATCGTGAATAATGATGTTAGAGAAAGCAACAGAAGCACAAATATCATACCCCCCCAAAAAATATTGGGGGTATGATATTTGAGAGTCTAACTTTCTCACTCATCATTATTCACAATTCATTCAGGATTATCAGTAATCATGGTAGCATTCACATATTCTATTATTATTGACAAATAATGATTATTTGTATATTATTTCCAAAATGACACAATACATTATTTACCATTCATTTTTGGCGGGTAAGAACGTTGGGCCAGTAACCGAAAGGTTGCTGGATCGAATCCCCCGAGCTGACAAGGTAAAAATATGTCATTCTGCCCCTGAGCAAGGCAGTCAACCCACTATTCCCCGGGCGCCAATGGCGTGGATGTCGATTAAGGTAGCCCCCCCGCACCTCTCTGATTCAAAGGGGTTGGGTTAAATGCGAAAAACACATTTTAGTTGAATGCATTCAGTTGTACAACTGACTAGGTATCCCCCTTTTCTATGTACATAAAGTGGAGTAATTTCTAAACGGTTCACCCGATATGGATGAAATTATTTGTATCATTTCAAATCCAAAGTGCTGGAGTACAGAGCCAAAACAACAACAAAAAATGTCACTGTCCAAATACTTTTGGAGCCTCACTGTTGGTGCCAAAAGGCCTTTATTTGAAATTATGCAATATTGTACAAACAAACCAAAATGGATTTATATGCTATAGTTTATAAAATATATCTGATATTTTTGCCCACACAATTCCACACATAAATTAATTTAATCTGAAAGAACATTCACAGTCATGTACCAACATATGTCCTTTCACCCTTTAATTATAACTATTTTCCTTTGGGTTGTTCTACTACAGAACAAGAAACCTAGATTCGAATAGAATTAAGTGGTTATAAGCAAACTCACAGTAAGTGTACAATGAAACACTGGAGACTGGGAGAGACACAGGCACAATTAACAAAGACAACAGGGGAATCACACGGAACTATAGCTATAAAGTTCAAGCATTTCAATCATCATATTTCATAATTTAAAGTTACAGCAACAACATACAATGAATATGTATCCATTGTTTTGGTGTGGTATTGTATAGCTATATTGTAATAAAATAATCTCCTAAAACGATATAATAGCAAGATGACACAATGTCCTGTAGCTAGTAGACTTGATCATTTATATGACTCTCATTTTGCATTTCCCGATAAACACTCCCTGACATTCACAACTAAAAGGACAGTGATGCTAATCAAAGGTTGTCGTGACAGGGTACCACATAGAGGTTCTGTTTAATGGACACTATAAAAACTTCCTGCATAGAAAAACATCAACATGGAAAAGTACAGATGTCAATGGGACTCTAAAATCAGTGGTTCCAAAACTCTGCATTGAGGCATTGACCCTTTTTGATGTGCTTGTGAGCCACCAAACCAGGGGAGAACGACTGCCCCCTCTCATTGAAGCCACAAAGTTCAAGGTCGACCGCGATACTGCAGGCATTGTTTGCAGAAAACAGGATCTCCACTTACAGTGAATGGGAAAAGGGCAATCTTTGTGAAGACAATCATGGTACCAATAATTGCTTACACAAGATTTGTGTCCTTGAACCAATTGTTTTAAAATCGGACACAGAAGAAGTTATAAGGCCAAATGACCCCCACGATGAAATCGGGAAGGGGAGGGGGGACTCTGGATCTGTCTCCGTCTGTTAGTATGTTTGTTACATGCAATATCTCAAACAGCACTGGCCAGATTTGGACAAAACTTATTGAATGATGCGTCTTGCCATAGAGATCAGTCATTTACAAAATTACACTGATTGGCCAGATGGTGGCGCTATAGCAAGCAATTGAAAATGCAATCTTTGAATGGTCACACCACTAACCCCATTTGACCTAAAGTCATGAAATTCGGGACAAAAATTAGGTCCCTCTCCTCAAAAGGAAAAAATTTGCCTCAGGGAGCCATAAGGTCTGCCATGATGGATTTTCCTCAATTTAGAATTTTGTGAGAAAAAAAATTAAAACACTACTCCTTCAGCACCGAATGACCGATCTGCACAAAACTTGACCTTAAAACACTACTCCTCCAGCACCGAATGACCGATCTGCACAAAACTTGACCTTAAAACGCTACTCCTCCAGCACCGAATGACCGATCTGCACAAAACTTGACCTTAAAACGCTACTCCTCTGGCACCGAATGACCGATCTGCACAAAACTTGACCTTAAAACGCTACTCCTCCAGCACCGAATGACCGATCTGCACAAAACTTGACCTTAAAACGCTACTCCTCCAGCACCGAATGACCGATCTGCACAAAACTTGACCTTAAAACGCTACTCCTCCAGCACCGAATGACCGATCTGCACAAAACTTGACCTTAAAACGCTACTCCTCCAGCACCGAATGACCGATCTGCACAAAACTTGACCTTAAAACGCTACTCCTCTGGCACCGAATGACCGATCTGCACAAAACTTGACCTTAAAACGCTACTCCTCAGGCACCGAATGACCGATCTGCACAAAACATGACCTCAAAACGCTACTCCTCAGGCACCGAATGACCGATCTGCATGAAACATGACCTTAAAACGCTACTCCTCAGGCACCCAATGACCGATCTGCACGAAACTTGACCTTAAAACGCTACTCCTCTGGCACTGAATGACCGATCTGCACAAAACATGACCTCAAAACGCTACTCCTCAGGCACCGAATGACCGATCTGCATGAAACATGACCTTAAAACGCTACTCCTCAGGCACCCAATGACCGATCTGCACGAAACTTGACCTTAAAACGCTACTCCTCTGGCACTGAATGACCGATCTGCACAAAACATGACCTCAAAACGCTACTCCTCAGGCACCGAATGACCGATCTGCATGAAACATGACCTTAAAACGCTACTCCTCAGGCACCCAATGACCGATCTGCACGAAACTTGACCTTAAAACGCTACTCCTCTGGCACCGAATGACCGATCTGCACAAAACTTGACCTTAAAACGCTACTCCTCAGGCACCGAATGACAGATCTGCACAAAACTTGACCTTAAAACGCTACTCCTCTGGCACCGAATGACCGATCTGCACAAAACTTGATATGTGGCATCATTGGGAAAAGGTCCCTCAACGCATTCCTTTCCAGACTAGTACCTAAAACAACGTGGCCGCTATTGACCAATAAACATTCATGGGCATGGTCTGGCACATAAATGCATTTAAATCAGTTAAGGGTATCCGTATTGTAACAATATTTGGTACATATGTTGCAAACACTGTTTAAACTCAACATATGCAAGAACAATCATATCGACTACACAGTGGCGCAATAACAGGTACATGTTTAAATCTCTTGATCTGTTTGACTAAGTGATTAAATTTGGTACCCATGCTCAGGGATATGAGTCTAGCTTACCCACACGATTTATCAGACACCACTGGCCCGAGTTTGACTAAACTTGGGTGAATGATGCATCTTGCTACATAGATCCGCCATTTCCAAAATTACACTGATTGGCCAAAGGGTGCACTGTAGTAATCAACTGTACGTGCATGAGTCACACACAAAATCTCAGATACCACTTGCCCGATTTTGATGAAACCTGGGTGAATGATGAGTCTTGCCATACAGATCCATCACTTACAAAATTACACGGATTGGCCCAAGGGGGATGACTTGTTTATTGTTGCCTCGTTTTAGTTGCAAATTGCAGCCTGCAGTATCCCGGTCGGACTTTAACCTTTGATACTCAATGAGATGGGGAAGCACTGAGCTAGCCTGCAATGTCACTTCCTGGAGTAGCTCATACTGCGTATGTTATGTATTCTATAGACGCCATCTTAACTGACTTTTTTGGCTTCAAATGGGCTATTGAGTCTTCACATAGGAATTAATGGTATCATGGGATTGGCTTTGTACATTCATATAGAGTCTTTAAACCAAACAGCTAAAGCGTTGTTTCTAAGAATCAAGGTTCTTGAAATGGCCTTAACTGCAAACCAAGAGAAAATTTCCTGTGTCCACAAGCCACCATTTTGAGAAAAAACTGATCATAACGTCCCACAGATGTAAGATGGCTGCTGATGGAGAGACTTGCGAGGAGGATGTCCACGCTGTCACTTCCCCAATCAGTCAAGTATGAATGGGATATGCTTGAAAAACCCTTGAAAGAACGTTTCAAGAAACATTTCAACCACCAGAGTACTGTGTTGACACTGAGCGCTCAGAGCTATAGTTGTCTATCCTAGTTCTCGTTCAATATGTGAGTGTGGTTGAATTTTTAAATATCTATGAGGTCATCACCACTCTCGTCACTCTCAACGGTCAGCTGACGCGTCCACCATTTCTTGACCTCCGACCCCGAGGAGGCTTCGTCACTCACAGGGTTCATCTTACACACCATGGACTTGACACTGGTACGACCTGGACAGATAGAGAGAGAAGAGACAGTATGTCAGAATCTGTTGGAATACAGCATTGCTCCAATGTTATAGTTTAGTCATGCAGATGACATGGTTCGACACACATTGACACTGGTCAGTCACATTGATTTCGTGAGCACAGAGTTGATCTTTGTTGACACTGCACACACACACGAGCGCACATACACAAACGTGACTGACCTGCAGGTAGTCTCCACTGTCCCAGTTTCCTCTGAGGGCGTTCTGAGGAGTCCTGTCTGTATCCCCCACGGTCTGACAGAGTAGGACTCAGCAGCTGTTGGAGACCACTCAACTACAGGTAGGTAGGTGTAGAAAAGATTTATAGTACATGTATGAAACATTGTATAATTTCCTGTTATGAGCATTCACCCAAAAAATTGTACTGGGGGTTTATTACCTGGCACATGAGTACCTACTACAGACTGTACAGAAAACCTTACCATAGAAACTCTACCATCTTATCCATCTTGCTGGTGTGAGGTGTGTGTGGTTCAATTAATGTTTGTGCGTGTGTGTGTGTGTGTGTGTGTGTGTGGTTGTGTGCGCGCGTGTGTGTACCTCTGGCTGTGTTGAATGGTCCTGGTTAGCGTTGATGTCCTCACTAGGCAGGGTGGTCTGTATGCTGGGGGGGTTGAGGAAGCGACTGAGCTCCTGCTGCTGGCTCTCTCTCAGGCTGTGGATGATGCTGCACGACTGCTGCTGCTTCTGTAGCAGAGAGAGAGAGAGAGTCCTCAAAGAGAGAGTCCTCAAAGGACACTATACAGCACAGAACAAACCACAAAATATATGGAACAGTGTATATAAACATGACTTCTGTGTATTCTGTAGGGGAAGTGACAGGGGAGTGGATCCTCACAAAACTAAACAGAACAATTGGTTCTCTCAAAATACAAAACTACACAATTGGCAGTTCCTTCAAGCATGACTGTTCCTGTTACTGTAGGAGAGCGAGTGCAGTGGGTCCTCACAAAACACCTTACAGCACAAAGCAGTAAGTCCACAAGAACAATCAACTCACTTGGTGTGTGTTTGTGTGTGTATATACAGTTGAAGTCGGAAGTTTACATACACCTTAGCCAAATGCATTTAAACTCAGTTTTTCACAATTCCTGAGATTTAATCCTCATAAAAATTCCCTGTCTTAGGTCAGTTAGGGTCACCACTTTATTTTAAGAATGTGAAATGTCAGAATAATAGTAGAGAGAATGATTTATTTCAGCTTTTATTTCTTTCATCACATTCCCAGTGGGTCAGAAGTTTACATAAACCTGATTAGTATTTGGTAGCATTAGCTTTAAATTGTTTAACTTGGGTCAAATGTTTTGGGTAGCCTTCCACAAGCGTCCCACAATAAGTTGGGTGAATTTCGGCCAATTCCTCCTGACAGAGTTGGTGTAACTGAGTCAGGTCTGTAGGCCTCCTTGCTTGCACACGCTTTTTCAGTTCTGCCCACAAATGTTTTATAGGATGAGGTCAGGGCTTTGTGATGGCCACTCCAATACCTTGACTTTGTTGTCCTTAAGCCATTTTGCCACAACTTTGGAAGTATGCTTGGGGTCATTGTCCATTTGGAAGATCCATTTGCGACCAAGCTTTAACTTCCTGACTGATGTCTTGAGATGTTGCGTCAATATATCCACATCATTTTCCTACCTCATGATGCCATCTATTTTGTGAAGTGCACCAGTTCCTCCTGCAGCAAAGCACCCCCACCACATGATGCTGCCACCCCCGTGCTTCACGGTTTGGATGGTGTTCTTCGGCTTGCCAGTCTCCCCCTTTTTCCTCCAAACATAACGATGGTCATTATGGCCAAACAGTTCTGTTTTTGTTTCATCAGACCAGAGGACCTTTCTCCAAAAAGTATGATCTTTGTCCCCATGTGCAGTTGCAAACTGTAGTCTGGCTTTTTATGGCGATTTTGGAGCAGTGGCTTCTTCCTTGCTGAGCGGCCTTTCAGGTTATGTGGATATAGGACTCGTTTTACTGTAGATATAGATACTTTTGTACCTGTTTCCTCCAGCATCTTCACAAGGTCCTTTGCTGTTGTTCTGGGATTGATTTGCACTTTTTGCACCAAAGTATGTTCATCTCTAGGAGACAGAACGCGTCTCCTTCCTGAGCAGTATGACGGCTGGAAATTGCTCCCAAGGATGAACCAGACTTGTGGAGGTCTACAATGTTTTTCTGATGTCTTGGCTGATTTCCTTTGATTTTCCCATGATGTCAAGCAAAGAGGCCCTGAGTTTGAAGGTAGGCCTTGAAATACTTCCACAGGTACACCTCCAATTGACTCAAATGACGTCATTTAGCCTATCAGAAGCTGCTGAAGCCATGACATAATTTTCTGGAATTTTCCAAGCTGTTTAAAGGCACAGTCAACTTAGTATATGTAAACTTCTGACCTACTGGAATTGTGATACAGTGAATTATAAGTAAAATAATCTGTCTGTAAACAATTGTTGTAAAAATTATAATATATACTGTATATACACAGTACGAGTAAAAATGTTGGACACACCTACTCATTCCAGGGTTTCTCTTAATTTGTACTATTTTCTGCATTGTAGAATAATAGTGAAGACATTAAAACTATGAAATAACACATATGGAATCATATAGTAACCAAAAAAGTGACACTACATGATCCACTACCCAAAGCAGATCTAGCCAACTTGACAACTGTGGAAAGCATTGGAGTCAACATGGGCCAGCATCCCTGAAAAATGCCCAGACGAATTAAGGTGGTGCTTAAGGCAAAAGGAGGGGGGGGGGGTGCAAGTCAATAAAGTATGGTGTTCTTAATGTTTGGATCTCTTACAGCACGGATGCGTTTGAGGCACTTCTTGAGCCACATGCGTATGGTCTGCTTGGCCACCTCTTCTTCTATGGTGTACTCCAGCTGCTCTCTAGCCAGCAGCTCCTCCAGCTGTAGAGACTTCCTGATATCCACTGAACGGTATGACAACATACTGCAGAAACACAGGAGGAGAGAAGAATGACATAACTGTGGGCTAAAATAACTGTGGGCTAAAATACATCCTAATAAACGACAACTATATAATGTTTTACAAGAACTAAATAAGTCTACAGAACAATATGAAAACACACTGTGGGAAACAATACAGCCCCCCCCACACACACAAAAAAAACTATATTAGTATTAAGCATGTGTGTTTAGTGTGCACGTTGTGGAAAGTGTGTCTATGTGTGTGTGCTATTGTCACCTGAGCACGTCGTGGAAGGTGACGTCCCCTCCGTTGTGCAGCCTCTCCATCTCATAGCACATGTGTTTGAATAGCAGCTTGTCCTTATCCAGGTCTACCTCTAGCCTGCCCCTCAGCAGACGCAGCAGGAACTTCACCCGCGATGTTGGGATCACTCCCTGAGAGAGAGTGGATAAAGGTCACCCTGCCTGTCCAGACTTTTCTTTCCCTCCCTCCATCCCTCCAGCTCTTCTCCACTTCCATCCCTTGCGTCTCCACATGGTTTCTTCCCTATCATATCAGTTGGTTTCTCCAGCTCTCTCTGTATCTCTCCTTTCTCTCACTCTCCCTCCATCCATCTCTCCAGCTCTTCTCCACTTCCAACCCTTGCGTCTCCACATGGTTTCTTCCCTATCATATCAGTTGGTTTCTCCAGCTCTCTCTGTATCTCTCCTTTCTCTCACTCTCCCTCCATCCATCTCTCCAGCTCTTCTCCACTTCCAACCCTTGCGTCTCCACATGGTTTCTTCCCTATCATATCAGTTGGTTTCTCCCGCTCTCTCTGTATCTCTCCTTTCTCTAACTCTCCCTCCATCCATCTCTCCAGCTTTCCTCCACTTCCAAACCTTACCTCCCCACAAGGTTCCCTACCTCTCTCTTGTCATCCACATTGTTCCAGATAATCTGAAAGTGTCGGAGGTCGTTGTAGCTCAGTAGCTGGTCCTCCTCAGTGGAGTAGAAGAGAGAGAAGTTCTCCACAATGATGGCTGCAAAACACACACATATCTGGGGTTCTCTCACATGTCTGAACATTTCAATGTAGTATACTTACATGCAGCAGATATGTCTGGGACACAACAATGACATCTCATGCAAGAGTTATTTACATCTAGCATTTGCTACCATACTGACTTTTACGCCTTAAAAACTGAAGAGATGGCTCCAATTATGTTTACTGATTTATCACCTTTGTTACAGGATCTGGCTTATCCATTTATATTTCGAAGTTGGATGCTAGCACATTAGCACGTGGGGCGCACTCACTGGTGTCAACTCGTTAGTCAGTATATATTATACCTGTTCTGGTTGGTCATCTCGTTAGTGGAAAGATGCTTTACCTTGCTGGCCCAGGTGCTATTTAAGAGTGGCTGGTTCAGTGCTCCAGTGGTCTTGAGAAACGTGGAGTTGGCCAACCTTTAGTTGGCTCTCCAAATGTGATTTCCTAGACCAACAATCCTTTATCAGATCTTCCCTGTTTTTGTTTTGTTCCACTTTTTGGTTTGCTTCCTGTCTAAGTTTGGTGTGGTTTTTTCTTTTGTTTGCCTCTTTTTGGGCAAATTTAGTGGGCGCTTATGTCTTTTAGGTCCCAGTTGCTGCTATTCAACTTTCAGTGGACACCCCCATGAGTGTCTTTCAGAACCTCCCTTAAAACCACACCTGTTTCATTTTGGTTATTGTCAGTGACCCTTTGTTAGTTCTCTAGCATCAATTCTTGTTTTTCTTTCTGGGGAACAACACCTTTCATGGCATATTCTCCAACTAGCATTGGAGAGGTCGAAGAACCATACATGGGCTTCGCTAACGGCACCTGCAATTAGATGTTTATAGCCTTCAGTAAATGGATTGTGAATGATTGGTGACTGGTGAAATGTTATACATAGTCATTTCCCTACAACACTAACAGCATCAAGCACTGTAGGCATCTAAGGGACAAGTTGCTCTAACAGACACAGTCCATAAAACCACAACGATATATATATTTTGACAGACATAATGAAAAAAAAAATCCAGAAAATCACATTGTAGGATTTTTTACGAATTTATTTGCAAATTATGGTGGAAAATAAGTATTTGGTCAATATTTAAAAGTTTATCTCAACACTTTGTTATATACCCTTTGTTGGCAATGACAGAGGTCAAACGTTTTCTGTAAGTCTTCACAAGCTTTTCACACACTGTTGCTGGTATTTTGGCCCATTCCTCCATGCAGATCTCCTCTAGAGCAGTGATGTTTTGGGGCTGTTGCTGGGCAACACAGACTTTCAACTCCCTCCAAAGATTTTCTATGGGGCTGAGATCTGGAGACTGGCTAGGCCACTCCAGGACCTTGAAATGCTTCTTACGAAGCCACTCCTTCGTTGCCCGGGCGGTGTGTTTGGGATCATTGTCATGCTGAAAGACCCAGCCACATTTCATCTTCAATGCCCTTGCTGATGGAAGGAGGTTTTCACTCTAAATCTCACGATACATGGCACCATTTGCAGAAAAACAGCCCCAAAGCATGATGTTTCCACCTCCATGCTTCACAGTGGGTATGGTGTTCTTTGGATGCAACTCAGCATTCTTTGTCCTCCAAACACGACGAGTTGAGTTTTTCCAAAAAGTTATATTTTGGTTTCATCTGACCATATGACATTCTCCCAATCTTCTTCTGGATCATCCAAATGCTCTCTAGCAAACATCAGACGGGCCTGGACAGGTACTGGCTTAAGCAGGGGGACACGCCTGGCACTGCAGGATTTGAGTCCCTAGCGGCGTAGTGTGTTACTGATGGTAGGCTTTGTTACTTTGGTCCCAGCTCTCTGCAGGTCATTCACTAGGTCCCCCCGTGTGGTTATGGGATTTTTGCTCACCATTCTTATGATCATTTTGACCCCATGGGGTGAGATCTTGCGTGGAGCCCCAGATCGAGGGAGATTATCAGTGGTCTTGTATGTCTTCTATTCCCTATTAATTGCTCCCACAGTTGATTTCTTCAAACCAAGCTGCTTACCTATTGCAGATTCAGTCTTCCCAGCCTGGTGCAGGTCTACAATTTTGTTTCTGGTGTCCTTTGACAGCTCTTTGGTCTTGATCATAGTGGAGTTTGGAGTGTGACTGTTTGAGGTTGTGGACAGGTGTCTTTTATACTGATAACAAGTTCAAACAGATGCCATTAATACAGGTAACGAGTGGAGGACAGAGGAGCCTCTTAAAGAAGAAGTTACAGGTCTGTGAGAGACAGAAATCTTGCTTGTTTGTAGGTGACCAAATACTTATTGTCCACCATAATTTGCAAATAAATTCATAACATTTTTTTTTTCTCCATTTTGTCTGTCATAGTTGAAGTGTACCTATGATGAAAATTACAGGCCTCTCTCAACTTTTTAAGTGGGAGAACTTGCACAATTGGTGGCTGACTAAATACTTTTTTGCGCCACTGTATATGCCAGATCATATTCAGAGGGAGATGGATAGCTAGAGTTGATGTTGGCTCACTTCCTAAACACCCCTGACATTAATTTAGACTGTGCCACTGTTCTTACACACACACACACACACACACACACACACACACACACACACACACACACACACACACACACACACACACACACACACACACACACACACACACACACACACACACACACACACACACACACACACACACACACAGGTGGACCCAGATTTCTGCATGGCAAGGTTTGATGATGAGGTCAGTAATAACAGTGCTAAACTGTCATGGGGAGAGATTAAACTGTTTATTGTGCTTTATGAGACAGTCACACACGTCTAGTACCACAGGAAATGAAATATGTGCCTGAGCGATGATACAGGAAATTGTCCTTTACCATGAGTGGCTTACGCACACGCATGCACGCTCGCAAACGCACGCTCGCACACACACCCGCTTTATTCAAAGTCAAAGTCAAGCTTATATAATTAGGGCACACACACACTTACCCACGAGGAGGTTAAGCATGATGTAAGCAATGATGACATAGAAGGAGCAAAAGTAGATGAGTGCCCCTGCGTAGTTCCCACAGTCCGTCTCCCAGTAGCGATGTTTATCGGGGGTACAGAACGGAGGCTGCACCTGAGGAGGGGAACATCCCAAACACGGTGTTATCAACATGAGGCCCCATACTACAACGTGAACCCACAGAAAGAATTGAAATATATTTAATTATCTAACTATGCTGGGGCCAACGTTATGAAAATGTATGCACACAAGTCGCTTTGGATAACACTGTCTGCTAAATGGCATATATTGTTATATTTACTGAGCAAAAATATAAACGCAACATGTAAAGTGTTGGTCTCATGAGCTGGAATAAAAGATAACCGAACTTATACCCACAAAAACCTTATTTCACTCAACTTTTGTGCACAAATTTCTTTACATCTCTGTTAGTGAGCATTTCTCATTTGACAAGATAATCCATCCACCTGACAAGTGTTGCATATCAACAAGCATAATCATTACACAAGTGCACCTTGTGCCGTGGACAATAAAAGGCCACTCTAAAATGTGCAGTTTTGTCACACAACACATCGTCTGAGACCAGCCACCCGGACAGCTGATGAAACTGTGGGTTTGTACAACCAAAGAATTTCTGCGCAAACTGTCATAAACCTTCTCCGGGAAGCTCATCTGCATGCTCGTCGTCCTCAACAGGGTCTTGACCTGACATGCAGTTCAGCGTCATAAAACAAACTTCAGTGGGCAAATGCTCACCTTCAATGTCTACTGGCACGCCGGAGAAGTGTGCTCTTCATGTACACTACAGTTAAAAAATTTGGGGTCAATGTCCTTGTTTTTTTAAAGAAAAACACATTTTGGTCCATTAAAATAACATCAAATTGATCAGAAATACAGTGTGGACCTTGTTAAAGTTGTAAATGACTATTGTAGCTGGAAACCATAACTCCTGTGTTCCAATGGCACGTTGTTTTAGCTGATCCAAGTTTATAATTTTAAAAAGGATAATTGATCATTAGAAAGCCCTTTTGCAATTATGTTAGCTCAGCTGAAAACTGTTGTTCTGATTAAAGAAGCAATAAAACTATTCTTGTTCTGAGAAATGAAGGCTATTACATGCAAGCAATTGCCAAGAAACTGAAGATCTTGTACAACACTGTGTATTATTCCCTTCACAGAACAGCGGGGACTGGGAGAGTAGTCAGGATTGAGGGAAAGATGAACGGAGCAAAGTACAGAGAGACCTTTAATGAAAACCTGCTTTAGAGTGCTCAGGACCTCAGACTGGGGTGAAGGTTCACCTTCCAAATGGACAAGGACTCTAAGCACACAGCCAAGACAACACAGTAGTGGCTTAGGGACAAGTCTCTGAATGTCCTTGAGTGGCCCAGCCAGAGCCCGGACTTGAACCAGATCGAACATCTCTGGAGAGACCTGAAAATAGCTGTGCAGCGACCTTCCCCATCCAACCTGACAGAGCTTGAGACGGTCTGCTGAGAAGAATGGGAGAAATTCCCCAAATACAGGTGTGCCAAGCTTGTCAGCGTCATACCCTAGAAGACTTGAGGCCGTAATCGCTGCCGAAGGTACTGAAGGTTCAAGTACTGCGTAAAAGGGTCTGAATTCTTATGTAAATGTGGCATTTCAGTTTTGTATTTTTTATCAATTAGCAAACATTTCTAAAACCTGTTTCTGGTTTGTCATCATGGGGCATTGTGCGTAGATTGATGAAAATAGATTTTTAAAATCAATTTTAGAATAAGGCTGTAACGTATCAAAATGTGGAAAAAAAGTCAATTTCATAACACTTTTCACAACAAGTAAGTGTGTTCCTTCAGGCCACCATTCTACTACCCCATATCTACAATCCAAAATCCATGTGTACGTGTGTGTAGAGTGCATGTCTTATCATGTGTATGTGTAAGCATGTGTCTGTATGTGTGTCTCTTTACAGTCTCCACTGTTCCATAAGGTGTATTTTTATCTTTTTTTAAATTTTTTAAAATCTGATTAATCAGTAACCCGATGTGGAATAGAGTTCCATGTAGCCATTGCTCTATGTAGTAGTGTGTACCTTCCATAGTCTTTTCTGGACATGGGGACTGTGAAGAGACCTCTGGTGACATGTCTTGTAGGGTATGCATGGGTGTCTGAGCTGGGTGCTAGTAGTTTAAACAGGCAGCTCAGTGCATTCAGCATGTTAACACTTCGTACAAAAACAAGTAGTGATGAAGTCAATCTTTCCTGACAATCTCGCCAGCCATGCTGCCCTGTTCTGAGCCAATTGTTGTTTTCAGAGGTCCCTCTTTGTGCCACCTGACCACACAACTGAAGAGTAGTCCAGGTGAGACAAAACTAGGGCCTGTAGGTCCTGCCTTGGGGATATTGCTGTTAAAAAGGCAGAGCAGCACATTTTAATTAAGGTACAACTTCTCACCACCTTAGCTCCTGTTGTGTCAAACATTTTTGACCATGACAGTTTAAAATCCAGGGTTACTCCAAGCAGTTTAGTCACCTCAACGTGCTCAATTTCCACATCATTTATTACAGGATTATTGATTTCTTGCCACCCATTACAGAATGGGTTTATTCCTTGCCACCCATTCTGAAACTAACTGCAGTCTTTGTTAAGTGTTGCAGTCTTTTCAGTTGCTTTAGTAGCCAATGTGTAAAGTGTTGAGTCATCCGCATACATTTTTCAATCTTTACTAATGACATGCCACTGGCTTTACTCAAAGCCAGTGGCATGTCATTAGTAAAGATTGAAAAAAGTAAGGGGCATAGACAGCTGCCCCAGGGGAATTCCTGATTCTACCTTGATAATGTTGGAGAGGCTTCCATTAAAGATCACACTGTGTTCTGTTAGACAGGTAACTCTTTATCCACAATATAGCAGGGGGTGTAAAGCCATAACACATACGTTTTCCAGCAGCAGACTATGATCGATATTGTCAAAAGCTGCACTGAAGTCTGACAAAATAGCTCCCACAATCTTTTTATTATCAATTTCTCTCAGCCAATCATCAGTAATTTGTGTAAGTGCTGTGCTTGTTGAGTGCCCTTCCCTATGAGCGTGCTGAAAGTATGTTGTAAATTTGTTTATAGTCAAATAGCATTTTATCTGGTCAAACACAATTTTGTCCAAAAGGTTACTAAGGGTTGGTAACAGGCTGATTTACTAACTCAAATGCCAAGCAAAGGGGGCTTTACTATTCTTGGGTAGCGGAATGACTTTTGCTTCCCTCCAGGCCTGAGGGCACACAATTACTAGTAGGCTTAGATTGAAGATATGGCAAATAGTAGTGGCAATATTGTCCGCTATTATCCTCAGTATTTTATATCCAGCTTGTCATTGTTGATAGACAACAATAATTTTTCACGTCTTCCACACTCATTTTACTGAATTTACAATTACAATGCTTGTCTTTCATAATTTGTTAGTTATACTTGGATGTGTAGTGTCAGCGTTTGTTGCTGTCATGTCATGCCTAAATGTGCTAATCTTGCCAAAGAAAAAATTATTAATGTATTTGGCAATATTAGTGGGTTTCATGATGAATGAGCCATCTGATTCAATGAATGATAGAGCTAAGTTTGCCTTTTGGACCAAAATTTTATTTAAGGTGCCCCAAAGAATTTTACCATCATTCTTTAAATAATTTATCTTTGTTTCTTAGTGTAGTTTCTTCTTCTTTTTATTCAGTTTAATCACATGATTTGTCAATTTGCAATACTTTTGCCAATCGGTTGTGCAGCCAGACTTATTTGCCATTCCTTTTGCCTCATCCCTCTCAACCATACCATTTTTAAATTCCTCAACAATCCACAGGGATTAACAGTTTTTACAGTAATTGTCTTAATGGGTGCATGCTTATTAATAAGCAATTTCATAAATGCGTCAAGTGTAGCATCTGGTTTCTCCTCATTACACACCACTGTCATGACGTTGCCCTCTTTAGGTATAGCGTGCACCATCCCCCTCTCTCTGTCTCCTACACTAAGGCTGCTGCGACCTCAGGTCGTAAATTCCTGGAGGAGATCATCTCCTCACGGCCACAGTATATAGAGAGAGAGAGTGAGTTTTCATAGAGAGAACAAAGGAATTTCTTCCACCTCACAGAACTTGAGGTCCGAACAACATTTATGTTCTGGAGAAGGTATAAAATATCGGCGAGGGATCCAGCTACGAACTGGTCCGTTTGGTACAATTTTGTGAAACTCATTGGAGACAATACGGCCACATTACCATAACGCTGTTTATACAATAGCCTCAGATATGAGGCTTACATCTAATTGTTGTATAAGATCAATGAGTGAGGATGATACTGTTTGTGTAATTGTGTAATGTGATTTTGGACTGTTTAATGAAGGAAACTCCAATTCCCTTTGTAGTTTAACCTTATTGGGATAGGGGGCAGCATTTTCACTTTTGGATGAATAGCGTGCCCAGAGTGAACTGCCTCCTACTCTGTCCCAGATGCAAATATATGCATATTATTATTAGTATTGGATAAAAAACACTGAAGTTTCTAAAACTGTTTGAATGATATCTGTGTGTATAACATAACTCATATGGCAGGCAAAAACCTGACAAACATCCAACCAGGAAGTGGGTTTGTAGTTTTTCAAAGCTTTGCCTACCGAGTACACATTGAGATATGGATGAGGTTGCACTTCCTAGGGCTTCCACTAGATGTCAACTGTCTTTTGAATGTTGAATGAGGATTCTACTATAAAGGAGTGGCTCATGAGACCTATTTGAGTCTGTTGTCTGGCAGAGAGCCTTGGTCTCATGACGCGCGCTCACGACAGAGTTTACCTCTCGTTCCAGTGCCTTTTCTGAAGACAAAGGAATTCTGTTAAAAATATCCTAACGATTGATTCCATACATCGTTTGACATTTCTAAAGGACTGTAACGGAACTTTTAGAGTTTTTGTCTGGATGAAATGCTTGTGCCTTATGAAGATGGATTACTGGGCTGAACAAGCTAACAACAATTGGCTATTTGGACATAAATGATGGAACTTTATGGAACAAATCAGTCATTTATTTAGTCAGTCATTTATTTAATCAGTCATTCATTTAGTGCCTTCTGATGAAGATCATCAAAGGTAAGTGAATATTTATGGTGTTGTTTCTAAATTAGTTGAATCCAAAATGGCGGCTATTCCTCTGGCTGTTTTGGGTTCTGACCGCCGTTCTCAGATTATGCTTTTTCCATAAAGTTTTTTGAAATCTGACACATAGGTTGCACAGAAGTCTATCTTTAATTCTGTGAATAACACTAGTATTGTTTATCAATGTTTATTATGAGTATTTCTGCTAAAACCACTGGATGTTTTGGAATCAAAACATTACTGCACTGAAGTTTCTAAAACTGTTTGAATTATGTATGTGAGTATAACAGAACTCATATGGCAGGCAATCTTCCAAACAGGAAGTGGAAATTCTGAAGGCTGGTCTGATTTGAAGTCATCGCCTATTCACATCCAAACAATATATGGATCTGTTCGCACTTCCTACACCTTCCACTAGATGTCAGCATTCAGTAGAACGTGGAATGAAGGTCCTAGTGTGATATTTGACCGAATGGGAGGGGAATGAGTCACTGGCCTGGCAGAATGCCATTTCCTGGTTGAGCAATTATCTGTTGATATCGCCTGCGTTCCATGACTTTGTAGACAAAAACAAATGCTCCGGTTGGAACATTATTGGATATATATGAAAATAACATCCTGAAGATTGATTCTCTACTTAGTTTGACCAGTTTATTCGACCTGGAATATATATTTTTGAAGTTTTCGTCCGAGTTCGCCTGGACCAGCGCCAGCTTTTTTTTGGGCATGTGAGCTAAACCTGGTAGCAAATGCAACTAATTGGACACTAGTAATGGACATTATGGAACAAAACAACGATTTATTGTGGAACTAGGACTCCTTGCACTGCATTCTGATGAAAGATCACCAAAGGTAAGGGAATATTTATGATGTCATTTCGTATTTCTGTTGACTCCAACATGTCGGAGAAATGTTGTTACTTCTGAGCGCTGTCTCAGATTATTGCATGGTATGCTTTTTAGGTAACGTTTAAAAAAAATCTGACATGAACCAGTGTATCTTTAATTATATGTAAAACATGTATCTTTTGTCAAAGTTTATGATGAGTATTTCAGTTATCTGACGTAGCTCTCTGTAAATACTCCTGTAAATACTCAATTTCTGAATATGGCATCAGTGTAAACCGAGAATTGTGGATATAAATATGCATATTATCAAACAAAACATAAATGTATTGTGTAACATGATGTCATATGAGTGTCATTTGATGGAGATTATCAAAGGTTAGTGATTCATTTTATCTCTAATTCTGCGTTTGTGACTATCTTGGGCTGGGAAAAATGGCGTGTGTTTTTTTTGATTTGGTGGTGATCTAACATAAATATATGTTGTGTTTTCGCTGTAAAACATTTTAAAAATCGGACATGATGGGTAGATTAACAAGATGTTTATCTTTCATTTGTTGTATTGGACTTGTTAATGTGTGAAAGCTACATATTTCCCCCAAAATATTTTTGAATTTCGCGCGCTGCCTATTCAACGGAATGTTGTCGAGGGGTTCCGCTGCGCTAGATAGGTTAACTAAATCAGAGGACTGCCCATGAGCACAGTTATGGTCTGGCGTCCTGGGACAGGCCCCTTTCTGCTCTTCCGAATAAAACCCCCACCTTGAGAATTTCTCAACAGACCATGTTTCTCTCAATTACGAGAGGACTAAGGTTGAGACCAGCTTATCTCGAATAAAGAGAGGGCCAAGGTTTGAGTGGAGACCATAAACCTGAGTATAAGCTAAGGTTTGAGTAGATGGCTGAATCTTTTAACCATAACACGTGGTTAAACTCAGACTATCGATACCGACAGAATAAGAACAAGTCTTTGATATTAATTACTAGTCTGCAGCTAGGAATTCGGTATCATTGAACGCGAATACCGAGAACCGCCAAAACATCTATTCTATGACGACATGAATGAATGTCACTCTGAACTATCCATTCTAACCAAGCGAGAGAGCGTGGACAAACTCTGCAACAGAAACAAACTTTTCAACAGAGATCCCGACGACACACTGAGCGTAAATATATGTATTGATTGCAATTATTCCCGAATGAGTGAGCGTTCATGTGCAAAGGATTAGCATTTCAATTGTTAAAATTATCAACTGTGTGTTGTCTTATCTCAGTCGACCCCCACTTCCCTTTTGTACACCAAGCCGCGATGCCGGTTTATCCCACTAGGGAAACTCCGCTATCATTTCCTTGTAACTATCCATTGTTTGTGTGATGCATTTCTGTGAATTACTTAGTAAAAAAAATATTTTAAGACAATTGATGTATGGATGACTCATAGTGAAGACTGGGTTCGTGCAGATAACCAACAATTTACGACGTTTGGAATGAGACTAATGTGAGGTAAAGAATACGTCATTAATCAAAAGACTAAGTGATCAGATATTAACATATCTGAAAGTTATATTAGGAAAATTATAATCTGAATATTTTCCTTGGTGCCCCGACTTCCTAGTTAATTATTTACGTGATTAAGTATTCTTTACATCAATAACATAGTTGTTGATGTATGACCTCTTATACATTATATTAGACCCTGCCTCTGGAACTTTGGTTTTTCTAGATAGCTACTATATTTTGATCACTACAGCCGATGGAAATTTCTGCAGCATTAGTAAAGATGTGATCAATACTTGGTGATGATTTCATTCCTGTGCTGTCTGTAGCTACCCTGGTAGGTTGACTGATAACCCGAACCAGGTTGAAGGCACTGGCTACAGTTTAAAGCTTTTTCTTGAATGGGCAGCTTGATGAAAGCCAATCAATATCTAAATCACCCCCCCAAAATATATTTCTCTGATATCACATACATTATCAAGCATTTCACACATGTTATCAAGATACTGACTATTAGCACTTGGTGGTCTATAGCAGATCCCTACAAGAATGGGCTTTAGGTGATGCATAGTAGCCATATTACCTCAACAATATTTAACATGAGAACCCTTCTGAGCTTTACAGGAATATGGCTCTGGATATAAACAGCAACACCTCCACCATTGGCATTTCTGTCTTTTCTGTAGATGTTATAACCATGTATTGGTATCACTGTATTAAAGGTATAATCTAAGTGAGTTTCATGTACATGTTGGTAGAGTTAAAGTGACTATGCATAGATAATAAACAGAAAGTAGCATCAGCGTAATATAGGAGGGGGGAATTAACGCAAATAGTCTGGGTAGCCATTTGACTAGCTGTTCAGGATTCTTATGGCTCGGGGGTAGAAGCTTTTAAGAAGCCTTTTGGACCTAGACTTGTCGCTCCAGTACCGCTTGCCGTGCGGTAGCAGAGGGAACAGTCTATGACTAGGGTGGCTGAAGTCTGTGACAATTTTTCGGGCCTTCCTCTGACACCGCCTGGAAAAGAGGTCCTGGATGGCAGGAAGCTTGGCCCCAGTGATGTACTGGTCCGTACACACTACCCTCTGTAGTGCCTTGTGGTCGGATCCCGAGCAGTTTCCATACCAGGCAGTGATGCAACCAGTCAGTGTGATGCTCTCTCGATGGTGCAACTGTAGAACTTTTTGAGGATCTGAGGACCCATGCCAAATCTTTTTAGTCTCCTGAGCGGGAATAGGAATGGTCATGCCCTCTTCACAACTGTCTTGGTGTGTTTGGAACATGATAGTTTGTGGGTGAGTTGGACAACAAAGAACTTGAAGCTCTCAATCTGCTCCACTACAGCCCCGTCGTTGAGAATGGGGGCGTGCTCGATCCTCCTTTTCCTGTAGTTCACAATCATCTCCTTCCTCTTGATCACTTTGAGGGAGAAGTTGTTATCCTGGCACTACACGGCTAGGTTTCTGACCTCCTCCTTATAGGTTGTCTCATTGTTGTCGGTGATCAGGCCTCCCACTGTTGTATTGTCAGCAAACTTAATGATGGTGTTGGAGTCGTGCCTGGCCATGCAGTCATGAGTGAACAGGAAGCAGCGGAGGACGCAACCGTGAGGGGCCCCTGTGTTGAGGATCAGTGGGGCAGATGTGTTGTTACCTACCCTTAACACCTGGGGGTGGCTCGTCAGGAAGTCCAGGATCCAGTTGCAGAGAGAGGTGTTTAGTCCCAGGGTCATTAGCTTAGTGATGAGCTTTGAGGGCACTATGGTATTGAACACTGAGCTGTAGTCAATGAATAACGTTGCACGTCCTGGTAATCTGTCTGGCCCTGCGGCCTTGTGAAGGTTGACCTGTTTAAAGGTCTTACTCACATCGGCTACGGACAGGGTAATCACACAGTCGTCTGGACCAGCTGATGCTCTCAAGCATGTTTCTTGCCTCGAAGTGAGCATAGAAGTAATTTAGATTGTCTGGTAGGCTTGTGTCACTAGGCAGCTCGCGGCTGTGCTTCCCTTTGTAGTCTGTAATAGTTTGCAAGTCCTGGCACATCCGATGAGCATCAGAGCCAGTGTAGTACGATTCAATCTTAGTCCTGTATTGATTCTTTGCCTGTTTGATGGTTCGTCGGCGGGCATAGCGGGATGTCTGATAAGTGTCCGGGTTAGAGTCCCGCTCCTTGAAAGTGGCAGCTCCATGGCTTCTGGTTGGGGTACGTACGTACAGTCACTGTGGTGATGACGTCATCGATGCTCTTGTTGATGAAGCCAGTGACTGATGTGGTGGACTCCTCAATGCCATCGGAAGAATCCCGGAACATATTCCAGTCTGTGCTAGCAAAACAGTCCTGTAGCTTAGCATCTGCTTCATCTGACCACTTCGAGTCACTGGTGTTTCCTGCTTTAGTTTTTGCTTGTAAACATGCATCAGGAAGATATAATTATGGCCAGATTTGCCAAATGGAGGGTGAGGGAGAGCTTTGTATGCGTGGAGTAAAGGTGGTCTAGAGTTTTTTCCCCCTCTGTTTGCACATTTAACATGCTGGTAGAAATGAGGTAAAAAGGATTTAAGTTTCCCTACATTAACGCTCCACTAGGAGCTCTGCCTCTGGGTGAGAGTTTTCCTGTTTGCTTATGGCCTTATATAGCTCAATGAGTGCGGATTTAGTGCAAGCATCGGTTTGTGGTGGTAATAGACAGCTACGAAAAATAAAGACAAAAACTCTCTAAATGGTGTGGTCTACAGCTTACCATGAGTTACTCCACCTCAGGTGAGCAAAACCTCGAGACTTCCTTAATATTAGATTTCGTGCACCAGCTAATGTTTACAAATATACACAGACCGCCACCCCTTGTCTTCCCGGAGGCTGCTATTGTATCTTGCCGATGCCACGTCAACCCCGCCAGCTGTATGTTATTCATGTCATTGTTCAGCCACGACTCGGTGAAACATAAGATATTACCGTTTTTTATGTCCCGTTGGCAGGATATTCATGATCGTAGCTCGTCTATTTTGTTATCCAATGATTGTAAGTTGTCTAATAGGACTGATGGTAGCGGCAGATTACCCACTTCCTGTTGGATCCTTACAAGGCACCCCAACCTACGTCCCCGATATCCCCGTCTCTTTCTTATGGGAATTTCAGGAATTTTCTGTCCTGATATCTAGAAGCTCTTTTCAGCCATAGGAGACAGTGGCAGAAACATCATGTAAAAAATAAGTTACAAATAACACACAAAAACAGACACAATAGCACAATTAGTTGGAGGGACATATATATATAGAGCAGACATATAAACTGAACAATAAAAACAACAAACCCTCGAGTCATGAACTTTGGTTTGTTTACTTGAAATAATACTGGAACAGTATATCCCTTTTTTCTGAAGAAGTCTATGTTGAGAAATGCCTCTTTTTCTACATGGTTACCTTTCAGACCTGACTTTGTCTTGTGCCTTTTACCTAACAGACAGAAAAGTATTACACTACGCTTTCTGTTTTGTAAGTCTTGACTAGTTTCCCCTGAAGACGCTGCTGTGTACATATGGAAAATGAAATAGACCAGCTCTTACCATGCAGTCATGCATGATCTTATTCCAGTCTTCCCCCGTGACAATACGGAACAGAACCGTGATGGCCTTCCCTGCCGTGGAGAAGTTAGCATGCCTGTCATTGATAAAAAAATTAAACAAATAAAGTAGCACACACACACACACACACACACACACACACACACACACACACACACACTTTAGAGAGAATGAGTCATCGGTGTGGCTGCAGACTTCTCAAACTCCCACTATTTCTCCACTAGAGGAGGCTGTGATGGTGCCACAAATCGAATAAGTGACACTTGCTCTTCAAATCTCTACAGTAATCAGAGAGCTAACCGTGTGGAAGATAGGAGAAATGATGACTAGAAAGGAGAATGAGAGGGGAGCAGAGTCAGGAAAAAATTTAAGGAAAGGAGAAAGGAAGGAAGGAAGGAAGGAGGAAGACTTGGAGGAGTGGGAGGAAGAGTTGAAGTTAGGAAAGAGACAGAGGACAAGGAATAAGTGTGAAAGAGGTAAAGAAAGGGGGATAAAAACAGAAAGGAGAGAAAGGGAAGCTGTTGATGACCTGTTGATGTTCTCTCCGTATTTAACGGTTCCGAATAGGACGACTCCAGCGAAGGCGTAGCAGAGGAGGAGAAGGAACATTCCCACGATGATGAAGAAGCTTTTATACATACTGACCACGACTGTCAGCAGTAGCATCTTCAGAGTCACCTACAGACCGATTATAGCATTAAAGAGACCACCCAGCGGGCAAAATGGTTGCAGGAGTTTTGTTACCTCCTTTTTTAGCAACCAGCAACAAAACAAACGGAGATTGTAACAGATGGTTGTAATTTGAGTTATATGATGTATTCAACCAGAAAAACAGTTTACAACTCTAAATTGCTTTTTATTTTGCCTGCTGGGCAAGCTAGTAAATAGGGAAAAAATATTTTTAACAGTTTCGTTCAGTAATATGCACTGTAAGTTCCATTAGGGTTACAGTGGGCTATACTTACATGCTTCCCACAGATGGTGAAGAACCTGAAGACGATCACACACGTGCCCATCATGTAAGTATATGCATTCTACAGGAGAACACTGTGATCAGCCATTTACTAATTATACACTAACCTTCACAATATATTTAGTCATAACTCGAAAGAAGTACAGAATAGTTGTTAGAAAATGCACTAGTTCCAGGAAAGAACAAGTGTTGTAAAGAATAGCTTGTATATCTGTAATTTATACTGTGTGTGTGTGTGTATATGTGTGTCCTCACCAGTAGAGCAAAGTGCAAGACTATCCAGATGACTCCCAGTATTGTCACCAGTAAATCATAGCGGTTCCGTCTGCTCTGCCAGTACCCCGCCGGGGACATAGCTATGAACTTCATCGTCACCTGGTTACCACAACAACAAAATCCATTCGCATTGTAGTCACATTGCTTTTATAATACTGTACATTTGGCACAATCCTGCCTTGAGATCCATGTGCATAGTATTCCATGCAAATTTCCCATTGACATGCACCCAGACTCTTACCTCTAACACAAAGATAATGGTGAAGACCACTGACATGGTAGCAAGTGGCATTGTTACTGGGTCATCTACATCCCACTGAAACACACACATTTCACATAAAAGCTGATGTCCAGCACAATCCAGCACCACTCTTAAATCTCCCTCTTTAAGCTCAACTTAATTGATAGTATATATAGTGATGCACGGGTTGAAATTCATAGCGTTTTTTGAGGCTAGTGTCACTTAAAATACACTGAGTGTACAAAACATTAGGAACACCTTCCTAATATTGAGATGCACCCCCTTTTGCCCTCGGAACAGCCGGGGGCATGGACTCTACAAGGTGTTGAAAGCGTTCCACAGGGATGCTGGCCCATGCTGACTCCAATGCTTCCTACAGTTGTGTCAAGATGGCTGGATGTCCTTTTGGTGGTGGACCATTCTTGATACACATATGGGAAACTGTTGACTGTGAAAAACCCAGCAGTGTTGCAGTTCTTGTTGCAAACCGGTGGGCCTGGCACCAAATACCATACCACGTTCAAAGGCTTTTAAATATTTTGTCTTGCCCATTCACCCTCTAAATGGCACACATATACAATCCATGTCTCAATGCTTAAAAATGTAACCTGTCTCCTCCCCTTCATCTACACTGATTGAAGTGGATTTAATAAGTGACATCAATAAGGGATCATAGCTTTCACCTGGATTCACCTGGTCAGTCTATGTCATGGAAAGAGTAGGTGTTCTTAATGTTTTGTGCACTCAGTGTAGACGCCCTTTGTAAAATTATTGATACAAAATTTCAGTTTACTTCTTGAATTGACTGACTTCAACTTGAATTGATTGCAACCTTGATTTTCACTGTATTACATCGGGCCGAGTAGTCCGGGCCAATTCTGTGAAATTGCGGATGGGTGTACTGTAGGTAAGAAAATAGCTGAGCAGCACATCACTAGTAGATAGAAAATGTATGTCTACATCAGACAGCCTCACCTTGACAGACAGCAGCACTGACTGGGCCAAAACCAGCACAGCGATACCCCGTTTGAAGAAGGGGTGCTGAGTGATGTCATACATCTTGGCACGGAACCCTGCATTCTCTGTTGGGGGAGAGAGGAGTGAGGATCAACACCAGACCAGACCCAAACAGCAGGGTGAATTCCAATAGCCTAAATCATTTCCTCATCACCTTTCCTTAGGAGATGATTATGATGCTTTCCAATATAGATGGAGCTCATACTATAGCTGTACAACTGAATGTTTTCTAGACCTGAACCACATTCAGTAAGCAAACGTGGAACATTGCAGATAGACATGTCATGAATAAAACTGACATGCTTCCTTATTCTATGTCAGAGAAGCATATTTACTCTACAGTATCTATTTCTAGCTCAACATTCCACAACATTGTGCCCTGCAGAACCCAAGTACCCCCAGCCATTTCACTGATACAATTAGTCAGAGAAAACAGAAATCAGACAGATTGCCTATGTTTGTGTTGGATTATAAAGTTGCTGGCACACACACGCACATGGCCATGCTTCCTGGCTCAGTCACACATGCATGCACACAAACAGGTCAGTATTTCTCGATGTGCGAGTCAGTGTGTGTCAGATTATGTCCTCCTTACATTACCCGTTTATTCTATCCAGTATCATAAATAACATCCTACGACCGGCAGCTTATCAACTTTTACAGCCAGCAATAATATTACTTGGAAACCAACAGAAATCTCAAAATTGGATTCAGGGCTGCAATGGAAAAAAAATATTTCCAATCTTCTTGGAATAAGATCTACAGCTTGTCAGTACAGGTCTTATCTTAGTTCATTTAAAAATATGATTCTCATACACAGGGCCGGATTAAGAAATCATAGGCTCCTTCCCTGCACACCATCCTTTTTGTAAACAAATCCGTGCACCAAGATACAACTCGATGTGTGGTGAATTTTCTGTTGAAGAAAAAGCCCCTTTCTAATAAAGCCATCATAACATTTGCGATGTGGCGTAGGCTACAGTTGAGCAGAGCCGTTTTTAGGACTTCCACACATTTTTTAACAGTGAGAGCAGGCTCATGTGGTTGGATAAAAACATATTAGAAATAATGATGTTAAATACTATATTTAAATAAATAATAATGATGTTACTGGCCCAGTAACATTAATTTATTATGTACTTTATAAAAAAAATATATGAATCAGTTACCCAATCAAGGCAGGGCCCCCCAGTTACCAACGTGGACCCCTACATAATCTCCTGATGATTATACTGTATATACAAAATAATACAACTCTTATAGATGCCTGGTCCCTGCTTATATGCTTGACTTTGAAACATTGGCACCAAATAACATAGGGAACAAAATCCATCCTACTGTAAATCATTGTTAATAGTTAATGTGTTACTGCTAATAGTCTCCTGAGTTAACAGGACAAGCATGTTAGCCTCACCATTGCTTTAAGAGCAGCCTCATCATCTCTTTTCTATGCTGTATAAAACTAATGAAAGGTCATTCATAACAGGTGGATGTGAGTACCTGGTAGGCAAAATGAGACCTGTATGTACTGTATACCTGAGCTAACACTAGCTCAGCCCAAGCCCCAGTAAACACTAGCCCAGCCCCAGCAAACACTAGCTCAGCCCAAGCCCCAGTAAACACTAGCCCAGCCCCAGTAAACACGAGCTCAGCCCAAGCCCCAGTAAACACCAGCCCAGCCCAAGCCCCAGTAAACACTAGCCCAGCCCCAGTAAACACTAGCTCAGCCCAAGCCCCATTAAACACTAGCCCAGCTCTAGAAACACTAGCTTAGCCCAAACCCCAGTAAACACTATCCCAGCCCTAGTAAACACTAGCCCAGACCCAGTAAACACTAGCCCAGCCCAAATAAACACTAGCCAAGCCCCAGTAAACACTTGCTCAGCCCAAGCCCCAGTAAACACTATCCCAGCCCCAGTAAACACTAGCCCAGACCCAGTAAACACTAGCCCAGACCCAGTAAACAATAGCCCCAGCCCCAGTAAATTCTAGCCCAGCACAAGACCCAGTAAATGCTAGCCCAGCCCCGGTAAACACTATCCCAGCCCCATTAAACACTAGCCCAGACCCAGTAAACAGTAGCCCAGCCCCAGCCCCAGTAAACACTAGCCGCATCCCAGTAAACACCAGCCCAGCACCAGACCCAGTAAACACTAGCCTAGCCCCAGTAAACACTATCCCAGCCCCAGTAAACACTAGCCAAGCCCCAGTAAACACTAGCCAACCCCAGTAAACACTATCCCAGCCCCAGTAAACACTAGCTCAGCCCAAGCCCCAGTAAACTCTAGCCCAGCCCCAGTAAACACTAGCTCAGCCCAAGCCCCAGTAAACACTATCCCAGTCCCAGAAAACACTAGCCCAGCCCTTATTCTGCAGCCTCAGTCAATGCTAGCCCATCCCCATCCCCATCCCTATCCCCAGTCCAGTATAACCCAACATCTCAATCAACCAATAGATTTTAACAGCAAGATTGATCAGCTGTCTCTCTACCGCACTGCTAAGTGTGCAGAATGCAGACACTTCTGAATAGAGAGGAGGAACCGGAAACGATTTGGGCAAGCGAGCCTCCCTTAGCTCCCTAACACTGGGTTGAGCTGCACATTGAGTAAGTGTGTGTGAGTAAGTGAGTCAGGCCAGAGCCTAAGGTTTTTGGATGTGGATCAGAGTGGAGATTAACATGGTTC
The DNA here is from genome assembly GCF_002021735.2 of Oncorhynchus kisutch. Lineage (NCBI taxonomy): Eukaryota > Metazoa > Chordata > Actinopteri > Salmoniformes > Salmonidae > Oncorhynchus > Oncorhynchus kisutch. The sequence goes on from NC_034199.2 coordinate 2,870,963, forward strand.
TACCCAGCAGAGCCGCTGACTAAGACTGAATCATTGATTTTCTCTTTGCTCTGTACTAACTGGCTATGTGGTGCCTATTCCCTCCCCTGATTCCCATGCACTTCTCCTTTCATTCCCCTGTTCTTCTCACTCCTTCACATATACACCTCTGCAGTTAAAACAGCATAACAAGCTGTGTAGATCAGTCTGTGTATTACCATGCTGAGGATGGTACGATCTAACTGGGTGAAGGATTTGTTTGTCAAGAGGAAGTGACCTAAGCAAAGAGCGGAGTTGGGATGCTCAATTAGATCAGTAGAAGCGATTGATCATTAATATAACTTATACTCTTGTTGAAAACAGTTCATTCTCTGTGTGTGGGCGTGTGTGTGTGTATTTGTCTGTGAGGACTCTATTAGTCTTTGCGTAATGAAATAGTGTATAAGCTCTACTCTATCACAGGGGGTGAGTTAGTGGATGAGTTCTGAGCATTTTAATGTCACTAGAGAGTCAGTGATTTAAAACCCTGTCGCTGATCAGAGGAGACAGAGAGCTTATTAGGACACAGTAGACAGAGATATGAGAAGAGAAAATAGGAGAGAAGAGAGAGAGAGCGAAACAGACATTTGATTTATTCTCTCTCACACACACACACACACACACACACACACACACACACACACACACACACACACACACACACACACACACACACACACACACACACCTGGGCGTGGGGGGAGGTGGAGAGGCTGGGCAATCTTCAGTCGACTCTTCAGGTCCTCCCACCTCCTCTGGTCCACTGTCAGCAGAGCAGTACCCTGGGGAGGAAAAATACACACACAGACCCAGGTCTTATGACGGTGTTATAAAGGCTTTATGAATACATTTGAGAGGAATACCAATCATTATTGTCAGGAAGGTGTGCAAGGCAGGTCACCCGTGATACAAGTCAGTATTCGAGGTGTACAGTCTCCAGCTACGCCATGCAAGTACATGATTGTGTTCAACTTTGTTGAAACTGGGAAAAACAGAATTGTGCTCTCTTGGATCTTGGATCTCTTACCTTGTTCTCATTGAAGTTAGCGATGACCACTCCGACAAACAGAGTGAGTCCAATCATACAGCCCAGAAAAACAAACACGTGGATGTAGATACCATGTATCTGCAGGGAGAGACAAAGGTGTGTCATTACTTCTTACAATGTATGTAGGATCCAGTATTATCATCAAGCAGAGAGGGGAAGAGAGAGAGAGAGGAAGAGGGGAAGAAAGAGAGAGAGAGCGAGAGAAGAGAGGAGAGAGAAGAAAGAGAGATACAGACAGACAGAGAGAGAGAGAGAGAGAGACAAAGTCAGAGATACAGAGAGAGAGAGAGAGAGAGAAGCTGAGGCAGAGGCAAAGAGACAGTAAATGTGTGTACCGGTCCGACGCGGTGAATGATGACATCACGGACCTCCACCCAGCCTTTGAGTGACAGGACCTCAAACAAAGCCAGCATGGCATTACCCACATTGTCAAAATTAAAGTTGCGAGGGTTGGCCCTGAAAAAAAAGTATTATAATTAAAACATACTTTATGTAGTGAGTAGAACTATAGTAATGACATCATCATTACTCATGGTCCTGGAGGGCTTACAGTGTGTGCAAGGTTTAGTGCCAGCCCAGCACTATATATGTTTCAGCCAATCCTAATCACTCACCACACTCTTGGCACCCAGAAGCCAGGCTTCTTCTCTCCTGGTCTTAGTTTGAGATTGAGGTTTTTAGACACACTCACGTTGATCCGGAAGATTCCATGGCAGTCCTCCTACAAACAACCAGAGAGCACAGATGTCACTACACCATGCAAATTGAATGGGTAGAATGGACATACAGTAGATGGTACGAGATGTCATAATGACAATGTTCTGATTTAAATCAGATTTTCTGGTTTCATTAATATCAAATAACTACATTACAATTTTTTTTTTTGGAATCAATCATTTAAAATAGTACGTCCAATATGGCCATTGCTTTTAATGGAAATTTCTGCTCTTCTATGTTTGGAAAATCAATTTTATAAAGAGCTTGGTCGTACCCGAAGGAATACGTGGGGGTCATTGCACTTGGCTAGTTTTCCAGCAAAGAGCTGGACGCCGAAGCTTGCAAACACCAGCATTAGTGTCAGGAGCAGGATGGAGACCTATAACACATACAGACACATTCAAGTAAAAAGGAAGAAATGGAAACCTGTGAGTGTGTGTGCGTGTTTTTGCGTGTGTGTTTGTGTGTGTTAGATCAATAGAGGGTTATAGACAGCCAGGGCTTTCCCACGCAGTCAAATAGCCTCTGGGCTGCTGGGCAGATCTGTAGGGTGTGAGAGAACACAGAGGGCAGAGGAAACCTCACATTCAGCATCTTACAGTAATCTACTGTACAAAGTTAGGTCAAACTTTGTCAAAAGAATCACTTCATGTCTGTGTGTCTCATATGGAGCATTTCCACAATCAGGCTTAGCTCCAGAGTTTGGTCCAAAATGTATCCACTGTGTATACATGTAAAGTGTATGCGAGTGTTTTTACTTAGTGTGGTTCAACTGTCCACAATGGGCCTGATCCAGAGTTATAGCTATAGCATAAGTCATTAATTGATGTCAATGGAAACTTGAGTTAAGCAGGTGGAGCTCAAGTAAGAATGTGGCTCAATGCGCATGTAATTGTGCATTCATGTGCATGTCTGTCTGTCTGAGTATGTGTATGCTTACAAGCCTGTGTATGTGTCTCTTAGTGTGTGCAGCTACAAGTGCAAGTTTTCACACCGTGTGTGCGTGCTTGTGTGGCCACCACTAACCAGGAAAATCTCCTTGAAACCCTTGATGACCTCCCGCACCACCTTCCTCATCTGGGGCACCAGTTTAAAGATGCGAAGGGGGCGAAGACACCTCAGCATCATCAGCAGCTGAGCCCCAGACTCCGGAGGCACGTTAGGAGGCAGCCAACACAGGAAGATCAGACTACACTGGAAGAGAGAAAGAAAGGAAGGGAGAGAGGGAGGGAGAGGAAAAAGAAGATGATGGAGAGAATTAAAAAGGGGGAGGGAGAGAGAGGAAGAAGGAGGAAGAGGGAAGGAGATGGTGGGGAGGGAGGGAGGTCATTAGAAACGCAGGTCCTGACCTGACGTTTCTAATCAAACAGTAAAATGACAAAGCCCATCGGACACACTGTGTTGCCCTTTGCATGCTATACAAAGCTAAGAACACACTCATATAACACCACTAATTGTAACTACACCATCCCACAGGCCCTCTGGCAGTAACATTGTCAATTGACACCTATAGAATAAAACTCATTTAGGTAGGAGGAGGCAACAGAGCTAGGCAGGCAGGGAGGTGAGCCCCCCCCCCCCCGCATAAGTAATGGTAAGGTAAACACTGGACCACTGTCTGTGTGGAGTGTGCCTGTCAGAGCTATTACAATTCAATTCTCCCCCGTCTCTCATCCAATTATATCATCTATATGCAAATTATATTCCCAAACAAGAAAGGGAAGTTTTGTTTTGAAAGACGGCCTAAAAAAACTAACAGCTCACAAAAAAACAAGAAAATAAATTATGATCGACGCATCCCGACGAAATTAAGTTGATCATCAGTCATTAAAAAGCTATCTTCAAAAGTTTCACTGCGTCATCTTCCCGAACTCATTAGCAATAGCGTTAATCAAACAGTCTGCTTATTCTCACATGAAGAATGTATCTTTTCATTATTCTAACAAAAGGCATATTATGTCAGAGACCATCCTTTCTTTAGGTAAATATCAAAAACATTCTGTAAGAATCTCCCGTTGCAACATTTCCACTAAGCTGGCAAAACTGGTTGCAATTACATATTGTGATACCTGATGCGTTGTGAGCTTTCTGCCGCAAAATGGCTGCCGTGGCATCACCCATATATTGGTGGTGGTTGAGGTGAGTTTTCCACATACAATGTCAAGTTCTTTGATTATCAGTAAAAAAGTGCTATATGAATCCAAATCCATTAACTTACGAGGTAGATGAAGATGTCCATGACTCCTCCAAAGTCTCTGATGACGGCTGTAGGAGTAAAGAACAGGCCGTCCGCCATGATCTTCAGGTTCAGCTCGATACTCATGAAGATGACGAAGACATACTCTCCTATCTGAAACACACCCGACATTAAGCTCCAATAATTTTTTATTTTATTTATTCATTCAACCTTTATGTATTCAGGCTGAAGCCTTGTCCTCATCATCTCTACACTATAAAATCCCCATCAGAGAAGCCTTTGAATGACCCTTTTTGGTTACAGGTACATGGAACCCAAAAGGGTTCTCATATGGGCCCAGCCAAAGAACCCTTTTAGTGTGTAGACCCTCATCTCTGGGGCCGGGTTAAAGTTAGCAGCACAAAAAAGTTGCACAGTACGTAACTCTGTACAATAAGTTGTATCTACTGTTTACTGAACAATAATATATAAAAAAAATATATTTAAAAAAAATGAACCACGGGAAAAGAGTTCTCCATTCGCTACTCAAGTGCATTGATGACATGCATTTCTTTCCGCTGCCTCTGTTTCGAGACAGGGGCATGATAATGGTCCATTCTAAAACAAATTTCACACTTATATTATTTAGTACAGTACCAGTCAAATGTTTGGACACACCTATTCATTCAAGGGATATTCTTTATTTTTACTATTTTCTACATTGTAGAATAATAGTGAAGACAACAAAACTATGTAACAAAAAAAAACATACAGAATCATATATTAACCCATTTTTTTAAACAAATCTAAATCTATTTTATATTATTCAAAGTAGCCACCCTTTTCCTTGATAACATGCCCAGTTGCCTAGTTAAATAAAGGTTAAATAAACATTTTAATAACAAAAAATAATAACAATTTGCACACTCTTGGCATTCTCTCAACCAGCTTCAACTGGAATACTTTTCCAACAGTCTTGAAGGAGTTCCCACATATGCTGAGCACTTGTTGGCTGCTTTTCCTTCACTCTGCAGTCTGACTCATCCCAAACCATCTCAATTGGCTTGAGGCCGGTTGATCATGGAGGCCAGGTCATCTGATGCAGCACTCCATCACTCTCCTTCTTGATCAAATAGCCCTTACACAGCCTGGAGGTTGTGCAAGACACTGCTGTTGGAACCAAAAATCACAAATTTCCACCGGTCTAATATCCATTGCTCGTGTTTCTTGGCCCAAGCAAGTCCCTTCTTCTTATTGGTGTCCTTTAGTAGTGGTTTCTTTGCAGCAATTAGACCATGAAGGCCCGATTCCCACAGTCTCCTCTGAACCGTTCATGTTGAGATGTGTTTGTTACTTCAACTCTTTGAAGCATTTATTTGGGCTGCAATCTGAGGTCCAGTTAACTCTAATGAACTTATCCTCTGCAGCAGAGGTAACTCTGGGTCTTCCATTCCTGTGGGGGTTGTCACGTGTGCTCCCTCTCTGGCCTTTAGGTCACCAGGCTGCTCGTTATGGGGCACACCTGTCACCATCATTACGTGCATTATGACACTCACCCGGACTCCATCATCTCCCTGATTACCTGCCCTATTTATGTCACTCCCTTTGGTTCCTTCCCCAGGCGTCATTGTTTCTGTTTCAGATTCATGTCTGTGCGTTGTTCGTGTGTCTGGTTTTGTATTATGTTTTCATTTATTTATTGAATGATTCACTCCCTGAACTTGCTTCCCGACTCTCAGCGCACACTCAGCGTTACAGCGGTCCTCATGAGAGCCAGTTTCATCAGAGCGCTTGATGGTTTTTGCGACTGCACTTGAAGAAACTTTAAAAGTTCTTGAAATATTCCGTATTGACTGACCTTTATATCTTAAAGTAATGATGGACTGTCGTTTCTCTTTGCTTATTTGAGCTGTTCTTGCCATAATATGGACTTGGTCTTTTTCCAAATAGGGCTATCTTCTGTATACCACCCCTACCTTGTCACAAGACAAGGCACACCTTTTCATTGACTACTTTCATTGACTAGCGGTCACGACAACGCAGACAAAAATTCCAAATGATATCCATAATATCGACAGAAACATGGCGAACTTTTTTTATAATCAATCCTCAAGGTGTTTTTAAAATATCTATTCGATAATATATCAACCAGGACAGTTGGCTTTTCATTAGGACCGGGAGGAAAAATGGCTACCTCTCTGTTTAGCGCAAAAATCACACAGAGCCAACAACTGACCACTTACGCAATGTGGATGTTTACGCTCATTCTTCAAAATAAAGGCCTGAAACTACGTCTAAAGGCTGTAGACAGCTTAGGGAAGCCACAGAAAAAGGAATCTGGTTGATATCCCTTTCAATGGGCAATAGGGATGCATAGAAAGACAGGGGTTTCAAAATCAGAGTCACTTCCTGATTGGACTTTTCTCAGGATTTCACCTGCAATATCAGTTCTGTTATACTCACAGACAATATTTTTACAGTTTTGGAAATTTTTGAGTGTTTTCTATCCTAAGCTGTCAATTATATGCATATTCTAGCATCTGGTCCTTAGAAATAGGCAGTTTTCTTTGGGAACATTATTTTTCCAAAAATAAAAATAGTGCCCCCTAGCTTCCCACCGTACGTACCTAGGCCGTCATTGAAAATAAGAATGTGTTCTTAAATGACTTGTCTAGTTAAATAAAGGTGTAAAAAAAACTGAAAGAAAAAATTTATTGGCCAAATCGGCATCCAAAAATACTGATTCCCGATTGTTATGAAAACTTGAAATTAGCCCTAATTAATCGTCCATCCAGATTAGTCGGTCGGCCTGTACTCTGGATAACATAAAAACAGCCTAACCAGCTCTGCTGGTCAGAGTGAGCCGTTCTCTCATGCGTCTGGAAGTAGCTACCAAGCTAGTTAATGTTAGCCAGTTAGCTTGGTAGCTTGACTGTTGTTGTTATGTCGGAACGCTCGGATCAAGCCTACTCCTCGGCCAGAGATGCCAGTGTGCTCTCTGAACGCTCCGAGAGCGAAATGCTCTGAATTTACGAACTGACAATCTGACAACGCTCTGAGTTTACGAACACCCAGAGCGCACTCTGGCACCCCAGATTGAATTTACGAATACAACTGTAGTATAAACCAGTCTTTAGTCTTGAAATCTTTGGCTGTTAAGTAAATGGCCTCACCTGTGAATCCTTAAAGAAATGGGCGGGGCTTAAGCCATGCTCCATGCTGAATGGGTGTAGACAAAGAAGAGCTCTCCAGTAGGTTTACTAAAACATTCAAGGGCCGTTTTCTCAAAAGTGAGGTTACAAGTTTATCAACTTTCGAAGCAGAATTACTTTCTCATTGTTCCTCAACTGTAGTGTATGATATACCATTTCATAGCTCTGAGTCTCTACTTTTATCTAATGTAAAAAACACAATTTCAAATTTTGCTACACAAGACAGAATCAAGCCGGTAGGTCATGTATGTCCATTAATCCATTCCTCCATCCTTCCTCCAACCCACTCATCCATTTATTTTTCTGTGCATCCTATTGTTTCTCATCTAGCCAGTGGTCACCAACTGGTCGATCTTCAAGGCATTCCTAGTCGATCACCAAACATTTCTGTAAAAAAGCCAAAGATAAAGGCTTGCACTCCTTTCTTTGCTAGGCGATAGGTGCACTTGATTCAGATGCCTTGCGCACCATCAAAGTGTCCCCATTCTGAAGCATTTAATTTGTCTGAAAAGACAAACTCCATCTACCTGATGGACCGGGAGATCTGTGGCTAAATCAAGTGCGCCTGTTGCACTGGCTAATCGGATAGCTCAAATCACCGTGCCTACAGCTTCCTCGACCCTGGCCACAGCAAAGTGAACCTACGTCAGATTTCATAACTTTTAAAACCATGACCAGAGAGAGACTGTTATAGAATACAGCAAAGAGCTGCTGTTTTTATGAGCCAGTTCATGTCTAAGTTTATTCAGCACTGTCAACAATGTTTTTAATCAACACTATTACAAAATATAAAACACTCTTTTCCCCACTCGCGCTGCAGCTGCAATGACCTTGCATTATTATTAGCAGCTCGTCGTGTTTATTTTAATATCGAGGAATATTTCACTTTCTTAGAAGACGTAGAAGACGGTGTCTCTGGTCAGTGTCACCGGAGGAAAGGAAGGAGAGAGCAGGGACCGTGAGAGGCGGTGTCTCCGGTCAGTCTCACCAAAGGAAAGGAAGGAGAGAGCAGGGACCGTGAGAGGCGGACCCTCTGTCTGGTCAGTCTCACCGGAGGAAAGGAAGGAGAGATTAGGGACCGTGGAAGGCGGTGTCTCCGGTCAGTCTCACCGGAGGAAAGGAGAGAGCAGGGACCGTGGGAGACGGACCCTCTGTCGGGTCAGTCACACCGGAGGAAATGAAGGTGAGAGCAGGGACCGTGGGAGGCGGACCCTCCGTCTGGTCAGTCCCACCGGAGGAAAGGAGAGAGCAGGGACCGTGAGAGGCGGATCCTCTGCCTGGTCAGTCTCACCGGAGGAAAGGAGAGAGCAGGGACCGTGAGAGGCGAACCCTCCGTCTGGTCAGTCCCACCGGAGGAAAGGAAGGAGAGAGCAGGGACCGTGGGAGACGGACCCTCTGTCTGGTCAGTCTCACCGGAGGAAAGGAAGGAGAGAGCATTGACCGTGGGAGACGGACCCTCTGTCTGGTCAGTCTCACCAGAGGAAAGGAAGGAGAGAGCAGGGACTGTGGGAGACGGACCCTCTGTCTGGTCAGTCTCACCGGAGGAAAGGAAGGAGAGAGCAGGGACCGTGGGAGACGGACCCTCTGTCTGGTCAGTCTCACCGGAGGAAAGGAAGGAGAGCAGGGACCGTGGGAGACGGACCCTCTGTCTGGTCAGTCTCACCAGAGGAAAGGAAGGAGAGCAGGGACCGTGGGAGACGGACCCTCTGTCTAGTCAGTCTCACCAGAGGAAAGGAGAGAGCAGGGACCGTGGGAGGCGGACCCTCTGTCTAGTCAGTCTCACCAGAGGAAAGGAGAGAGCAGGGACCGTGAGAGGCGGACCCTCTGTCTAGTCAGTCTCACCAGAGGAAAGGAAGGAGAGAGCAGGGACCGTGGGAGGCGGACCCTCTGTCTAGTCAGTCTCACCAGAGGAAAGGAAAAAAAAAAGTTTTGAACGGTCATCCAACTCGGAATTCTCAGTCGGAAACTCTGGCATCTTTCTAGAGCTCCGGCTTTCCGACCTGAAGATCACCGACGTCATGATTTCACCGTTTTTTTTTAGCTCCCAGCACCATGACTATCAGATGCAGGTTTCAAAATCAAATTATTAGCAATTATTTAAATTTAAGCTCAGCTGTGCCTCGCAAGTGCTAAACCAACTGATCTATTTTGTTATCAAAGCTGGTGTTTTGAAATATAATATGGTCTGAGAAGAACAATATTTACAGGCTAGGCCAACTGCACAAATCTCATTCCTAAATAACTGTTTTTATTAGGTTAAAGTCATTCTGAGCGGTAGATCTCGGCTTGTTTTTTGACTGTGAAAGTGATCTTGACTCAGAAAAGGTTGGTGACCACTTGTCTACACAGTATGCAGTGAGTGTGTGCGTGTGTGTCGCGCGGTGGACATGGATGGCAGCTACAGTATATCAGTTACCTGTAGAGTGGGTACATGCATGACCCTGGTGAAAGGAGACTCAAACATCATGGAGATACAGGAGCAGATGGTCACTACGATCATCACCCAGTCCAGATAGGTGACCAGCCCCAGGAGATCACTGAGGAATAAAGAACACATACAGGCACACAACACACACACACACAGGCATAAGCACACACTAGTTTAGTAAGGAACACACACATGCAGATCCTTAGTAGACCCATCACTGCAGTGTGAGTTGTAAAGTGGGCCATGCTACTTTGTTTCAGTTCTGATGAAATATGACTTATATAAAACCTCACACACAGACTCCATAATGAGTGGGATCATCTAAGGACTGTGATGGAGTGTGCATGCCTGAGTGTGTGTGTTCGCGTTGTTGCACATATGCATAGCTTGTATTATGTGTCTGTATGCTAATGCGTGCATTGCGTGTGCTTGTGCTCGTGCATGTATCCGGCCGCACTGCAGCCCTACAGCACCATCCCAGCTAGATCTATATGAAAGTCCCCTGGCACCCAGACAGAAATGAATTTATCTCTTTGTTTGATAATCAGAGCTGGAAGCCTGGGAACCTGGGCAGAACTCCAATCAGTTTATGCAATGTTAAAAACCTATTTCACAACTTTTTAGTTTTTGCAATCTTCATCCTTCATACGAGATTGGTATTGTTTTTAGATAAATAACAAGACAGAATAAGAGAAACAACCCGATTATGCAATATTTACCCATCAACAATGGGAGTAGAAGACTTACTAAAGCTGGTGGTATTTGGAGTTCACCGCTCCTGTTATCGGATCTGTTTTGGATCTGGACAAACAAATAGACATGAAAACAGATGATATTTTATTTTCATAGCATGTGTTGCTAAACCAGTTTGGATAGCACTTTACATTGCAGCACAGAATACATGGGTATTAGCAAAGTAATAGAGTGAGCTATAGTAAATATGAATGTTTCTCATTGTTAGAGCCTTGTTCTTGAACACTTCTGCCTTGGTCGGTGCGCACCCCTCCTCTTTTCAATTTTTTGCTGACATGCAAGTCCTCCTAAGTGCTAAACTTATTACAACTCATCCGAAGACATTGTGCCGGTTTAACATGCTATTGCAATCATTGCCTGTGATTGGCTTGCCCTTAGATGTTAGACACCATATGAGTCTACAGCAATGAATGTCCCTCAGATTGAATATCCCTTTAAGCATTGTGTAGTTATTTATTACACTTTGGGTGGTGTATCAATACACCCAGTCACAACAAAGATACATCAGTCTTTCCTAACTCAGTTCCCGGAGAGGAAGGAAACCGCTCAGGGATTTCACCATGGGGCCAATGGTGACTTTAAAACAGTTACACACACAAGAAGCAGGCCTCATTTTGTTCCTAATTAAATTAAAAATTTCAAATTAAAATCTGCTGCTGATGAGGTGGGCCTCTCTGAGCTAGATCTATCTGAGCTGACTTCTGTGTTTGTATGTGTTAGATCAATAGAGGGTTATAGACAGCCAGGGCTTTCCCACGCAGTCAAATAGCCTCTGGGCTGCTGGGCAGATCTGTAGGGTGTGAGAGAACACAGAGGGCAGGGGAAACCTCACACTCAGCATCTTACTGTAACAATTTATGCCTATGGTGTATCTACTGTGTGTGTACGTACTGTGTATGTGTGTGTGTATAAACTGTGTGTGTGTATGTACTGTGAGTGTACTGTGTGTGTGTGTGTGTTTGTGTGTGTGCATGTGTGTACTGTGTGCGTGATGTATGTATATGGTGTGTATACTATGTAGGCACCTGATCTGTGCCATAAGGGATACTAGGTATCTACCACCCCACTACTACTATCAGATTAGGGAGGGCAATGTGGTCTTTGGTTCTGAAATTACCATCACCCACTAATTAACTTGTCATTTTTGCAGATTAAGTGTTTGAGCTAGTAATCTATCAATATTTATTGTTTACAAATTAGCTGTGACATATTCAATTAATATGCAGCACAACTTTGAATTTCACCCCGATCTCAATACCAAATGGTTTTGACCATTTGGACATTTTTAGTGAGCTTCTTCCCACTTTGGCCATGCAGTGCGCCTCGCAAAAGTGATTCCTCATTATGAAATTAACTTTACCCTGTATGTCAAAAAATTACCATATACACTGATTGTTTAAAGCAAAACTACCATAACTATTGCTGATGGTGAACCTGAACAATTAAAAAAGTATAGCTTACTTTTTCAATAGTGCATAGATACTAATAACCCAGCAAATGACAACTGTCACTCAACTAATAAAGCCTAATATTGCGCAAGCCATTTTAGCATTTGAACAGGCCGCCTACCTCGCACTCTTCAGAGCGGAGCTGGGCAAAGTGTGAGGTCTGACTAGGCTACTGATATTCCCTAGGTGTGTTTGGCATGCTAAATTACTAGGTATTTTCAGAAGGTAGAAAGAAAGAGCCCAAAACATTTCTTATTTGCGATACGCATCGTTTGAAACTATTTTCTGACCGATGCATGCTACATTTGGATCGGTATCTTAAACATTTGAATCAGGGACTGTATCAGTGAATCGTTACATCCCTAGCGACTAGGCATCAGGATTATGATAAACAGAGTAGCAGTAGTGCATATGATGATTGTATGTGTGTAGTGTGCGTGTGTATTGTCAGTATGAATGTGTCTGCGTTTTATGTGTGTGAGCAAATTAATTGTGTGTGTGTGTGTGTGTGTGTGTGTGTGTGTGTGTGTGTGACTGGGTGGAGTCCTGTGAGTGTGAATAGTCAGTGCAAAAATAATCCATTAAATAAAAGGGTCAATGCAGATAGTCAATTGAATAGATAGTCCATTAAGAGCATTGAAGCCAAAGGAAGTCGGTTAAGATGGCGTCTCATGGAGACATAACACAGTTTAAGCTACTCCAGGAACCCTCTTATTGAGTAACTCAAGTTGAAGTCCGACCAGGGTACTGCAGGCTGCCATTAGCAACTCAATTATCCTTATAACTCTTTCTGTGTGCGATTGAAAAATAGTCAGTTCAAGGACCATCTGGTGTAATAGAAACAATTATTGGCACCATGATTGTCTTGTAAGTTTGTTTTATTTATACAATGATTGACCACAGAGATTGCCATTTTTCTATTCAGTATAACGGGGGATCCTGTTTTCTGAAAATAATGCCTGCAGTACCGTGGTCTGCCTTGAACTTCCGTGGGGGCAGTCATTCTCCTCTGGTCTACAGCCTCAGAGCAAGTAATCGTCTTAACTTACGCATTGAAGCGTGCCCGCACTACAGTCCTACAGAAGTTTCTGAAGCGGTGCTCTCTCCCCACAATGAAGAGAGGTTTGTCAAAGTAAGGATGGTTCTCCCTCAGTTCCTCTTCCTGGACCTTGCTGCTCACACAATGATTACAACACATAGGTAACACAGGAAAAGAAGACATGATCATTTCATTATGTCCTTAAAATGCTGGGTAATTTGTCAAACAAATAATGGAGCAAACTTCAAAGGTTCAAGGGTGGAGCAAAGGACTTAAGTTGCTAAGAGTGGGAAGATATGAAACGGTTGCTAAGAGTGGGAAGATATGAAACGGTTGCTAAGAGTGGGAAGATATGAAACGGTTGCTAAGAGTGGGAAGATTTAAATGGTTGCTAAGAGTGGGAAGATATGAAATGGTTGCTAAGAGTGGGAAGATATGAAACGGTTGCTAAGAGTGGGAAGATATGAAATGGTTGCTAAGATTGGGAAGATATGAAACGGTTGCTAAGAGTGGGAAGATATGAAACGGTTGCTAAGAGTGGGAAGATATGAAATGGTTGTAGATTAATGATTGACTGTAAATTGGTGAGTGGTCTGTTCTGTGTTTCTTTACTGGGCACAACACCCTGTGTGCGCGTGTGTGTGTCTGTATGTGTGTGTGAGAGAGTTGTGTGTGTGTGTGTGCATGTGCGTGTGTATACCGCTTCATCTCGGCCTGCTCCTTCTTCTCCTGGATCATCTTGATCTCACTATCTTCTCGCTGGGCGTTACGATAACGCACTGTACTGGAATGCTACAAGGGAGAGGAAAGAAGGGTCAGGGTGTGTGTGAGTGTGTGACATTTTGCTATGTCTAGGGGTCCTAGCCTGACTACCTGCTCCATAACCTGATATAACTGTGTGTATGAGGCGTGAAAGTAAGAGTGAGTGGACCGGTGTTGAATGCATGTCCTAGGGTGGTAGTGTACTTACCTGGTGCCAGTGCGATCTCTGCTCTGACTCTCGCTAGTCGGCCAGCCAAAGCAGCATGCAATGTTCATGGTGACAAAATAATAATATGTACAAAAAGAAACAAAAGTGCATGCCATGACAAAAGGTAAGATGCCAATCACCCATACCACACCCACATACGTACACAAAGTCATTATTAGTGATGGGCACCAATATGGAACATGATATCAGTTTGCATTAATAACATTGCAACTGTGTGGACTTCCACGGCTTTGTGAACTCCAGACAACTTCTTGCTGATTGGGGCATGTGTGAATGTCCTGGTGGCCTAACCTACCCAACAATTTGAAGCCCATTGATGGCCAATCAGCAGGCAACTAAATATGCCTGCAGGAAAAGTAATGTATGCTCTTTTACAGAATAGTGTAGGTAAACAGCAAGTACACCGATATCACTGATCAAGTCTTACTGGCGCTCGCCAAGCATCTGGCCTTGGGCTGTTGCCCACTAGGGATGGGATGTGGAAATGTAAGTGTCCTGTTCAACTAAGCATTAAATACCTCCATTATTAACAATGTGTGTGTGTGTGTGTGTGTGTGTGTGTGTGTGTGTGTGTGTGTGTTTCTCACATCTTGTGTGAGTGTCTCCAGGGACTTTCCTCTGCTGATCCTCTGACTAGTGGAGCCATGTCTCAGAGACCTGGAGAGAGCACAGGGTCAAAGGTTAAGACATGGCTTTGAAATATACCATTGGTGTGAGATTGTGTGTGTGTATATGTGCATGGTGTACATGCTTGTCTGCTTTTGCATGCACATCAGTGTGCGTGTGTGTGTGTGTACCTGCGTTCTTGGCGTATATGGTGTTGGACACTGAGGATGGAGCGCTCTTTCAGTGGTTGGCCCTCAAAGGATCCACTCAGCATACGCTGTCTGGTACAAGCCCTGAAACACACAGAACAGGAGACACATTCACAGCACAGTGCAAATACACACAACATAGTCAAAATAGACCAAAAATAGATAGTGATGGGGCCTCGAAGTTAAAGAGAATGGATGGTAAGAGGAGGGTTGCCGGTTCGAATCCATGAACTGACAGGGAGAAATCTGCAGGGAGTGAGCTGGCACCTGGAGAGTTAACGACTTCAATATCCCATATACTTCATACTGCCATTGTGCCCTTGAACAAGGCACTTAAACGCTAAAAGCTACAGGGGCAGTCCCAGCCTGTGATGTGTGTTGTGTGTCAGGTTGGGTACTTTGACAGCGAAACATGAAGAATATCCATGCAACTACACCTCTCTTCCTCCCCTCAGCAGTCATACAGGCTATTCATCCAAAGCAGGCCCTATTCACATTATCATTCTATATTAGTTACTCTGGCGATTAGGACATCCTGTTTATGTGAGGTAATTGCAGAGTCATGTTCCAGAACCCAGCTAATGACTAACTGGACTTCAGTAGTGTGTGTCTGTGTGTTGCTTGTGAGTGTGTGAGAAGGAGCATGTGATTGAGAAAGATAGAGAGAGAGAGAGGGTGGGCGGGCCAGACGATACATGTGATGACTTCAGATGTAGTGTCTGTTTGGCAGCTTAGGAGAAAGAGAGGAAGGAACACACGCACACACATTAGTCTGGCTAATCTACCGCCGTGCCAGATGTTTAATCCTCCAATTACTAGATCACACAGGTGAATCTGTCAGGAGGGTGTGTGTGTCTGTGTGTGCGCGTGTGTGTGTGTGCCCCTGCGTGAGTACATGTGCTTGTGTATGTACAAGACCTGCGTTCTTGGCGTATATGGTGTTGGACACTGGGGATGGAGCGCTTTCAGCAGTTGGCCCTCAAAGTATCCACTCAGCATTAGCTGTTTGGTACAAGCCATGTGTGTACATGTTTGTGAAGGTAATGCATGCCAGAGAAATAATGGCAATGCTCTGCTGTGTTCCATTTGACTCAGAATTGTATTTGTAATATCAGCGGCTAAATCAGGCTTTTTAATTTGTGGGTCAGACGTACTACACGATTATACGATTTCTCTATAATGGCAATTGATACAGAAAACCAGTGGAAATACACAAAAACAATTTTTAACACTTTCTTTAAAGGTTGCATACATTAAGCAATTATTATCAGCATAGATTAAGCATTCACAGCATATTCATGAAGGTGTAATTAACATTGATAAATACCTTTAAAGGAATGTCTCAATCAACAGATTTCTATGAAGGTTGAATATTGAGAAACATTAACAGGAATTTAAGTTCTAAAAATAGTCTGTCTAGGAAATCAGGCACTTCCAAAATGAAACATTGGTTCACAAAAATATTGTTCTCATATATTAATGTTATTTAACATTGAAAATCATAGAAATGTGCCATTTTGAGGCCAGTAACTCACACATTTAACATTTAGGTTGTTATTACGAAGTATTTGGTGATGTTCTATAATTTCATGTCTATTGACTGCGGTGGAGGCTCCTCAGAGGAGGAAGGGAGAACAATCCTACTCAGTAAAACATAAAAACGTTATCCTTTTTAGATGAAACTATACTATATTGTATTTATTTTTCATTTTTTTTATTTCACCTTTATTGAACCAGGTAGGCCAGTTAAGAACAAGTTCTCATTTACAACTGTGACCTGGCCAAGATAAAGCAAAGCAGTGAGACAAAAACAACAACACAGAGATACACATGGGAAAAACAAACGTACAGTCAATAACGCAATAGAAAAAATCTGTATACAGAGTGTGCAAATGAAGTAAGGAGGTAAGGCAATAAATAGGCCAACTGGTGTACAAAAGAACAGAAAAACAAAAACAAATATGGGGATGAGGTAGGTAGTTGGTCGGATGGTCTATTTACAAATGGGCTGTGTACAGCTGCAACGATCGGTAAGCTGCTCTGACAGCTGACGCTAAAAGTTAGTGAGGGAGATATGTCGCCAACTTCAGTGATTTTTGCAATTCGTTCCAGTCATTGGCAGCAGCGAACTGGAAGGAAAGGCAGCCAAAGGAGGAGTTGGCTTTGGAGATGACCAGTGAAATATACCTGCTGGAGCGCGTACTATGGGTGGGTGTTGCTATGGTGACCAGTGAGCTGAGACAAGGCGGGGCTTTACCTAGCAAAGACTTATAGATGACCTGGAGCCAGTGGGTTTGGCGACGAATATGTAGCGAGGACCAGCCAACGACAGTGTACAGTTCGCAGTGGTGGGTAGTATATGGGGCTTTGGTGACTAAACGGATGGCACTGTGATAGACTGCATCCAATTTGCTAAGTAGAATGTTGGAGGCTATTTTGTAAATGACATTGCCGAAGTCGAGGATCGGTAGGATAGTCAGTTTTACGAGGGTATGTTTGGAAGCATGAGTGAAAGAGGCTTTGTTGCGAAATAGGAAGCCAATTCTAGATTTATCTTTGGATTGGAGATGCTTAATGTGAGTCTGGAAGGAGAGTTTACAGTCTAGCCAAACACCTAGGTATTTGTAGTTGTCCACATATTCTAAGTCAGAACCGTCCAGAGTAGTGATGCAAGTCGTGCGGGTGGGTAGCGATTGGTTGCATTGAAAAGCAGTTGGAGCCACGGAAGGAGTGTTGTATGGAGTTGAAGCTTGTGTTTGTTAACACAGTGTCCAAAGAAGGGCCAGATGTACACAGAATGGTGTCGTCTGCGTAGAGGTGGATCCGAGAATCACCCGCAAAAAGAGCAACATCATTGATATATACAGGGAAAAGAGTCGGTCCGAGAATTGAACTCTGTGGCACCCCCATAGAGACTGCCAGAGGTGCGGACAACAGGCCCTCCAATTTGACACACTGAACTCAATCTGAGAAGTAGTTAGTGAACCAGGCGAGGCAGTCTTTAAGAATACAGTGATTGACAGAGTCGAAGGTCGATGAAGACGGCTGCACAGTACTGTCTTTTATCAATGGCGGTTATGATATCGTTTAGGACCTTGAGCGCGGCTGAGGTTCACCCGTGACCTGCTCGGAAACCAGATTGCTTAGTGGAGAAGGTATGGTGGGATTGTTCACTTGGCTTTCGAAGTCTTTAGAAAGGCAGGGTAGGATAGATATAGGTCTGCAGCAATTTGGGTCTAGTGTCACCCCCTTTGAAGAGGGGGATGACCGCGTCAGCTTTCCAATCTTTAGGAATCTCGGCCGATACAAAAGAGAGGTTGAACAGGATAGTAAAAGGGGTTGCAATAATGGTGGCGGATCATTTTAGAAAGAGAGGGTCCAGATTGTCTAGCTCAGCTGATATGTACGGGTCCAGAATTTGCAGCTCTTTCAGAACATCAGCTGTCTAGATTCGGGTGAAGGAGAAGCGGGATGGGGGGGTTTGGGCCAGTTGCTGCAGAGCTGTTGGCCGGGGTTGGGGTAGCCAGGTGGAAAGCATCGCCAGCCGTAGAGAAATGCTTATTGAAATTCTCGATTATCGTTAAATATATTTACCTGTCACCAAATAACTGATTAAAACACACTGTTTTGATTGCAATGAAGGTCTACAGTAGCCTCATCAACACTCTTTGGGGTAGCACCATGCTGTAGGTTGAGGACAGCTATTTTCCATCCTCCTTTGGGTACATTGTCTACAATACAAAACCTAGGAGGCTCATGGTTCCCACCCCCTTCCATAGACTTAATTATGATGACTTCTGGAGGACATCCTCCTACCTATCAGAGCTCTTGCAGCATGAACTGACAAATGATCAGAGATTGAATTTAATACTGAAAGCATAAGCTACAGCTAGCTAGTACTGCAGTGCATGAAATGTGGTGAATAGTTGACTCAAAGAGAGAGAAAGACAATAGTTTAACTGTTTTGATTAGCATCATTTCTTAAACATGTAGGAGAAGCAGCAGACAGAGTGAGCTAGATATATTTCATAAAAAAAATGTTATTTTCACTTACTTAGCTAGCTAATGCAGCTAGCTAATTTAGCCTACTCAAACACACTGCAAAAAAAAAGAGAGGAATGTTATTTATGTTAGCTAGCTGGCGAAGGCTATCCAACACTGGAACTCTTCCAAGTCAAGGTAAGCTATTGGTTTTATTAATTTCTTGCCGCCTGGGCCCAACGGTGTAACTGCTAAACTGCTTGCTGTACAATTTACTGCGTGATTGTCTCGGGGTAACTAACGCATTAAGCCTGACTTGCAGTCGTCATTCCAATTCATCCCAAAGGTGTTGGATGGGGTTGAGGTCAGAGCTCTGTGCAGGCCAGTCAAGTTCTTCCACACCCATCTCGACAAACAATTTCTCTATGGCTTTGTGCACAGGGGCATTGACATGCTGAAACGGGAAAGGGCCTTCCCCAAAGTGTTGCCACAAAGTTGGAAGCACAGAATTGTCTAAAATGCATTGTATGCTGCAGCGTTATGATTTCCCTTCACTGGAGCTAAGAGGCCAAGCCGAAACCATGAAAAACAGCCCCAGACCATTATTCCCTCTCCACCAAACTTTACAGTTGGCATTATGCATTCGAGCAGGTAGCGTTCTCCTGGCATCCACCAAACCCAGATTAATCCGTCCAACTGCCAGATTGTGAAGCATGATTCATCACCCCAGAGAACATGTTTCTACTGATGGCAAGCTTTACACATCTCCAGCCGACGCCTGGCTGATCTTAGGTTTGTGTGCGGCTGCTAGGCCATGGAAACCAATTTCATGAAGCTCGCAAAGAACTGTTCTTGTGCTGGCGTTGCTTCCAGAGGCAGTTTGGAACTCAGTAGTTTGTTTTGTGAGCCTGCGTCACCTAGCACTTTGTGGCTGACCCGTTGTTGTTTCTAGACGTTTCCACTTCACAATAACAGCACTTACAGTTGAAGTCGGAAGTTTACATACACCTTAGCCAAATACATTTCAACTCAGTTTTTCAAAACTCCTGACATTTAATCCTCATAAAAAGTGCCTGTCTTAGGTGAGTTAGGATCACCACTTTATTTTAAGAATGTGAAATGTCAAAATAATAGTAGACATAATGATTTATTTCAGCTTTTAATTCTTTCATCACATTCCCTGTGGGTCAGATGTTTACATACACTCAATTAGTATTTTGTAGCATTGCCTTTAAATTGTTTAACTTGGGTCAAATGTTTCGGGTAGCCTTCCACAAGCTTCCCACAGTAAGTTGGGGGAATTTTGGCCCATTCCTCCTGACAGAACTGGTGTAACTGAGTCAGGTTTGTTGGCCTCCTTGCTCGCACATGCTTTTTCAGTTCTACCTACACATTTTCGATTGGACTTGAGGCCAGGGCTTTGTGATGGCCACTCCAATACCTTGACTTTGTTGTCCTTAGGCCATTTTGCCACAACTTTGGAAGTATGCTTGGGGTCATTGTCTAATTGGAAGACCCATTTGCGACCAAGCTTTAACTTCCTGAATGATGTCTTAAGATGTTGCTTCAATATATCCACATCATTTTCCTACCTCATGATGCCATCTATTTTGTGAAGTGCACCAGTCCCTCCTGCAGCAAAGCACCCTCACCACATGATGCTCCCACCCCTGTGAGTCAAGGTTGGGATGATGTTCTTCGGCTTGCAAGCCTCCCCCTTTTTCCTCCAAATGGTCATAATGATGGTCATTATGGCCAAACAGTTATATTTTTGTTTCAACAGACCAGAGGATATTTCTCCAAAAAGTAAGATCTTTGTCTCCATGTGCAGTTGCGAACCATAGTCTTTAGAGCAGTCGCTTCTTCCTTGCTGAGCGGCCTTTCAGGTTATGTCGATATAGGACTCATTTTACTGTGGATATAGATACTTTTGTACGTGTTTTCTCCAGCATATTCACAAGGTCCTTTGCTGTTGTTCTGGGATTGATTTGCACTTTTTGCAACAAAGTACGTTCATCTCTAGGAGACATAACGTGTCACCTTCCTGAGCGGTATGACGGCTGTGTGGTTCCATTGTGTTTATACTTGCATACTATTGTTTGTACAGATGAACGTGGTACCTTCATGCGTTTGGAAATTGCTCCCAAGGATGAACCAGACTTGTGGAGGTCCACAATTTCTTTTCTGAGGTCTTGGCTGATTTCCTTTGATTTTCCCATGATGTCAAGCAAAGAGGCATTGAGTTTGAAGGCAGACCTTGAAATACATCCACAGGTACACCTCCAATTCACTGAAATTATGTCAATTAGCCTATCAGAAGCTTCTAAAGCCATAAATACATTTTCTGGAATTTTCCAAGTGGTTTAAAGGCACAGTCAACTTTGTGTATGTAAACTTCTGACCCACTGAAATTGTGATACAGTGAATTATAAGTTAAATAATCTCTCTGTAAACAATTGTTGGAAAAAATACTTGTGTCATACACAAAGAAGATGTCCTAACTGACTTGCCAAAACTATAGTTTGTTAACAATACACTTGTGGAGTGGTTGAAAAATGAGTTTTAATGACTCCAACCTAAGTGTATGTAAACTTCCGACTTCAACTGTACAGTTGACCAGCACAGCTCTAGCTGAGCAAAACTTTTTACGAACTGACTTGTTGGAAAGGTGGCATACTATGACGGTGCCACCTTGAATATCACTGAGCTCTTCATGAAAATCATTCTACTGCCTATGTTTGTCTATGGAGATTTCATGGCTGTGTGTTCGATTTTATACACCTGTCAGCAACAGGTGTGGCTGAAATAGCCGAATCCACTCATTTGAAGAGGTGTCCACATACTTGTTTTATATATAGTGTATGTTGACTATGACTTTAGAAAATTTGGTGACAACGATGTAGGCTGTGTATAGCGGTTAGCTGTTTCACAGACCACTGCACTGATGTTCACAAGCAAAGGGAAAAGGTTAGAGGAGGGGGAGAGCACGTAGATGTGAGAAGGAATTATACAATGAGCAAAGTGATGATGCTGTTTGTATGTGGCTGCTATGAAAGTGAACTGTGTGTGCAGGGGTATATTCATTCAGTTGATTCTGTTGAAAAACGTTTCTTAAACGGAAGTAAACGGAACGAAATGGGGACAGACCTACCTGAATTTGTCCAATAGAAACTCTTGTTTTGGAATATGAATGAAAGTCATCCAATATGCTGTAATAGAAATAAGGCAATGCTCATAGTGATGAACAAAACCGGAAATTGCTTCTCTGTGACATTTTCAGCTATCTACAGTGTCTTGCAAATGTATTCAGACCCATTGGATTTATTCACATTTTATTGTGTTACAAAGTGGGAAAAAATTTGATTTATTTGTCATTTTTTGTCAACATCTACACAAAACATTCTGTAATGTCAAAGAAAAATGTGTTTCGTTTAAAAAAAATGTATATATTTCTTTAGAAATAAAATATAGTCATTGCATAAGTATTCAGCTCACTTAGAAACACCTTTGGCAGCAATTACAGCTGTGAGTCTTCTTGGGTAAGTATCTAATATGCTGACCACAACGCTCACATCGCGTGCGCGAGCGTTGCAAAATAAATGTACACATACATGTATTGTTGTAAACACTATTTCAGATGCAGCATGGTTGGCTGCTTAGCTAGCATTGCTAATGTTAGCACCAAAGATACAGACTTCAATCACGAGAGACTAGGATTCCATAGAGATTTGCCATTCAATATCATATAAATGTTGTGTTCTAACAAGCATACATGTTGTTTGGACTGTTGTTTAAGACAGTCGCTAAGATGAAACTTGGTTGTTATAACTGTCATCAAGTCAAAGGGTGTCAACGCTGAAGAATCTCAAATATAACATGTTTTGGTTACTACATGATTCCATGTGTTATTTCATAGTCATGATGTCTTCACTATTATTCTACAATGTAGAAAATAGTCAAAATAAAGAAAAACCCTGGAATGAGGAGGTGTGTCCACACTTTTGCTGCTGTATACAAACAGCACAATAACTGGTATTAAGTGGTGGAATTGTCCTTGAATGTACATTCATAACGCATCTATTTCGTTAGTGACAATTCCTGGAAATTACACAACTTTTTTCAAGTAAACCATTGAGGTTGAGAGGGTTCAGCACTTCTGTAAATGCACATATAAAAACCTATTTAAGGTATATTCGTCCGATTCAATTTGTTCATTTATGTTTCTAATTTGTTCTTATTCTTTTCTTTCAGAAGCAGAAAGATTGAATTGATCAAGGCTTCAATTAACAAAGGGCATTAAAGACCATCATTAACAGTCTCCAAAATGATATCAAGGAAGAGAAAAAAAAATCACAACAGTCCACCCTCTGCAAAATGATGGACGTTGCTGGCACAGGGGCACTGAGTGTCCTTGGATATAGCAAGGTGAATGTTGATGCTTCCAGAACTACACAGTCTATCAGTCACGCACTTAAGACTTGGAACTGAATGGTAGGAAAATAAGAACATACATTTGGTATGACCTAACTGCCACAGTAGATCTGATGCTTCTGTCAAATAAACAGAATGACTTGTGGTGTCAGTGATGTGGCTATGAATCAATCATTCTTACCGGAGGATTTTGTTGATAGTAGTTTCCTTCTCCAGGAGGTTGCGAGCTCTGATGCTGAATATTGACCTGCGGAGCTTTGTAGAACAGATGTTGCAGACTAATTCTTTGAGAAATTTGAAAAGTGTTATCAAATACAAACACATTTCATCTAGCAGCAAGCAAACATCCCCATATCGTATTGATCGCCCGCCAACCGTCAGATAAAATGTTGTGTTATCACTACGGTAAACATCTGTTTTTGTTTGTGTGTGTATGAGAGGCAGAAAGATTGTGTGTACCTTCTGGCTTAAGGTCAATGTACTTGTTGTGAAGCGTGGTGGAGTGTGTATGCCTGCGTGCATATGTGTGTATGTGAGAGAGAGAGAGACAGTGTGTGTGTGTGTGTACCTTCTGGCTTCTGGTTGATGTTTTAGTTGTGGATTGTTGGAGTGTGTGTTTGTGCGTCTGCGTCTGTGTGTCTGCGTGCGCGTGTGTATACCTTCTGGTCGATGTATTTGTTGTCTTCTATGGCGGATCGCTTGGAATGGTCACAGGAAGAGGAGGATGCAGAAGGAAGGCGGCGGAACAGACAGCTGGTGTCCTGCTGCTGCCGATCGATGAACTGCTTCATGAAACTCTCCCTGTCACACACACAGAAACACATTCCGACTGACTGATTATTGTGACAAAGTGATGGGCTGGTGAGAGAGGGAGGTCTTCGAGAGCGTAGGGCTGTGCACTAATCAGCTTCTTAAACATGAAATGTATTACTGTATCATCGTATTGCATCATCCTAAAAGGGTTACAGTTCAGTATTCCAACCTGTAGAAACAAGGCTTCTACTATGAGGAAATGCCCTAATTATAGTCCTATACAGGGTGGCTGCTAGCTGCTATTATTGTGGATTGAAAACCTACCAAGAGGTTTTGGGGTAATACAGTATTTCAGAGAAACTGCAGAGAAAAAATTGGAGTGTGTTGGGGGCTATCTTAAACCAACACTGCCCTTTTCTGAGGGAGAGTGACATGGCAAACGAGAAGGATTGCATTATCGACAAGAAACGTGCAAGTAAGCATTTCATTGGACGATGTGTATCCCGTACATACAACTAATAAAACTTGAAACTATTGTTAAACTATAAAGAAGTTGTTGACCTGAACCCAGGTCAGAGAAGTTCTGTCCTTTGTTGTGTCCCCTGATGGATCCCAGTTAGGGTACCTGATTCTGGGCACAGTGAAATCAGAAGGCAGCTTGGAGATCTTGACCATCTGGGGCCGATTAGGAAACTTCTCAAAGATCCTTAGACGTAGGGGCAGCTTCTCTTTGGTATCTGCGTTCGCCTCACTTTGCTTCAGCTACAGAAAGAGAGAGAATGGAAATAAGATTTAGGGACAGAGAGGGGAAATAAGTAGACTTGGCATAAGGATAGAGAGAAGGAAAGTGGTCTGCAAAGAGGGAGAGAGTAGACTCAGCTACAGAGAGAGACTGACATCTCATTCAGCTCAGAAGAGAGAGATAGTGGAGAGAGAGATAGTGACTTTGCGGTAAAGGGAGAATGGGATGCGGGACACTTCACTTTGCCATACAGAGAGAGGACCACACTTCACTTTGCCATACAGAGAGAGGACCACACTTCACTTTGCCATACAGAGAGAGGAACACACTTCACTTTGCCATACAGAGAGAGGAACACACTTCACTTTGCCATACAGAGAGAGGAACACACTTCACTTTGCCATACAGAGAGACGAACCCACTTCACTTTGCCATACAGAGAGAGGAACCCACTTCACTTTGCCATACAGAGAGAGGAACCCACTTCACTTTGCCATACAGAGAGAGGAACCCACTTCACTTTGCCATACAGAGAGAGGAACACACTTCACTTTGCCATACAGAGAGAGGAACACACTTCACTTTGCCATACAGAGAGAGGAACCCACTTCACTTTGCCATACAGAGAGAGGAACCCACTTCACTTTGCCATACAGAGAGAGGAACACACTTCACTTTGCCATACAGAGAGAGGAACACACTTCACTTTACCATACAGAGAGAGGAACACACTTCACTTTGCCATACAGAGAGAGGAACACACTTCACTTTGCCATACAGAGAGAGGAACACACTTCACTTTGCCATACAGAGAGAGGAACACACTTCACTTTGCCATACAGAGAGAGGAACACACTTCACTTTGCCATACAGAGAGAGGAACACACTTCACTTGGAGAGAAGGATGGAGTGAGAGAAGGAAAGAGTGGATTTAGCTGCGGAGAAGAAGAGTAGACTCACAGCTACAGAGAGAGAGAGACTGACATCTCATGTAGCTCAGGAGAGAGGGATAGTGACTTTGCAGTAAAAGGAGAGAGGGATACAGTACACTTTAATTTGCCATAGAGAGACAGAGAAATATACTTCACTCTGAGAGGATTTCCACGTTCTTATAGCTATTGTTGGTTTAGAGAAATGGTATGGTAGTTTCCACAACAGTTGAGAAATACAATGATCCATGGGTAAGACAAAGGTGAGGGATGGGAACATACATGTCTGGCTCTAGAGAGTGCTTTTAATCCAGGACTTAATCTGTGTTTGAAAACCAGCCTACTGTGTAAATGTTACTAAAATCTTTGGTTCTCACAGACAGACCAGTGTTCCAGTAGGCTTTTCCTAACAGCTAGTCCCTGACTTGTCTCCTATAACGACAGGTCCCAGATCAGGTCTTAGGTGACAATGCACCATATATCTTCCATCCCCATGTCCCATTCAAGCCTTTTCAGGTGACTGATTTTAGATTATATAAAACAATATCAAATGCATTTCCTATCTCTATATTGTATTTTACACTAAATCTGTATTTTATACTTCTACAATAATGTATGAACTCACATCATGTTTGGCAACTAGTAAGCGCCATTAATACAATACAGTGAGAAGTGACATACTTTCACATTACTTTCATTAACTTGTATTAGCATATTATGGTCAAGATCATTGGTTGAAAAAGGAAAGATTACATTTAGGTAGAGAATGGATGTATCAAATGGATGGTTGGGACTTCTGGAGACAGATTAAGTTCCCTCAGACACTGATCTAAGGGCAATGTTGTATAAGGTCCTGATTGGGGGAGCGTAAACTGATCATAGATCTGTGGTTTGGGGCAGTTTCTACCAAGAGTGGAATATATCTGTGGTGTCAGGGTGCAGTTGTACAGTTCTGCCTGTAGATGGGAGCCACACTCTTGCAGTCACACACACAATACTTCTACAGCTTGGTGGTGTTCAACTTTGATGAAGTGGGTTTTGGTTTGGGGCTGAGAGTACGCACACACACACACGCACGCACGCACGCACGCACACACGCACGCGCGCACACACACACACACACGCACACACGCACACACACCACATGCACGCACTCCTACAAACCAATCTGTGAAAACCTACTTACGTTTGAAAAAAGAAGAATGAAGGAAGCAATGAAAAGGAAAAAGAAAAACAGATTACATTGGAAAGGCTTATGCAAGAAGCCAAACTGAACAAAATATGTATGAACACACAAGCCTGCACAAGGAAGGACAGACCAGCCAAATAAAAAAACATTACAAATGAATGGGGGAAATTATATCAATAGAAATTCATTTAATTCCATAAGAGAGAAGCTGACTGATAAAAAAATCCATGAGCGAAATTCTTCTGTCTGGGAGACTGGAGGTCCAGCAAGTTTGGTTGGATGGTGAATGAGCGCATATCATTCTGGGCATAAAAACAGCATCCACCACTGTCTCATTTGTGTGTGTGTGTGTGTGTGTGCATATCTGTTTGTCGGTCAATCAAACAGAAAGAGCCCCAGGTATAAAAATAGAGGAAAATGTAATGGAAATCTGTCTATCCACTCCTTCTGCCCGATTTGAACTTGGTACTGTAAAATGTCTGTTTTGCTTTAGCCATGCGGTTATTGCAGAATTTGTAAGAAAGAAAAAAATGTCATGCAATGATAATTATTGCGCACACACACACACACACACACACACACACACACACACACACACACACACACACACACACACAGACACACACACACACACACACACACACATTTAATTCACAATAAGACTACCAGAAGGTAAAGAGAGATAAAGACAGACTGAGGAAGTATTCCGATCCTCACGTTCATTGGTGTTTGGTGGAACTACCTGGTTTTGCATGGACCTAAGATAGGTTATCTTAGTCGGATGGAAGCTTATGGGGCTGGGAGCATAGAATTACATATTAAAATGAATTAGGATCTCTGTGGCTCGCAGTGTTTGAGCTAAAAGGGAATACCATTGATCCCTCTCATCAATACCTTGTCAAGAAAACAGGGGTGGCTCCATACCTTCTCACTGTGCTACAGCCTGTACTGTACTGTAGTGCACCTTTTGTAGAGTTTGCTCTCGTGAGGAGTGAAAATGGAATATGTTATTGGCAAAAGGCCAGAATCAATGGCACCAACTACACAGACAATCACACACACAGTTGAGACAATTCATTGGTTGATTGATTGACCTATTACTTGTGTAAATTCTGCCATATGTCACAAATCAATGTTCCAAGATTGCTAAATTCTGTGACATGAGAACATACACTGCATGACCAAAAGTATGTGCACACCTGCTGATCGTAACATCTTATTTCAAATTCATTGGCATTAATATGGAGTTGGTCCCTACTTTGCTGCTATAACAGCTTCCACTCATCTGGGAAGGCTTTCCACTAGATGTTGGAACATTACAGCGGGGACTTGCTTCCATTCAGCCAAAAGAGCATTAGTGAGGTTGGGCACTGATGTTGGGTATTTAGGCCTGGCTCGCAGTCAGCGTTCCAATACATCCCAAAGGTGTTCGTTGGGGTTGAGGTCAGGGCTCTGTGCAGACCAGTCAAGTTCTTCCACACCGATCTCGACATTTCTGTATGGATCTCGCTTTGTGAGGCAATTGTCATGCTGAAACTTGTTGGAAAGGCATCATCTTATGAAAATGCCATGTTGACGTCACTGAGCTCTTCAATAAGGTTATTCTACTGTCTATGTTTCTCTATGGAGATTGCATGGCTGTGAGCTCAATTTTATACACCTGTCAGCAACGAGTGTGGCTGAAATAGCCAAATCCACTAATTTGAAGGGATGTCCACATACTTGGGTATATACAGTGGGGAGAACAAGTATTTGATACACTGCCAATTTTGCAGGTTTTCCTACTTACAAAGCATGTAGAGGTCTGTAATTTTTGTCATAGGTACACTTCAACTGTGAGAGATGGAATCTAAAACAAACATCCAGAAAATCACATTGTATGATTTTTAAGTAATTAATTTGCATTTTATTGCATGACATAAGTATTTGATCACCTACCAACCAGTAAGAATTCCGGATCTCACAGACCTGTTCGTTTTTCTTTAAGAAGCCCTCCTGTTCTCCACTAATTACCTGTATTAACTGCACCTATTTGAACTCATTACCTGTATAAAAGACACCTGTCCACACACTCAATCAAACAGACTCCAACCTCCCCACTTTGGCCAAGAACAGAGAGCTGTGTAAGGACATCAGGGATAAAACTGTAGACCTTCACAATGCTGGGATGGGCTACAGGACAATAGGCAAGCAGCTTGGTGAGAAGGCAACAACTGTTGGCGCAATTATAAAAAAATGGTAGAAGTTCAAGATAATGGTCAATCACCCTCGGTCTGGGGCTCCATGCAAGATCTCACCTCGTGGGGCATCAATGATCATGAGGAAGGTGAGGGATCAGCCCAGAACTACACGGCAGGACCTGGTCAATGACCTGAAGAGAGCTGGCACCACAGTCTCAAAGAAAACCATTAGTAACACACTACGCCATCATGGATTAAAATCCTGCAGCGCACGCAAGGTCCCCCTGCTCAAGCCAGCGCATGACCAGGCCCGTCTGAAGTTTGCCAATGACCATCTGGATGATCCAGAGGAGGAATGGGAGAAGGTCATGTGGTCTCACGAGCCAAAAATATAGCTTTTTGGTCTAAACTCCACTCGCCGTGTTTGGAGGAAGAAGAAGGATGAGTACAACCCCAAGAGCACCATCCCAACTGTGAAGCATGGAGGTGGAAACATCATTCTTTGGGCATGCTTTTCTGCAAAAGGGACAGCACGACTGCACTGTATTGAGGGGAGGATGGATGGGGCCATGTATCGCGAGATCTTGGCCAACAACCTCCTTCCCTCAGTAAGAGCATTGAAGATGGGTCATGGCTGGGTCTTCCAGCATGCAAACGACCCAAAACCCACAGCCAAGGGTAACTAAGGAGTGGCTCCGTAAGAAGCATCTCAAGGTCCTGGAGTGGCCTAGCCAGTCTCCAGACCTGAACCCAATAGAAAATCTTTGGAGGGAGCTGAAAGTCCATATTGCCCAGCGACAGCCCCGAACCCTGAAGGATCTGGAGAAGGTATGCATGGAGTGGGCCAAAATCCCTGCTGCAGTGTGTGCAAACCTGGTCAAAAACTACAGGAAACGTATGATCTCTGTAATTGCCAACAAAGGTTTCTGTACTAAATATTAAGTTCTGCTTTTCTGATGTATCAAATACTTATCAAATACTTATGTCATGCAATAAAATGCAAATTAATTACTTAAAAATCATACAATGTGATTTTCTAGATTTTTGTTTTAGATTCTGTCTCTCACGGTTGAAGTGTACCCATGATAAAAATGACAGACCTCTACATGCTTTGTAAGTAGGAAAACCTGCAAAATCAGCAGTGTATCAAATACTTGTTCTCCCCACTGTATATAGTGTAATTCAACCTCACGTCACTCTAGGGTTGTTCAGCAAACTTCTAAAAGTGGTTGAGTTTACTAAGAGAAACTTACAGAAATGCTGCAGTATACTGTAACAGTACAGTACATTTTTGTGCATACACACAGATACACACACAAGCATGCACAGACATACACAAGTGAACGTGCACACGCACATACACACTGTGTATTGTTAAAAATGGGGTTAGTTTGGAGCTCCCTGGTCCCACAGACTTAATCAATGAGCCAAGCTCAGTGGGACGTACAGAACATTTATGGCTCGACACCCCTCTCTGCTCTAGCTTCCCATTACTGATACAGGAACAATTTCTCTAACTTTCTTCCTCTTTATATCCCCATCCCTCACTCTCTATTCAATATAAGGGCCTTATTGGCATGGGAAACACATGTTAACATTGCCAAAGCAAGGGAAATAGTTAATAAACAAAAGTAAAATAAACAAAAATGAACAGTAAACATTGCACTCACAAAATGTCCAAAATAATAAAGATATTGCACATGTAAAATTATGTGCAAATAGTTAAAGTAAACATAAATATGGGTTGTATTTACGATGGTGTTTGTTCTTCACTGGTTGCCCTTTTCTTGTGCCAACAGGTCACAAATATTGCTTCTGTGATGGCACACTGTGGTACTTCCTCAATAGATTTGAGGGTTTATTAAAATGGGGTTTATTTTCAAATATGTGGGGGAAATATGTGTCTCTAATATGGTCATACATTTGGCAAAAGGTTAGGAAGTGCAGCTCAGTTTCCACCTCATAGCCCGTCTTCTCCATTCTGCCTATGGCGGCCTTTATCAATAGCAAGGTTATGCACACTGTACATAGTCAAAGCTGTCTTTAAGTTTGGGGCAGTCACAGTGGTCAGGTATTCTGCCTTGTACTCTCTGTTTAGGGCCAAATAGCATTCTAGTTTGGTCAGTTGTTTTGTTAATTCTTTCCAATGTGCCAAGTAATTCTCTTCTTGTTTTCTCATGATTTGGTTGGGTCTAATTCTGTTGCTATCCTGGGGCTCTGTGAGGTGTGTTTGTGTTTCTGAACAGAGCACCAGGACCAGCTTGCTTAGGGCACCATTCTCCAGGTTCATCTCTCTGTAGGTGATGGCTTTGTTATGGAAGGTTTGGGAATCGCTTTCTTTTAGGCGGTTGTAGAATTGAATGTCTCTTTTCTGGATTTTGATAATTAGAGGGTATTGGCCTAATTCTGCTCTGCATGCATTATTTGGTGTTTACGTTGTACACTGAGGATATTTCTTTGCAGAATTCTGTATGCAGAGTCTCAATTTAATGTTTGCCCCATTTTGTGAATTTTTGGGCAATGGGTTCTATAACTGATTAAAGTATTTTTAGCCAGATCCTACTGTAATGGGTTTGTCAAATGTTATGTTCCTTTGATGGCATAGAAGGCCTTTCTGCCTTGTTCACAGCTTTGTGGAAGTTACCTGTGGCTCTGATGTTTAGGTTGAGGTATGTATAGTTTTTTTGTGTGCTCAAGAGCAATGGTGTCTAGATGGAATTTGTATTTGTGTCCTGGCAACTGGAACTTTATTAGAACACCATTTTTGTCTTACTGTGCTGAAGATCTAGGTGTTGCTGTAGGCCCTACGTGGTTGGGGACAGAAGCACCAGATCATCAGCAAACAGTCGACATTTCACTTCAGATTCTAGTAGGGTGAGTCCCGGGGGCTGCAGACTGTTCCGGTGCCCCGGCCAATTTGTTGATATATATGTTGAAGAAGGTGGGGCTTAAGCTGCATCCCTGTCTCACCTCACGGTCCTGCGGGAAGAAATGTGTGCGTTTTTTTCCAATTTTGTGTACATGGATTTTATACTGTTGTATGTTTTCCCCCCAACACCACTTTCCATCAATCTGTATAGCAGACCCTCATGCCAAATTGAGTTGAGATATTTTGCCTTTGTTTTGGTTTGTTTGTCAATTAGGGTGTGCAGGGTGAATACATGGTCTGTCATATGGTAATTTGGTAAAAAGTCTATTTGTTTTCACTGAGGAAATGTACGAGTCTGCTGTTAATGACAATGAAGAGGATTTTCCCAAGGTTGACACATATCTCACGGTAGTTATTGGGGTAAAATTTGTCAACATTTCTGTGGATTGGGGGGAGCATCAGTCATTGGTTCGAAATATTGGCGCCAGAGCCAAGGATGATGTTAAAGAGTTTAAGTATAGCCACTCTATCTCTCTGTCTCACTCTCATTTCTGCCCACCCCCTAATCTATGCCTAACTTTTATAGAGAGAGAGAGATCCAACATGCAGGCACTTCATTTCACCTCGGGACAACACAATTAGAGTTATGATATCATAGAGAGAGTTTTATGAGTTATCCAACTTGAGTACAGTGTTTTCTGTATACAGTGAAATGGACCGACAATATAGGGTCTTTTCTTCTTGGAGGACCACTTGCATTACAACTAGCACTTGGAAAAGGACTAAATTAGTGTCAGCCCACAGACCTGACAATCACTAGTCTAGGAATGGCCTGTAAGTAAGATGGCAAAATGGGGAAAGTAATGTACAGTGTCATACCATCTTGATCCAAATCTAGAAAACATAGATTGCGTCGCTGGCTTGGGTATCAATACTGTAATGTATTTGAGTGCTGTCAGAGGTTTGAATCCCACGTATAGGTAAACAGAGGTTCAAATGTACATATAGGTTTTAGCAAACAGTAAATCCCTACCTGCTAATGTAATGGACCTTCTGCTTGATCAATACCTGCAATCGATAACATACAAAATGTCCTGACTACTTTCCCTGGCTCAGGTGGAGAGCACACACACCAGCACAATCCACTGTATATCGATTGCTGGCATTACATGATCTCAACCTATGGAGTAATCCAACATGGGAAAATAAGGGGGGAACGTGTGGGGGCTTGTATAGACTGACGAGTTTCAGAAGAAAGGTCTTTGTTTCTGGCCATTTTGAGCCTGTAATCGAACACACAAATGCTGATGCAATTTGCTTTACTTTCAAAAACAAGGACATTTCTAAGTGACCACAAACTTTTGAACGGTAGTGTACATTATATTCCAAATTATTTTTCCCTAACCCTTACCCCTAAACCTAACCCCTAACCTCTACCCTAATCCTGACCCTAATTGTAACTCTAACCATAAACCTAACCCCTAATCCACGAGGGACAAGGCAATTTTAGGATCTCAGACTGGCCAATAAAAATAAAAGATTTAAGATGGGAAAAATAACAGATACTGGACAGAGGAAGATTGGAAAAGATTGGATTGGAGGTGTTCGGATCGCCAAGAAAAACATTTGTGACACTGAAAAAATGAAAAGATGCTGGAGGAGTGCTTGATGCCATCTGTCAAGCATGGTGGAGGCAATGTGATGGTCTGGGGGTGCTTTGGTGGTGGTAAAGTGGTAGATTTGTACAGGGTAGAAGGGATCTTGAAGAAGGAAGGCTATCAGTCCATTTTGCAACGCCATGCCATACCCTGTGGGCGGGGCTTAATTGGAGACAATTTCCTCCTTCAACAGGACAATGACCCAAAGCACAATGACCCTTCCCACAATAAGTTGGGTGAATTCTGGCCCATTTCTCCTGACAGAGCTAGGTTAACTGAATCAGGTTTGTATGCCTCCTTGCTCACATACGCTTTTTCAGTTCTGCCCACAAATTGTAGGATTTGAGGTAAGGGCTTTGTGATCGCCACTCCAATACCTTGACTTTGTTGTCCTTAAGCCATTTTGCCACAACTTTGGTCATTGTCCATTTGGAAGACCCATTTGCACCCAAGCTTTAACTTCCTGACTGATGTTGCTTCAATATATCCACATAATTTTTCGTCCACATGACGCCATCTATTTTGTGAAGTGCACCAGTCCCTCCTGAGGCAAAGCACCCCCGTGCGTCACGGTTGGGATGATGTTCTTTGGGTCGCAAGCCTCCCCGTTTTTCCTCTAAACATAACGATGGTCATTATGACCAAACCGTTCTATTTTGTTTCATCAGTCCAGAGGACATTTCTCAAAAAAGTATGATCTTTGTCCAAATGTGCAGCTGTAAACCGTAGTCTGGCTTTTTTATGGCGGTTTTGGAGCAGTGGCTTCTTCCTTGCTGAGCGACCTTTTAGGTTATGTCGATATAGGACTCGTTTATTGTGGATATAGATACTTTTGTACCTGTTTTCCTCCGGCATCTTCACAAGGTCCTTTGCTGTTGTTCTGGGATTGATTTGCACTTTTCGCACCAAAGTACGTTCATCTCATACCGCTCATCCTTCCTGAGCGGTATGACGGCTGTGTGGTCCCATGGTGTTTATACTTGCGTACTATTGTTTGGACAGATGAACGTGGTACCATCAGGCATTTGGAAATTGCTCCCAAGGATGAACCAGACTTGTGGAGGTCTACAATTTTTGGAATTCGAACAAAGAGGTATGCTACAACAGGACTTTGGCTATTGTTTTGCGTCCTTTCTATTTTTGAAAAGACCATACGTCTTAGACCAGATATTGGATTTTTTTCTCCAGATTTTGACCAAAATGGATGTCCCTCCCCAGAAACGAGAGAAAGGTGATCTATCTAGGCTTCTTCTTTTATCTTCTTTCCAATTCCAGCCAATTTCAGAATTGGCTGAGCTGTGCATTAGAGATTTCTGGAGGTATCGCACGCACGCATGCACACACAGAACACTGGCAATTCAGAGGTGAAACTATGCACAAAAAGAAGTAGCGCCAAAACAGAGAGAGAGAGAAAAAAAAACTAGTGAGTAAAATCTAATGACAAATGTTAGTGTTAAACCAATCACAGATATCCACTGTTCAAAGCATACCTCTCATTGGATATTTCCCAGCTGATTCTGTAAAGTGTTACGCTTAAGAGACAGTGAAGTTTAAAACCAACAAGGGTACACAGCGCTGTCTGTGTGCTTTATATCTTGACCAGATGACGAGCCTATCTCAACCAGAGAGGAGAATCAGTGTGATTAATGACTTAGGAACTCACTTGGTCTCTGTCTGAAAGATAGTTCCATAGGAAAATAGCAGTATTTCTTCTGTCTGTGTGTGTGCATTTTTTTAAATCAAACAATTTACAGTGCCTTCTGAAAGTATTTATACCCCTTAACTTGAATTAAAAATGGAAAAAATATTTGTAAAAAATCTCACCCATATACACAATACCCCATTATGACAAAGCAAAAACATGTTCTTAGAAATGTTTGCACATTTACTGAAAATGAAATACAGAAATATCTCATTGACATAAGTATTCACACCCCTGAGTCAATACGTTGTACACCTTTGGCAGCGACTACAGCTGTGAGTCTTTCTGGATAAGTCTCTAAGAGATTTCCACACCTGGATTGTGTTACATTTGCCAATTATTATTTAAATAAGTGTTCAAACTATGTCAAATTGGTTGTGATCATTGCTAGTCCACCATTTTCAGGTCTTGCCATTGATTTCGAAGATGATTTAAGTCAAGAACAATCATTTCTCCTTGGTAAGCAACTCCAGTGAGATTTGGCCTTGTGTTTTAGGTTTTTGTCCTTCTCAAAGGTTCATTCATTTCACAGTATCTGGTGGACTTAAGCACACAGAACCAGGTTTTCCTCTAGGACTTTGCCTGTGCCATTCCATGTATTTTTGCTCAGGAAAAACTCCCCAGGCCTTAATTTAACGATTACAAGCATACCCATAACATGCTATGCAAGAAAGTATGGAGAGGGCTACTTCGTAACGTATCGCAATGGATTTGCCCCAAACATAACACTTTGCTTTTTGCAAACAGAATTCATGTTTTGGAATATTTTTATTCTGCACAGGCTTCCTTCTTTTCACTCTGTCAATTAGGTTAATATTGTGGAGTAACTACAATGTTGCTGATTAATCTTCAGTTTTCTTCTATCACAGCCATTACACTAACTGTTTTACAGCCACCATTGGCCTCATGGTGAAATCCCTGAGTCGTTTCCTCCCTCTCGGGCAACTGAGTGAGGAACAACTTCTCTATCTTTGTAGTGACTGAGTGTATTGATACACAATCCAAAGTGTAAATTCACCATACTTCATCATGCTCAAAGGGATATTTCATGTCTGCTATTTTATTTTTACCCATCTACCAATAGGTGCAATTATTTTGTTTGAAATTCACTGGTCAACTTATGGACCTTACACATAATTTTATGTGTGGGGAACAGAGATGAGGTAATCATTCAAAAATCATGTTCAACACTATAATTGTATACAGAGTGAGTTCATGCATCTTACTATGTGACTTGTTACTCACATTATCAGTCCTGATCTCCCCAAATCCGTAAACATGGGCACCCTCACAGATATCATCCTCACCAACCTGCACTCCAAATACACCTCTGCTGTCTTCAAACAGGATCTCAGCAATCACTGCCTCATTGCCTGCATCCGTTATAGGTCACTGTCAAACGCTCCCTAAAACACCTCAGTGAGCAGGCCTTTCTAATCGACCTGGCCCGGGTATCCTGTAAGGATATTGACCTCATTCCATCAGTAAAGGATGCCTGGTTATTCTTTAAAAGTACTTTCCTCAACATCTTAAATAAGCATGACCATTAACTATTCAATTTTTTTTTAACCAGAAACAGATATAGCCCTTGGTTTACTCCAGACCTGACTGCCCTTGACCAGCACAAAAACATCCTGTGGCGTACCGCATTAGCATCAAATAGCACCTTCGATATGCAACTTTTCGAAGTTAGGAACCAATATACACAGGAAGTTAGGAAAGCAAAGGCTAGCTTTTTCAACAAAAAAAATTGCATCCTGTAGCACAAACTTCAAAAAGTTCTGGGAATAAGAGAACCTCCTCCCAGCTGCCCACTGCACTGAGGCTAGGGAACACTGTCACCACAGATAAATCCGCGATAATTGAGAATTTCAAGAAACATTTATCTACGGCTGGCCATGCTTTCCACCTAGCTATCCCAGCCCTGCACCCCGCACAGCAACTTGCCCAAGCCTCCCCATTAGTCTTTCACCCAAATCCAGATAGCTGATGTTCTGAAAGAGCTGCAAAATCTGGACCCCTACAAATCAGCCGGGCTAGACAATCTGGACCCTCTCTTTCTAAAATTATCTGCCGAAATTGTTGCAACCCCTATTACTAGCCTGTTCAACCTCTCTTTCGTATTGTCTGAGATTCCCAAAGATTGGAAAGCTGCTGCAGTCATCTCCCCCTTCAAAGGGGGAGACACTCTAGACCCAAACTGCTACAGACCTATATCTATCCTACCCTGCCTTTCTAAGGTCTTCGAAAGCCAAGTGAACAAACAGATCACCGTCCATTTCGAATCCCACCGTACCTTCTCCGCTATGCAATCTGGTTTCCGAGCTGGTCATGGGTGCACCTCAGCCACGCTCAAGGTCCTAAACGATATCATAACCGCCATCGATAAGAGACAATACTGTGCAGCTGCATTCATCGACCTGGCCAAGGCTTTTGACTCTGTCAATCACCGCATTCTTATCGGCAGACTCAATAGCCTTGGTTTATCAAATGACTGCCTCACCTGGTTCACCAACTACTTCTCAGATAGAGTTCAGTGTGTCAAATCGGAGGGCCTGTTGTCCGGACAACTGGCTGTCTTTATGGGGGTGCCACAGGGTTCAATCCTCTTTTCTCTGTATACATCAATAATGTCGCTCTTGCTGCTGGTGATTCTCTGATCCACCTCTACGCAGACTACACCATTCTGTATACTTATGGCCCTTCTTTGGACACTGTGTTAACTAACCTCCAGACGAGCTTCAATGCCATACAACTCTCCTTCCGTGGCCTCCAACTGCTCTTAAATGGTAGTAAAACTAAATGCATGCGCTTCATCCAAACGCTGCCCGCACGACTAGCATCACTACTCCGGACGGTTCTGACTTAGAATATGTGGACAACTACAAATACCTAGGTGTCTGGATAGACTGTAAACTCTCCTTCCAGACTCACATTAAGCATCTACAATCAAAAATGAAATCTCGAGTCGGCTTCCTGTTTCGCAACAAAGCATCCTTCACTCATGCTGCCAAACATACCCTCGTAAAACGAACTATCCTACCGATCCTTGACTTCGGCGATGTCATTTACAAAATAGCCTCCAACACTCTACTCAGCAAATTGGATGCCGTCTATCACAGTGCCATCCGTTTTGTCACCAAAGCCCCATATACTACCCACCACTGCGACCTGTATGATCTCGTTGGCTGGCCCTCACTACATATCTGTTGCCAAACCCACTGGCTCCAGGTAATCTACAAGTCTCTGCTAGGTAAAGCCCCGCCTTATCTCAGCTCACTGGTCACCATAGCAGCACCCACCTGTAGCACGCGCTCCAGAAGGTATATCTCACTAGTCACCCACAAAGCCAATTCTTCCTTTGGCCGCCTTTCCTTCCAGTTCTCTGCTGCCAATGACTGGAACGAACTGCAAAAATCACTGAAGCTGGAGACTCATATCTCCCTCACTAGCTTTAAGCACCAGCTGTCAAAGCAGCTCACATATCACTGCACCTGTACATAGCCCATGTGTAAATAGCCCATCCAACTACCTCATCTCCATACTGTTATTTATTTAATTTATTTTGCTCCTTTGCACCCCATTATCTCTACTTGCACACTCATCTTCTGCACATCCAGTGTTTAATTGCTACTTTGTAATCTTTTCGCCACTATGGCCTATTTTTTGCCTTACCTCCCTTATCCTACCTCATTTGCACACACTGTATATAGACTTTTTCTATTGTATTATTGACTGTACGCTTGTTTATTCCATGTGTATCTCTGTGTTGTTGTTTGTGTCACACTGCTTTGCTTTATCTTGGCCACGTCACAGTTGTAAATGAGAACTTGTTCTCAACTAGCCTACCTGGTTAAATAAAGGTGAAATAAATAAACAATAAATGTAGGGTTGCCATAACAAAGGGGTTGATTCCTTTTGACTCAATATATTTCAGCCTTTAATTTTGTATTATTTTGTATAAAATTCAATAAACCTGAGTCCTCTTTGACATAATGGGGTTTTGTGTGTATGACAGTGGGAATACTGTCTATTAATTTGTGAGTGGTTACCCCAGTCCCATCCCCTCAACAAGTGATGGGGTAGACATTGGGCTGAAACTCAGACTCAGGATTCTGCATTTAACCATAAAACAGCAAAACAAGTGTATTTGCTTATTACCATTTTTATGTTCTTTGTAACATAAATATACACACCCTAATTATTTGTTTACCTTTATTTAACTAGTCCGTAATGCTGTTTCAACATGACCATTTCATAACCGTTAACATTTGTCTCTGAATGTTCCGTGTTTATTTCTGTATGATCCACTAGGCATTTCCTGGTAGTCTGGTATAGACAGTGTGGTATAGACAGTGTGGTATAGGCAGTGTGGTATAGACAGTGTGGTATAGACAGTGTGGTATAAACAGTGTGGTATAGACAGTGTGGTATAGACAGTGTGGTATAGACAGTGTGGTATAGACAGTGTGGTATAGACAGTGTGGCATATACAGTGTGGTATAGACAGACTGGTATAGACAGACTGGCATAGACAGCCTGGTATAGACAGTCTGGTATAGACAGTGTGGTATAGACAGTGTGGTATAGACAGTGTGGTATAGACAGTCTGGTATAGACAGTCTGGTATAGACAGTGTGGTATAGACAGTGTGGTATAGACAGTCTGGTATAGACAGCGTGGTATAGGCAGCCTGGTATAGACAGCCTGGTATAGACAGCCTGGTATAGACAGCCTGGTATAGACAGTCTGGTATAGACAGTGTGGTATAGACAGTCTGGTATAGACAGTGTGGTATAGACAGTCTGGTATAGACAGTCCGGTATAGACAGTCCGGTATAGACAGTCCGGTATAGACAGTCCGGTATAGACAGTCCGGTATAGACAGTGTGGTATAGACAGTCTGGTATAGACAGTCTGGTATAGACAGTGTGGTATAGACAGTGTGGTATAGACAGTGTGGTATAGACAGTCTGGTATAGGCAGTCTAGTATAGACAGTCTGGTATAGACAGTGAGGTATAGACAGTGTGGTATAGACAGTGTGCTATAGACAGTGTGGTATAGACAGTCTGGTATAGACAGTCTGGTATAGACAGTGTGGTATAGACAGTCCGGTATAGACAGTCCGGTATAGACAGTCCGGTATAGACAGTCCGGTATAGACAGTCCGGTATAGACAGTCCGGTATAGACAGTCTGGTATAGACAGTCTGGTATAGAGAGTATGGTATAGACAGTCTGGTATAGACAGTCTGGTATAGACAGCGTGGTATAGACAGTGTGGTATAGACAGTCTGGTATAGACAGTGTGGTATAGACAGTGTGGTATAGACAGTCTGGTATAGACAGTGAGGTATAGACGGGTTGGTTGTTTAGCAACAAAACCGATGGTTGCACAACTATATTGCAAAACAGTCTGCGTTGGCTTAGATTGTTGACAACATGTAAGCTATATTTCGTCTCCAGTGTTTATTGAAAACATGAATTAATTTGCACAATGACCACTTGTTGTCTCTCAAATACATAATTACAGTTGTTGGATAACTAGCTAGGAAATTTGAGCCATATTACCATTGACATGAAATCAGACAAAACACCTCAAAACAAGACATGGTGTCAAGAACAATATGAAACGAGCTACTTCCCCACATGGCAGTTTGTCATTCCTGCTAGCTATCTGGCCATCCAGAATCACAACAACACGCTGACTTATGCCCCATGGAAGCACGCACATCATTTCCGTAAGATTGTCGGCTAACCCATCTACAATGAACCACCCCTTTCTCTGGGTTGTGAATCTGAGTGAGTCCCAAATATCACCTTATTCCACATATAGAGCCATACTACCACATGGGCTCTGGTCAAAAGTAGTGCACTATAAGGGAATAGGATGCCATTTGGGACTACATATTACTCAGAAGCTTCTCTGCCCAGAAGACAATGTCTACCTGATGAATGGCCATGCACCAGTGTCTCTGATGCTGCCCACACATGATGGAGATGTGCCTGCTCATTTTGTGATTCAGTTGATTTTCTTTATTCTGTGTTACATAACCTGTATAAACCACGACCCATTCAAAAAGCTCCATGGTATTGGCAGAAATCTTTTTCCTCAATCAAATACATTTACACACAAACATGCACATGTGCTCTCTCTCTACTCTCTCCACTCCCTCTACTCTCTCCAATCCCTCCACTCTCCCTACTCCCTCTACTCCCTCCACTCTCTCCACTCTCTCCACTCTCCCTACTCCCTCCACTCTCCCTACTCCCTCCACTCTCCCTACTCTCCCTACTCTCTCTAAGCAGGAGAGCAGTGTTGTTCTCAGGTAGCAGAGGTGCAGCACTAGGTGGTCTGGCAGTTTACAGCCAGTACAACTCTACAAACCTGGCTCATTACACACTCAATGAGTGGGAGAGGATGACCTCCCCTATCTGTGTATCTGTGTATAGCTTTGAGTGTGTGTGCGTGCGTGCCTGCTTCTATCGTCTGTGGGGTTTACCAAATAAAACGCAAGGTGACATTGAAGCAATGAACATTTATCCTCTCTGTTCTCTCTCTCCATTCATCTGCTCTATTTGTTCAGTGTCCAAATCATTGGGAATGGAGGAGAGGCTCCCCATTTAATTCATAAATAATAGAATGTTCTCTGGGAAGCCATAATCCAATAACACATTTGGGCAAACTAAAGCCCCTCATACAGAATGCATAATTTCAGTATTGAGCAGTTTGCTGAGGTGAAATAAGGTTTACTGGAGGGGCGAAAAAATAACCAGCTACACGCACGGACGCACACAGAGCAACAGGCAGAGGGATATAAGGGTGTGTCTGGATCAAGTGGTCTGTGGGTAGAGGACAAATAGTTCCCCCTGTTGCTGGGGTGTTGCTGGGGTGATATGCCTGCCACAGCTGTAGTACAGTGACACACACACACACCCCTTCTCTTTGTCTCTTTCCCTGTATCATGTTTATTTTTCCTGTCATACTAGTCACTGTATCGCTGCTCTCTCACCCATCCCTCTCTCCACTTATCTCCTTTGTTCATCTCTCTCCTATATTCCCCTTCCCTGCCCATCCCTTTCTCCTCTTCTCGCTCCCACTTTCCTCCTGTGCCACTGATTATCTCCAGATGTGTGTTTAATGTTGAGGCAAAAAGGGAAAGAAAAAACACCATGAAACGACTAAAACACACTTATTCCCCTAGATCAGATGTTCTGCCACTCCTATGCTAAGAATACCAGGGGTTGTGTCTCTAATGGCACCCTATGTAGTGCACTACCAATGACCAGACTTCACAGGGTGCCATTTTGGACAGCCCCTGACTGCAAGCCCAGACATTCCTGACGAATTGGACGCAGCTAGCTCAATACACCCTTTTCCAGAGACCCCTGTCTCTCTCTCTCTTATAACCCTCCCTCCTCCTCTCTCTTCCCGTCACCCTCCTTTTCTAGCCATCACGCTTTTTCTATATCCCTCTCTCTGTTTGTCCCCCCCCCTCCCTCTTTTCCTGCCACTTCGCCCTCTTTTTCTTCCCCAATCTTTTTCCTCTCTTTTTCAGGTTCCATTTTGGATTGACTTCTCTCACAGCTGTGTTTGTTAACATGATACCAGTATGGGTATTTCTGGGAGCAGCCATCCATCATACCAGAACGGCTACCCAGCCACACACTAGAATTGTTGCGATACAAAGGTTTAGTATCAGGTTCTGTATCACAATACTCAACACCATCAGCACGATATTCGATACCAAAACGATACCAAAATGATACAAAGGCAAAAAAAACAAGGCATATTAGCCAAAGTCACAGAATGGCACTTGATCCAGACAGATAAACTCAGTTACTGCTCTGTTTAATCATTGAGTATCTTTTAAATTCAATAACAGTACAATTTTTTTGTCAACATTTTTCAGAAACAGACATTTATGCATTAATGAATCAACTATACAATCATGCAATCAACACATTTGACAGAAGTATCAAGAGTTATATATTCTTTGATTGAAAAAGTACAGAAGTTTTGGTATACCATGCAACACACACACACACACACACACACACACACACACACACACACACACACACACACCTAAAGCTCTCAAAAACAAAATAATAATAACCGTCACATAAACCAAACACCTTGCACTAGATGGCAGTTTGGTCAGATGGTTGGAGTGGAATGCCTTGTAGCTGTTTTAGAAAATCAACAGACTAGTAC
The DNA here is from genome assembly GCF_002021735.2 of Oncorhynchus kisutch. Classification (NCBI taxonomy): domain Eukaryota; kingdom Metazoa; phylum Chordata; class Actinopteri; order Salmoniformes; family Salmonidae; genus Oncorhynchus; species Oncorhynchus kisutch. The sequence continues at coordinate 2,914,261 of NC_034199.2, forward strand.
TTTGACCTTTCATCCTCTCAGTCCCAAACTAAAACCCTTCTTCCTGAAAACACCCAGGGCACACTTGGTCCAAGTGAAACACCACTAGGGTGTATAAGTATGGCGTGTGTCCGTAGAAAACCCTTTCATGGCTGGGGTATTTTAGCTCTTCCAGTCACACAGAATACCACAGTACTGGACCTATAAGGCAATAGATACCAGTGCTCTAGTAGGCCATCAGGTGGAATGATATGCCCATTACCTTCCATTAGCTTCCCAGTCCTGAGGGCTTTTCCATGTAGTGAGGGGTGGAGTGGAGATGCTAAAACTACAGCATTGAGAACAGTAGATGCAGGAACCTTAGATGAACGCGCTGACTGCAAGGGGCTCTGGATATGGGCGTCTGCTAGATGACCAAAACGTCAAATGTAAACGTAGGGAAGACAGAATGTGTATAGGCAGCGTCTCCATAAAGTCATTTGAAATAATAAAGACATGAGATCAACTCCAGTCAAACAGAATATATAAAATCAAATTGTATTGGTCACATACACATGGTTAGCTGACTGTTAATGCGAGTGAAGTGAAATGCCTGTGATTCTAGTCCGACAGCGCAGTATAATCTAACAAGTAAACTAACAAATTCACAATGACATCTATTTTTTCGGTTAGGACATCTACTTTGTGCATGACACAAGTCATTTTTCCAACAATTGTTTACAGACAGATTATTTCAACTATATTTCACTGTATCACAATTCCAGTTGGTCAGAGGTTTACATTCACTATGTTGACTGTGCATTTAAACAGCTTGGAAAATTCCAGAAAATGAGGTCATGGCAATAGAAGCTTCTGATAGGCTAATTGACATAATTTGAGCAAATTGGAGGTATACCTGTGGATGTATTTCAACTACCCTCAAACTCAGTGCATCTTTGCTTGACATAATGGGAAAATCAAAATAAATCATCCAAGACCTCAGAAAACCCTCTCTAACCCTCTCTGCTGTTTCCTGAAGTCCACCATCATCTCCTTTGTTTTGTTAACGTTGAGTAAGAGGTTATTTTCCTGACACCACACTCCGAGGGCCCTCACTTTCACTGTCTCGTCGCTGTTGGTAATCAAGTCTTGCAAACTTGATGATTGAGTTGGAGGTGTGCTTGGCCACAAGGTCACGGGTGAACAGGGAGTACAGGAGGGGGCTGAGAACACACCCTTGTGGGGCCCCAGTGTTGAGGATCAGCGGGGTGGAGATGTTGTTTCCTACCTTCCCCATCTGGGGACGGCCCGTCAGAAAGTCCAGGACCCAGTTACACAGGGCAGGGTTGAGACCCAGAGTCTCAAGCTTAATAATGAGTTTGGAGGGTATTATGGTGTTGAATGCTGAGCTGTAGTCAATGAACAGCATTCTTACATAGGTATTCCTCTTGTCCAGACGGGTTAGGGCAGTGTGCAGTGTGATGGCGATTGCATCGTCTGTGGACCTATTGGGGCGGTAAGCAAATTGGAGTGGGTGTAGGCCATCAGGTAGGGTGGAGGTGATATGATCCTTGACTAGTCTCTCAAAGCACTTCATGATGACAGAAGTGAGTGCTACAGGGCAATTGTCATTTAGCTCATTTACCTTAGCTTTCTTGGGAACAGGACAATGGAGGACATCTTGAATAAAGTGGGGACAGCAGGCTGAGATAGGGAGAGATTGAATATGTCCGGAAACACACCAGCCAGCTGGTCTGCGTATTCTCTGAGGCGGCGGCTAGGGATGCCGTCTGGTCCAGCAGCCTTGCGAGGGTTAACATGTTTAAATGTTTTACTCACGTCGGCCACGTTGAAGGAGAGTCTACATTCTTTGGTAGCGGGCCATGTCGATGGCACTGTATTGTCCTCAAAGCGCACAAATAAGTTGCTTAATTTGTCGGGGCTGGTTTTCTTTTTCAAATCCGTGATTGTCTGTAGACCATGCCACATACGTCTCATGTTTGAGCATTTGAATTGTGACTCTACATTGTCTCTATACTGATGCTTTGCTTGTTTGATTGCGGAGGAAATAGCTACACTGTTTGTATTCGGTCATGTGTTCAGTCACCTTGCCTTAATTAAATGAGGCACCTTCATCAGTTTTGCGCGAATACTGCCATCAATCCAAGGTTTCTGGTTAGTGAAGTTTTTAATAGTTACAGTGGGTATAACATCTCTTATGCACTTCCTAATAAACTCACTCACCTAGTCAGCGTATACATAGATGTTATTGTCTGAGGCTACCCGGAACATATCCCAGCCCAAGTGATTGAAGCAATCTTGAAGTGTGGAATCCGATTGGTCAGACCAGTGTTGGATAGACCTAAGCACGGGCGTGACCTGTTTTACTCTCTGCCTATAGGAGGGAAGCAACAAGATTGAGTAATGGTCAGATTTGGAGGGCGGGGGAGGGCCTCGTATGCATCGCAGAAGTTCGAGTGGCAGTGGTCCAAAATTTTGCTCGAGCGGGTGCAACAATTTAATGTGCTGGTAGAATTTGGGACACCTTGTTCTCAAATTAGCTTTGATAAAATCCCCAGTTATAGTAAATGCAGTCTCAGGGTATGGTATATGGTTTCCAGTTTACATAGAGTCCACTGAAGTTATTTCAGGGCCGCCGAGGTTTCAATGTCCAGGGTGGAGGTCCGAACAAAGGATCCGCTTCGGGAAAGTCATATTCCTGGTCGTAATGTTGGTAAGACGTATTCCTGGTCGTAATGTTGATAAGTTGTCATCGCTTTTATATCCAATAGTTCTTCCCGGCTGTATGTAATAACACTTAAGATTTTCTGGGCTAACAATCTAAGAAATAATACATAAAAATACAAATTACTGCATAGCTTCCTAAGGACGTGAAGCGAGGCGATCATCTCTGTCAGTGCCATCTTGCATATATATTGCTATTGAATATGATGGGAGCCAATTGACAAAGTTTCCCCCACAAATTCAGGCTGATCCTATAGGGTAGAGAATGGGTCGATCTGATCATTTTTTTTACAAACACAGAGACTGCTTTGACACACACATCGCCTCACACCCTCTCATACTGTCTGATCTTTGCTCTTCTTCTCCTGACCCATTCAAATCGATAGTAGATGTCGTCTGCTTGTCTTCCTGTCTGAACTCAATATGAATGGTAATGAAGGCCACTCTTCCTCTCCTTCTTTCAGTCTATTTCTTTCTCTCTAACTCTCTCTCTCTCTCTCTCTTGCGTTTAAGTTTACTTAATTTTAGCAGCCAACTTGCGAGGTGGTCCTCTCCCGCTCATATAGTGTACAGTCGTGGCCAAAAGTTTTGAGAATGACACAAATATGAATTAAAACAAAGTTTGCTGCTTCAGTGTCTTTAGATACTTTTGTCAGATGTTACTATGGAATGTTGAAGTATAATTACAAGCATTTCATGAGTGTCAAAGGCTTTTATTGACAATTACATGAAGTTGATGCAAAGAGTCGATATTTGCAGTGTTGACCTTTATTTTTCAAGACCTCTGCAATCCGCCCTTGCATGCTGTCAACTAACTTCTGGGCCACATCTTGACTGATGGCATCCCATTCTTGCATAGTCAACGCTTGGAGTTTGTCAGAATTTGAGGGTTTTTGTTTGTCCACCCGCCTCTTGAGGATTGACCACACGTTCTCAATGGGTCTGGGGGGTTTCCTGGCCATCGACCCAAAATATCAATGTTTTGTTCCCCTAGCCACTTAGTTATCACTTTTGCCTTATGGAAAGGTGCTCCATCATGCTGGTAAAGGCATTGTTCATCACCAAACTGTTCCTAGATGGTTGGGAGAAGTTGCTCTCGGAGGATGTGTTGGTACCATTCTTTATTCATGGCTGTGTTCTTATGCAAAATTGTGAGTGAGCCCACTCCCTTGGCTGAGAAGCAACTGGTAGCATGAAACAGGACTGATGGTAGCGCTCACCTTGTCTTCTCCGAACAAGCTTCTTTCTGGATACCCCAATCAATCGTAAAGGGGATTCATCAGAGAAAATGACTTTACCCCCGTCCTCAGCAGTACAATCCCTGTACCTTTTGCAGAATATCAGTCTGTCCCTGATGTTTTTCCAAGATAGTTGTGGCTTCTTTGCTGTCCTTCTTGACACCAGGCCATCCTCCAAAAGGCCTCGCCTCACTGTGCGTGCAGACTTTTTTTCAACTTTAGGAAACGGTCTTGGCGCTTGCTGGACTTTCTTGGGGGCCCAGAAGCCTTCTTCACAACAATTGAACCACTCTCCTTGAAGTTCTTGATGATCCGATAAATGGTTGATTTTGTGGCAGCAATATCCTTGCCTGTGAAGCCCTTTTTGTTCAAAGCAATGACGACGGCACGTGTTTCCTTGCAGGTACCATTTTTGACAGAGGAATAACAATGATTCCAAGCACCACCCTCCTTTTGAAGCTTCCAGACTGTTATTCGAACTCAATCAGCATGACAGAGTGATCTCCAGCCTTGTCCTCGTCAACACTCACACCTGTGTTAATGAGAGAATCACTGATATGATGTCAGCTGGTCCTTTTGTGGCGGGGCTGAAATGCAGTGGAAAGGTTTTTATTCAGTAAATTTGCATGGCGAAGAGGGACTTAGCAATTAATTGCAATTCATCTGATCATTCTTCATAACAATCTAGAGTATATGCAAATTGCCATCATACAAACTGAGGCATCAGACTTGATGAATATTTATATTTGTGTCATTCTCAATAATTTTGGAAACAACTGAATGTGCAGCCAGGAGCCATACAGTGAGCAAGTTCTTCACTTTCTCTCTGTTTGCCGTACTGATGTTTGACCAGGGTGCGTGTTCACTGGCTGTGCTTGTTTTGGGAGGCGGGCTGTATTGGAGAACCCACTGTAGCTCATAGCGACATTTTTGTAAATTCCTGTTTATTTTGCTCTATTCTTTCAAAGTACCAACTGTTTGCATACAGAGGACTACAAGGATGAAGTGGCTAATCTTAGCAAACTTACACATGCTACTGGGGTATCGTCTTCCACCTACTTGCTCTTTCTCTTCTACTCCAGTGGCTGAACGCCATTCTGGTCTGGTGGGAGTGTCGCCGCCGTGTCGTCTCTTCACAGCCGACAGGCCAGTGCTCTGCAGGGTTCCCTCCCTGAAGGGGTTCCCCCCTTATCTGGAAAACGGAGTTTGTAGAATGCTTCTGAATTACTTAGTGGATGTTCCTATTCTTGATCCTACCAACCAACAATGGAGGCACGTCACTCGCATTGGAAGTTAAAAGTAGAAGCCTTTGGCAATAGGGGCCTCCCTGGCTTCGCTGCCCTGGATCCAGAGGTTCCGCCGCCTTCATCCCTGGGGGCTTCTGCTTCAAGATCGGATCCAGTGGTACCTGTGCCTTCGTGCCATGTTCTGACTGGGGGGTTTTCCTCTCCCATCTCTCTGGCTGTTGTTTTAGGCAGCTCTATGGGGGATCCTATGTCGGGTTCAGATCTTCAAAGATCCCCCCCCCCCCCCCCCATTGGACAGTGAGTGTGTCCGAGACGCCTGCCCCTTCATCAGCCAAAATGGATTCTACGGTTGGCTCGGGTCCATCGGGCCCCACCTCCCATCGGTCCTTGAGCAGTCTTCTAAACCACTCAAGGCGAAAGAACAGCCGGACCTCCTCAACCATTTCACCAGCTGCCATAATTGGCAGCTCTATGGTGAGCAACATCTCGGTTCCCGGGGCAAAAAAACATAGCTCCTGGACACTGTCCAAACATTTCAAGGCTGTGCTAGGTGACCCAACCCTGCGCAGATTATCCCTACCACTGTGTCGCTGAGTTGTCATAGTGCTGTTGCAAATGTACATTGTCCCAGGGGCATTGACAGTCATAATATTAGTAACCTAATTTATGTACATCCAACTCCCCTGAATGCCTCTGTCAATCCTAAAGCTATTGTATGCAAGAATCATGCATCTGTGAACCTGGGTTATATGTTTGCACTGAGGCGGTTTTACCTAGTAGGAAGTCCACTGTCCATCAGTCCAAACATAAATATCACTGTCATGTCTACGTCTGACAAAACATATTTGACATAGGTTTAAAGATGAACTTCTTGTTAATCCAACCACAGTGTCAGATTTATAAAATGCTTTTCGGCGAAAGCATACCTAGCCCAAAACATACCTAGCCCAGAACATAGCCCAGTTGACAAATTATTACAAACCAGCCAAGTAACCAGCCAAGCAGAAGCGTTACAAAACTCAGAAATAGAGATAAAATTAATCCCTTACCTTTGATGATCTTCATATGGTGGCAATCAGAAGACATTAATTTACTCAATAAATGTTCCTTTTGTTCGATAAAAAGTATCTTTATATCCAAAAACCTTGCGCGTTTTCTTCAGTAATCCACAGGCTCAAACGCAGTCAAAACAGGCATACAAAAAAATCCAAATTCTATCTGTAAAGTTCATAGAAACATGTGAAACGATGTTTATATTCAATCCTCAGGTTGTTTTTAGCCTAAATGATCTATAATATTTCATCCGGACAATAACGTTGTCAATATAAAAGGTAAACAAGAAATGCACTCTCTCGGGATTGCGCATGAAAAAGCTCTGCGACATGGTAGGTTCCACTCATTCAGACTGGTCTTACTCCCTCATTTATAAGAATACAAGCCTGAAACAATTTCTAAAGACTGTTGACATCTAGTGGAAGGCATAGGAACTGCAAATTGAGTCCTAAGTCAATGGATACTGTAATGGCATTGAATAAAAAACTACAAAACCCCCAAAAAACTACTTCATGAATGGATTTTTCTCAGGTTTTCACCTGCCAAATCAGTTCTGTTATACTCACAGACACAGTTTTGGAAACATTAGAGTGTTTTCTATCCAAATCTACCAGTTATATGCATATCATATCTTCTGGGCCCGAGTAGCAGGCCGTTAAATTGGGCATGCTTTTCATCCAAAATTCTGAATGCTGCCCCCTACCCTAGAGAGGTTTTAAGAGGGATGAGGCAAAAGAAATGGCAAATAAGTCTGGCTGCACAGCCGATTGGAAAACGTACTGTAAATTGAGAAATAGAGACACTAAACTTAACAAAAAGAAGAACATGTACTATGAAACAAAGATAAATGGTATTAAGATTATAGTAAAAAGCATTGGAGCACCTTAAATTACATTTAGGGTAAAAAGGTTATTGTGTTCATTGGCAAGATTAGCAAACAAGCCATCAAAGAAATCTGAACCTATAGACATCCATGCATAACTGACCAAATTATGAAAGACAAGCATTGTCATTTTGAATTCCTTAAAGTGAGTCTGGAAGAGGTGAAAATAATATTGTTGTCTATCAACAAATACAAGTCACCTGGGTCTAAAAACTTGGATGGAAAATTAATGAGGATGATAGCGGATGATATTGCCACTCATATTTACCATCACTTCAATCTAAGCCTACATGAAAGTGTGTGTATCCGGTCCGGGCTTACCAACGCCAAGGAGTCCTGTAGGGAAGCAAAAGTAATTTCCGCAAGCCAGAAATAGCAAAGCACTCTTTACTGGCTCAAACAGCCGACCAATCAGCCTGTTACCAACCCATAGTTGGAAAAAATTGTGTTTGACCAGAAACAATGCTATTTCACAAATTAACAACACATTTTCAGCACGCTTACAGGGAAGGGTATTCAACATGTACAGCACTTAAACAAATGACTGATGATTGGCTGAGAGATATTAATAATACAAATATTGTGGAACTTCAGTGCAGCTTTTGGCACAATCATATGTGTTATGGCTTTACATCCCCTGCTATTTGTGGATTGAGAGTTACCAGTCTAACAGAACACAAAGGGTGTTCTTTAATGGAAGCCTCTCCAACATAATCCAGGAAGAGTCAGGTATTCCCCAGGGCAGCTGTCTAGGCCCCTTACTTTTAAAATCTTCACTAATGACCTGCCACTGGCTCTGAGTAAAGCCTGTGTTTCTATGTATGCTGATGACTCTACACTATACACGTCAGCTACGACAGCACATGAAATCACTGCAACACTTAAACAGCTGCAGTCAGTTTCAGAATGGGTGGCAAGAAAAAAATATTTCAAAAACTAAACGCATTGTATTTGGGACAAATCATTCACTAAACCCTAAACCTCAACTAAAAAAATAGTGTAATAAATAATGTAGAAATTGAGCAAATTGAGAAGACTAACTGGCTTGGAGTAACCCTGGATTGTAAAACAGTCATGGTCAAAACATATCTATGCAATTCTAGCTAAGATGGGGAGAGGTCTGTTGATAATAAAGTATTACTCTGCTTTCTTAACATCACTATCAACAAGGGAGGTCCTACAGGCGCTAGTTTTGTCACACCTGGACTACTATCCAGTGTTGTCGTCAGGTGCCAAAAAAAAACGACTTTGTAAAATTACAATTAGCCCTTAAATGTACATAGAGAGCTAGCATTAATAATATGCATGTAAATCTCTCCTGGCTTAATGTAGAGGAGTATTGACATGTTGTATGCACCGAGCTGTCTGTTTAAACTCCTACCACACAGCTCAGACACCCATGCATACCCCACAAGACATGCCACCAGAGGTATCTTCACTGTCCCCAAGTCCAGAACAGACTATGGGAAGCGCACAGTACTACATAACGCCATGACTACATAAAGCCATGACTACATGGAATTCTATTCACCATAAAGTAACTCATGTTATCAGTGAAATCAGATACACACACATACACATGTTTATTGTGTTTTAGATATGTGATAGTAGTGGCCTGAAGGCACACACATAATGTGTTGTTGAAGGTAATGTTTTTAATTGTATAAACTTCCTTAATTTTGCTGGACCCCAGGAAGAGTAGCTGCTGCCTTGGCAGGAACTAATTTGGATTCAAAATAAATACAAATGCAAATAATAATGGCTGAAACAGAATCAATGGAATGGTATGGAACACATCAAACTTATTTTCCATGTGTTTTATACAATTCCATTCGCTCCATTCCAGCCATTATTTTGAGCCATCCTCCCCTCAGCAGCTCCCTGTGGCTCATTCACACGCGTCATCACTTCAGGGATAAACCACCTTACGTCCATTTGATATCTGCCATTATAAAGATAAAAATTATCCTATCAGTCTCTCCGCTTTGTTGCCTCAGAAGTTAGGCCTATTTAACTAGGCAAGTCAGTTAAGAACATATTCGTATTTACAATGAAGGACTAGGAACAGTGGGTTAACTGCCTTGTTCAGGGGCAGAATAACAGATTTTTACCTTGTCAGCTCTGGGATTTGTTCTTACAACCTTTCGGTTACTGGCCCAACGCTCTAACCACTATGCTACCTGCCTCCCCAGTCGAAGAATGCAGCAATCCATGACGGCGCTAATGAAGACAGGGTATAAATCACACACATAGACACAGGAGTGCACACACACACACATATTGATAGCAGGAAGGAAAGGGAGATGTGATGGGGAGGAAGATGGAAGACCTGTCTCCTTAACTTTTTATGAATGCAGGGGCAGTATTGAGTAGCTAGGATGAAAAGGTGCCCATTGTAAACGCCCAGCTCCTCAGTCTCAGTTGCTAACATGTGCATAGTATTATTATTATTGGATAGAAAACAATCTAAAGTTTCCAAAACAGTCAAAATATTGTCTGTGAGTATAACAGAACTGATATTGCAGGCGAAACCCTGAGGAAAATCCAAACAGGAAGTGGCGTCTATTTTCAAAACTCCATGTCCCATAGCCTCCCTTTGCTGGCTTTAAAGGGATATGAACCAGATTCCTTTTCCTATCGCTTCCTCAAGGTGTCAACAGTCTTCAGACATAGTTTCAGGCTTTTATTTTGAAAAATTAGCCAGAGCGATAACATCGCATCAAGTGGTCACATGCGTTTTGCTCGCGCAACAGAGTTTGGATAGGTATTGCTTTTCCCTCTCCTACTGTAAAAGACATTTGCGGTTGATATATTATCGATTCTATATTTTAAAAACAACCTGAGGATTGATTATAAAAACGTTTGACAAGCTTCTGTGGACATTATGGAAACTATTTGGAATTTTCGTCTGCTTTGTCGTGATCGCTCTTTCCTGTGCATTTATGAACATAACGCGACAAACAAACAGATGTATTTTGGATATAAAAATAATCTTTATGGAACAAAAGGAACATATGTTGTGTAACTGGGAGTCTCGTGAGTGAAAACATCCGAAGATCATCAAAGGTAAGCGATTAATTTAATTGCTTTTCTGATTTTCGTGACCAAGCTTCCTGGTGCTAAGTGTACTTAATGTTTTGTTGTGCGATCGATAAACTTACACAAACGCTTGGATTGCTTTCGCTGTAAAGCATAATTTCAAAATCTGACACGACAGGTGGATATCCAAAAGGCTAGGCTGTGTTTTCCTATATTGCACTTGTGATTTCACGAATATAAATATTTGTAGTAATATTTATTGAATGTAGCGCTATGCTTTTCAGCAGTTGTTGATGACACTTATCCTGATGGGGGATTGCAGCCATAACAAGTTAAGGCCATAGAATAGACAAAGTGCCTATAGAACTCATGGCCACTTACATGCTGACCACACCACTCACGTCACGTGCACGAGCTTTGCAAAGTAAATGTACACATAAATGTTATTCAATCATTGCACACACAATGCTCGTGCGCACCAACAAGCATCTGCATTGCCAAGTGCTAAAATAGAAGTCAGCTCTATTTGTGACGCTTAATGCAAGTGTAAGTCCTGCCTCTCCCATCTCCACATTGGTTTATAGAAGCAGATACCCACGTGCCATCTCCTCATTGGTTATAACCACGTGGGCGATTGAAAGATGAACAGAGGTCAGTCGTAGTAATAATATGAAAGTTAGATGCCAATCGCCATATAAAGTCCAAAGAAGAAAAAGCCTGGAAGGAGGAGATGACTAGAAACGATTCGGTTGACCTTTTTATGTGTGGATCAATTGTCGGAGTAGAGAACCTTGTGCATTTCAGGTAAAATAACAATTCAACATTTATATCCCTGGATAGATTATCTAGCAACAACAAGCTGGCTAAATAGAACAAATTAGCTAGTGAAGAGGTTAAACTAAGGCCTCATACTTTTTAAAGAGTTAATAAATTGTGTTAAGATAAACTCTCCTCTTCAGGAGACCTTCAGGAGACCTTTGTGTGTGTGTTAACATCTGTTTTGAGTGTTGTTCTGACACTATCAGAAGGTGGAAACCCCCTACGCTCAGACTCCTCCTGTCTGGGTCCCACCTGGCTATCTGAGGTACTGAGAATACGACTGGTTTCCTGAGAACATAAGGCTGCCGCAGGCCTGAGGAAAACCTCCACCTGTCAGAAGATGCCTGGACTCGTTCACCTTGCTATGACCCTATACTTGCGATGAAAGGTCAAGTTTTCGGTCAAACCCACTTATGATATTTAAATTGCTGACAAGATGGTTGCTGCTGTCGGGGGGAGGTTAGATTTATTAAAATGTTGTTGCCAGGGAAACTCACACAAGGAGGACTATGGAGGCTATAAACATTTTGCAGACCTGGGGAAAGCGATCATATACTGTACCCTGTACCAACTTCTGCCTACAATTGTATTACTAAAGGAGAATTTTAATACTTAAAGAGTCTGTGTTTCCTTTCCATTACTAACGTATGTTTGATAATTATATAAACCTGATCATTTGTTGAAGAAATTGACCAACACTAGCAACTGCAAGCTAGCTAGATAAATTGCCAAAAATGTTTAATGATTTTCGACCTGTCCCCAAATTAATATAATTGGTTCAGTTATTTTTATATATTTCAACCTGCGTATCTGTCACGCCCTGACCTTAGTATTCTTTGTTTTCTTTATTATTTTGGTTAGGTCAGGGCGTGACATGGGTGATATATGTGTTTATTACCCTGTCTAGGTGTTTTGTATGTTTATGGGTGTTAACTAGTCTAGGTGTTATGTATGTCTATGGTTTCTTAGATTGGTTCTAATTTAGAGGCAGCTGTTTATCATTGTCTCTGATTGGGAACCATATTTAGGCAGCCATATTCCTTGGGTATTTTGTGGGTTATTGTCTATGGTTAGTTGCCTGTGTCTGCACTTGTTTATATATAGCGGCAGGTTTTGTTGTTTTGTATAGTTTGTTTAGTGTTTCTTCGTTAATAAATAGAAAGAAGAATGTATTCACATCACGCTGCGCCTTGGTTTTCTCCATTCAAACGAACGTGACAGTGTCGTGATCGCGTTTGGTGTGGGGGGACAAAATCAATTAGCGCACGATGGCGCACGCGCGTCCCGTCTGGGCATGGTGTTAGAACCTTCACCTCCACACAAAAAGGGCAGTGTGCCAGACAATAGTACTGAACTTACTGCCGCTAAACCTATCAACATTTTAAATACTTGTTTTTGTTAGTCATTACAATAATGTATTATTATTATTAAAAGTCCAATGCAGCTGTTTTCTATCTCCATATGAAATCATTTCAGGTAAATACATATATATTTTTTTTTATTAGATGGCTACAACAGAACAGTTGGTGGCACTATACATGTAATTGGAACCAGCGGCACCATAGGATGAATACTAATAACTATTGAACAAGTGGCTCATGCAAATTAATTTCACATTTAAATGAAGCAGACAACTAATGTGACATTTTTTGAAAATATTTCACAAATCTTAACATAAACCATTAGTCAAATAATCACAGAATTGGTGTAAAACCGCAATACATTAAGTAATTACTTTAAAGGTCAAATGCAGCTGTTTTTATCTCAATATCAATATTGGAGTGCCTTGCTTTTACAACAAAATCCTCTCACCCTTATTCTTGTTGCCCACCACCCAACAGGCCAAGCACCTCTTTAATCTCTGAGTTTTCTGAACTAATAACCTTTGTATGTAATTTTGGGACACGTGAACATCCATGTTGACTCACCCAAGTGCTCTATGGCTGATGACTCCCTTAACTTGCTGGACTGTCTAAACCTTGTGCAACATGTAAATGTTCCCATCCACAACCGTGGACACATATTGGACCTCATTATCACTGGCAATGTCTCTGTCCCTGACTTGGATGTCATCGAGCTAGGCATCTCTGTACGCAAGGATGAGACACTGTCTCTCACCACTCCAACTCCTCTCCACCACCCAAAGAGGACCATTAAATTCCACAACCTAAGAAAACTTAACCCATCCCTCTTCCAGGAACACATCCAGTCCACCTCTGAGTCTGACTGCAGTGAGCTGGCCCTCGGGAATATGATAAATCTGTATAACAGCACTCCAAGTAACACCCTGAACATCCTTGCCCCTGAAAAAAATATGCGAAGTAACATTCCAACGCTCGTCTCCTTGGTTCACTGATGAATTGCGCAGAATGAAGACTCATGGCCATTGGAGGAAGGATGGCCTCACTGCCCACCTACTGGCCTATAAAGACCACCAGGCAAGCTACTCTGCTGCCTTAAAATTACAAAGGTAACCCCAGAACCATGTTCTCTAGCATCAACTGCTTTTTAACCCTGCAAACTTGTCCTCTCCTGAAGCATCATCTGAGCAGTGCAATCACTTCTCTGATCTTTTCAAGACAAAGATTGACACCATTATGGCCTCTAAGACGACATGCACCCCCATTCCTGAGACTGCCCCTCCCCTCAGCAACTTGAATTATGTCTAAAATGAAAGTCACTATTTGTTCCCTTGAACCTATCCTTACATCCCTACTCAAAACCTGCTCATCTAGCCTGCGTATGCGTGTCACCACCCTGATCAACAATTCACTGCCGAATTAGAGGTACCACTGATCTTCAAAACAGCTGCAGTAACCCCCTTTCTGAAGAAACTCAACTTGAATAGGACATCCTATCCAACTACAGGCCCATCACCAAACTGCCCCTCCTATCAAACGTACTTGAGAAAATGGTTGCAAACCAGCTTCAGTCACATCGGTCATCTAATCAGTTGTACAAGGTTTTCCAGTCTGGCTTCCGGCCCTTGCACAGCACCGAAAAAGCTCTGGTTAAAGTTACCAATAACCTACTAATAGCTGCGGATTCAGTCAGGATCTCCTAGCATCAGTGTCTTAGATCTCAGTGCTGCTTTTGACACCGTAGACCACAACATCCTCCTGCTGCGTTTCAGAGTGCTCCTCCTACCTCTCCAACAGGAAGCAATACATCACTATTGGAGAGTCCAGATCGGAGGAGTCTGTAGTCACGTGGCGTTCCACAGGGGTCAGTGCTGGAGCCTATCCTGTTTTCAATTTACATGTTCCCTCTCTGCCAAATCCTCAGAGATTATAACATCAACTTCCACTGCTACGCTGACGACACCCAGGTTTACATGAACAAAAACAGACACCATCTCTGCCCTAGCAAAACTCAGCAGCTACCTATAGGACATCAGGGCATGTATGAAAGAGAACTTCCTCCAGCTGAACAGTAGCAAGACTCAGGCTATGCTTTTTGAGATACCCAAGCGGGTCAACAGTGCTGGAAACATCTGGCCTACAATCAACGTCTAGGCCATCCACCTCTCCTCTGTCATCTCCAACCCAGGAGTCACATTTGAGCCTTCTCTTTCCCCCGATGCTCACATAAAACAAATGCAGAGAAACTCACCCACGCCTTCATCTTCTCTTGGATCGACTACGACAATGCTCTGTTTGGGGGGCCTGCCAGCCAAATCACTACATAGGCTCCAACTAATCCAGAACAGTGCTGCCACATCACCTGGCCCAACTCCACTGGCTACCGGTCAATTACAGGATCGACTTCAAAATCCTCATGATTGTATTTAAAGCCATGAATGGATTGAGCCCCACCTACATCAGCGATCTAATCTCCATCAGCTCCACCCACTCCCTACTGCTTCAAGCCCCCAAGAGACGTCTCTGCTCCCTTGGTCCTTGCCTATGGAGTGCTCAGAACTCTTAAAACAGGCCTGAAAACCCACTCCTACTGTTTTTTCATAGTCCTAGTCCCAACCTAAAATGTATTTAGCGCCTAGCCCACTATTGCCATTTTACCTGCATTGATTCTAAATGTATGTTGTTTTTAATGTATATTGAAAAAAACTCAGTAGAGCTTTGAGATCTGTAATTAAAAGTGCTATACAAATTACATGTATTATTATGATGTCACCAGGCAGGTGACATCACCAGGCAGGCCAAAACTCCATCCTACCAAAACAGCCAGATATTTCAGGAGGTCTTTTCAATCAGCTCTTACACTAAAAGAGCAATATCATAATTTTCACAGTATTATGCACTGGGCCTTTAAAATCCAACAGTGGTGCACTCAACATTACTGTATAATGACAATAATTTTACCTTTATTTTACTAGGCAAGTCAGTTAAGAACAAATTCTTATTTTCAATGACGGCCTAGGAACAGTGGGTTAACTGCCTGTTCAGGGGCAGAACGACAGATCCTTGTCAGCTCGGGGATTTGAACTTGCAACCTTTCGGTTACTAGCCCAACGCTCTAACCACTAGGCTACCCTGCCGCCCCTAATCAATCAAAACCTATTTCTTTCACTTACTTGCTGTGCTGTTTCATTGTTCAGTCGTTTCATTCTCAACCAGGATTCCATAGAACGCTGTTTGGGTCTTTGTGTGTCAAAAAATATACACGTCAAATAACACTATTTGACGTGTTAAATAACACAACTTAATCTGTTTCAGTAGCTATAGTTAGTTAGCTAACTATATAGCTTTGTGTCATCATCTAAAATAACCATGATTTTTTTTGAGAGTTCTTATTTGATTAATGGTGGTAGGACCTATCTATGTGAGCTAGCAATAATACTGGACTTTGGGGTCAGCCTTCAAAATTAAAGTATGTCAGAATTCTACTATTTCGATTAATTTGCATCACTATCAATGACATACTTTTATTTTGAAAGCAAACCACAAATTTCACTATTGTGCCTAATCCTTATTGTGGCTAGCTTCACAACACACAGCCCTGTCCATTGGAGCCTCACTAGCCAGATGAAGCTAGCTGGGTTAAGTAGTTAGCTAACTATTTATTTTCATGAACTAAAGTTCAATTTCAATAGGTGAACAACAAGTGGCAACCTAGCTAATACTTACTCACAAGGATTCCTAAATCATTGCTAAGAATAATGAAAATTACTGCAGTTTCTACCAGTCATTGTTTTCAGGCTGGTTGTATTGGTATTGGAACCAAGCTAAACCTAAGCTACCCCAGAAGTTGCGGTCGAACAAATGATGCTTTATTACCAACATAGTTCGTGGCTGGTGTTTGCATGTTTGCAGACTTTTTCATACAGCTTTGACAGTGCTACTGTAACTTTTTTGACACGCAAAGACCCAAACGGCGTTCCATATAGTATGTATGTCGTGAAGCTAATAGCAGTGACGCTATTACTGAGTAACTCCGGTTGGGCAACATCTGGAAAATAGCGCACTTGCTAGTGTGTACCGGTGCTCGACCAGTCGGCGAAAGCCAACATCACCCACGACAGACAACGGTTGATTGTCAAGGGCAATGCATTCCATTATCATGGCTTTAATGGATTTCACCTTTGAGTTGAAATTTTCGTACTCTTTCAAATGACTGCTCGACTTGTTGACTGCTCGATCCACACAGCAGACAATGTGTGGGCTAGGTTAGGAATGCTATGTTGTACGTGTAGTGCAAAATGTAATGTGCTGTTATTACGTCATGTACCTACATTATATATAGGTATGCAAGGTAGCTTTGAAATAGTTTTTTAACATCGGCTTTAAACTAGACATCGGCCAATACCGATGTTGGCATTTTAAGCAAATATCGGTCGATTCCGATATGTTCACCGATATATCGTGCATCGCTAGTGAAGATAATATGAACTTACATTTTTTTTTTACCTTTTCATGGTATCCAGTTGTTAGCAGTTACTGTCTCATCGCTACAACTCCCATACAGGCTCGGGAGAGACGAAGGTCGAGAGCCATGCGTCCTCCAAAACACAACCCAAGCAAACCACATCCAACCCGGACGCCAGCCGCACCAATGTGTCAGAGGAAACACCGTACACCTAGCGTACCTGGTCAGCGTGCACTGCGCCAGGCCCACCACAGGAGTCGCTAGTGCACGATGAGACAAGGATATCCCTACCGGCCAAACCCTCCCTAACCCAGATGACGCTAGGCCAATTGTGCGTCGCCCCATGGACCTCCCGGTAACGGCCGGCTGCGACAGAGCCTGGGTTCGAACCCAGAGTCTCTGGTGGCACAGCTAGTACTGGGATGCATATGAACTTTTAAAAGAGAGATTCCTCGTGCTGGATAGAGCCATCCTGATGACGACCGAGCTAGGGTTGAAACCCTGTCTGTCTCATTAATAAACACTTTGGAGAGCAGATACCAGCATTGAGGGGAATACATTTAGGATTTACATGAAGGTAACAGAAATTACATTAACAGAAAACATTGGAAAAATGTTCAAATCATGATTTTTTATATATTTATATTTCACATTTTGAGGTAATTTAACAGACAGTAGTCACTCTGTTGTCTGGAGCGACTTGCTCCTTTGTTCAGTAACCCTGGTATATACCAGCAAGCGGATTGATTTGGTGTTTTCCCATATTAATGCCATCTTATCATATCTTAATAAATAAAGTTATCTCCACTGAGAGCAGTAGCACCTGGAAAGGCTATTTCTGTTGACTTTGAGGGGGTGTCTCCTCTGTCATTCCTGCTTCCTCCTATCATGTTTACTGAACTCTGTTAACTCTCTCTTTCCGTCTGGCTGTCTACATTTTAAAAAACTCCACTAACTTAATTTCACGCAATAAATGCATTATCCCAATCAGTACTGATGAGCAGAGCGTGGACGGATGTGTGTGAGTGCGTGTCTCATTAAATACTTCCTGTTATCTCAGGCTAATCTGCATGGAGGAAAAGGCCGGGTGTTCATTCATTAGCTGCACCTCCGCTTACCCTGTCTTCACTAATTGCTTATGATCCCGCAGTGTGTGTGTGTGTCTGAGATGTCTTGAATGCAGACGACAAATTAAATCCACATTGTCAGTCAATGAATATGAAGAGAATTGTTCCACCCAGCAACAGTCCATTCTCCCCCTCTCTCTCCATCTTCTCATTCTCTCATTCACTCTCTAAAGTGACAGACAGGTTATCTACTTCAGGTATCTTAAAACCTATACGTTTGCAGATCTCAGGCAACGTAATGAAAGGAAAAGAAAACAACAAAAAGTTAAAACCTAATCTGCTCTATCACTGTGAACTAATCCACATACCTTCCTGTCATTTTCATCCCACGCTTTCTGAGAAGAAAACCCAAATAAAGACAAATGGGCTGTCACCATTGACAGATGCAAGTAGTTCCCATAAAAACCAGTGGTGTAGTCAGCTAACTATGACAGATGCTTCAGACCATGTGGTTTATTGATGATGTCATTATCGCATAAACAACACATCATACAATCATATTGCCTTTTTTCTCTGCACACACCTGGTATCCAATCCATAGTTTTAGTGTTAAGAATAGAAAGCATGCGTGGGGGGGTAGGATCCATTTATAGGCTTGTTTCAGGAAACTTGGCATAGCTAGCTACTAGCGAGTAGTCAGTTAGCCACTGCTAGTAGACATCAGCTAACCTTAGCCTGGTCAACACCTGCCAGTCTGCACAGCGCAATTCAATCCAGCGCATACCGGACTGCTTTTTCTCCTCCAAATCTCAATTTCTCCGGATTCCTACCACAAGCTCTGAACCTTATCACCTGGATCAGCGCAGCTAGCTAGCTGCTATTCAAGTGGCTACTCCTGGCTAAAGTCTCTGTCCCGAAGCAAGTACCAGTTACCTGGGAACAAACCTTGTGCTAGGCCCATCTCCTGGCTAGCTGAAGAGCCACTCCTTTAAGCTACAATACCTATTTTGCCAATTGGCCTGGACGCTTTTACTGCCTACACGGAGCCCTGCTGATCCATCCTAAAGGCCTTCTGCTAGCCCCGGCCCGCTAACTGTCTGAATCGCTGTGTCTCCAGCTCGCCTAGCTACTCACTGGTCCCTATGATCATTCGGCCACGCATGCCTCTCCCTAATGTCAATATGCCTTGTTCATTGCGGTTTTGGTTAGTGATTATTGTGTTATTTCACTGTAGAGCCTCTAGCCCTGCTCAATATGCCTTAGCTTACCTTCCACACGTGGACGGATGTGTGTGAGTGCGTGTCTCATTAAATACTTCCTGTTATCTCAGGCTAATCTGCATGGAGGAAAAGGCCGGGTGTTCATTCATTAGCTGCACCTCCGCTTACCCTGTCTTCACTAATTGCTTATGATCCCGCAGTGTGTGTGTGTGTCTGAGATGTCTTGAATGCAGACGACAAATTAAATCCACATTGTCAGTCAATGAATATGAAGAGAATTGTTCCACCCAGCAACAGTCCATTCTCCCCCTCTCTCTCCATCTTCTCATTCTCTCATTCACTCTCTAAAGTGACAGACAGGTTATCTACTTCAGGTATCTTAAAACCTATACGTTTGCAGATCTCAGGCAACGTAATGAAAGGAAAAGAAAACAACAAAAAGTTAAAACCTAATCTGCTCTATCACTGTGAACTAATCCACATACCTTCCTGTCATTTTCATCCCACGCTTTCTGAGAAGAAAACCCAAATAAAGACAAATGGGCTGTCACCATTGACAGATGCAAGTAGTTCCCATAAAAACCAGTGGTGTAGTCAGCTAACTATGACAGATGCTTCAGACCATGTGGTTTATTGATGATGTCATTATCGCATAAACAACACATCATACAATCATATTGCCTTTTTTCTCTGCACACACCTGGTATCCAATCCATAGTTTTAGTGTTAAGAATAGAAAGCATGCGTGGGGGGGTAGGATCCATTTATAGGCTTGTTTCAGGAAACTTGGCATAGCTAGCTACTAGCGAGTAGTCAGTTAGCCACTGCTAGTAGACATCAGCTAACCTTAGCCTGGTCAACACCTGCCAGTCTGCACAGCGCAATTCAATCCAGCGCATACCGGACTGCTTTTTCTCCTCCAAATCTCAATTTCTCCGGATTCCTACCACAAGCTCTGAACCTTATCACCTGGATCAGCGCAGCTAGCTAGCTGCTATTCAAGTGGCTACTCCTGGCTAAAGTCTCTGTCCCGAAGCAAGTACCAGTTACCTGGGAACAAACCTTGTGCTAGGCCCATCTCCTGGCTAGCTGAAGAGCCACTCCTTTAAGCTACAATACCTATTTTGCCAATTGGCCTGGACGCTTTTACTGCCTACACGGAGCCCTGCTGATCCATCCTAAAGGCCTTCTGCTAGCCCCGGCCCGCTAACTGTCTGAATCGCTGTGTCTCCAGCTCGCCTAGCTACTCACTGGTCCCTATGATCATTCGGCCACGCATGCCTCTCCCTAATGTCAATATGCCTTGTTCATTGCGGTTTTGGTTAGTGATTATTGTGTTATTTCACTGTAGAGCCTCTAGCCCTGCTCAATATGCCTTAGCTTACCTTCCACACATGCAGTGACCTCATCTGGTTTAAATGGTGTCTCTAGAGACAAAACCTCTCCCATCGTCACTCAATGCCTAGGTTTACCTCCACTGTATTCACATCCTACCATACCTTTGTCTGTAAATTATGCCTTGAATCCATTCTTCCGCGCCCAGAAACGTGCTCCTTTTACTCTCTGTTCCCAGCGCACTAGACAATCAGTTCTTATAGCCTTTAGCCATACCCTTATCCTACTCCTCCTCTGTTCCTGTAGAGTTTAATACAGGCCCTGCAGCACCTAGCTCCACTCCCATTCCCTAGGCGCTCTCATTTGTTGACTTCTGTAACTGTAAAAGCCTTGGTTTCATGCATGTTAACATTAGAAGCCTCCTCCCTAAGTTTGTTTTATTCACTGCTTTAGCACACTCGGCCCACCCGGATGTCCTTGCCGTGTCTGAATCCTGGCTTAGGAAGGCCACCAAAAATCCAGAAATTTCCATCGCTAACAATGAAATTTTCCGACAAAATAGATGTGCCAAAGGGGGCAAAGTTGCAATCTACTGCAGAGATAGCCTGCAGAGTTCCATCATACTATCCAGGTCTGTGGCAAACCAACTCAAGCTTCTACTTCTAAAAATCCACCTTTCCAGAAACAAGTCTCTCACCGTTTCCGCTTGCTATAGACTACCCTCAGCCCCCAGCTGTGCCCTGGAAACTATATGTGAAATGATTGCCCCCCCTCCACCTTCAGAGCTCGTACTGTTAGGTGACCTAAACTGGGACACGCTTAACACCCCGACCGTCCTAAAATATAAGCTAGATGCCCTCAATCTCACACAAATGATCAATGAACCTACCAGGTACAACCCCAAATCCATAAACACGGGCACCCTCATAGATATCATCCTGACCAACCTGCCCTCCAAATACACCTCTGCTGTCTTCAACCAGGATTTCAGTGATCACTGCCTCATTGCCTGTGTCCGTAATGGGTCTGTGGTCAAACAACCACCCCTCATCACTGTCAAACGCTCCCTAAAATACTTCAGCGAGCAGCACCTCCTCCAAGCTGCCCACTGCCCTTTGGCTAGGAAACACTGTCAGCACCGATAAATCCATGATAATTGATCATTTCAACAAGCATTTTTCTACGGCTGGCAATTCTTTCCACCTGGCTACCCATAACCCAGTCAACAGCCCTGCACCCCTCACAGCAACTTGCCCAAGCCTCCCCCATTTCTCCTTAAGACAAATCCAGATAGCTGGACCCCTAAGAATCCGCCGGGCTAGACAATCTGGACCCTCTAATTCCGCCGCAATTGCTACAACCCCTATTACTAACCTGTTCAACCTCTCTTTCGTATCGTCTGAGATCCCCAAAGATTGGAAAGCTGCTGGGGTCATCCCCCTCTTCAAAGGCAGAGATAAACCAGACCCAAACTGTTACAGACCTATATCTATCCTACCCTGCCTTTCTAAGGTCTTCGAAAGCCAAGTTAACAAACAGTGTGTCAAATCAGAGTGCGGACCTCTGGCAGTCTCTATGGTGGTGCCACAAGTGTTCAATTCTCGGGCTGACTCTCTTCTCTGTATACATCAACTCTTGCTGCTCGTGATTCCCTGATCCACCTCTACGCACACGACACCATTCTGTATACCTCTGGCCCTTCTTTGGACACTGTGTTAACTAACCTCCAGACAAGCTTCAATGCCATACAACTCTCCCTCCGTGGCCTCCAACTGCTCTTAAATGCAATTAAAACAAAATGCATGCTCTTCAACCAATCGCTGCCTGCCCGTCTAGCATCACTACACTGGACGGTTCTGACAAATACCTAGGTGTCTGGTAAGACTGTAAACTCTCCTTCCAGACTTACATTAAGTATCTACGATCCAAAATTAAATCTAGGATCGGCTTCCTATTTCGCAACTAAGCATCCTTCACTCATGCTGCCAAACATACCCTCGTAAAACTGACTATCCTACCGATCCTTGACTTTGGCGATGTCATTTACAAAATAGCCTGCAACACTCTACTCAGCAAATTGGATGCAGTCTATCACAGTGCCATCCGTTTTGTCACCAAAGCCCCATATACTACCCACCACTGCAACCTGTATGTTCTCATTGACTGGCCCTCGCTTCATATACGTTGCCAAACCCACTGGCTCCAGGTCATCTATAAGTCTTTGCTAGGTAAAGCCCTGCCTTATCTCAGCTTTCAGGGTTTTTCTTTATTGCCTTTCTTTATGCCTGTCCTCAACCTGCCCTTTGCCCCGTACTATAATAAATAATCTGAGAACTGTACTATCCGCCTCCTGTGTCTACATCTGGGTCATTTCCTGAGTCGTGATAGTAGAAAATAGTACAAATAAATAAAATCCTTGAATGAGTAGGTATGTCCAGAATTTTGACTGGTACTGTATATGACATGGTCTCTATTTGAACTGACTAGTTAGCTAACTAAACATTAGCTAGCTAGCTAACAAGCTAGAAACAAAGTAAACATTGTTTAGAAAGTTGCTTTTAGGTCCTGGTTTCCTGCATTGACATATACTAAATTCGTTTTTAAATGAGTGGGTTTAATGGTTAAATTACACTAGTTATTTTGGACCACCAGTCTGTTGATGTCAAGCAGCCTGTAGTTTTTGTGTTTATATTTTTTCATAATAGTTTGATGTCGGACGACAAAATGTTCATGATGTCACTGTGACTACGGCCAATAGACATAGTATATGTTTTAGCCTTTAATCTTTGTTTGTTTAGTACACTACCTTACTAACTCTGTTTAGTACATGACCTCATATGTGAATCCTTAAAGAGATGGGTGGAGCTAAGGCTTAAGAGTGTGTGAACGATGCTGAATGGGTGTGAACAAAAAAGAGCTCTCCTGTAGGTTAACCAACACATTCAAGGTCCATATTCTCAAAAGTGATGTTTCAAGTTTGTCAACTTTCAAAGCAGAATTACATTCCTATAGTGTATGACATAACATTTTCTAGCTCTGACTCTTTACTTTTAATCCAATGTTAAAAACACCATTTAAAATGTTGCTACATAAGACTGAATCGAGCCGGTTGGTCACATTCGTGTTGTATAGTATTTTTTGGGATGTCACTTCTTGGTGCTGGGGCATTAATACATACGGTGATGGGTCAGGTCATAGCTTAGGTTAGGTTAAATATAAATTATAGTCAATCTCAATGTGACTTGTATTGAAAAGGAAAAGCTCAGAGACTAGTCCCAAAAATATGGTGGAACGAAACTCTCTCTCGCCCCTGTTTACACCAATCCAATGCTTTTTAACTTTGGTAGTACATGTAAGAAAAATAAATTTAGCAAAAACAATTATACATGTAGGCCTATGGTAAATCTTCTTATTTAAACTGAACAAAATTGAGGGCCTCCCGAGTGGGGAAGTGGTCTAAGGCACCGCATCGCAGTGCTAGTTGTGCCACTAGAGAACCTGGTTCGAGTCCAGGCTCTGTCGCAACAGGCCGCGGCTTGCAACGATGGGACAGGACTAGAGGTCGACCGACTAATTGACATGGCCGATTAATTGGGTCCGATTTCAAGTTTTCATAACAATCGGTAATCGGCATTTTTGGACGCTGATTATGGCCGATTACATCGTAATCCACAAGGAGAATGCGTGGCAAGATGACCACCTGTTACGCGAGTGCAGCAAGGAGCCAAGGTAAGGTGCTAGCTAGCAATAAACTTGTAAAAAAACATCCACCTTAACATAATCACTAGTTAACTACACATGATGATATTACTAGTTTAACTAGCTTGTCCTATGTTGCATATAATCAATGCGGTGCATCGAATCACAGCCTACTTCGCCAAACGGGTGATGATTTAACAAAAGCGCATTCAAGAAAAAAGCACAATTGTTGCACCAATGTACCTTACCATCAACATCAATGCCTTTCTTAAAATCAATACACAAGTATATTTGTTTGAACCTGCATATTTAGTTTAAAGAAATTAATGTTAGCAGGCAATATTAACAAGGGGAATTGTGTCACTTCTCTTGCGTTCAGTGCAAGCAGAGTCAGGCTATATGCAGCAGTTTTAGCCGCCTGGCTCGTTGAGAACTGTGTGAAGACCATTTCTTCCTAACAAAGGCCGTAATTAATTCACCAGAATTTTAAATAATTATGACATAACATTGAAGGTTGTGCAATGTAACAGCAATACTTAAACTTAGGGCTGCCACCAGTTCAATATAATGCGTAAGGAACGGTTCCGTATTTCACTGAAAGAATAAAACGTTGTGTTTTCGAAAATATAGTTTCCGGATTTTACCATATTAATGACCTAAGGCTCATATTTCTGTGTGTTTATTATATTATAATTAAGTCTATAATTTGATAGAGCAGTCTGACTGAGTGGAGGTAGGCAGCAGCAGGCTCATAAGCATTCATTCAAACAAGCACTTTCCTGCGTTTGCCAGCAGCTATTCGGATGCTTGAAGCACAGCGCAGTTTATGACTTCAAGCCTATCAACTCCCAAGATTAGGCTGGCAATCCTATAATGCCTATAAGAACATTGAATAGTCAAAGGTATATTAAATACAAATGGTATAGAGAGAAATAGTCCTATAATTCATATAATAACTACAACCTAAAACTTCTTAACTTCTTAACTGGGAATATTGAATATTGACTCATGTTAAAAGGAACCACTAGCTTTCATATGTTCTCATGTTCTGAGCAAGGAACTTAAACGTTAGCTTTCTTACATGGCACATATTGCACTTTTACTTTCTTCTCCAACACTTGTTTTTGCATTATTTAAACCAAATTGAACATGTTTCATTATTTATTTGAGGCTAAATTGATTTTACTGATGTATTATATTAAGTTAAAATAAAAGTGTTCATTCAGTATTGTTGTAATTGTCATTATTACAAATACATCACTTGAAGTCAGAAGATTATATAAACTTAGGTTGGAGACATTAAAACTTGTTTTTAAACTACTCCACACATTTCTTGTTAAGAAACTAAAGTTTTGGAAAGTCGGTTAGGACATCTACTTTGTGCATGACACAAGTCATTTTTCCAACAATTGTTTACAGGCAGATTATTTTACTTACCATGCAGTGTATCAAAATTCAAGTAAGTCAGAAGTTTACATACACTAACTTGACTGTGCATTTAAACAGCTTGGAAAATTCCAGAAAATGAGGTCATGGCTTTAGAAGCTTCTGATAGGCTAATTAACATCATTTGAGTCAATTGGAGGTGTACCTGTGGATGTATTTCAAGGACTACCTTCAAATGCAGAAAAATCAAAAGAAAAATCAAAAGAAATCAGCCAAGACCTGATAAAACAATTTCCAAACACCTGAAGGTACCACATTCATCTGTACAAACAATAGTACGCAAGTATACACACCATGGGACCACGCAGCCGTCATACCACTCAGGAAGGAGTCGCGTTCTGTCTCCTAGAGATAAATGTACTTTGGTGCAAAAAGTGCAAATCAATCCCAGACCAACAGTAAATGACCTTGTGAAAATGCTGGAGGAAACAGGTACAAAAGTATCTAAATCCACAGTAAAACAAGTCCTATATCGACATAACCTGAAAGACCGCTCAGCAAGGAAGAAGCCACTGCTCCAAAACCGCCATAAAAAAGACAGACTACAGTTTGCAACTGCACATGGGGACAAATATCATACTTTTTGGAGAAATGTCCTCTGGTCTGATGAAACAAATATAGAACCGTTTGGCCATAATGACCATCGTTATGTTTGGAGGGAAAAGGGGAGGCTTGCAACCCGAAGAACAACATTCTAACCGTGAAGCACGGGGCTGGCATCATCATCTTGTGGGGGTGCTTGCTGCAGGAGGGACTGGTGCACTTCACAAAATAGATGGCATCATGTTGTAGGAAAATGATGTGGAAATATTGAAGCAACACCTTAAGACATCAGTCAGGAAGTTAAAGCTTGGTCACAAATGGGTCTTCCAAATGGACAATGACCCCAAGCATACTTCCAAAGTTGTGGCAAAATGGCAAAACAAAGTCAAGGTATTGCAGTGGCCATCACAAAGCCCTGACCTCAATCCTATTGAACATTTGTAGGCAGAACTGAAAAAGAGGCCTACAAACCGGACTCTTTTACACCAGCTCTGTCAGTAGGAATGGTCCAAAACTCACCAAAACTATTGAGGGAAGCTTGTGGAAGGCTATCCAAAACATTTGACCCAAGCAAGCAACGCTACCAAATACCAATTGAGTGTATGTAAACTTCTGACCCACTGGGAATGTGATGAAAGAAATAAAAGCTGAAATAAATCATTCTGTCTACTATTATTCTGACATTTCACATTCTTAAAATAAAGTGGTGATCCTAACTGACCTAAAACAGCGATTTTTATATCAGGAATTGTGAAAAACTGAGTTTAAATGTATTTGGCTAAGGTGCATGTAAAGTTCCGACTTCAACTGTATATAAAAAATGGCCGACTAATCGGCATCTGCTTTTTTTTTGGGGGTCTTTCAATAATCGGTATCGGCGTTGAAAAATCATAATCGGTCGACCTCTAGACAGGACTGTAACTACCAATTCGATACAACAAAATTGTGGAGAAAAAGGGGTAAAATAATAATGTTTGAATTTTTTAAACTGAACAAAATTATAACCGCAACTTGTAAAGTGTTGGTCCCATGTTTAATGAGTTGAAATAAAATGTCCCAGAAATGTTCCATACGCATAAAAAAAGAATTCTCTCTAAAATGTTGTGTACAAATTTGTTTACAGTCCTGTTAGTGATAATTTCTGTGTGTGGCATATGTGTGGCATATCAAGAAGCTGATTAAAGAGAATGATCATTATACAGGTCCACCTTGTGCTGGGGACAATAAAAGGTCAATCTAAAATATGCAGTTTGGTAAGGGAAGTAACACAACATGGACAAAAGTATGTGGACACCTCGTTGAACATCTCATTCCAAAATCATGGGCATTAATATGGAGTTGGTCCTTCCTTTGCTGCTATAACAGCCTCCACTCTTCTGGGAAAGCTTTCAACTAGATGTTGGAACATTACTGCAGGAACTTGCTTTATGCATGGTGGCATTGTCATGCTGAAACAGGAAAGGACCCTCCCTAAACTGAAGCACAGCATTGTCTAGAATGTCATTGTATGCTGTAGCGTTTCCCTTCATTGGAACTAAGGGGCCCGAAACATGAAAAACAGCCCCAGACCATTATTCCTCCTCAACCAAACGTTACAGTTGGCACTATGCTTTTGCATTTCCACTGATGCAGGGTCCAATGGCAGCAAGCGTTACACCCCTCCAGCCGACGCTTGATGGTAATCTTAGGCTTGTGTGCTCCTGCTTTAGAACTTGGCAGTCCCGCTCTGTAAGCTTGTGGGGCCTACCACTTCGCAGCTGAGCCGTTGTTGCTCATAGACATTCCCACTTCATAATAACAGCAAGTACAGTGGACTGGGGCAGCTCTAGCAGGGTCGACATTTTGACCACCTTGTTAGAAAGGTGGCATCCTATGATGGTACCACGTTAAAAGTCACTGAGCTCTTCACTAAGGCCATTCTACTGCCAATGTTTGGTCATGGAGTTCGCATGGCTGTGTGCTCGATGTTATACTGTCAGCAACGGGATGAAATAGACTAATCTAATAATCTGAAGGTGTGTCCACATACTTTTGTATATATAGTGTATCGTGACTCGCTTAAATCATTTGCGTATCAGGACTTGCTTGAATCATTTAAGTATCATGACTTACCTCACTATGTTTCTAACTATAGCACATCATAAAAAGATAGCTAAAGACAGGTAGGCATATTTCAAAGAGAGACGCCTATACATGAGTCCTTACTGAGCAATATATCAAGGCTCTTGGATGGAAATGTCAATGTAATAATGTTCTCAATCTACCGTTGTTAACATGAACTCTGTACCACATGAACAAATGATACATTTCCACACTCACACAACCAACTGTACAGACGCAGCTTTTATAGATGGAATTGAAATACAATCGCATGTTTGAATGTTTTTGCTGTTAACATTTCTGAGAAACACACACACACACACACACACACACACACAGGGAAATGCCTATGACATTATGAACAACGTGAACTATGAACATCATTCCATCAATGTTTCGACCTTCTGCTTAGATCAAAAGCTGCCTGTGATTGCCTCCACTTTCCAATATCTGCAGAGGCAGTTTGAATCCAAAAACTCTAATACCTATACTGAGTTCAAAGATTTGCATGAATACACATTTTGAATAGATTATTCACCTTCAATTTGTTTTTCCATTATTTCCAATTAATTTGAGCATGGCAATTGTCTATGGGCGCGGCAGACTGTGAAAAGGAAAGGATTAACAATGTCCCAGGGAAGATCATGCATGCATGAGCTTTGTGTGTCAAGGTTCCCCAGGAAAGTATCATTGATATATGGCTTGTCAGTTTTGACTGGCTTTTCAGTAAAAAAAAGTTTTCAGTTCTAACAAAAAAAATATACACTTAAATCATAGTTTGTTCGATTGATTGGTTTGATCGATCGATTGACCATTTGATTGACAATGGTTTAAGGAAATACCAAAAAGTCTATCCGAAACATTTCTGGTTGAGATGTGGTAGCATCACAGTGGAAAAGAACACACATTTACATCACATTCACCCATTCAAATGCTGCTCTCCACCAAAAACATACACATGAAATGAACAGTGAAATATACAGTGAGCAACAAATGTATTAGGACAGTAACAAATGATTTGATATTTTGGCTCTTTACTCCAGCACATTGGATTTGAAATAATATGACGATGAGGGTAAAGTGCAGCCTGTCAGCTTTAAGTTGAGGGTATTTATCCATATCAAGTGAAATGTTTAGAAAATAGAGCACTTTTTGTTAATAGTCTTTCCATTTTAGGGGACCAAAAGTATTCGGACAAATTCACTTGTGTGTACATGTTTCGAAACAGTTTTACATTAATGTGGATGATACAACTATTACGGATAATCATGAATGAATCGTAAATAATGATGAGTGTGAAAGTTAGATGCACAAATACACTATACAGTGCATTCAAAAAGTATTCAGACACCTTGACTTTTTCCACATTTTGTTAAGGCACAGGCTTATTCTAAAATGGATTAAAACATTTTTTCACTCATCAGTCTACACATAATACCCCATAATGACAAAGTGAAAACAGGTTGTAATGTATTAAAAGCAAAAAACAGAGCAAAAACAGGTAAAACATTTTTTGGTGCATTATTTAAAAATTTAAAACAGCAACATTTACATAAGTATTCAGACCCTTTACTCAGTACTTTGTTGAAGCACCTTGACAGCGATTACAGCCTCGAGTCTTCTTGGGTTTGACGCTACAAGCTTTGCACAGCTGTATTAGGGGAGTTTCTCCCATTCTTCTCTGCAGATCCTCTCTCTTTGTAAGGTTGGATTGGGAGCGTCGCTGTACTGCTATTTTCAGGTCTCTCCAGAGATGTTCGATCGGGATCAAGTCTGGGCTCTGGCTGGGCCACTCAAGGACATTCAGAGTCGTGTCCCGAAGCCACTCCTGTGTTGTCTTGGCTGTGTGCTTAGGGTTGTTGTCCTGTTGGAAGATCAACCTTCACCCAAGTCTGTGGTCCTGAGTGCTCTGGATAATGTTTTCATCAAGGATCTCTCTGTACTTTGCTTCGATCATCTTTGCCTCGATCCTGACCAGTCCCTTCCGCTAGAACACTTCCCCACAGCATGATGCTGCCTCCACCATGCATCACCGTAGGGATGGTGCCAGGTTTCCTCAAGACGTGACACTTGGCATTCAGGCCAAAAAGGTCAATATTGGTTTCATCAGACCAGATAATCTTGTTTCTCATGGTCTGAGAGTACTTTAGGTGGCTCCAAAAGGCACCAAGTGTGCCTTTTACTTTATGGCCACTCTACCATAAAGGCCTGATTGGCGGAGTGCTGAAAAGATGGTTGTCCTTCTGGAAGGTTCTCCCATCTCCACAGAGGAACTCTGGAGCACTGTCAGAGTGACCATTGGGTTCTTGGTCACCTCCTTGACCAAGGCCCTTCTCCCCCAATTGCTCAGTTTGGCTAGGTGGCCAGCTCTAAGAAGAGTCATTGTGGTTCTAAACTTCTTCCATTTAAGAATGATGGAGCCCAATGTTTTCTTGGGGACCTTCAATGCTGTCGCGGAGAACTATGGACAATTCCTTCGACCTCATGGCTTGGTTTTTGTTCTGACATGCTCTGTCAACTGTGAAACCTTATATAGACAGGTGTGTGCCTTTCCAAATAATTTCCAATCAAATAAATTTACCACAGGTAGACTCCAATCATGTTGTAGAAACATATCATGGATGATCAATGGAAATAGGATGCACCGGAGCTCAATTTTGAGTCTCATAGCAAAGGGTGTGAATACTTAAGTAAATAAGGTAGTTCAGTTTTTTGCTTTTAATACATTACAACCTGTTTTCACTTTGTCATTATGGATTATTGTGTGTAGTTTGATAAGGGAAGCAATTTATTTAATCCCTTTTAGAATAAGGCTGTAACGTAACAATATGTGGAAAAGGGGAAGTACTTTCCAAATGCACTGTATACACAAAAGTATGAGAACACACCTTCAAATGTGTGGATTCGGCTATTTAAGTCACATCCGTTGCTGACAGGTGTATACAATCGAGCACACAGCTATGCAATCTCAATAGACAAACATTGGCAGTAGAATGGCCTTACTGAAGAGCTCAGTCACTTTCAACGTAGCACCATCAAATCTGCCCTGCAAGAGCTGCCCCGGTCAACAGTAAGTGCTGTTATTGTGAAGTGGAATCGTTTAGGAGCAAGAACGGGTCAGCCACAAAGTGGTAGGCCACACAAGCTTACAGAACGTGACCGCCGAGTGCATAGCACGTAGCACGTCTGTCCTGGGTTGCAACACACACTACCGCATTGTAAATGGACTCTGGAAGCAACGTCAGCACAATAACTGTTCGTCAGGACCTTCATGAAATGGGTTTCCATGGCCGAGCAGCTGCACACAAGCCTAAGATCCCCACGAGCAATGGCAAGCGTCGGCTGGAGTGGTGTAAAGCTCGCCGCCATTGGATTCTGGAGCAGTGGAAACGCGTTCTCTGGAGTGATGAATCACGCTTCACCATCTGGCAGTTCGACAGACAAATCTGGCTTTGGCGGAGGAGGAGGAATAATGGCTGCAGCTGTTTTTCATGGTTCGGGCTAGGCCCTTAGTTCCAGTGAAGGGAAACCTTAACGCTACAGCGTACAATGACATTCTAGAGGATTCTGTGCTTCCAACGTTATGGTAACAGTTTGGGGAAGGACCTTTCCTGTTTCAGCATGACAATGCACCTGTGCACAAAGCAAGGTCCATATAGAAATGGTTTGTCGAGATCGGTGTGTGAAGAAATTTACTGGCTGTCACAGATCCCTTACCTTAACCCCATCGAACACCTTTGGGATGAATTGGAACGCCGACTGCAAGCCAGGCCTAATCGCCCAACATCAGTGCCCAACCTCACTAATGCTCGACGCTAAATCTAACCACATTGAAAAGTCATTTCCGTGAATACTCGTCTGGTGGAGCGCTGCATTTGCAGATGATGCAGGAGACACCTTGTTAAAGTTCACCAACCAAGCTCTGATGAGTGCCCCTGTCCCCCTGTTTGTGTGTGTTTGTCAGCGTGTGTGTGTGTGTGTGTCACCAGCACTGCTTTTTCATGCTAATTGCACAATGAGTCATGATGGAACACAACAGCCACACAAAGGTGGACAAATGAGAGATCAGTTAGATCAGTTAGTGAGAAATGAGAGTAAGTTGGCCCACATATTGTGACAATATCTGAGGCTATTTCATCTCAGTATATTCCACCATAGATGTTATACGTCATTGTGGAAGCCTGACATGATAGTAATTATAACCATGCAACAACAATCAAAGTAATGAAACAATGACCATGTGATGTACCATGTGACATATTGATATTTTAGCTAGAAGGGAACTACTCTCAAATGTGAGAATGTCAATTATGTAGTGGTAAAAAAAAAAGTGAGCACACACTGAAAGGTGTATACACATCATTGGCATATGTTCACGCTCGATGTTGGT
Source organism: Oncorhynchus kisutch (assembly GCF_002021735.2). NCBI lineage: Eukaryota > Metazoa > Chordata > Actinopteri > Salmoniformes > Salmonidae > Oncorhynchus > Oncorhynchus kisutch. The sequence goes on from NC_034199.2 coordinate 2,946,869, forward strand.
GATGTCATGTGATACTAAACACAGGAGACACACAGGAAATCACAACTGCAAAGGTTAAGTAAAAACTAAATATAATAATAATCTTGTCTGTTGCTCTTCTGTTTTGGCCCGTGTCCAGCAGGTCTGGTTATGTACAGTGCTGTGGTCAGTCCAGATTAATGGAACTTATGTGTGGGTCAACAATTAATAGAACCAACACTTATGTTGAACCACAGTGGTTACAGGAGCTTAAACCACACAGGGGCCATTCCAAAGTTCATAAAGTCAAAGGCGATCCATATGTAGGGAATGTTGAGAGTGGGAGGACTGTAGACCAGCTTTAGTTTCCGGACGGATACTAAGGATTCAAGGATCAAGGCTTGAGCACCATTGATTCACAATATTGGGAATGTGCAGGTGTCAATACTAAATGAATTGGAAATACTCTGTATGGATTCTGTCTGGCAACTGTATAGATTCAACTTGACTCTAGAATCCAGTATCACTTCTTCTTAGGCATGAAAATGTTTGATACACATTGGGGTGAACTATTATTGTAATACCAGATTCAATTAGATATAATGACACGGGGAAAAGTCTGAACAACATGTCAATAACCTAAAAAGAAACCCAGAACTTACTTGTTTGAGTTTCTTCAAGTCTTCATCCAACTCTAGATTATCAAGGATGACAGCCACGAAAAGACTGAGCAGAATCTGCAACACAACCACAAGGGATTTATGAGAATACTTATTTTCAAATTATCTCAAATGTTCCTAGATGCTGAAAATTAACCACCAAACTACTGCTATTTTTTTAGGAGGTTAGTGTCATGGCATCGCCAGATGCTTTTTCTAAAAATGAAAATGAAATAAGCTCCTTATTCGTATTAGTGCTGTGTTCTGTCCTCAAAACATCCTCTGTGTCTGGCTGTGTCTGAGTCACCCCCGAAGCGGTCCGTGGTTTGTTATCTCATATCTTCCACTATCACAGGCCCAATGTTCAAATGTCAACGCTCAAGTCCTTCAACTCTGATTAGCAGTCAAAAGCAGAGTGTCATAATCAACCACATCTGGGTTCAAACAGTATTTTGTTTTGGTTTAGCATACTTTAGTTGCACTTGATTAAGCTTACCTAGCTAAATGAAACCAATGGAACAGTCCCAAAAATGTAAATCCTATGAACCCAGGTCTGCAATCAACACAGCTGCTGATTGGAGTCATACTGGGTGGTTGTGGATCATTTTGTCCACCCGTATGACACATCTCAGTGTCCATTTATTGAAATGCACTGTAGGTGGTTTGATGAAGTCAAAACTGCAGCCACAATTGACAATTGGAGTTAACATTTTCTGATCTGAAAACAGATTGACTGACTGATTATATAAATGCCATTGGGAGAGGCAATTTGTTTGGACATAGTTACATAATTTCAACTCAAATTAAATTGTATTTGTCACATACCGAATACAAGAGGAGTAGACGTTACAGTGAAATGCTTCCTTACAAGCCCTTAACCAATAAGGCAGTTTTAATTTGAATCATATCTCAACATCTCATATTGTGTTTTATGTCAATCATCCACAGACAAGGACTCATTAAATAGTTGCTCATGCTACTACTACAGAAAGAGTTTACTGTTCACAATAGTTTTGCTTTGTGGCTCATTTGGTAGAACATGGTTGACCATGGGTGATGGTTTTTGATTCCATTCAAAAATCTATGCACGCATGACTAAGTTGGTTTGGATAAAAGTGTATACTAAATTGCCTATTTTATATTTTACTACCTTTTTGTCTATGAGGGTAAAATGTATCAACATTCCACACATAAGCCAAACTAACATTCCACTCTTCAAACACATATCAATCTTCATGAATGCTATCATTTTGAAATGTAAAGAGACATTTTTATGTGTTTTGTTTTGTATTGCATTTTACATTGTATCATGTATTGTATTATGCATGTGATACTTGGTTGGGATACTGCACAAACTGTGGGTCGCTCTGGATGGCAGCGTCTGCTGAACAGCTAAATTGTCATGTCAATGTAGTGCTATGCATGTGTATTTATGTATATTATTTGTTGTGTTGTTAACAGTTTGGACATCAGCAAGAGTAGCCACTACCAAATACTAAATGTCTAGTTGGAAATAGAATGCAGGGGCAAGCTTTATGGATGCTATTTTGGATATGACAAATTCTATCAATGATACTCCTCGAGCTCAATATTTTTGTTACAATGTGCAGAATCATCATCCAAGTCCTTGAAGGATGTACTGTTTATAGGATGATCTCACAATGCTGGGGAATGAGATCTCTAACACCTTATTCCAGATCTGGGTTTCAAACACTTGAAAAATCTTATCAAATATGTTATTTGTGCCCGTTTGAGCTTTCCTAGCTAAATGAACCAATGGAAAAGTCTGAAAACTGCAAGCCCCGCCGATCTGGCACTCCAAGCAAGGATAAATTCAATGCAATTAAACTCACAGCGCAAGCAAATGTATTTGAAAGCTCTGTTCAAGGATTTGAACCCATGTCTTTTTTATTCTTCGGAGAAGAATATCACAATGCATATTTGGCCAGGTCGCAGTTGCAAATGAGAACTTGTTCTCAACTAGACTACCTGGTTAAATAAAGGTGAAATAAAAAAATAAAAAATTTAAAATAGAGGGTGTTGATTGAAAAAAATCTGTATTATTGGTACCGGTGTGAGTGGTGCTATTTGAAGTTTTGTACTGTAAATGTTTTAAAATGTCCTCTTTTTGGTTGAATTAATCACTGAACACAAGATGTCCCCTCACAGGATTATTTTTTTATTGGAACTTGAACATCAAGGTGAATCTCCATTTCTCCCTTACAACTGTTATGACATAGCCTGAATCGACCAACTGCATCACAACGAAATCAGCATAGAGATTCTAATTCCCGAATTCTATGGAAACCATCAATACGTTCTATATTTGCAACATTATAGAGACAAATTCGAGATTCTCCTCAAAAACAAACAAACCTTCTGAGAAGACATGTTGTTTTGAGACACCTTAAAGTATTTTGGATATCTAAAATGTCATAATGACTTTGGCTACAAGTCCAACTCAGACTCTCAGTCGGATAAGGATGAGCCATACTAACTCTGACTTAGATGGCAAATATGACTATGTATCTGACTCTGAATCTGAGTCCGAAGACCAATCTGAAGAGTCCAGAGAGGTGGGCCTTACCCTCTTCATTGAGCCCACACCCTCCCAGCCATCCTCTTCTGGTCCATGTGGCCAATGCGGTGCTGTGCAGTGACCAGAAATGATACCCTGACCCAGGCTGAGGTAAAACTCAGTGACCACGCTCCTGGAGGTCATTGAGGCCATGGTGGGCGAGCACCATGAGAACCACCAGAGCTCCAGCCTCAAGATCACCAGAGGAAATGGCTGTGTCCTTGACCATGTGGTGGTGCCACCATGGGTCACCTGGTTCAGGAGCCTGGATTCAGCAACAGCAGGAACTCAAATAGACAGCACCAAGGTAGAGAGCTCACCCTTCAAGAGGGAGATCAGAGGAGGACTCCTCTATGAGGCCAAGCGTCTCTCAAAAAAGAGTCACAGAATCATTCACTTCTGGTTGCCCAGGAGGCTTTCAGTCAGAGGGAGTGTCCTCCGAGAGGAAGAGAGAATCAGAGGACAGTTTCCTTGTACCTATCATGCCAACATGGGTCCCCTGTAAGTGGATGAGGAAGCTTGATCCTAGTAGTTGCACATTCCGGATGAAACTGAAGAGGTATTCCATATTTGGCTCGGTTTTTAAACTAGTATTTCATTTTTGGTTCTCCCAGAACTTTACATGTAGTCATGGTGGGCGAGCACCATTTCATTGCATGTGGTTCCTAAATGTATTAACATTATCAATTTTTGTCATTATCATATTGACTGAATAAAAATGTAGCTCACATGCAATCTGTCCTTGTGTCTCATAGCCTTTGGCTATTATTACTTTTGATTGGATTTGGAAATGTAGCTCAATAAAAATGCATCTGATTCAAACACTAAGCTAATATTGTTTAAAATATTCAAATGAAAAAATATATATACTTCAAAATAAATGTGAATACACATATTTAAAAACAATTAGATGTAAATGGTTGTTAGGTTTGAATCCACAAGTGTGGATTGTCTACTCCTTTGTCAGATCAATGTTTCATTATTTACAAAGCTTTTTTTTAAATATATTCAAACAACGTCTCTCGACATACTATATTACACCATGAGATTGTGAGCAAGTGTAGAAATCTTTCAATCCACGGTAGCAAAGGTATGATAGAATATTCCACTACGAGGTTATAAGGTTGTGTAGAGACAAGAGGCCTTATCAATACATTGAATGAGGTTAGCCTTATCCACTGTGATGCTGTGAAGAGACTTTCATTAAAAGAAAACAAGCCAGCAGAATGGTATTCTGCTCTTGTGCTTCCATCTTTCCTTCCTCCACCCACAAATACTGTGACACATTACAATAGCCTTCGTCAGGTTACAACCCTTAGAGACCAGGGTCTCATTTACATTGGTGCCCTGAGGACAATACAAATTCAAAATGGTCAATAGGTTGTGGGTGTAATTCCCACAGGGATCAGATGCACAATTCAATCGATTCATTCTATGGTATGCACTGACTGTAGATTACTGAATAAAAGTGTCTGCCTAATGGAATATATTAGGATCTACACACTGTGCAGACAGAGCCCTTACCAGAGTAGCGAACAGATGGTAGAGGATGAAGTAGATAGCCACTACAGGAGCCCACATTTGACCAACAGCCACAAGAGTTTGGTCCATCACATCCACCCAACCCTCCTGGGTTAAGATCTGGAACATAGACATGAATGCCTGCGGGAGGGAGGGATATTCCATTACAGTCCATCACCCTACAGTATAATACAATGGATAACAGTAGGAGAAAAAGAGACTGACAGAGAGAGAGCGAGAGATTGCCTCCGGACATCGAGGCCTGAAAAAGAGGCGGAGATGAGAAATATCATTGACATTTTTAACATGTTTCTGCAACAGGGACAGACAGATACATGGACATGTCACACACACTTCTGCTATAGAATGAGCCATGGCAGATGGAGAGTAGCTGGAGCATGAATCACTAAGCTCTGTGTGTGTGTGTGTGTGTGTGTGTGTGTGTGTGTGTGTGTGTGTGTGTGTGTGTGTGTGTGTGTGTGTGTGTGTGTGTGTGTGTGTGTGTGTGTGTGTGTGTGTGTGTGTGTGTGTGTGTGTGTGTGTGTGTGTGTGTGTTAGGGATGCGCCCGACTGCATGTGATTAAGTGAAAATGTGAGTCCCGCACCCGACCCTAACCCTCAAATATAGAAAATGCGCTGTACAGTCAGCGATGGAAGAGCAATTTCTTGACAGGCCTTTAGATAATCCTATGTTTATGGTTATAATTTCTGACATTTTGGTAGGCAATTTGTTAGACAACTTATACATGCAGCTTCTCTTCTGTCATTACTTGTTGCCCTAGAATGAATGCTTCAACAAAATGAATGCTGCGGTAAAGTTTGTTTTCCCTTTCATATATGCTTCTCTCGCAAAGAAAATACATTTCGGGAAAATGCATAGTCTAACTCCAAGATGTTTTGGGGGATTTTCCGTGCAAAATGTCCAGAAGACAGTTTTATGATGCTGATAAAGACGGTCCCTAACCACGCATTTATTCTCAAGATGCTGCTTAATTCTGCAGGAGTTAATATTATATATTAGGGTATGTGAGAGGTTATAGACCTACAGTCAGTGTCCAGATTTCAGTTCCATTTAACTCATCTGAACAGTAGGCCTACAGCTCCCTTGACGTACAATTTTGAAGTCCCCGTCTTGTGACTGTCAAATTTTTATAGAGCCTCACAAACATCACTCATAACATAGCTGATGCTAAACTATATATACAAAAATATGTAGATATCACTTCAACTTAGTGAATTCGGCTATTTCAGCCACACTCGTTGCTGACAGATATATAAAATTGAGCACACAGTCATGCAATCGCCATAGACAAACATTGGCAGAAGAATGGCCTTACTGAAGACCTCAGTGACTTTCAACATGGCACTGTCATAGGATGCCACTTTTCCATCTAGCCAGTTTGTCAATGACCTGCTAGAGCTTCCCCGGTAAACTGTAAGTGCTGTTATTGTGAAGTGGAAACGTCTAGGAGAAACAACGGCTCAGCCGTGAAGCGGTAGGCCACATAAGCACACAGAACATGACCGCCGAGCAAAAGAAGCGTGAAAAAAACTGTCCTTTGTTGCAATAGTCACTACCGAGTTCCAAACTGCCTCCGGAAGAAACGTCAGCACAACAACTGTTTGTCGGGAGCTTCATGAAATGAGTTTCCATTGCCGAGCAGACGCACACAAGCCTAAGATCACCATGCGCAATTGCGCCAAGTGTTGGCTAGAGTGGTGTAAAGCTCGCCACATCATTGGACTCTGTAGCAGTGGAAACACGTTCTCTGGCATGATGAATCACCCTTCACCATCTGGCAATCCGACGGACAAATCTGAGTTTGTCGGATGCCAAGAGAACACTACCTGCCCCAACGCATAGTGCCAACTTGAAAGTTTTGTGGAGGAGGACAAATGTTCTAGGGCTGTTTTTCATGGTTCGGGCTAAGCCCCTTAGTTCCAGTGAAGGGACATTTTAACGCTACAGCATACAATGACATGCTAGAGGATTCTGTGCATCCAACTATGTGGCAACAGTTTGGGGACGGCCCTTTCCTGTTTCAGCATGACAATGTGAACAAAGCGAGGTCCAACAGAAATGGTTTGTCAAGATCGGTGTGGAAGAACTTGACTGCCCTGCTAAGAGCCCTGACTTCAACCCCCTCCAACACCTTTGGGATGAATTGGAATGACAACTGTGATCCAGGCCTAATCGCCCAACATCAGTGCCGACCTCACTAATGCTCGTGGCTGAATGGAAGCAAGTCCCTGTGGCAATGTTCCAAAATCTAGTGGAAGTAGTCATTTTGGATTTAGATGTTCGACGAGCAGGTTTCCACATACCTTCGATCATGTAGCGTATCATCCCTTTCACCAAATCTTTCCCAAACATTAGACTACTGTTCTGCCCCCCCCCCCCTTCAACTCTCCATTTAGCAGTTTTTCTCTTATTCAATTAAACTCTGGCACTGTCCATTTTTCCTGAGTGGATACACGTTAACTTTATCTGCCCAAGTTCCAAAAAGCATTTGGCAATTGCTGTGTATTTAGCATGCTACAGTTAGGCCCTAAAGCTTATGCTTACACTACACACCAAAGCCAGGTAAAAGCCTCAATGTATCCTATAGATATGAACTGCATAACAATTTAATGCATTTTTTTCTTTATTCAACCCGCCCGCCAGCCATCCACCCGCCCTTCATCCACACAATATTTCATGACCCTAAACCGGCCCGCCTTACAGATATAACCGCGGGGAATGTGGGTTATGAATTAACGTGTGCATCACTAGTGTGTGTGTGTGTGTGTGTACGTGTGTGTATGTGTACTTGTGTGCATGTGCGTGTGGATGTGTCCGTGAATGCATGCATGTATATTTGTGTGTCAGATGAAGGTCAACTGTTCCCCTGTGCCTTCAGGGCCTATTGTAAGACTCAATCCTAATACCCCCTTATCCCTCCCCCTCGTTTTCGAGTCTCCTTCTGTGGGGGAGTAGCCCTCAAACGGAGCAATTAGTTGTAGGGAGAGATACATAACCCTTGCAAATGGGAAATCACTACATCACTGGCGCACAGCAGAATCCACCAAACTCAATAAAAGTGGCAGTAATAAAGCCTCTCTTGAAAAAGCCAAACCTTGAATATCCCATTCCTCTCAAGAATTTTAGAAAAAGCTGTTGTGCAGCAACTCACTGCCTTCCTGACGACAAACAATGTAAACAAAATGCTTCAGGCTGGTTTTAGACCACATCATAGCACTGAGACTGCACTTGTGAAGGTGGTAAATTACCTTGGCGTCAGACCGAGGCTCTGCATCTGTCCTTGTGCTCCTAGACCTTAGTGTTGCATTTGATACCATCGATCACCACATTCTTTTGGAGAGATTGGAAACCCGAAATTGGTCTACACGGACAAGTTCTGGCCTGGTTTAGATCTTTTCTGTAAGAAAGATATCAGTTTGTCTCTTTTCACTATATATTTTACCTCTTGGGGATGTCATTCGAAAACATAATGTTAACATTCACTGCAATGCGAATGACACAAAGCTGTACATTTCGATGAAACATGGTGAAGCCCCAAAATTGCCCTACCTGGAAGCCTGTGTTTCAGACATAAGGAAGTGGATGGCTGCAATTTTTCTACTTTTAGACTCGGACAAAACAGAGATGCTTGTTCTAGGTCCCAAGAAACAAAGAGATCTTCTGTTGAATCTGACAATTACTCTTGATGGTTGTACAGTCGTCTCAAATAAAACTGTGAAGGACCTCGGCGTTACTCTGGAACCTGAGCTCTCTTTTGACGAACATGTCAAGACTGTTTCAAGGACAGCATTTTTCCATCTACATAACATCGCAAAAATCAGAAATGTTCTGTCCGAAAATGACACAGAAAAATTAATCCATGCTTTTGTAACTTCTTGGTCAGACTACTGCAATGCTCTACTTTCCGGCTACCTGGATAAAGCACTAAATAAACTTCAGTTAGTCCTAAATACGGCTGCTAGAATCTTGACTAGAACCAAAAAATGTGATCATATTACTCCAGTGCTAGCCTCGTTACACTGGCTTCCTGTTAAGGCAAGGTGTAACGGCTCTCCTCTTCGTCAGATGATGAGGAATAGGAATCATCGGACCAACAGCCAGCGTGGTAAGTGTTCATAGTAAATTTAATTAAATGAACTGAACACTGAATGACAAAAAACAACAAAGAGAGTGAACGACACGAAACAGTCCTGTAAGGTGAAAAACACAAAACAGAAAGCAACTACCCACAAACACAGGTGGGAACAGGCTACCTAAGTATGATTCTCAATCAGAGACAACGATTGACAGCTGCCTCTGTTTGGGAACCATACCAGGCCAAACACATAGAAATAGAACACACAGAACAAAACATAGAATGCCCACCCTAACTCACACCCTGACCAAACCAAAATAGAGACATAAAAAAGGAACTAAGGTCAGGACGTGACACAAGGACTGATTTCAAAATCTTACTGCTAACCTACAAAGCATTACATGGGCTTGCTCCTACCTATCTTTCTGATTTGGTACCTACACATACGCTAAGGTCACAAGATGCAGGCCTCCTAATTGTCCCTAGAATTCCAAAGCAAACAGCTGGAGGCAGGGCTTTCTCCTATAGAGCTCCATTTTTATGGAATGGTCTGCCTACCCATGTGAGAGACGCAAACTCGGTCTCAACCTTTAAGTCTTTATTGAATATATGATGAGTGTAGTCTGGCCCAGGAGTGTGAAGGTGAACGGAAAGGCACTGGAGCAACGAACCGCCCTTGCTGTCTCTGCCTGGCTGGCTCCCCTCTCTCCACTGGGATTCTCTGCCTCTAACCCTATTACAGGGGCTGAGTCACTGGCTTACTGGTGCTCTTCCATGCCGTCCCTAGGATGGGTGCGTCACTGACGTGGTCTTCCTGTCTGGGTTGGTGGGTTGTGCCGTGGTGGAGATCTTTGTGGGCTATACTCGGCCTTGTCTCAGAATGGTAAATTGGTGGTTGGAGATATCCCTCTAGTGGTGTGGGGGCTGTGCTTTGGCAAAGTGGGTGGGGTTATATCCTGCCTGTTTGACCCTGTCTGGGGGTATCATCGGATGGGGCCACAGTGTCTCCTGACCCCTCCTGTCCCAGCCTCCAGTATTTATGCTGCATTAGTTTATGTGTTGGGGAGCTAGGGTCAGTCTGTTATATCTGGAGTATTTCTCCTGTCTTATCCGGTGTCCTGTGTGAATTTAAGTATGCTCTCTCTAATTCTTTCTTTATTTCTTCCTCTCTCTCGAAGGTCCTGAGCCCTAGGACCATGCCTCAGGACTACCTGGCATGATGACTCCTTGCTGTCCCCAGTCCACTTGGCCGTGCTGCTGCTCCAGTTTCAACTGTTCTGCCTGCGGCTATGGAACATTGACCTGTTCACCGGACATGCTACCTGTCCCAGACCTGCTGTTTTCAACTTTCTAGAGACAGCAGGAGCGGTAGAGATACTCTCAATGATCAGCTATGAAAAGCCAACTGACATTTACTCCTGAGGTCTGACCTGTTGCACCCTCGACAACTACTGTGATTATTATTATTTGAACATGCTGGTCATTTATGAACATTTGAACATCTTGGCCATGTTCTGTTATAATTTCCACCCGGCACAGCCAGAAGAAGACTGGCCACCGCTCATAGCCTGGTTCCTCTATAGGTCTCTTCCTAGGTTTTGGCCTTTCTATGGAGTTTTTCCTAGCCACCGTGCTTCTACACCTGCATTGCTTGCTGTTTGAGGTTTTAGGCTAGGTTTCTGTACAGCACTTTGAGATATCAGCTAATGTAAGAAGAGCTATATAAATACATTTGATTTGATAGATGACCTGACCAGACAGATGCAGGGCCTGAAGAACAGCTTGCCGATCTCCCAGGGTCAGCTCAATGAGTTTAAACATGATCACGGAAAGATGACAGCATTCTGTAAGTCATTGAGAGAGTACATCAGTTCTGTATGTGAATGCATGATAACAATGACAGAGAAATTGGATTATTTTGAGGGACAATCGAGGCAGAACAACATCGTTGCAGACGGAAATGCAGAATCTCCACATCGGATCTGGACAGTCTGAGGACAAAGTGAGGGAAATGATCTCGAAGAAATTGAAGATGGATTGTGGGAGGTGTACTGTTAGATTTCAGATCAGTCTGTGAAATGATTGACCATAACCTGTTGTTGAGAAAATGTACAGTTGAAGTCGGAAGTTTACATACACCTTAGCCAAATACATTTAAAATCCTGACAGACCTGGTGAAACTGAGTCAGGTTCGTAGGCCTCCTTGCTCGCACACGCTTTTTCAGTTCTGCCCACAAATTGTCTATTGGATTGAGGTCAGGGCCTTGTGATGGCCACTCCAATACCTTAACTTTGTTGTCCTAAAGCCATTTTACCACGACTTTGGAAGTATGCTTGGGGTCATTATCCATTTGGAAGACCCATTTGCAACCAAGCTTTAACTTCCTGACTGATGTCTTGAGATGTTGCTTCAATATACCCACATATTTTTCCTACCAGATGATGCCATCTATTTTGTGAAGTGATGCTGCCACCCCATGCTTCAAGGTTGGGATGGTGTTCTTAGGCTTGCAAGTCTCCCCGTTTTTCCTCCAAACATAACGATGGTCAAACCGTTCTATTTTTGTTTCATCATTCATAATTTCACCAAAAGGTACAATCTTTGTCCCCATGTGCAGTTGCAAACCATAGTCTAGCTTTTTCATAGTTGTTTTGGAGCAGTGGCTTCTTCTTTGCTGAGCGGCATTTCAGTTTTGTCAATATAGGACTCGTTTTACTGTGGATATAGATACTTTTGTACATGTTTCCTCCAGCATCTTCACAATGTCCTTTGCTGTTGTTCTGGGATTGATTTCCACTTTCGCACAAAAGTACATTCATCTCTAAAAGACAGAACGCGTTTCATTCCTTAGCGGTATGACAGCTGTGTGGTCCCATGGTGTTTATACTTGCGTATTATTGTTTGTACAGATGAACGTGGTACCTTCAGGCATTTGGAAATTGCTCCCAAGGCTGAACCAGACTTGTGGAGGTCGTCAATTTCTTTTTCTGAGGTCTTGGCTGATTTCATTTGATTTTCCTATGATGTCAAGAAAAGAGGCACTGGGTTGGAATGTAGGCTTTGAACTACATCCACAAATACACCTCCAATTGATTCAAATTATGTCAATTAGCCTGTCAGAAGCTTCTAAGGCCATGACATCATTTTCTGGAATTTTCCAAGCTGTTTAAAGGCACAGTCAACTTAGTGTATGTACATTTCTGACCCACTGGAATTGTGATACAGTGAATTATAAGGAAAATAATCTGTCTATAAACAATTGTTGGAAAAATGACTTGTGTCATGCGCAAAGTAGATGTCCTAACCGACTTGCCAAAACTAGTTTGTTTACACAAAATTTGTGGAGTGGTTGAAAAACTACTTCAAATGACTCCAACCTAAGTGTATGTAAACTTCCGACTTCAACTGTGTCTTATGGCTTTTCAACCTCTGCTATATCGTGGATTCAGAGCTATCTATCCAATAGAACTCTTTAATGCAAGGTTATCTAATGTAAAACTGTAAAGTGTGGTGTACTACAGGGTAGCTCTCTAGGCCCTCGATCAACAGCATTGTAGTTAATCCACAATACTAACCTAAATGACAGTGAAAGGAAGCCTGTACATAATATAAATATTCCAAAACATGCATCCTGTTTACATAAGGCACACAACAACAACAGAAAAATTCCTGAATTGAAAGTGTTATGTTTGGGGCATATCCAACACAACACATCAATTAGTACCAGTCTTCATATTTTCAAGCATTGTGGTGGCTGCATAATGTTATTGGTATACTTGTCATCGGCAAAGACTTTTTAGGATATAAAGTAACGGAATAGAGTTAAGCACAAGCAAAAATCGTGGAGGAAAACCTGGTTCAGTCTGCTTTCCAACAGACAGTGGAAGACACATTCAGCTTTCAGCAGGACAATAACCTAAAACACAAGGCCAATTATACACTGGAGCTGCTTACCAAGACAACACTGAATGTTCCTGAGCGGCCTAGTTACAGTTTTGACTTAAATTGGCTTGGAAATATTTGGCAAGAATTGAAAATGACTGTCTAGCAATGATCAACAGCCAACCAAGAATGTGCAAATATTGTACAATCCAGGTGTGCAAAGTTCTTACAGACTTACCAGGAAAGACTCAAAGCTGTAATTGCTTCCAAAGGTTAATATAACGTATTGACACAGGGGTGTGAATACTTACGTAAATTAGGTATTACTGTAATTAAAATGTCAATAAATGTGCAAACATTTCTAAAAAAAAAATTTCACATTGTCAGGATGTATTGTGCGTAGATGGGATATTTTCTATCATATTTAATCGATTTTGAATTCAGGCCGTAAAACAACAAAACATGGAATTTGTCCAGGGTTATTAATACTTTCTGATGGCATTGTAGGCATTGTACACTATACGCAATGAAAGAGTTAGCTATGTTACTTCAGCTGCATTTCATGACACATACAGTATCTTCCGTCTTTAATGTGAAGGTTAGCCTACTACAATAAAGAAATCTATATTATTCAATTATTGCACCCACACTGCTCGCGTGCGCCAACGAGCGTCTGCGTTGCCAAGGGCTAAAATAGAAGTCAGTTCTATTTGTGACGCAGATCGCGCTGCAAGTCCTACCTCTCCCATCTCCTCATTGGTTTATAGAAGCAGGTAACCAAAATAAATGTATGTACGTTGGCGCACGATGGCACACACGTGCAGCCGGTTTGGGTTCCGTGTTAAAATGAGATAAACTGCTATACAGGCTGTTAAATTGCTTGACATTGTGGTAATTGCAAGTGATAGACTCATCTCTGGTAAATCTCAGGAAATTAGAATCTAGATCAACACAATCATTATATTTATTGTTCGCTTCCTTAATATCTAATGGGTTCAAGACCGTGTTATCAGGGTTAACATCCTGTCCAACTAAGAGAGATACACAGTCGGAATCATCCAGAAAATGGAACAGAAAAATAGAAGTGCATGTCTCACATGTCCAATACAACCATACATTTGTGTTAGTTTTATCAATAGGAGTGAACTTCCTTTGGAATGCACATTGACACAGTCCGCATAACACAACTGAAGACTTCAGAGGGCAATGACAATTAGAGCAATGTGTGTTTTTGGTCATGTGAAACGCACTAACAAAGTAGAATAAATCATGTGTGTGTGTGTAAAATCGTAGAACGACAAGCTGATCATACTTTTCATTCTTCAATTAGTTGTGGCAGCAGTTCCTTTATTTTGAGGCGTACCTTCATTGATGAAGATTTTGGTTCCCTTCAGGCACTTGGCTATTATGAGAATCTTCTCCTTGTCTTTGAACCTGAGCAGTTTCACCACTATAGATCTGGGCCGTCCTTCGGGGAAGAAAGTGACATTTCTATGTGCCCTCTCCATCTCGATGAGTTTGGGGTCCGGTTTGAGTTGATTTGCCAGGAGTTTCTTGGCCTTGACTTCTGTGTTATGCCAAGTTTTAGTCTTTAAGTCCTCAATTCCATCGATTACAATGTTACTGGGGCGGCAGGGTAGCCTAGTGGTTAGAGCGTTGGATTAGAAACCAGAAGGTTGCAAGTTCAAATCCCCGAGCTGATAAAGATTGCTTCCAGGTGAGAGGAGTCTTGCTGCCTCATGATTTTGTACAGTTCGCTGAGTGCCAACTTGGTGTTTGCTTGTGGCGGTATATACATGAATGTGATAATAACACGTTAATTACCTTGGCATATAGTGGGGTCGGCATTTTAACATCAGAAATTCCAGGTCGTAGGGGCCTCCTGAGTATTCGCAGCAGTCTAAGGCACTGCATCGCAGTGTTTGAGGAATCACTACAGACCCGGGTTCGATCCCAGGCTGTGTCACAGCTGGCCGTGAACGGGAGACCCATGAGGTGGTGCACAGTTGGCCCAGGGACATACAGGTTAGGGGAGGGTTTGGCCAAACTGACATCTGTCGCCAGCAGGACGGTGTTTCCTCCGTCACATTGGTGCGGCTGGTTTCCAGGTTAAGTGAGCAGTGTGTCAAGGAGCAATGCGGCTTGGTTGGTTTGTGTTTCGGAGGAAGCATGACTCTCGACCTTCATCTCTCCGTAGAGGAGTTGCAGCGGTGGGACAAGACCGTAACTACCAATTGGATCACAAAATTCGAGAAATAGGGGTAAGAGTAAAAAAACAAAACCAGAGAAAAAAAGAAACTCCATGTCGAGTGAACAGGAGCTTGAGATGTTTTCAACTTTGGTAGACCAGTAATTGTTGATTGTTCACTCTTATCTGAAACCGCCATCTGATCCATACGGAAAATGGAAACGCTGTCTGGTTGAATAGCAGTCGAGTGTATCGTTCGTAAGTCATGTCTCTGTAAAAACGATGGCACAGCATTCCCTTGATGTCCCTCTGCGATTGAAGCATTGCACTGATGGTATTTTTGTCATCGATTGGACATTAGTCATCAAGATATTAGGAAGAGGAGCATTTTCATCCTAGCTTGGAGTCCCCCTGTCCCTTCCTATTTTTCATTGCAGGTGGTAAATCTCGGTCAGCAGCAACAGGTAAGTAATATTTCAGATCAGGGAGGTTGAGAAATAAGTGCGTAGCTTCCGATTCATGACCCAGAAGTGGTTTTTGGTCGTTGAAATGTATTGCACAAACATTCTGAGCAAAGCATGATTTGTCATGAAGTTATAATTACTTACATTTGCTTCCCTCCTAGTATATTTGTCTGTCATTTTTCCTGAAGCAACTCTACAAACTTGGATCGCAGAGCTTCATGGGAGTTTTGGTTACCACTCGAAAGAAAGTCTGCATCTCGATTCACTTTGTTTGGAGGACCAACTAGAGGGTTGAAAAGGCACTACGTCTCGCTCAAACTTGAATTGGGATACCACTATGACACGATGGGGCTCGCGGGATCGCACAAAACTGAGGGGGAGGGCTAGGGGGTTATTGGAGATAGAGAATAAGATGGATCCCTCTCCTGTTTTCTCCCCTCTGCTCCCCTCTCTTCTCCTCTCCTAAATCTACACCCCAAGTCACTGCAGATAATGATAAACCCAGCAACAGATCTATCCACGGGGGACATCATTAAATCTGATGTGTGTGCAGTGTGTATGCATTATGTGCCCCTGTGTGAATGTACCCATATGTGCCTGTGTGTGTATGTGAGTGTGTCCATGCACTTGTGGTTGGTGTGAATCCATGTGTGAAGCCATATGAGAGTTTGTTTGTTTGTGTGTGTGTGTGTGTGTGTGTCCCGGAAAAGGGAAGACGAAGAGCGGCATCTGTTTACGAGAACCACTCCAAGTCCAACTGTGCTAGAATCAGTGGAAGCGGGGGAAAAAGGGGCGGGGAGGGGGGGGTGGATGAAAGGATGTGACTAATGAGAAAGAAAGAAGCTGATGAGCACTTAGAAATCAAAGGAGGTGGCGGTGGGCCCCACATCTGTCGACAAATTAAATACCACCACACTAGCATGATTTTCCTGACTTTTTCCAGATTTGATAACACCTGTGCATCACGTGTTCAAGAAGAAAATAATGGGTAGTGTTCAGTGGGAAGAAAAGTGGGAGTTAATAGTGGGACCCGTTTTTATGCTACAGGTTCAGTTGCTCAGAAAATGACAAATCAGGAATGTGGCCTGTAATATTAAACTCATCCCAATCATTCATTACCATAAGTGAATGAGTGTGTGAGTGAGTGAATTAGGTCTTACCCTAGTGAATGAGCTACAATAGGCCAACATCATTCACTGAATGTTTAACATTAAAATGGGATCATAGATGCTTAGAACAGGTCTTATAATGCATTATGACTGCATCATAACACATTATACCAGTTGTGCTTCCAATAACTCTTACTCTGGGAAAGGTGGTAAATCGGTCCAGTTCCTCCACGAAGCAGAACATCTGTAGACTGATGGCTGACATGACTATGAGCAGGCTCGCTGTGAACACCACCAAGCTGCCCAGCTTCTTACCGGGACCAAATATCTTGTACACAAAGTCCTCTAGTGCCGGGGAGATCTTTATCAGACGCACCACTCGCAGTACCTGTGGAGAGAGAAGGGAAGTCTTTATGAGTGAGTGAGTGAGTGAGTGAGTGAGTGAGTGAGTGAGTGAGTGAGTGTGAGAGAGAGAGAGAGAGAGAGAGAGAGAGAGAGAGAGAGAGAGAGAGAGAGAGAGAGAGAGAGAGGAGAGATCATTTTGAGGCGAGTGTTCCCCTTTACAATGAATAAATAAGCATTTGGAGAACTTGGAAATGAAGTGCTATACATATCCAATTCTTTATGCAATCCATTTGTCTTTGTTTTATTTGATATATGAGCCAGATTGCTTTGAGAAAGCAGCCCAAATATGATAATACCAATGCATTTACTTTATGTTATTGAGGATCAAAACCCATTAGTCTAATAAGTCCAAAAGGTCCGACTTACAAGCAGACCTTCCAATGAAATGTTAACAAAAAGCTTTTCAGAAAACTTTCTTAAGTACTGTACTCCTTCCAATAACCACGGACAATACAATGCTGGTAGTTGATTAGACTGATCCCAGATCTGTTTGTACAGTCTTTTTAAATCCTATGGACATTGTTGAAGTATATTTGGTATGACATGTACGAAACGATTTGGGAACACAGCACAAACAGATATGTGTATAGTTCATGTTTACCTAGTGTAAATGTAACCCAAGGTTCCCAAACCAAATATAGAATACTGGTAGCAGTATAAAAACAACCATTCCAGCCGTACTGACCTCCTGTGTTAACTTCCAGGTGAGTTTCTATAGAGGACAAAATGTAGACTGGTCCCAGATCTGTTTGTACTGTCTTGCAAACTCCTGTGGCCATTGGGACTAGCTTTGGGATCAAGTTAAGAAATGTTGTCGGTACTATGCATGTTTCTTTGGACTTCTAAATATTCCTTTGTCTTCTTACTGTTCCTTCCCTTGCTCCAAACAGCTGATGCATACTGATTGAACTCTGAATAGCATAATGATAATTGACTTTTTTTGACCCCATCGACCCGTGTTTAACCTGTCTGGTACGGACGTGGTCAGAGCTCTGATCGTAAATCAGCAAAACAAATCAAACTGCATTTGTCACACGTGCCGAATACAACGGGTGTAGACAACGGGGCCTACCTTGTAATTGTTATTCTTTCAATTCTCGAGCAAGTCAGATGCATGCATTTGATTAGCTACTGTTCTATCCTGTGAAGATGCTTGAGGAAACAGGTCCAAAAGTATCTATCTATATCCACAGTAAAAAGAGTGCTATATTGACATAACCTAAAAGGCCGCTCAGCAAAGAAGCCACGGCTCCAAAACCGCCATAAAAAAGCCAGACTATGGTTTGCAACTGCACTTTAGGACAAAGATTGTACTTTTTCGAGAAATGTAATCTGGTCTGATGAAACAAAAATGTAACTGTTTGTTCATAATGACCATTGTTATGTTTGTAGGAAAAAGGGGGAGGCTTGCAAGCCAAAGAACACAATCCCAAACGTGAAGCACGGGGGTGCTTTGCTGCAGGGGGGACTGGTGCACTTCACAAAATCGATGGCATCACGAGGTAGAAAAATTACGTGGATATATTGAAGCAATATTTCAAGACATCAGTCAGGTTAAAGTTAAAGCTTGACTGCAAATGGGTCTTCCAAATGGACAATGACCCCAAGCATACTTCCAAAGTCATGGCAAAATGGCTTAAAGACAACATCGTCAAGGTATTGGAGTGGCCATCACAAAGCCATGACCTCAATCCTATAGAAAATCTGTGGGCAGAACTGAAAAAGTGTGTGCAAGAAAGTAGACCTACAAACCTGACTCAGTTACACCAGCTTTGTCAGGAGGAATGGTCCAAAATTCACCCAACAAATTGTGGGAAGCTTGTGGAAGGCTATCCAAAATGTTTGACCCAAGTTAAACAATTTAAAGGCAATGCTACCAAATACTAATAGGGTGTACAGTTGAGGCCAAAAGTTTTGAGAATGACACAAATATACATTTTCACCAAGTCTGCTGCCTCAGTTTGTATGATGGCAATTTGCATGTACTCCGGAAAGTTATAAAGATTGATCAGATGAATTGCAATTAATTGCAAAGTCCCTCTTTGCCATGCAAATGACCTGAATCCCCCAAAAACATTTCAGCCCTGCCACAAAAGGACCAGCTGACAACATGTCAGTGATTCTCTCGTTAACACAGGTGTGAGTGTTGACGAGGACAAGGCTGGAGATCACTCTGTTATTCTGATTGAGTTCGAATAACAGACTGGAAGCTTGATAGGAGGTGGTGCTTGGAATCATTGTTCTTCCTCTGTCAACCATGGTTACCTGCAAGGACACACGTGCCGTCGTCATTACTTTGAACAAAAAGGGCTTCACAGGCAAGGATATTGCTGCCAGTAAGATAGCACCTAAATGAACAATTTATCAGATCATCAAGAACTTCAAGGAGAGCGGTTCAATTGTTGTGAAGAAGGCTTCAGGGTGCCCAAGAATGTCCAGCAAGCGCCAGGACCATCTCCTAAAGTTGATTCAGCTGCGGGATCGGGGCACAACCAGTATAGAGCTTGCTCAGGAGTGGCAGCAGGCAGGCGTAAGTGCCTCTGCACGCACAGTGAGGTGACGACTTTTGGAGGATGGTCTGGTATCAAAATGGGCAGCAACGAGCTACTTCTCTCCAGGAAAAACATCAGGGACAGACTGATATTCTGCAAAAGGTACAGGGATTGGACTGCTGATGACTGGGGTCCTTTTCTCTGATGAATCCCCTTTACGATTGTTTGGGGCATCCGGAAAAAAGCTTGTCTGGAGAAAACAAGGTGATCGCAACCATCAGTGTCATGCCAACAGTAAAGCATCCTGAGACCATTCATGTGTGGGGTTGCTTCTCAGCCAAGGTCAATCAAGAGGCGGATGGACAAACAAAAACTCACACATTCTGAGAAACTACTAGCATTGATTATGCAAGAATGGGCTGCCATCAGTCAGGATGTGGCCCAGAAGTTAATTGAGAGCATTCCAGGGTGGATTGCAGAGTTCTTGAAAAAGAAGGGTCAACAATGCAAATATTGACTCTTTGCATCAACTTCATGTAATTATCAATAAAAGCCTTTGACATGAAATGCTTGTAATTATACTTCAGTATTCCATAGTAACATCTGACAAAAATATCTAAAGACAATGAAGCAGCAAACTTAGTGGAAATTTATATTTGTGATGTGATGAAAGAAATAAAAGCTGAAATAAATAATTCTCTCCACTCTTATTCTGACATGTCACATTCTTAAAATAAAGTGGTGATCCTAACGGATCCTAAATGGGGAGTTTTTACTAGGATTAAACGTCAGGAATTGTGAAATACTGAGTTTAAATGTATTTGGCTAAGGTTTATGTGAACTTCCAACTTCACCTGTATTAGGAAAATAACACTAACACCTGACTGAGTTCCCCTACTGTAGCTGGATGTCTCTCCAAGGTCTGGACAGGAGCCACATCCGCTGTATCCATGGTTTAACCGTCTTTTGACGCCATCCTGCCTAGGAACCTCACTTTAGCCCTGAGCATTTCACATTTCTTAGCAGTGAGCATGATGCCATGCTGTTGGTATCAAAGTAGGACTGTTTGGACGTGTCTGACATACTCATCAAAGGACTGGCTGTGAACTAGGTTGTCGTCTAGATATAGCTGACAGAAATCTATCGGACCCCACAGACACTCCTCCATGTTCTCTGGAACTCGGCCGGGGCGGAGCCGAAGGGAATCCTCACCCACTGATATAAGCCCCAGGGTGTGATGAAGCCCCTGGTGAGGAAGCCACTGAGGCTAATCTAACATGTCCCGTATTGAAGGGATGGGGTCTTTCTGGTACTGATTTCTGGTTCACTTCTCTGTAGTCTTGCTGACAAAGACAATGGGTGAAAAGTAGGGTGACTTATATTTTGTGATTCAGCCCCTGTTGATTAGATCCTGCAGGTACTCCTTCACCTCCTGGTGTACTGGCTATGGAACAGATATGTAAGTATTTTGTACAGGGGTCTTTCAATCTGATGTGGATTTGGAGTGATGGAATACAGCCTATATCATTCTCATTCCTTGAAAAATCATTACACTGCCAAAAGCATTCTCTTGGCAGCGGCCTGTTGTTCAAGTGATCTGATACTAACGGAGGGTCCCCTGTTTTGCTGTCTGGTGTAGAGCTAGGCTCTTCAGTCGTGGCTGTGGTATCTTCCTGTACTGAATAACATGTCTCATTTTCCTGTGTCTGTGTCAGATTCTTCTCCAATGGCTCCACTGCTGCTGGGTACACCACTTAAACAGTATGCGTCACAAACTAGTACACGGGACTAGTGTGACACTGTGTTAGGTGGTGAAACAGGGATGTAGGATGGAGGAGGAACAACCTTTTACCATAGTGATTAGCACTTCCAGTATGTGTAGACCTTCAGGCAGATGAAGTGAGCTACTATTAGGGGAGAACAACGTAGACTCTTTCTCAATCTGTAAGTGTATTCGACACCTAACAGTGGTATCTTGCCCTGGGGGAAGAATTGTCTTCCGTCTGCCTGTTTTCAATACGGCCATGTCACACCTTGATGTCCCCCTCTAGAGCAGTGTAGTCACAAATCGGCAGAATTCAATCACTGAATTCAATCACTGAATTGAAATAACATACCTCAATTAAGAAGTTTTGTCTGATAATGTAATATTTTTTTATAAAAATACACTCCAAATGCAGCACATAAAACAAATAGCCATGTATAAACACACCTATTGAAGAGCAACCTGCTTAATAACCTGATGAGTGGAGGTGTACCTGCTGTACCTTGACCCTTCTCATAAAACACATAGGCCTAGCTGTGTTATAAACACACCTATTGAAGAGCAACCTGCTTAATAACCTGATGAGTGGAGGTGTACCTGCTGTACCTTGACCCTTCTCATTAAACACATAGGCCTAGCTGTGTTATAAACACACCTATTGAAGAGCAACCTGCTTAATAACCTGATGAGTGGAGGTGTACCTGCTGTACCTTGACCCTTCTCATTAAACACATAGGCCTAGCTGTGTTATAAACACACCTATTGAAGAGCAACCTGCTTAATAACCTGATGAGTGGAGGTGTACCTGCTGTACCTTGACCCTTCTCATAAAACACATAGGCCTAGCTGTGTTATAAACACACCTATTGAAGAGTAAACCTGCTTAATAGTATGATTAGCAGAATTGTGCCTGCTGCTCCTTGACACTCCTCATACAATACTTGTACTGTGTCATTGCAATCATTGTAATGCAGTCCAGATGTGCATTGGTCAGTCTGTGCATGTGTTTTTCTCTTCACAATGTTCATAGTTGAAAATGTTGATTCACAAGTATATGTGCTCACAAAAAAGGACATCGCTTTTTAGCACACACTGCTTCAGAACTGGGTACTCTGTGTCAGGGACCATGTTCCAGAAGTGGGAAAGACCGGTTCCCATCTCAGCTTTCAGGGTGTCATTTCCCAGAAGCTAAACAACTTCACATTCCACTGCAGCACGGTAAGGGGAGAGGCCTGTGATAACTGGGGTCAGAGAAGACACTGGGACTTGGAAGGGGTCTCAATGACATGGAAAAACTCATTGTACTCCTGTACATCTTGGAATCTGGATTCAAACTCCCCCCTCGGCTCCTCCAACACTTCCACAAATACAATCTAGTTGAAATTTGCAAAAGTTCTGGTCAGACTCAAAAACTGCTCAAGTACTCTGCCATGAGATAACCATCTCTCCTCGTTGTACATCATCAAGTCGCCATTTTCTGTCTCATACTCCTGCCGCAGTTTACAAAAATGGCGAAGATTCAGTGCTATTGAACCATTAAAGTTGACCACTTGTACAAACAGCTGCATCACAATCTTCAACTCTCTGTTCTTGAGTTTTGCAACAAGTACCTCCTGATATATGATGCAAAGATACGCAGCGAAGTTGAGGATACCCTCTCTCTTTCTCATCAGCCTGACAAGTCCCTTCTCTTTGAGGCTCGATCAGGGCACACACATGCAAGATTGTACCAGTTCAGATTGTTCCCATTCATAAAGGTCTGAAGTGCTTTCAACACATCCGCTCCTCCTGTTTCACTTTGCAGTAATAAGCACAATATTTCTTTCCGATAAGACGTATCTTTAGGGGACCGGACCCATACGCATAACTGAGCAATGTCACAAACATTTGTGCTTTCGTCAAATGCTAAGCTGAAACACGGAGCCAGTGATATATCCTCGTTTAGCTGCTTACCAATTTATTTTCCTATATCTTCAACCCATCTTATTAAGGTTGTGTAAGAAAGTCAAAGTTAATGTATTTGCTTTAGAATTGCATGTTTGCTAGTGAAGTCAGCACATTACTTATGCTGAAGACAAAAAGCACTCTTTCACTATGTCTGCAAAGGGTAAAGGCCTTCTTATGCCAAGAAGCATGTAATCTCATATCAATTTCTCTGCAGCAGAGGTCGATCTGTTCATCAAAAGTTGCTGTCCTTTCAGCAAAGCTAATTTACCCCTTTTAAAACCTGTGCATGTCTTCTTGACAATTAAACAAAGTTGGTTTGTGGCATGAAGTACAAAGAGAAATCATGTCCATTTTTATTTAACCACATTTTTACGGTTGGCTTGTCACTCAGTCAACTGACAAGCTAGCGTGGGAACTACAGCAGTGAGAGCTCGTGAAGCAACCACTAGAGCGAGCGGCCCCTTCTGCTGGACAACCAGCACAACCACACTACTATAAATAAATAATTAGCTAGAAATGAAAGTTGACCATATATTTCAGACTTGCTTACGAGCCTTTCCCAACAATGCAGTAAAAAAACATGGAAAAAAAGTAATAAAAACCAGAGGAATAAAATACACAACAACTAAGCTTTAGACTGAGCGTACAAAACATTAGGAACACTTGTTCTTTCCATGACATTGACTGACCACCAGGTGAATCCAGGTGAAAGATATGATCCCTTATTGATATCACTTGTTAAATCCACTTCAAATCACTGTAAATGAACGGGAGGAGTTAGGTAAAAAATATATATGTTTAAGCCTGGAGACATTTGAGGCATGGATTGTGTATGTGTGCCACTCAGAGGGTGAATGAGCAAGACAAAATATGTAAGTGTCTTTGAACGGGGTATGGTAGTAGGTGCCAGGCGCACCGGTTTGAGAGTGTCAAGAACTGCAACGCTGCTGGCTTTTTCACGCTCAACAGATTCCAGTGTGTATCAACAATGGTTCACCACTCAAAGGACATCCAGCCAACTTGACACAACTGTGGGAAGCATTGGAAACAACATGGGCCAGTATCCCTGTGGAACACTTTGAAAAATTGTAGAGTCCATGCCCCGACCAATTGAGGCTGTTCTGCGGGGAAAAGGGAGTGCAACTCAATATTAGGAAGATGTTCAGAATTGTTTATACATGGAGTACCAGTACCAGATCAATGTGCAGGGGAATGAGGTATTTGAGATATATATGAACATGAAGGCAGGGTTAAGTGACAAGGCATCAGGATAGAAAATAATAACAATAGTTTTAAAAAAGAACAGAGTAGGGCGGCAGGTAGCCTCGTGGTTAAGAGCGTTGGGCTAGTAACCGAAAAGTCGCTAGTTTGAATTCCCGAGTCGACTAGGTGAAAACTCTGACGATGTGCCCTTGAGCAAGGCACTTAACCCCAATTGCTCCTGTAGGTCGAGAGTGTCTGCTAAATTACTAAAATGTACATGTAAAATGAGTAGCAGCAGCATATGATGAGTGGAAAAGTGTGTGTGAGTGTGAATGTATGTGTGTTTGTGTTGTTGGTATACGTGTATGTGTTTTCATGTGTGAACGTGTGTGGTTTTTATGTTAGACTGTCAGTGTAGTGTGTGTTAATATAGTTTGTGCATATACACTACCGTTCAAAAGTTTGGGGTCACTTAGAAATGTCCTTGTTTGTGAAAGAAAATTACATTTTTTTGTCCATTAAAATAACATCAAATTGATCAGAATTACATTGTAGACATTGTTAATGTTGTAAATGCCCATTGTAGCTGGATACGGCTGATTTTTTATGGAATATCTACATAGGCGTACAGAGGCCCATTATTAGCAACCAACACTCATATGTTCTAATGGCACATTGTTTTAGCTAATCCAAGTTTATAATTTTAAAAGGCTAATTGATCATTAGAAAATAATTTTGTAGTTATGTTAGCACAGCTGAAAACTGTTGTCCTGATTAAAGAAGCAATACAACTGGCCTTCTTTAGACTAGTTGAGTGTCTGGAGCATCAGCATTTGTGGGTTTGATTACAGGCTCAAAACGGCCAGAAACAAAGACTTTCTTCTGAAACCCGTCAGTCTATTCTTGTTCTGAGAAATGAAGGCTATTCCATGCGAGAAATTACCAAAAAACTGAAAATCTCGTACAACACTGTATACTACTCCCATCACAGAACAGCACAAACTGTCTCTAACCAGAATAGAAAGAGGAGTGGGAGGCCCCGGTGCACAACTGAGCAAGAGGACAAGTAATAGTTTCTAGTTTGAGAAACAGACGCCTCACAAGTCCTCAATTGGCAGCTTCATTAAATAGTACCCACAAAACACCAGTCTCAATGTGAACAGTGAAGAGGTAACTCCGGGATGCTGGCCTTCTAGGCAGAGTTGCAAAAAAAAAGCCATATCTCAGACAGGCCAATAAAATATTAAGACGGGCAAGAGAACACTGACACTGGACAGAGAAACTCAGATTATAAACAGAGAGTAGCAGCAGAGTAAAAGAGGTGTATGGGTAGCCCTTTGATTAGCTGTTCAGGAGTCTAATGGCTTGGGGGATGAAGCTGTTAAGACACCTTTAGGACTTAGATTTTACGCTCCAGTACCGCTTGCTGTGCGGTAGGAGAGAGAACAGTCTATGACTAGGGTGGCTGGAGTCATTGGCAAATTTTAGGGCTTTCCTCTGACACCACCTGGTATAGAGGTCCTGGATGGCAGGAAGCTTGGCCCCAGTGGCCCCAGTGAAGTACTGGGTGCCTTGCGGTCGGAAGGCCGATCAGTTGCCATACCAGTCAGTGATGCAACCAGTCAGGATGTTCACAATGGTGCAGCACTAGAACCTTCTCAGGATCTGAGGACCCATGCCAAATCTTTTAAGTCTGCTGAGGGAGAATAGTTTTGTTGTGCCCTCTTCATGACTGTCTTGGTGTGCTTGGGCCATGTTAGTTTGTTGGTGATGTGGACACCAAGGAACTTGAAGCTCTCAACCTGATCCACTACAGCCCCGTCGAGGTGAATTGGGCCGTGTTCGGCCCTCCTTTTCATGTAGTCCAAAATCATCTCCTTTGTCTTGCTCACGTTGAGGGACAAGTTGTTGTCCTGTCACCACACTACTAGGTCTCTGATCTCCTCCCTATAGGCTGTCTCATCACTGTTGTTGATCAGGCCTACCACCGTTAATGTCGTCAGCAAACTTAATGATGTTGTTGGAGTCGTGCTTGGCCATGCAGTTGTGGGTGAACATGTGGTACAAGAGAGGACTAAGCATGCATCCCTGAGGCCCCTGTGTTGAGGATCAACATGACATATGTGTTGTTGCCTACCCTTACCACCTGGGGGCGACCCATCAGGAAGTCCAGGATCCAGTTGCAGAGGGAGGTGTTTAGTCCCAGGGTCCTTAGCTTAGTGATGAGCTTTATGGGCACTATATTGTTGAACACTGAGCTGTAGTCAGAGACTTGTCAGTGTGGTGCCATGATAACAACCTCTCCCTCAACGTGATGAAGACCAAGGAGATGATTGTGGACAACAGGAAAAGGTGGGCCGAGCACGCCCCCATTCTCATCGATTGTGCTGTAGTGGAGCAAGTTGAGAGCTTCAAGTTCCTTGGTGTCCACATCACCAAAAAACAATCATGGTCTAAACACACCAAGACAGTCGTGAAGAGGGCACGACCACTCCTATTCCCCCTCAGGAGACTGAAAAGATTTCCTCAAAAAGTTCTACAGCAGAGAGCATCCTGACCAGTTGCCTCCGACCGTAAGGCACTTCAAAGGGTAGTGCGTAAGCCCAGTACATCACTGGTGCCAAGCTTCATGACATCCAGGACCTATTAACTAGGCGGTGCCAGAGGAAGGGCAACATTTCTTCCCAAAGACTCCAGTCACCCAAGTCATAGACTCTTTTCTCTGCTACCGCTCGGCAAGCAGTACCAGAACGCCAAGTCTAGGTCCAAATGGCCCCTTAGTAACTTCTACTCCCAAGCAATAAGACTGCTAAACAATGAATCAAAAGGCCACCCCAACTATTTGCATTGACACCTCCCACTTTTGTTTTTAGACTGCTGCTACTCACTGTTTATTATCTATTTATAGTCACTTTACCCCTACCTACAGGTACAAATGAACTCGACTAACATGTGCCCCCGCACATTGACTCTCTACCTGTAACCCCAGTATATAGCCTCATTATTGTTTATTGTGTAACTTTTTTTGTTTGTTTTGTAAATATTTTCTTAACTCTATTTTCTTAAACTGTAAGCATTTCACGGTAAGGTCTACAACTGTTGTATTTGGCACAATTGACAAATAAAATCTGATTTGATTTGACCTAGAGTAATCCAGCTACGTCTCTGCAAGACATATAATATTGCAGATTTTCAAGTCTCTGATAGGAGACTCTCGAACAAAACTCATCCATCTTGTTCTCAAGTGACTGGACATTTGGCAATAGAATGGAGGGGAGTGCTGGTCAATATTCTCTTCGGCTCAACCTCACCAGGATGCCGGCACGTTTTGGTAGCCCATGATACAAAGGAATGGGGTTGTTGAAGTCAGATTTAAAGTCAAAATCAAGGTTAGTAACTATCTATCTTATGTCCAGAAGTTATTGGCAGTCATACAGTGGCAAGAAAAAGCATGTGAACTCTTTGGAATTACCTGGATTTCTGCATAAATTGGTCATCAAATTTGTTCTGATCATCATCTAAGTCACAACACTAGACAAACAGAATAGTCTGCTTCAACTAATAACCCACAAATTATTGTATTTTTCTTGTCTATATTGAATACATCATTTAAACATTCACAGTGTAGGTTGGAAAAG
This sequence comes from Oncorhynchus kisutch, assembly GCF_002021735.2. Taxonomy (NCBI): domain Eukaryota; kingdom Metazoa; phylum Chordata; class Actinopteri; order Salmoniformes; family Salmonidae; genus Oncorhynchus; species Oncorhynchus kisutch. Next base: position 2,974,776 of record NC_034199.2, read on the forward strand.
TATGTGAACCCCAAGGCTAATGACTTCTCCAAAAGCTAATTGGAGTCAGGAGTCAGCTAACCTGGAGTCCAATCAATGAGACGAGATTGGTGATGTTTTTTTTGAGCTGCCTTGCCCTATAAAAACACTCACAAAATTAGGTATTCACAAGAAGCATTGCCTGATGTGAACCATGAATCGAACAAAATAGATCTCAGAAGACCTAAGATTAAGAATGGTTGACTTAATGCTGAAAAGGGTTACCAAAGTACCTCTAAAATCCTTGATGTTCATCAGTCCACGGTAAGACACATTGTCTATAAATGGAGAAAGTTCAGCACTGTTGCTACTCTCCCTAGGAGTGGCTGTCCTGCAAGGATGACTGCAAGAACACAGCGCAGAATGCTCAATGAGGTTAAGAAGAATCCTAGAGTGTCAGCTAAAGACTTACAGAAATCTCTGGAACATGTTAACATCTCTGTTGACTAAACATGCTAACATCTCTGTTGACTAAACAAGAATGGTGTTCATGGGAGGACACCACAGAAGAAGATACTGTTGTCCAGAAAAACATTGCTGCACGTCTGGAGTTTGCAAAAGTGCACCTGGATGTTCCACAGCAATATTGGCAAAATATTCTGTTGACAGATGAAACTACAGTTGAGTTGTTTGGAAGGAACACACAACAAAAAATGGCACAGCACACCAACATCAAAACCTCATCCCAACTGTAAAGTATTGTGGAGGGAGCATCATGGTTTGGGGCTGCTTTGCCTGGACAGCTTGATATCATCAACAAAAAAATGAATTCCGAAGTTTATCAAGACATTTTGCAGGAGAATGTTAGGCTATCTGTCTGCCAATTGAATCTCAACAGAAGTTAGGTGGTGCAACAGGACAATGACCCAAATCAAAGTATCTCAACAACAGAATGGCTTCAACTGAAGAAAATATGCCTTCTGGAGTGGCCCAGTCAGAGTCCTGACCTCAACCAGATTGAGATGCTGTGGCATGACCTCAATAGAGCAGTTGACACCAGACATCCCAAGAATATTGCTGAACTGAAACAGTTTTTTAAAGAGGAATGGTCCAAAATTCCTTCTGACCATTGTGCAGGTCTGATCCGCAACGACAGAAAATGTTTGGTGAGGTTATTGATGCCAAATTAGGGTCAACCAACTATTAAATCCAGGGGTTCACATACTTGTTCCACCCTGCACTGTGAATGTTTACACGGTGTGTTCAATAAAGATATGAAAACGTATAATTGTTTGTGTGTTATTAGTTTAAGCAGACTGTGTTTGTCTATTGTTGTGACCTAGATGAAGTTCAGATCAAATTTTATGACCAATTTATGCAGAAATCCAGGTATTTCCAAAGGGTTTACATACTTTTTCTTGCCACTGTATGAACGTTATGTATATATATATTTTTTTAGATAAACACAAAACAAGTAATTAAATAGCAAAAACGGGTTGGAACTCGTAAGATGCGATGACAGAGAAGTGTGACATCTTTTTCAGAGGTACTGACTCTGGACATGCCATCCTTTTCCTTCTATTCTTTTTTTAATTATTTTCCCCTCCCCACCATGAGGCTACCCTGGGGCGGCAGGGTAGCCTAGTGGTTAGAGCGTTAGACTAGTAAATCCCCGAACTGAAAAGGTACAAATCTGCCGTTCTGCCCCTGAACAGGCAGTTAACCCACTGTTAGCCACCTAGGCCGTCAATGAAAATAAGAATTTGTTCTTAACTGACTTGCCTAGTTAAGTAAAGGTAAAATAAAAAAATAAAAAATGAATGTTCCACCATGAAAATATTTATGTATGTTTTGCTCATGTCAAGAGACATGCAAGAAAAAGTATGATTTATTGTGGTATTGTGTAGAAATGCTTTACAATTTAAATTACTTATTTGAGTTATGAATTCAGTGTATTGTTAGGTGTTTTGGATATTGTCGAGGCCTATATGGTCATGACTATTTTTGCGTAGGTGGAGAAAATGTAACATTTTTTAACATTACACCTTCTGTTGAAATTAAAGTTGCCTTTAGAGTTTTACTACAAGATATGAATTACAACAATTATGTTTTTCAAATTATGTATTTTAGTAAAATAAAAATGAAGTAGATAGACCACTTCATCTTGAAAAATAAATTAAAGGTCAAATTGAAGAAATAAAAAGCTTAGTCTTAAGTACTATATCTTTCTGATTTGACATAATTTTTGGTAAAATTATCCTTAATATTTGGACCAGAATCAGGCTCTATCTCCAGTACCTATTGTTCCTGCAGGGAGGATTCACCATCTTCATCGACTTTTATAATTTATCTGCAGATAATTGCTAAAAAGAATGCAAATTAGGGAGCCAAATGAGTGTCTCGCTTACCGATGTGATTTGGTAGGTTACAGTACACTGACCAGTCACTCACTTTATAGTGTCACTGTCTGGGAAGTCCTGACATGGGCTACAAAGCATAGGAGAATCCAAACAAGATCTTTGGTTTACTTGTCTCAGTGCGATACTATGGACATATAACTACGTTGTATGATTTATGAATGGTAAAAGGATATAGGTTATCGACTATATTCGGTCAGTTCAACACCTATAAATTGGTCAACACTGATTGTCAATCAAAGCACAGTAAATAGCATATGAACCATAACTCCGTGGCTGGCTATAGGAAACACGTAGGATAGACATAGGTCTGAATCAGTTTGGGTCTAGAGTGTCTCCCCCATTGAAGAGGGGGATGACCGCGGCAGCATTCCAATCTTTAGGAATCTCAGAGGATCCAGATTGGGTCCAGATTGTCTCGCCCTGCTGATTTGTAGGGGTCCAGATTTTGCAGCTCTTCCAGAACATCAGCTATCTGGATTTGGGTGAAGGAGAAATGGGGAGGCTTGGGGAGGCTTGGGGGAGTTGCTGTAGGGGTTGCAGGGCTGTTGATCAGCGTAGGGGTAGCCAGGTGGAAAGCATGGCCAGACGTAGAAAAATGCTTATTGAAATGCTCAATTATAGTGGATTTATCGGTGGTTTCCTAGCCTCAGCGCAGTGGGCAGCTAGGATGAGGAGCTCTTAATCTCCATGGACTTTACAGTGTCCCAGAACATTTTTGAGTTTGTGCTACATGATGCTAAGGATGCCTTAGCTTTCCTAACTGCCTGTGTATATTGGTTCCTAACTTCCCTGAAAAGTTGCATATCACTGGGGCTATTCGATGCTAATGCAGAACGCCACAGGATATTTTTGTGCTGGTCAAGGGCAGTCAGGTCTGGAGAGAACCAAGGGCTATATCTGTTCCTGGTTCTACATTTTTTGAATGGGGCATGCTTATTTAAGATGGTGAGGAAGGCACTTTTAAAGAATAACCAGGCATCTTCTACTGATGGGATGAGGTCAATATCCTTCCTGGATACCCGGGCCAGGTCGATTAGAAAGTGTTTTAGGGAGCGTTTGACAGCGATGAGGGGTGGTCGTTTGACCACAGACCCATTACGGATGCAGGCAATGAGGCAGTGATCGCTGAGACCTTGGTTGAAAACAGCAGAGATGTATTTGGAGGGCAAGTTGGTTAGGATGATATCGATGAGGTTGCCCGTGTTTATGGATTTGGAGTTGTACATGTTGGGTTCATTGATAATTTGTGTGAGGACATCATGCTTAGATTGGATAGCCGGGGTGTTAAGCATATCCCAGTTTAGGTCACCTAGCAGCATGAGCTCTGAAGATAGATGGGAGGCAATCAGTTCACATATGGTGTCCAGAACACAGCTGGGGGCAGAGGGTTGTCAATAGCAAGCGGCAACGGTGTGAGACTTGTTTCTGGAAAGGTGGGTTTTTAAAAGTAGAAGCTCAAATTGTTTGGGTACATAAATGGAGAGTAAGACAGAACTCTGAAAGCCTTCCCTTTGGCAGTTCTATCTTGTCCGAAAATGTTATAGTTAGGGATGGAAATGTCAGGGTTTTTGGTAGTTTTCCTAGCCAGGATTCAGATACGGCTAGGACATCCGGGTTGGCAGTGTGCTAAAGCAGTGAATAAAACATACTTAGGGAGGAGGCTTCTGATGTTAACATGCACGAAACCAAGGCTTTTACGGTTACAGAAGTCAACAAATGAGAGCACCTGGGGTGTAGGAGTGGAGCTAGGCACTGCAGGGCCTGGATTAACCTCTACATCACCAGAGGAAGAGAGGAGGAGTAGGATAAGGGTACGGCTAAAGGCTATCAGAACTGGTCGTTGGAGATGGAATGGTTGCTATCTAACTGGGAGTCTCCTGAGTGAAAACATCCGAAGTTCTTCAAAGGTAAATTATTTAATTTGAATGCTTTTCTTATTTTCGTGAAAATGTTGCCTGCTGCCAGCACAGCATAGCATAGCATTATGCCATGATAAACTTACACAAATGCTTGTCTAGCGTTGGCTGTAACGCATATTTTGAAAATCTGAGATGACAGTGTGATTAACAAAAGGCTAAGCTGTGTCTCAATATATTTCATTTGTGATTTTCATGAATAGGAACATTTTCTAGGGTATTTATGTCCGCTGCGTTATGCTAATTCGTTTGAGGCTATGATTACGCTCCCGGATCCGAGATTGCTAGTCACAAGAAGTTAAGGCATATTGAGCAGGGCTAGAGGCTCTACAGTGAAATAAGACAATACTCACTAACCAGGACAGTAATGGACAAGGCATATTGATATTAGGGAGAGGCATGCATAGCCGAGTGATCATAGGGGTCCAGTGAGTGGTTGGGCTGGCTGGAGACATGGCGATTCAGACAGCTAGCAGGCCGGGGCTAGGAAGCTAGCCTTAGAGGGATGTTGAGATGGCGGAAAGTCTATTTTATCCTCCGCGTGTGGTAACGTCGATATACCAGTCGTGCGGAATACAAATCACACAGGTAGTGGGAGGTGGGACAGACAGCAGACTGTCAAACCAGAAGTGTTTCCCGTTCATCGCTTGCTTTGTGACTGACGAGCGCCTGTCTTAACAATAGATCACTAGAAGATGTCGTATGTCATTCATTCTTGCTGGAGAGGGCTCAACTGACTTTTCTGACAAACAAATGTACATTTTTATTTGAAAAGTTTTGAAATTGAAAAAGTAGCTGGATGTTACCGGCTGTTTAGCAGATGGCCAGCACGTAGGTAAAATACTGGAGAGGCGTAACCATTCCTGTGATTAAACAGTGTGTGTGTTTGTGTAATGTATGTGACATTTTGTCCAGACCGGATGACAATCAGCTCAGTCTGACCTTTCAAAGTGAAATGCCCCATCGTAAAAAAAAAAGGAATACACGGAACAAATGCCTCTCTCTTTGGGCTAATTCCTCACACAGAGGATTCTAGATGATCCTGAAAGAAAAAAAAACAGTTTTTTCCTAAATCTTCTGGGTAAAATGCATTCTCTTCTTCAATAAGGAGTTCGCTACAATACCTTTTGGCCTCCAAAGCAATGGACCTCTCATGGACTTTCATAATACAATACAGTCTAATTTAGCAGACACTGTTATCGAAAGGGACAATGAACCCATAGTATTGATAATGTGTTGTCCTAACGGGACTTGAACCTATTACCTTTATGTTGCAAAATCTACAAAAATACTGAGTATATAATGTGAGATTTGAGCCCATAAAATTGCCAACCCTTTGGGACTTGAACCTACAACCTTGGTGTTTCCAGGACCTAATGGGACTTGAACCTACAACCTTGGTGTTTCCAGCACCATCGGCTTTTAACCTACAACCTTGGTGTTGCCAGCATCTTATGGGACTTGAACATACAACCTTGAACCTACAACATTGGTGTTTGCCAGAGCCTTATATGACTTGAACATGGGTGTTTCCAGCACATTGTGGGACTTGAACATACAACATTGGTGTTGCCAGAGCCTTATATGACTTGAACATTGGTGTTCCCAGAACATTGTGGGACTTGAACCCACAACATTGGTGTTGCCAGCAACTTATGGGACTTGAACATACAACCTTGATGTTGCCAGAGACTTATATGACTTGAACATTGGTGTTTCCAGCACACTGTGGGACTTGAACATACAACATTGGTGTTGCCAACCCGTTGAGCCTTGAACTTACAGCTTTGTTTTTTTCAGCACTTTATGGGACTTCAACCTGAAATATTGGTGTGACCAGCACCTTGTGGGACTTAAACCTGTCACCTTGATGTTAGAATCATACAGCGACCCTCTTGTCTCTCCTGTTGTGAGTATGGCAGAATGACTCCCTCACAGCTTCTTGTTCTTAATGAGGCTTGTCAACATGAGCCGACCTGATCCTGCCTGCTTCTCTCAACAGATGCTACCAAAACACACACACACACATGTACAAACACGCACACAGGCATGAACGCACGCACACACAAGCATGCATACACACACACTGGCACATGAATGCACACACACACACACACAAACATATATGCAGACACACATACATACACACACAGACACACACATACGTATCCACAGTTGCAAAAACACAGACACACACACACAGAACACCCAGAAGCCACCAAGGCAACTGCCAGCACACATTATTACCCACATTTAGTGAACGATTAGGACGGGGAAACGGCAGCAGGTGCTGCCTGCTTGCTGTTCTCTGCCTCGTCTCCTCTGACTGCATGCACATAGTCTCTCACTCACACACACCACAGTGAAGACGAAAAAAGTAGGGCCAGTTTAATCATGGGTTCATGTGAGCGATAGGCCTTTCACCAAATAGTGGAAATCCATGTTTATAAATCTAGTGGCATAGGGACGAACAAACCCTGCATGTTAGTGCTGACTAATACAACATCAGTCAAAGCATTCAACTCATCATATACAATTTGATAGCATTAACATTTGTCAGAATTTGTTATAATGCTTGCATCAGTGATTGAATGAACATGTAATTATGTTAATCAATGCATGGCCTAGTGGTGCGTGGTTCAGCTGTTTGTTCAGCCACGCCCGCCTGCAATTGCTAATAACCCATCCACAGCCGACCAACTATGTGATAAAGTGAAAAGCTGAGGCCCGCACCCAACCATAACCCGCATATATAGAAGATGCGCTATAGGCTACGGTCAAAGACTGAATAACTATTTTTTGACAGGGGGTGCAGTATTTTCTTTTGCCTGATTTAGATATGTTTATGCTTATAATGTCTAACATTTTGGTAGGCTATTTGTTAGTCAACTTGTCTATAATTAGATTTAAGCAGCTTCTCTTTTGTCATGATATGTTGCCCTAGAAGACAGAATAAAGTATTAGAAGCATTCTATCTAGTTAACATCTGTAAAGTTCTCTGTGTCATCTTTCGCAGAGAAAAGATGTTTAGGGACTGGGGAGAAAATACAATAAAGAAAAGAAAAAAGGCAAACATTTTCTGTGCAAAATATCCAAATGCCCATCAGTTTGATCAGTTGTAAGGAAAAAGCTTTGAGAACGACCCAACGTGTTTCTGATAAGATTTCAGTGTGGCTTCGATGCATTTTTTATGTGGTTGAAAAACGATCAGCTTTTATGATGAAGACAGCACCTGTACAGATCGTATCTAACGGAGCAGTGCGTTCTCTCAAGATGCAGAAAGAAATAAATTATATTTCTCCACAAGTCCAAATTTTGTCTAAATTTGGGGTATCATTTTTCTTCAAGAAATGCTTAATTCTGCAGGAGTTATTATTAAGGATATAGCCCTATTCGCACGGGACAAGTATTACTAGAGAACATTGGTTATGTATTTATTACCCCAGAATACCCCAGTAATTTTTTCTTGCTCATACCGTGAGCAACAGCTATAAAACTAAGACATTTCTCTCAAAACACAGGGATGTCGATTCACACGGGACTAGTATTATCAGAGGACTATGGATTTTGCCAAAAAAACTGTTGGTTATTCTGATTAGTCGTCCAGATTTCCGTTTCCATTTAACCCATCTAAACAACAGTTCCCTTGACATGCCATAGGCCTATTTGAAGATCCGTCTTGTGACCGTGGAATTTGTATAGGGCCTCACAATCATCACACATAACATAACCGGCACTGCTATTCACTCTCTTCACCAAATCTTTCCCAAACATTACTGTTCTGTCCCTCCCTTCTCTTTATTTTCAACTCTCCTTTCATAGCTTTTGTCTTATTGAATTAAACTTCGCCAATGTCGTTTTGCCCCCATGGATTGACGTACATTTTTTCTTCCCGTTTGGCGATTGGCTGTGTAGGCAATTTGGCACACGTACAGTTAAGCCCTAAAGTTTAGACTTGTGCACTAATACCAAACAGCTTAAAATAATGAAAGAAAAACCACAATGTAGACTATAGAAATTGCACATTAGTTATACATTTATGGATTTTTTAAAGTATTGTTTCTCTTAATTCAACCTGCCCTTCAACCACACGATATTTAATGACCCTAAACCCATTCGCCCCACAGATATAACTGCAGGGACTGCGAGTTATAAGGGAACCCATGCATCACAACCCATGCGTGGTCACAGAAAATAAATAAGAAGTGGCAACACAAGTCATTTTTTATGAGCAAAGCAGCCCCATAATCGTGTGTGTGTGTGATAGTGTGTATGTGCATGCATGTGTGTGTGTGTGTGTGAATGTGCATGTGTGTGTATTCATTACCTGGAAGTAGGTGAACTGGGAGTGGTAGAGGTCAGGGTAGATGTGCAGGGTGGTCCCCACCACCAGCAGCAACTCAAACTTGTGCAGAGAGGAGATGATGTAGCCTGTGAAGCCCAGGCACCAGACCTTAAGCATAGCCTCCAGGTCAAACAGCACTGTAAAGGCAACCTACGAACAGATAGACAGAGATCCCAGGTCACAGTTGGTATTTTATTAATGTGACCCACCGGGGTTCAAATCCAGATCTCCTGCCCATCACAAGACTGTGTTAGCCAGCTGAGATAATGAATAGACTTGAGGCGCCAACTCAAGTCTTCAGGTGTCAGTCAAGGTTACTCATCACATGTATGTGTGCACCCTTAAAAACAAAAAACATGTCAAATTTGCTGTTTCACATGTGAAATAGCCGTTTTCACATGTAGAGCTTAAACTTCACGTGAAACCATATTTTCACATGCATAAAATTTCACGTTAAACACCACATTTTTACAAGTGAGAAAAAAAACTTGTTTTCATCTCACATGTGAATTGTAGTTTCTCGTGTAAATATCACCTTCACATGTGGAATTGCAAGTTCACATTTCGAAATCAATAACGTGAAAATCAATGTGTAAAAAATATCACTTCACCATGTTATGAACAATCATAGGTGAAAAACGAATTTGCAGTTTCACATAAGAACATTCCACATTTACATGTTAGTCATTTAGCACTCTTATCCAGGGCGACTTACTGGAGCAATTATGGTTAAGTGCCTTACTCAAGGGCACACCGGCAGATTTTTCAACTAGTTGGCTTGGGATTCGAACCAGCGACATTTTGGTTACTGACCCAACACTCTTAACCACTAGGCAAACTTTCACATGTGGAATTGGAAGTTCACATGAGGTAGTGGAATTATGTTATTCTCCTCACATGTGAAAAGGTGGTGGTAAATGTTGTAAATCTGAGCAATACATTCGGAGTGTTACTGCTGCAGGTGCACGCTTCTCTTTGTCATACGTTGGCCAGTGACCGTTGGAAGAACCCCAGTGAAAAGAACAGAGAAGCTAGCGTTTAACAAGTAAACATTAACTAAAGTTAACTTTTTGCAATTTTTGTGCAAATTTTTTATCGCATTGTCTGAAAGCGTTCAAAATACACTGAAAACATCCAAAATACATCATCTATACAGCTAAAAACAATGCTATGTCAAAACAAGTTGACTTTGAGGTTTAAGAAAGTGTGTTTTACCTGATTTTCCTAACCGTTACTTTGGAAAAAAGAAGACGTCAATATTGCTGTAATGCTTTCTGTATAAAAAATCTTAAATTACAGCTCAATTTGAGCAAATTATGAATTTGCTATTAATTGTGATTAATCACAGCAAATCCTGCGATAAAGTCAATTACATTTTGGAATCATTTGACAGCCCTAGTCGACATTAAAATGTGAAAATGTACATTTGAAAGTGTAGTGGACATGAGTCAGTTATGGTTACTCATGGTCATGTGATGAGGTAGTCCTGCCTGCGACTTCAAAATGAGTGTTGGCCTTCTTGGTCATATGGCAAGACACATCATTTACCCAAGTTTAGTCAAAATCGGGCCAGAAGTCTGAAATATCGTGTGGGTTAGCTAGACTCATATCCCTGAGCACGTGAGACAAATTTGAATCGTTAGAGCCACCGTGTGGTCGGTATGAATGCTCTTGCATTTGTTGAGACTTCACAGTGTTTTGTTACAATACGAATATCCTTGACTGATTTATATGCATTTATGTGCCAGATCACACCCACGTGAATGTTTATTGGTGAATATTGTTGTTTTAGGTACTAATCTGAAAAATATTGCGATAAGAGACCTTTGTCCATAGATACTAGAGGTCAACCGATTAATTGGAATGGCTGATTAATTAGGGCCGATTTCAAGGTTTCAATTCCGGAACGGTGGGTTAACTGCCTTGTTCAGGGGCAGAATGACAGATTTTCACCTTGTCAGCTCGGGGGATCCAATCTTGCAACCTTACAGTTAACTAGTCCAACGCAATAATGTGCGTTTTGCCAGCAGCTCTTCGTTGTGCGTCAAGCATTGCGCTGTTTATGACTTCAAGCCTATCAACTCCCGAGATGAGGCTGGTGTAACTGAAGTGAAATGGCTAGCTAGTTATCGCGCTAACTAGAGGGACGGAAGCTATACTGTTTCACTGGCAATACTAAAGTGCCTATAAGAACATCAAATAGTCAAAGGTTAATGAAATACAAATGGTATAGAGGGAAATAGTCCGATAATTCCTATAATAACTACAACCTAAAACTTCTTACCTGGGAATATTGAAGACTCATGTTAAAAGGAACCACCAGCTTTCATATGTTCTCATGTTCTGAGCAAGGAATTGAAACGTTAGCTTTCTCACATAGCTCATATTGCACTTTTACTTTCTTCTCCAACACTTTGTTTTTGCATTATTTAAACCAAATTGAACATGTTTCATTATTTACGTGAGGCTAAATTGATTTTATTGATGTATTATATTAGGTTAAAATAAGTGTTCATTCAGGATTGTTGTAATTGACATTATTAAAAATACATGTTAAAAAATCGTCCATTTAATCGGTATCGGCTTTTTTGGGCCTCCAATAATCGGTATTGCCGGCGAAAAATCATAATCGGTCGACCTCTAATAGATACCAAATATCAAGTTCCATGCAGATAAGTCATTTGGTGCAAGAAGATCTTTTTTCCTTTTCCATAATGGTGGAAAAGTGGTGGAAAATCCATCATGGCGGACCTAATGGGTCCCTGAGGCAAATTAGTTCCTTGTGAGGACAGGGACCTGTGTCCCAAATTTCATGACGGGTTGAGGGGCGTGACCTTTCAAAGTCTGCATTTTCAATCTCTTGTCATAGCGTCCCCATCTGGCCAATCAGTGTAATTATGTAAATTCCGGATCTCTATGGCAAGATGCATCATTCACCCACGTTTTGTCAAAATTGGGTCAGTGCTGTCTGAGATATCGCATGTGACTAATGTACTAACGAACGCACTAACGGACGGAGACAGATCAACAGTCTCCTTCCCGATTTCATGTTGGGAGACAATACGCTTGTGAGGTAATGAGAAGGAGAGAAATAAAACAAAAAAATTGATTGAAAGGAGAACAAGAGATAACGTGATTGTATTCATCCCATAAGGAAGGAAAGGGAGTGGCCGGAAGGGGGAAATAGCTGGAAAAACCAAAACCTGCATTTAGCTAGAAAAACAAAACAAGTATTTCCTATATTTTTCCCTTCACCTAGTCCTGATTGAGTGGAAAAACTGTGATCAATGGATGGATGATAAAAAAGAGAGGGAGCGAAGGGAGAGAATCTTGTGTGTGGTTTCTCCCATCTCTTATCTTTCCCATTCAGCTGTGTGAGAAAGAGTAAGGCCGGGAGGGAGGTAAAGAGGGAGACACGCCTCTCCTTCATTGTTCACGCTCTGCCACCTGCATACTGATGGCATCGACAGAGCCGGGCAGATTGAGAGCAGGTTTGTGTGTGTGTGTGTGTGCGTGTGTGTAAAAACACTTCAACTGTTTCCGTTTACAATCCGATAGTAGCAACAATATTATAATTGTACAAAAAAAATAACTATAAAATCATAGATTTTACTCCCAGGTTTGAGTGTGATTCAATCGGAGGTAAGTTTTTCATTTCATGTTTGTGTGGTAGTGAATATGAAGCCCAATCCTCAATCAATCAATCAAATGTATTTATAAAGCCCTTTTTACATCCGCAGTTGTCAAAGTGCTTACAGAAACCCAGCCTAAACCCCCAAAGCGCAAGCAATGTAGATGTAGAAGCACTGTAGCTAGGGAAAACTCTGTAGAAAGGGAGGAACATAGGAAGAAACCTAAGAGAGGAACCAGGCACTAACGGGTGGCTATTCATCTTCTGGCTGTGCCGGCTGGAGATTATAAGAGTACATGGCCAATAACCTTTTGAAGCGTACATTTGAAATATTAATAGCGGACCTTACAGGGCGAGTTCTTTTTGCACGTAGTACCAGAAATCTTTACCACTGTTCTAGAATTTGATTGTCGCATTTTGCCACTATTCTCTGCACCCCTGACTGTATCAAGACAGCGTTGTCTGCTTCATATGAGGCTTTATAAAACAGTCATCTCTTATCTTTTCTGCCAATAGTAGGAGCAGCGAGTACGTATAGTATTATTGGTAATTAAATAATTATTGTTGTCATATATATTGCTTTTATAATATCTGAAAGAGGCATTGGTATTAGCTTGTCTGAGGGGGTGCGCGTGTGAAACAGGAACCTGAGGTACTAAGTCCAGTGTATTTGCTAAAATAGTGAGAGTGGGGTACAGTATGAGCATACAGTAGATTCAGAGAGTATTCAGACCCCTTGACATTATCCAGTAATCTACAAACAATACACCATGATGACAAAGCAAAACGTTTTTAATATTCAGACCCTTTACTCAGTACTATGTTGAAGCACCTTTGGCAGCAAATACAGCATTAAGTCTTCTTGGGGATGACGCTAAAAGCTTGGCACACCTGTATTTGGAGAGTTTCTCGCATTCTATTCTGCAGAGCCTCTCAAGCTGTGTCAGGATGCATGGGGAGCGTTGCTACACAGCTATTTTCAGGTCTCTCCAGAGATGTTCGATCGGGTACAAGTCGGGCTCTGGCTGGGCCACTCAAGGACAGCAGAGATTTGTCCCCAAGCCATTCCTGCATTGTTTTTGCTGTGTGCTTAGGGTTGTTGTCTTGTTGGAAGGTGAACCTTTACCCCAGTCTGAGGTCCTGAGTGCTCTGGAGCAGGTTTTCATCAAGGATCTCTCTGTACTTTGCTCCGTTCATCTTTTCCTTGATCCTGATGAGTCTCCCAGTCCCAGTAGGGACGGTGACAGGTTTCCTCCAGACATGACGCTTGGCATTCAGGCCAAAGAGTTCAATCTTGGTTTCATCAGATCAGAGAATATTGTTTCTAATAGTCTGAGAGTCCATTAGGTGCCTTTTGGCAAACTCCAAGCTGGCTGTCATGTGCCTTTTACTAATGAGTGGCTTCCGTCTGGCCACTCAACCATAATGGCCTGATTTGTAGAGTGTGGCAGAGATGCTTGTCCTTCTGGAAGGTTCTCCCATCTCCAAAGATGAACTCTGGAGGTTTGTCAGAGTGAGCATTGAGTTATTGGTCACCTCCCTGACCCAGGTCCTTCTCACCCGATTGTGTAATCAGTATGGCCGGTCGGCCAGCTCTAGGAAGAGTTTTGGTGATTCCTAATATTCTTCCATTTAAGAATGACGGAGGCTACTGTGTTCTTCGGGACCTTCAATGCTGCAGAAATGTTTTGGTACCCTTCCCCACATCTGTGCCTCGACACAATTCTGTATGGGAGTACTACATACAATTCCTTCGACTTCATGTCTTGGTTTATGCTCTTACCTGCACTGTCAACAGTGGGACCTTATATAGGCAGGTGTGTGCCTTTCCAAATCATGTCCAATCAATTGAATTTCCCACAGGTAGACTCCAATCAAGTTGTAGAAACATCTCAAGGATGATCAATGGAAACAGGATGCACCTGAGCTCAATTCCCGAATCTAATAGAAAAGGGTCAGAATACTTACGTGAATAAGGTATCTGTATTTTATTTGGATTGCATTTGCAAACTTTAAAAAAAATCTGTTTTCACTTTCTCATTATGGGCTATTGTGTGTAGTTTGATGAGGAAAAGTGTTTATTTAATTAATGTTAGAATAAGGCTGTAACGTAACAAAATGTGGAAAAAGTGAAGGGTCTGAAAACCTTCAAAATGAACTGTTTATTTCAAATGCAGACCATGGCTAAGGGAAACACTGGCGGGCATCTTTTTTAAAATTAATTACATTTATTTCCCCCTGGAAAAATTAGGCTACAGCAGTGGCTACAATTCATCATCATGTCAAAGTATTATGACCACTGGACATGTAGCCAGATGCCTGCCTCATCGATAAGCGAGGAAGATATTTTGGAATCCTCAAATGTGGTGAGTATAATGGCTTGGATAGCTTTTAGCCTGGTCGGAGTGGAGGAGAGTGGAGGAGAGTGAGTGGAGGAGAGTGAAGGAGAGTGGATCAAGTCATGAAAGCAACAAAGTGAGGTAATTTGTGCGGGTGATCAGATTGAATGGTGTATCCATCAAATCAGCTAAATTGTATACAGAAGCAACATCTCAAGACATCAGTCAGGAAGTTAAAGCTTGGTCGCAAAAGGGTCTTCCAAATGGACAATGACCCCAAGCATACTTCCAAAGTTGTGGCAAAAATGGCTTAAGGACAACAAAGTCAAAGTATTGGAGTGGCCATCACAAAGCCCTGACCTCAATCCCATAGAAAATATGTGGGCAGAACTGAAAAAGCATGTGCGAGCGAGGCCTACAAACCTGACTCAGTTAAACCAGCTCTGTCAGGAGGAATGGTCCAAAATTCACCCAATTTATTGTGGGAAGCTTGTAGAAGGCTACCCGAAACGTTTTACCCAAGTTAAACAATTTAAAGGCTATGCTACCAAATACTAATTGAGTGTATGTAATATTCTGACCCACTAGGAATGTAATGAAATAAATAAAAGCTGAAATAAATCATTTTGTCAACAATTATTCTGACATTTCACATTCTTAAAATAAAGTGGTGATCCTAACTGACCGGGACTAAGACTGGGAATTTTTACTAGGATTAAATGTCAGGAATTGTGAAAAACAGAGTTTAAATGTATTTGGCTACGGTGTATGTAAACTTCTGACTTCAACTGTAACTTATGATTCGTTTTCTGTCAGCACAACCTGCTATTTAGACTGGTTTATGAAATGAGTTTGGCTGTGGATGTGTTCCGTGTGATGCTTGGATGATCAAGTTCATTTATCTTTCACAATAAAAGGTCAAATTGAGGAATGAAGGTGAAGATCTTTATTTCCCATCAGTACAAAACATTATTTAGATGCTTTTCAGACTGTTATAGGCCAATTTCTTTATGTCTACAGTATTCTCTTGGGTATGCAATCTGGTTTCTGCTCAGGTTATGATGTCTCACTGAAACCTTAAAGGTCCTCAATGGTGTCATCATTGGCCTTGATTATAAGCAATGTTGTGCTGTTTATGGACTTGGCCAAAGCTTTGGATACGGTAAACAATTCTGTTCTTGTCAGCCGGCAAAGGAGTATTGGTGTTTTTTGGCCTGGTTTGCTAACTACCTCTCTCAAAGAGTCCAGTGTATAAAGTTAGAAAATCTACTTTGTCATCCACTGCCTGTCACCAATGGAATATCCCAAGGCTCGATAGTAGGCCCCACACTCTTCTCAATTTACATCACGAACATAGCTCAGGCAATAGGAAGCTCTCTCATCCATTTATATGCAGATGATAGTCTAATATTCAGCTGGCCCCTCCCCGGATATTGTGTCAAATGCTCTACAACAAAGCAAAACTCCTCATAGGACACATCACTGCACTCTATACTCTTCTGTAAACTGGTCATCTATGTATACACGTTGCAAGACCCACTGGTTGATGCTTATTTAGAAAACCCTCTTAGGCCTCATTCCACCTTATCTGAGAAATCTACTGCAGCCCTCATCCTCCACATACAACACCCATTCTGCCAGTCACATTCTGTTAAAGGTCCCCAAAGCACACACATCCCTGGGTTGCTCCTCTTTTCAGTTCGCTGCAGCTAGCGACTGGAACGAGCTGCAACAAAAACTCAAACTGGACAGGTTTATCTAAATCTATTCATTCAAATACTCAATCATGGACACTCTTAATGACAGTTGTGGCTACTTTGCTTGATGTATTGTTGTCTCTAACTTCTTGCTCTAGAAGGCTAGCATCCTGGAGTCGCCTCATCACTGTTGACGTTGAGACTGGTGTTTTGCGGGAATTATTTAATGAAGCTGCCAGTGGAGGACTTGTGAGGCGTCTGTTTCTCCAACTAGACACTCTAATGAACTTGTCCTCTTGCTCAGTTGTGCACTGGGACCTCCCACTCCTCTTTCTAATCTGGTTAGAGACAGTTTGCGCTGTTCTGTGAAGGGAGATCTTCAGTTTCTTGGCAATTTCCCGCATGGAATAGCCTTCATTTCTCAGAACAAGAATAGACAGACGAGTTTCAGAAGAATGTGCTTTGTTTCTGGCCATTTTGAGCCTGTAATCGAACCCACAAATGCTGATGCTCCAGATACTCAACTAGTCTAAAGAAGGCCAGTTTTATTGCTTATTTAATCCGAACAACAGTTTTCAGCTGTGCTAACATAATTGCAAAAGGGTTTTCTAATGATCAATTAGCCTTTTAAAATTATAAACTTGGATTAGCTAACACAACGTGCCATTGATTGGTTGCTGATAATGGGCCTCTGTACGCCTATGTAGGTAATCCATAAAACATCTGCCTTTTATAGTTACAATAGTCATTTACAATATTAATGTCTACATTGTCTTTCTGATCAACTTGATGTTATTTTAATGACATTTCTAAGTGACCCCAAACTTTTGATAGTTTATATGTGTATTTCTTTTTTCTTTTTTATCCCAATCCTTTTGCCTTTTGGTAGGCCGTCAATAAGAATTTGTTCTTAACTAGTTAAATAAAGGTTCAATTAAATTAAATGAATAAAAAACAATGCTATTTAGATGCGTTTGTGCATCATATGTAGACGTTCTGTTGCTACTGTTCAAATAACATATTTATGATGGTACGATGCTGTGACCACTCAACATTACACAGATCACAAATATCTTATCATAAGAGTTATGAGGTCAATGTTAGGGTTAGGGAAAATAGGATTTTGAATCAATATCAAGTGAAACAAGGATAGTAAAACATACAGTATGGTGTTTGTGTGTATTGTACAGTATGTTTGTGTGTTCTGATCCCTTACCTCAGCCAGGTAGAACTCGTCATAGTGCCTTTGGTGGTTCTCGCCCTTGTAGTAGTTGCTAGCGGCAACGATTACGTCTACGGCAACCATAGTCAGAATGAACATGTGGAAGATAGAGGAGCGCATCAGTTGCTGCGGAAACAGAGAAATTCATTTAGAATTCATGTAGAATAAGGACATATTGACATCTATTCTATAACAAACACACCCATCCAGATACCCACGTCCACATATGAGAGGTTCCTCGGGCTGACCTAAATGACAGTACACTTCTTTTGACCGGAGCCTTACGTTTATGTCTTTTCAGTTTTGCTCAAAAAACACTTTGGTCTGGACAAACAGTATGAGTCTTGCTACAATATACACTGAACATAAATATACATGCAACATGTAAAGTGTTGGTCCCATGTTTCATGAGCTAATACAAAAGATCCCAGAAATGTCCCATAGCTCTAAAACATTGTGCACAAATGTGTTTACATCTCAGTTGGTGGGCATTTATCATTTGCCAAGATAATCCATCCACCTAACAGGTGTGGCATCAATAAGCTGATTAAACCGCATGATCATTACACAGGTGCACCTTGTGCTGGGGACAATCAAAAGCCACTCTAAAACGTGCAGTTGTGTCACATGCCACAAGTTTTGAGGAAGAGTGAAATTGGCATGCAGACTGCAGGAATGTCCACCAGAGCTGTTGCCAGATATTTGAATGTTAATTTCTCTACCATAAGACAAATGTTGGTTTAGAGAATTTGTCATTACGTCCAACCGCTCTCCCAAACGCAGACCACATGTAACCACGCCAGCCCAAGACCTCCACATTTGGCTTCTTCATCTGTGGGATTATCTGTCACCGGCCACACGGACAGCTGATGAAACTGTGGGTTTGCACAAACTAAGAATTTCTGCACAAACTGTCAGAAACCGTCTCATGGAAGCTCATCTGGGCACTCGTTGTCCCGTAACCGACTTCAGTGGGCAAATGCTCACCTTCAATGGTCAATGGCATGCTGGAGAAGTGTGCTCTTCACAGATAAATCCCAGTTTCAACTGTACCAGAAATATGTCAGACAGCGTGTACGGCGTCGTGTGGGCGACAGGTTTGCTGAAGTCAACGTTGTGAACAGAATTTTAGCTGCCAGCCATGTTTGCCTTTCTATTCCGGAAACATCATGTACAAAAATATTTTAAGATCAGCAACAAAAAAAAACACACATATAATAGCAGAATTTGCTCAGGAGTAAAATGTCCTCTATACATTCCAGCAACATTTTCTCAGATGGTGAAAATGTCACAGAGTAAAAGTAAAATCAGCCATTACCTCCTTAGTGGATACAAATAAAATGAATTACCTTCAGTAAGACTTCTGCTCTAAGAGTTAAAAAAAAAATGTTGTAGAGAAAAAATAGTTTAAATTTAAAACTCTAAATAACATAATTTGCTTCTTTATGCCACAGTAACACATTTACTTGTGAAAGACCTTAAGCTAGGGTATGATGGTATAAATGGATGCAAAAACAATGAATTGATTTTCACAATTGCCAATACAATCAAAAGGATTTGATCAACCCAAATTATACATTTATTCTAATTGTAAAAGCTAAATACGACCTCCCATCATTCTGAGGTAATGATTCATGAGCAAACCATTAAACAAGACAAATGATGTGCCTGGCTGGTGGGGATTTAAATATCCTCTCGTCTCAGTTATAGCAAGATGGAGAATGAGAGAAATTAAGAGAGAAATGGGGGTGAGAGAAAAAGAGATATGTAGACATGGAGAGAAGGGGGATATTCAGAGACATAAAAGAGAGAGGAGGGAGAGAGGCAGAGACATGAAAGAGGGAGGAGAGAGAGGAGAGAGAGGTAGAGAGAGAGAGGGAAGAAGAGACATGAGCTTGAGCCTGTAGGACAGTGGTTCTTATTGGAAATGGCAACAGGCAAACATGGCTGGCAGCTAAACTTCAGGGGATGAAAAGCAATCAGGACTATTTCATTAGATAGAGAGAGAGGGGGAGAAGAAGAGAGAGAAAGGGGGAGAGGGAAAGAGGAATTAAGAGAGAGAGAGAGGTACAGCAAAATCACTATGTATTCAGACATAATAAACAAAATGGAGAGAGGTAAGTCCCTGTTTTATTTCTTCCAGGAGCAGCTACAGTATTGAATGTCTAGTACAAGCAGCATGGCCAAATTCAACCAAAATTGTCACACGCAAAAAAATCTGTCCCTGTATCATTAAAACAAATGTAGCGAGTACAAGCTCTGCCCTAACCAAACAGGGGGTTTTGATTTCAGATTATATTATTCATGCAAGACATGTGTGTTCTTTTCTAACACCGAAACAATATTATTTGTCTGTGGGCCCAGTTTAACCACCGTGCTGAATTGAATTCCCTACTGTCAGAGGGGAGTATCAGATTGTGCAGCTTGGGAGGAATAAGACCAAGTATGGAAGACTGTCTGTAGAAGATGGATAGATGAAAAGAAAGTGAGACATACACAGTCCCTTCAGAAAGTATTCACACCTCTTGTCTGTTGTGTTTAAGCCTGAGTTTAAAATTGATTAAATGTAGATTGTTTGATTGTCAGTGGCATTTACACAATACCCCATAATGTCAAAGTGGAATTATGTTTTTTGAAAAGTTTACAAATTAATAAAAATGAAAAGCTGAAATGTCTTGAGTCCATAAGTATTCAACCCCTTTGTTATGGCAAGTCTAAATACATTCAGCGGTTAAAATATGTATAACAACCACATAATAAGTTGCATGGACTCAATAATAGCATTTAACATAATAGTTGAGTGACTACCTCATCTATGTACCTCACACATACAATTATAATGTAAAGTCCCTCAGTCAAGAAGTGAATTTCAAACACAAATTCAACCACAAAGACCAAGGAGGTTTTCCGATGCCTCGCAAAGAAGCGAGGCATTTGACCCTATTGGTAGATGGGTAAAAATACAAAAAACAGACATTGAATATCTGAATACAAGTTATTTATTACAGTTTGGATGGTGTATCAATTAACACAGTCACTGCAAAGATACAGGAGTCCTTCCTAACTCAGTTGCCGGAGAGAAAGGAAGCCGCACAGGGATTTCCCCATGAGGCCAATGGTGACTTTAAAACAGTTACAGAGGTTAAAAGCTGTGATAGAAGAAAACTGTGGAAGAATCAAAAACATTGTAGTTACTCCACAATACTAACCTAATCATGCATTCTGTTTGCAACAAGGCACTAAAGTAATAGTGCAGAACATTTGGCAAGGCAACTAATTGTTTGTCCGGAACACAAAGTGTTACACAAAGTGTTATGTTTGGGGCAAATCCAATACATCACATTATGGAGTACCACTCTCCATATGCTTGGTTTTCACTTTTTATTTCACCTTTATTTAACCACATAGGTCAGTTGAGAACAAGTTCTCATTTACAACTGCAACCTGGCCAAGATAAAGCAAAGCGGTGCGACAAAAACAACACAGAGTTACACATGGGATAAACAAACATACAGTCAATAACACAATAGAAAAATATGTATACAGTGTGTGCAAAATGAAGTAAGGACAATAGTGGCGAAGTCATTATAATTTAGCAATTAACACTGGAGTGATATATGTGGACATGAGGATGTGCAAGTAGAAATACTGGTTTACAAAAGAGCAGAAAAACCAAAACAAATATGGGGATGAGGTAGGTAGTTGGATGGGCTACTTACAGATTTGACACACTGAACTTGATCTGAAAAGTAGTTAGTGAACCAGGCAAGGCAGTTATTAGAGAAACCAAGGCTGTTGAGTCTGCTGAAAAGAATACGGTGATTGACAGAGTCGAAAACCTTGGCCAGGTCGATGAAGATGGCTGCACAGTACTGTCTTTTATCGATGGCAGTTATGATATCGTTTAGGACTTTGAGCGTGGCTGAGGTGCACCTGTGACCAGCTCGGAAACCAGATTGCATAGTGGAGAAGCTACAGTGGGATTCGAAATGGTCGGTGATCTGTTTGTTCACTTGGCTTCTGAAGACATTAGAAAGGCAGGGTAGGATTATTATAGGTCTGTAAACAGTTTGGGTCTAGAGTGTCTCCCCCATTGAAGAGTGGGATGACTGTGGCCGCTTTCCAATCTTTAGGAATCTCAAAAGAGAGGTTGATCATTTTAGTAAGAGAGGGTCCGGATTGTCTAGCCCAGTTGATTTGTAGGGATCCAGATTTTGCAGCTCTTACAGAACATCAGCTGTCTGGATTTGGGTGATGGAGAAGGGGGGGGGGGGGGACTTGTAATCATTAAGGACTAGGGAGTTTTTCAGGATAAAAAGAAACAGGATGGAGCTAAGCATAGGCAAAATCCTAGAGAAAAACCTGGTTCATTCTGCTTTCCGCAAGACACTGGGAGATTAATTCACCTTTCAGCAGGACAATAACCTAAAACACAAGGGCAAATATACACTGGAGTTGCTTACCAAGAAGACAATGAATGGTCCTGCGTGGCCGAGTTGCAACTTTGACCTAAATCTGCTTGAAAATCTATAGGATGACTTGAAAATGGTTGTCTAGCAATGATCAACAACTCATTTCAGTATGAAGAATTCTTAAAAGAATAATGGGCAAATATTGTACAACTGCAGGTGTGAAAAGGTCTTCGAGACTTACCCAGAAAAACTCACCGCTGTAATAGCTGCCATAGGTGATTCTAACATGTATTGACTCAAGGGTTTGAATACTTATGTAAATTCAATATTTCTGTTCCATTTTCAATAAATTACCGAAAATGTCTCAAAGCATGTTTTCAACCTGTCATTATGGGGTATTGTGTGTATAGTGCAGACTTTTTGGACTGCTGAATACTTGGATTGTGTATTTCTTTAGGTATTTTTCTGTTGTCCTTGAAGCAACTGCTTTCTATCACTCTCGATTGCGGATTCTTCTGTCTCTTTAAACAGCCATAAACAACACAGATGGACAAGTAGGTGAGCAACTGATTATGGTCATTTTAAGTTAATTACCAAGTTAACTGGAATAAACAATGCATTTTATTGGAATCCATACAACATCGCACAGGTCGGGCTTGATCTGATTTATCTCTAGACTAGAGAATCTGAGAAATGTGTGCATTGAACTCACAGAAGAAATACACAATACAGATGAAGTTGGAAGTTGGAAGTTTACATACACTTAGGTTGGAGACATCAAAAGTAGTTTTTCAACCACTCCAAAAATTTCTTGTTAACAAACTATGGTTTTGGCAAGTCGGTTAGGGCATCTACTTTGTGCATGACACAAGTAATTTTTCCAACAATTGTTTACAGACAGATTATTTCACTGTGTCACAATTCACTGTGTCACAATTCCAGCGGGTCAGAAGTTTACATACACTAAGTTGACTGTGCCTTTAAACAGCTTGGAAAATTCCAGAAAATTATGTCATGGCTTTAGAAGCTGATGAGCTAATTGACATCATTTTAATCAATTGGAGGTCTACCTGTGGATGTATTCCAAGGCCTACCTTCAAACTCAGTGCCTCTTTGCTTGGCATCATGGGAAAATCAAAAGAAATCAGCCAAGACCTAAGAAAAAAAAATGTAGACCTCCACAAGTCTGGATCATCCTTGGGAGCAATTTCCAAACGCTTGAAGGTACCACGTTCATCTGTACAAACAATAGTATGCAAGTATAAACACCATGGGAACACGCAGCCGTCATACCGCTCAGGAAGGTGACGCGCTCTGTCTCCTAGAGATGAACGTACTTTGGTGAGAAAAGTGCAAATCAATCCCAGAACAACAGCAAAGGACCTTGTGAAGATGCCGGAGGAAATAGTTGCAAAAGTATCTATATCCATAGTAAAACGAGTCCTATACCGACATAACCTGAAAGGCCGCTGAGCAAGGAAGAAGCCACTACTCCAAAACTGCCATACAAAGCCATTGTGCTTTGTGCTTTTTGGAGAAATGTTCTCTGGTCTGATGAAACAAAAATAGAACTGTTTGGCCATAATGGCTTGCAAGCCAAAGAACACCATCCCAACCGTGAAGCACGGTTGTTGTGGGGATGCTTTGCTGCAGGAGGGACTGGTGCACTTCACAAAATAGATGGCATCATGAAGGAGGGAAAATTACGTGGATATAATGAAGCAACATCTCAAGACATCAGTCAGGAAGTTAAATCTTGGTCAAAAATGGGTCTTCCAAATGGACAATGACCCCAAGCATACTTCCAAAGTTGTGGCAAAACGGCTTAAGGATAACAAAGTCAAGGTATTGGAGCGGTTATCACAAAAGCCCTGACCTCAATCCTATAGAAAATTTGTGGGCAGAACTGAAAAAGTGTGTGAGAGCAAGGAGGCCTACAACTTGACTCAATTACACCAGCTATGTCAGAAGGAATGGTCAAAAATTCACCCAAATTATTGTGGGAAGCTTGTGGAAGACTACCCAAAACGTTTACCCAAGTTAAACAATTTAAAGGCAATGCTACCAAATACTAATTGAGTGTATGTAAACTTCTGACCATCTCTCTACTATTATTCAGACATTTCACATTCTTAAAATAAAGTGGTGATCCTAACTGACATAAGACAGGGAATTTTTACGAGGATTAAATGTCAGGAATTGTGAAAAACAGAGTTTAAATGTATTTAGCTAAGGTGTATGTAAACTTCCGACTTCAACTGTATATGGAATTCAAATAATTGAACCAACATCGGTCAATTGGTTGTTAAAAAAACGAAAATAACTGACATTTTGGTTAAACGCTCAGCACTAATTGTAACTCTATACTCCAGTAAATGTCAAGCTCAAATGCAGATCCTTATTATATCAATAAAGTAAGAAGGGTAAGGAAATTAGACCACAAATCCTATGGTTCCCATAGTTAAATATATATAAAATATGTATAATCCAGTGTTTCTTTCGCAAAGGTCAAACTTCTCTGGCTAGTTAGTATACATTCATGTAAACACCCTCAGTTGTGTTACTTGGTAAGAGGTTGGCAGGCATGGTCAAGAAAGCGGACATATGGGTCTCGACTCAGGTGGTGTGTTGCTCAACATCCCGAAATGCCCAGTCTGGTTTGTTCTCAATCCAGCAGCTCCCTGTGTCCATCTTCAGTGTGATGTGAAGCATCTCCTGGTAGTTCTTCAGGAAATTACTTATCTCTAGCATGGTCTTGCACAGCTGGTTTTCCAGGTGGGAAATGATGTCCTCTAGCACGCCAATGTTTTCCAGATGGGCATTCTCCATGTTCTCCAACTGCATCTCCATGGCAGCGTTCTGGGAGCGTTCACCTGTTGTGATCTCCTCCTTCATGTTCTTCATCTGGTCCTCCTTCTTGCCAGAGACGTCCTTGAGCTTCTCAAAGTTGCCCTTGTACCACTTCTCCTCCTCCTGGACGTTACGGGCCATGGCAGCTTTGATCTCCATTCATGTTTGGGACAGGTAGGCAGCCAGGGCGTGTCTGATTCCAGCTTGGCAGACACCTTGGAGTCCTTCTTGAGACACCTCCTTATCATGGAGCTTCTTGAGGGACTGGATCTCGGCCACCAGCTGCTCTACGCGCCTCTCCAGGTCGGGCCTCTGCAGCGTGGCGTCGTCCACGTTCTAACGGAACTTCCTCAGGATCATCTCTGCCTTGTCCCGCAGAGACAGCTCCTCCTCCAGTTTTGTCCTCCACACCTCCACCTCCTCCTCCTCCTCAATGTAGCTCCTCTCAATGTCCACTGCCCCATTCTCCTGGGTTAGCGCCTCAATCAAATCAAATCAAATTTATTTATATAGCCCTTCGTACATCAGCTGATATCTCAAAGTGCTGTACAGAAACCCAGCCTAAAACCCCAAACAGCAAGCAATGCAGGTGTAGAAGCAATCAGATCCCATATTTCCTTGAGTTTGAGCTTGTACTCTTCCCCAATGCCGCTGGGGCACCCCTAGTGGATGCACTTCACATCATCCAGTTCCGCCTGCAGTTGGGCATTCCTCTGCTCCAATGTCTGAACCTGAAGCCAGCAAAGTGCACGTTCAGCTCGGAGCAGGAACCATTACCTCTCATGTTTGCAGTGTGGAGGACAATTGTTGTAGGATCTGGAGGTTTGGTTGCTGTAGGATCTGGTTCAAACGTAGAATCTGTTTGCTTGTGTGTTGAGAATAGTTCCACCACCGAGGAAGGCGTGTTTCCCTTTGCTGGTCAACCTTGCGCTCTCATATCACCAGGGGGATAGCGTGGGGTCTGAAATTATTGACACCATTGATAAAGATGCGCAATAATGACTTTATAAAATAAATCATTCAAATACAGAGCTGTATTGTATACCAAAAAAAAAGGAAATTATACTATTTTAAACTAATACAATTTCTCAGGTAAATATTTTTTTAAACAAAAAAGGTAAGGTTGACAATTACATTCACACCCCTAAAGATTGTTCTAAATAAAGTCAAAAGTTTAGTTTTTGGTCCCATATTCCAAGCATGCAATTACTACATCACATCTTTATTTCAGATTATTTCGTGCCCAATAAAAATTCACGGTAAATAATGTAGTGTCATTTTGGAGTCACTTTTATCGTGAATAATAGAATATGTTTCTAAACACATCTATATTCATGTTGATGCTACCATGACTATGGATACTCCTGAATGAATTGTGACTAATGATGAGAGAGACATTTACAGAGGGTCAAAGATCATACCCCCAAGACATGCTAGCCTCGCCTATTATTGGTAATGGTGATGCCATGGGGGTATGATCTTCATGATATGACACACAGACAGACACGAGAGATAGAGAGAAGGAAGGAAAGAGAGATGGACAGCTCTGTAGCTCCGGAAGGATGAGGAAAAAGTGGAAAGGTTGTCTGTTGATCTTCGTCTCCTGGCACCTATACGGCTATATCAAATCATGCAGGGTTTGCCACGCAAGCACACGAACACAAACAGTAGTTGGGATTGAACGTGACAACGCAGTTTGACATTTCCAGCTTTCAGACGCTCTCCCCCCACGGATGTTTGGGCTGAAGGGGAGTGTGTGTGTGTGTGTGTGTGTGTGTGTGTGTGTGTGTGTGTGTGTGTGTGTGTGTGTGTGTGTGTGTGCGAGTGTAAGTCTTACACTATTAACTGAGGGAGTGAAGGCTATATTTTTACCTCTGTAAATCAGTCTGCCGGTCTCCCAAACGTTCTCTCACACACACACACACACAGCCTCTACTACCTCTGTCTGCCTGCTCCCCTGCCTTCACCAGTCACCCACCCTGGATAGAAGAGCTCTATTGTCTATCCCCCTATCTTTATTTCATCTAAAAAAAGACATACAGAAACACTGTCATACACCTGAGGTGACATGGCCTACTTTGAGAAGCCGTAAGTGTCTGTGTGTGTGTGTTCACATTGGTGTGTCTGGTAAAGCTGGGCAATATGGGAGCGGGATGTCAAAATGAATTTAACAGCCCCCGTTGTGAGACATGATAGCTCTTTCACTCTGTTTGATGCTATCTATTTTGCTTCCCCACATGTTGGAGGGTTGCTTATTAGTGCCACTTCTCATGAGTCTTTGAAACGTCAGGTGTACGCCCACACCGACGCCCACACCCATACACAGCTTCTCGTGCCTTGGCAACATCATGTGCTAAGGCTGACACACAATTAGTGTATGTTTTGGCAGGAAGTCTGGAAAAATGTCACTTTTCAGCCTCGAATCAAACAGCAAAGGAGGACGGCTCCTTAAGACATCTCACATGTAGCCTCGAGCATCTTCACAGCACAATATTTACTTTCAAATCAATGGAACAATTCTAGTGATCCTAGTGAGTTGCCCTTAAGCCCTTAGAAATCAATTGGAAAAAGCAGTGAACTTAACCAATATCAAATACAAAACTGCTACACGACAAAATGTCAATAGTAATGATTGTATAGATTAGATATGCAGATATTTCTGTACAAGTAGATAAAAGGCACCATCTTCATATACACTGAACAAAAATATGAGTGCAACATGTAAACTGTTGGTCCCATGTTTCAGGAGCTGAAATAAAAGATCCCAGAAATGTTCCATACACAACAAAAATGTGCATTTGTCACACAACACAATCAAATCGTATTTGTCATATGCGCCGAATACAACAGCTGTAGTAGACCTCAGTGAAACGCTTACTTACAAGCCCTTAACCAACAACGCAGTTTTATGAAAAATGTGTTAAGTAAAAACTAAGAAATCAAAGTAACAAATAATTATAGAGCAGCAGTAAAATAACAATAGCGAGGCTATATACAGGGGGTACCGGTACAGAGTCAATGTGCGGGGGCACCGGTGAGTCAATGCCACAGATGTCTCAGGTTTTGAGATGTCTCAAGTTTTGAGGGAGCGTGCAATTGGCATGCTGACTGCAGGATTGTTCACCAGAACGGTTGCCAGAGAATTAAATGTTAATTTCTCTACCATAAGCCACCTCCAACGTTGTTTTAGAGAATTTGGCAGTACTTCCAACTGGCCTCACAACTGTAGACCACGTGTAACCACGCCAGCCCAGGACCTCCACATCCAGCTTCTTCACCTGCGGAATATTCTGACATCAGCCACCCGGACAGCTGATAAAACTGTGGGTTTGCATAACCTAAATATTTCTGTACAAACTGTCAGAAACCGTCTCATAGAAGCTCATCTGCATGCTCGTCGTCCTCATCAGGATCTTAACCTGACAGCAGTTCAGCATCGTAATCGCCTTCAGTGGGCAAATGCTCACCTTCGATGGCCACTGGCACAATGGAGAAGTGTGCTCTTCATGATTGAATCCCGGTTTCAACTGTACCGGCAGATGTCAGACAGCGTGTATGTGTGGGCGAATGGTTTTCTGATGTCAACATTGTGAATAATGTGCCCCATGGAGTGGTGGGGGTCATGGTATGGGCAGGCATAAGCTACAGACAATGAATACAATTGCATTTTATTGATGGCAATTTGAATGCAGTGACGAGATCCTGAGGCCCATTGTCGTGCCATTCATCTGCCACCATCACCAGTTCCTGCAATATCCAGCAACTTCGCACAGACATTGAAGAGGAGTGGGACAACATTCCACAGGCCACAATCAACAGCCTGATCAACTCTGAGTGAAGTCGCACTGCATGAGGCAAATGGTGGTCACACCAGATACGGACTGGTTTTCAGATCCACAACCCTAACTTTTTTTAAAACTTCTTTGGGATATGGGGCAGCATTTTCACTTTGGATGAATAGCATTCCCAGAGTGGACTGCCTCCTACTCAGTCCCAGATGTTAATGTATGCATATTACTATTAGTATTGGACAGAAAACACTGAAGTTTCTAAAACTGTTTAAATTATGTTTGTGAGTATAACAGAACTCATATGGCAGGCAAAAACCTGAGAAGAAAATCCAAACAGGAAGTGGGAAATCTGAGGTTTGTAGTTTTTGAACTCACCCCTATTGAATACACAGTGGGATATTAGTTATGTTGCACTTCCTAAGGCTTCTACTAGATGTCAGCCATCTTTAGAACGTTGTTTCGGGCTTCTCATGTGATGTGGGACCGTATGGGAGCTCTTTGAGTCAGTGGTCTGCCTACAGCCTTGTTCTCAGTCACGCGCTTTCACTTGAGAGGTAGCTGTCGTTCCATTGCTTTTCAACAGACAATGGAATTCTCCGGTAGGAACATTATTGAATATTTATGATAAAAACATCCTAAAGATTGATTGTATACTTAGTTTGACAAGTTTCTTCGACCTGTAATATAACTTTTTGAAAGTTTCGTCCGAATGGACCAGATCGTGCATTTGGATTTGTTTACCAAGCGCCCTAAGAAAATAAGCTATTGGACATAAATGGACATAAATGATGGACATTATCGAACAAAACAAGCATTTATTGTGGAACTGCGATTCCTGGGAGTGCATTCTGATGAAGATCATCAAAGGTAAGTGAATATTTCTAATGCCATTTATGAATAATGTTGACTACCCAACATGGCGGATATTTCTCTGGCTGGTTTGGGCTCTGAGCGCCGTTCTCAGATTATGCTTTTTCCGTAAAAATTATTTTTTTTTAAATCTGACACAGCGGTTGCATGAAGGAGAAGTGTATCTATATTTCCATGTCTAAAAATGGTATTATCATCAACATTTATAATGAGTATTTCTGTGAATTCATTTGCCTCTCTGCAATATCACTGCATGTTTTGGAACTACTGAACGTAACACGCAAAACATACATGTATTGTGTAACATGAAGTCCTATGAGTGTCATCTGATGAAGATCATCAAAGGTTAGTGATTCATTATATCTCTAGTTGTGCTTTTTGTGACTCCTCTCTTTGGCTGGAAAAATGGCTGGGTTTTTCTGTGAGTTGGTGGTGACCTAACAATCGTTTGTGGAGCTTTCGCTGTAAAGCATTTTTTAAATCAGACACCATTAATCAGAATTCTATGGTGCCTAATACTTGTATGTTTGAGAAATTAGATTTATGAGATTTCTGTTGATTTGTATTTGGGGCCCTACAATTTCCTTGGCTGTTGACAAGGGCCAACAGATGCATATCTGTATCCCCAGTCATGTGATGTCCACAGGTTATGGCCAAATGAATTTATTTCAATTGACTGACTTCCTTATATGAACTGTAACTCAGTAAAACCTTTGAATTTGTTGCATGTTGCATTAATATTTTTGTTCTGTGTAATATGTGAATAATATTATTTCATCAGGCCTGAGTTACATATGATTCCTCTTTTAATACAGGTTAGCCTAGTAATTCTCAGGTCAACCAAGAATAATCCCCTTGTCTTGCGACAGGTGGTGTAACTCCCACGTGAAGCGAATCCCTCAAATGACAGTGCAGAGGTAGTTGTGGTGTTTGATGGAAGACTACGGAAGACGCCAGCAGCATGCTCAACAAAATGTTGTCCCGGTCTCAAAGTGTTGAGCCCAAACACAAACTTGTTCATCCCTGGCACATTTTTTTGGCTAGCGCCCACATTGCCTTTGTTGCTTATAATAACTTTGGATACGTGTGCGTTCCTATCAAAGTAAGTGCCTTATTACGTTATCCTTATAGTTTCTGTATAGTTTGTTCTCATTTCTGTAGCATACCATATGTATGTATGGTGCATAATGTATGCAGTTTTATTCACGTTTTCAAGTACAGGTGACAAATCATGCATTCCAATTTTTACATACAGTTGAAGTTGGGAAGATTACAAACACTTAGGTTGGAGTCATTAAAACTCGTATTTCAACCAATCCAAAAATGTCCTGTTAACAAACTATAGTTTTGGCAAGTCGGTTAGGACATCTACTTAGTGCATGACACAAGTGATTATTCCAACAACTGTTTACAATATTTCACTTATAATACAGCGTGCAACAATTCCAGTGAGTCAGAAGTTCACATACACTAAGTTGACTGTGCCTTTAAACAGCTTGGAAAATTCCAGAAAATGATGTCATGGCTTTAGAAGCTTCTGATAGGCTAATTGGCTAAATTTGAGTCAATTAGAGGTGTACTTGTGGATGTATCTCAAGGCCTACCTTCAAACTCAGTGGCTCTTTGCTTGACATCATGGGAAAAATCTAAAGAAATCACCCAAGACCCCAGGAAAGAAATTGTAGACCTCCACAAGTCTGGTTCAACCTTGGGAGAAATTTCCAAATGCCTGAAGGTACCACCGTCATCTGTACCAACAATAGTATGCAAGTATAAACGCCATGGGAACACGCAGCCGTCATACCGCTCAGGAAGGAGACGCGTTCTGTCTCCTAGAGATTAACGTAATTTGGTGCGAAAAGTGGAAATCAATCCCAGAACAACAGCAAATGACCTTGTGGAGGAAACAGGTACAAAAGTATCTATATCCAAAGTAAAATGAGTCGTATATCGATATAACCTGAAATGCCGCTCAGCAAGTAAGAAGCCACTGCTCCAAAACCGCCATAAAAAAGCCATGTGACGGATTGCAACTGCACATTGGAGACAAAGATCGTACTTTTTGGAGAAATGTCCTCTGGTCTGATGAAACAAAAATAGAACTGTTTGGCCATAATGACCATCGTTATGTTTGGAGGAAAAAGGGGGAGACTTGCAAGCCAAAGAACACCATCCCAACCGTGAAGCAAGAGGGTGGCCGCATCATGCTGTGGGGATGCTTTGCTGCAGTAGGGACTGGTGCACTTCACAAAATAGATGGCTAAATGAGGAAGAAAGATTACGTGGATATATTGAAGCAACATCTCAAGACATCAGTCAGGGTCACAAATGGGTCATCCAAATGGACCAAATGGACAATGAGTATGTCCAAGCATACTTCCAAAGTTCTGGCAAAATAGCTTAAGGACAACAAAGTCAAGGTATTCGAGTGGCCATCACAAAACCCTGACCTCAATCCTATAGAAAATGTGTGGGCAGAACTGAAAAAGCATGTGCGAGCAAGGAGGCCTACAAACCTGACTCAGTTGAACCAGCTCTGTCAGGCGAAATGGGCCAAAATTCACCCAACTTATTGTGGGAAGCTTGTGGAAGGCTACCCAAAATGTTTGACCCAAGTTAAACAATGTAAAGGCAATGCCACCAAATACTAATTGAGTGTATGTAAACTTCTGACCCACTGGGAACGTGATGAAAGAAATAAAAGCTGAAATAAATATTATCTCTACTATTATTCTGACATTGCACATTCTTAAAATAAAGTGGTGATCCTAACTGACCTAAGACAGGGAATTAAATGTCAGGAAACACTGAGTTGGCTAAGGTGAATGTAAACTTCCGACTTCAACTGTAGATTGCAATGGACACATATGATGAGTGTAAAAAAATGTTTTTTAAGGTTGTACTGATTATGATGAGCTAATGCTCAGCTCATTACAAGCTATGTGTGGTGCCACATTTGTTGACATCATGCAATGCATTCTGGTTGCCACCTGTCAAACCAAAGATGTTATAACAAAATGAGGTGAAGGGATGGTTCACTCGTCTTTCGAGTAAACTTCCAGAAGTGTATGATGGAAGTGAATGATGGTAGAAGACACACCCCCCTACAACATGCATACTATCCAACTCATCTTGTAACCTATAGCGATGAGCACAAACTACCCATTGTCTGATTACCTTTTTTAAATGTAAGTGTTTTACTCAATTATTGTGATCACTGGTGAGGTCACCCATGATGTGATGAATTGTAAATAGTAATTAGCCAATTCATATGATGGTTTCGGTCAGCCGTGAGACAGCTAAACATGACAGCTTGTGTTATGTCACTCACATTCACTAACCTAGCTTTCATTTTCTGGTTTGGGTGAGAATTGTGTTATACTGTCGCTACTTCTGTGAATGTCTGAACATTGAATCCAAAAATAAACTGCTCACATTGAGGACATACCGTTGTGAATACTGTTTATGCAAAATGTTTCTGTGAAAAAACAGTGTGGCCAGCTCAAACGCTGACTCTTGTGTCAACTGTAACCTGATGTTCTAAATAAGTGTTCTAATCACACCGGTTGGAGCGTACGCTGCAGGGACCACTGTAGAATGATCTCACCTGTGTGCTTGTACGTGTTAATATGAAACAGACAAACAGAAACTGCCCATTTTAAAAACGAGTTGGTGCAAAAAGATTACGATGAAAGTAATGGCCTTTCCCCTTCAGAATATCTACCCATCCCCATTATAGAACATAGTCTACCCCCATTCTAGAATGCAATGCCATTCTAGAAGAGGAACAGCTAGATTTCCGATGGTGCCGTAATGCAAGTTCCCCCACCAATGCAAAGCAGCAACAGAAAGACATACAGACCATGGTGGCATCTTTTCCTGCTGCTTCTGCTAGCTCAGACTGACAAAAAGGAAAACTGGCACACTAGATGGAACAAATTGGCACTCTAGACTGGCACATTGAATAGCTAGGCCTACTGTACATTACTGGAACGCAGCATGTGGGAGAGATATCACACAGGAAATGTTACCAACAGCCGAGGTGCCACAGTGTAGCCAAGTGTGGTGCCACAGTGTAGCCAAGGTGGCACAGTGTAGGTGCCACAGTGTAGCCAATACACAGTGTGTATGTGGGAGAGAGAGAGAGAGAGAGAGAGAGAGAGAGTGTGTGTGTGTGTGTGTGTGTCTGTATGATTGAATGGAGTTCACTCACTGCATCCGTTTATGCAGTATTGCAGAACACCTTGATCTGGATGGGAAGGTTGACCTACCTACAACAATTTGCAAAGTTTTTAACATCTTTAAACAACATTCACAAGCTAGCCTCATCGGATGATTACTTCAAGAATGAGCTTTGCACATAATTCACATTCAGATCACCTTGAACAGGCTGCTGGTAACCTGTTGTGCAGGTCTAATTATTTTTTTTATTTTTTTTACCTTTATTTAACTAAGCAAGTCAGTTAAGAACAAATTCTTATTTTCAATGACGGCCTAGGAACAGTGGGTTAACTGCCTGTTCAGGGGCAGAACGACAGATTTGTACCTTGTCAGCTCGGGGATTTGAACTTGCAACCTTTCAGTTACTATTCCAATGCTCTAACCACTAGGCTACCCTGCCGTCTTACTTAGTGTGTCTGACAGTGGAAAAGATTAGGCATCAGAGAAAAGGGTAGAGACAGAGACAGAGAGACAGAGACAGAGACAGAGACAGAGACAGAGAGAGAGAGAGAGAGAGAGAGAGAGAGAGAGAGACAGAGACAGAGACAGAGACAGAGACAGAGACAGAGACAGAGACAGAGACAGAGACAGAGACAGAGAGAGAGAGAGAGAGAGAGAGAGAGAGAGAGACAGAGACAGAGACAGAGACAGAGACAGAGACAGAGAGAGAGAGAGAGAGAGAGAGAGAGAGAGAGAGAGAGAGAGAGAGAGAGAGAGAGAGAGAGAGAGTGTGTGTCTCTGTATGATTGCTAATGAGGGGGGGTAATAGAGCTGGAACCAGGATGGGTTAGGGGTCAGTGTTGCAGGCGGAACAGACTGTACTGAATCAATAACCCCTGGGGCTGGGTTATCCATAGTAGTGTACTTATTATTTACGGGGCAGGGTCAGGGGGATGGGGGCTGAGGCTGAAGACTGAGGCTTATGGGCAAGGGAATGGGGGCCAGGGCTCTAGACTGGGGTCTGGGGGTGGTGAGTGTTAGGGCAGCCTCACCTCGACACGTATTGGAACACTGGTTCAGAATCCACAGAAGAAACCGTTTGGAGTTCCCATCTTTGTTTCACATTGCAAATGTAGGACAACTGTCTGTCAGTCTGTCTGTCAGTCAGTCCCACATTTTATCCTTAACATTTGTTAGGTATACAGAGATTCATAAACTTAAGCCTCTATCAACGTCTCTGGGTTAAATGTAGAAGAGACATTTCAGTTGAATACATTCAGTTGGATAACTGACTAGGTATCCACCTTTCCCTTTCCCAATCCTCTCTTACTCTCACACTCATCTCTTACTCACCCCCTCCCCCTCCCCTACATCTCTCTCTCACTCACCCTCCCTCTCCAACCACCCTCTCTGTGCAGACTGTCATAGTTATGCCAAACTGTCATAGTTATGTAATTATGGTTTGGGAAAAAGCCAGGGGCTAATTAGCATGTACGAGGCCTGTGGAGAGAGAGACAGGAGACCCCATTAACCTCTTGTACCTCATCTCCACTAGGAGAATCGCTGCTGTTATCAACATCACATTTACATAACAACAATGTGTTGTAGGAATAGTGCTCGGAATTTGTCCTGACTGCATGGCCTTACCAGGACCCTAGAAACCACAAACTAAATATTTATCCTGGTCAGGCCATGTGGTCAGGTAAAATCTCCTGCCCCTAAATGTACAGTGCCTTCAGAAAATATTCACACCCTTTCACTTTTTTACACCTTTTGTTGTGTTACAGCCTGAAATTAAATGTTTGTCACTGGCCACAGACAATAATCCATACATTTAAAGTGGAATTAGATGTTTCTAAATTTGTACAAATTAATTTAAAACGAAAAACTGAAATGTCTTGAGTCAATAAATATTCAACCCCTTTGTTATGGCTAGCCTAAATAAGTTCAGGAGTAAACATGTGCTTAACAAGTCACATAATATGTTGCATGGACTCTCTCTGTGTGCAATAATAGAGTTTAACATGATTTTTGAATGACAACCTTATCTCAGTAACACACATACAACATCATCTGTGCGGTCCCTCAGTTGAGCAGTGAATTTCAACCACAAAGACCAGGGAGGTTTTCCCATGCCTCGCAAAGAAGATCACCTATTGGTAGAAGAAAGCAGACACTGAATATCCCTTTGATCATGGTGAAGTTAATAATTACACTGTGGACGGTGTATCAATACACCCAGTCACTACAAAGATACAGGCGTCCTTCCTAACTCAGTTTCCGGAGGGAAAGGAAGCCGGTCAGGGATATCACAAAGGAGGCCAACGGTGACTTTAAAACAGTTACAGAGTTTAATGGCTGTGATAGAAGAAAACTGAGAATGGATCAGCCACATTGTAGTTACTCCTCAATACTAACCTAAACATGCACCCTGTAAGGCAACACATCACTAAATTAATACTGCAAACAAATTGGCAAAGCAATTCACTTTTTGTCCTGAACACAGTGTTATGTTTGGGGCAAATCCAATACAACACAATGCTGAATACCACTCTCCATATTTCAAGCACAGTGGTGGCTACATCATGTTATGGGTATGCTTGTAATCGTTAAGGACTGGGGAGTCTTTCAGGATGAAAAAAAATTATGGAATTGAGCTAAGCACAGGCAAAATCCTAGAGGAAAACATTGTATAACTTATTTGGGCTTAGAGGCAGTATGTTGACGTCTGAATGACCAGCAAGTAGTAAACTACCTGTAAACTACCTGTTACTCAGGCCCAGAAGCTAGGATATGCATATAATTGGTATAATTGGGTAGAAAACACTGTAGTTTCCAAAACTGTTAAAATAATGTCTGTGAGTATAACAGAACTGATATGGCAGGCAAACACCTGAGGAAAATCCATCCAGGAAGTGGGATTTTTTGATGTGGGTGGTCTTCAATAGAATGCCTATTAAGTATTTAATGGATTAGGACCCAGATTGCAGTTCCTATGGCTTCCACTAGATGTCAACAGTCGTTAGACACTGTTTCAGACTTGTTTTCTGAAAAATGAAGAAGACTGAGACCTTTCTGTCAGGGGACTGGGGAAGCATGCAGTGCTGGTTTGCGCGTGTGACTGTGTGCATGCCCGTCATTGTTATTCCTTTCTTTTGAATACGCAATTGTCCGGTTGAAATATTATCGATTATATAGACAATTGACAACCTGAGGATTAATTATAAACATCGTTTGACATGTTTCGACAAACTTTACCGGTACTATTAGGATGTATTTGTCTGCATGTTTTGACTGCCTTTGAACCAGTGTATTACTGAACAAAACGCGCCAACAAAACAGAGTTTTTGGGATATAAAGAGGGACTTTAATCGAACAAAACAAACATTTATTGTGTAGCTGGGACTCTTGTGACTGCAACCATATTAAGATCTTCAAAAGGTAAGTGATTAATTTTATCGCTATTTCTGAATTTCGTGACTCCTCTACTTAGTAGGAAAATGTTTGTATGCTTTTGTAAGCGGGGCACTGTCTTCAGATAATCGCATGGTATGCTTTCACCGTAAAGCCTTTTTGAAATCTGACAAAACGGCTGGATTAACAAGAATTTAATCTTAAACCGATGTATAACACTTGTATTTTTATGAATGTTTATTATGACTATTTCTGTATTTTGAATTTGGCGCTCTGCAATTTCACTGGATGTTGTCGAGGTGGGTCGCTAGCGGCACGCCTGCGCCAGACAGGATAACCTAAAGCACAAGGCCAAATCTACATTGGGGTTGCTTACCAAGAAGACAGTGAATGTTCCCGAAGTGGTTGCAAGATGGCGTCGACAGAAGTGGCAGCTCTGCTTCTAGCTCCTAAGCAACTTTGCAGTATTTAGTTTTTTTGTGTTATTTCTTATAGTTCTTTTGTCTTATTACATACAGCCATAAAAAACGTTTGGATATCAGAGCGGCGGTAACTCACCAACCAGCAATATGACCAGGAACACAACTTTGCCGAATTGGATCCTTTGCTCGTACTCCCCAGGGCAATTTAACTTATCTCAGAGGCTGCCCAAAGACACCGCAGGCGGAGAAGAGGTATTCGGAGTGGACTTCTAGTTCGACTCAGGAGGTGTGCACACCATCTACCGCTTCTGAGCATATTTCTCGCTAAAGTTCAGTCTCTGGACAATAAAGTAGAAGAGCTCAGGGTGAGGATCTCCTACCAGAGAGACACATCAGGAAATGTAACATACTCTGTTTCACTGAATCATGGCCCTCTCGGGATATACTGTCCCCGTCCATACAGCGCGCTGTGTTCTCAATACATCGCGCAGACAGGAATAAAGAACTCTCTGGGAAGAAGGACGGTGGTGTATGTTTCATCATTAACTACATATGGTCTGATTGTGATAACATACAGAAACTCAAGTCCTTTTGTTCACCCGACCTATAATATCTCACAATCAAATGCCGACCGCATTACCTTCCAAGAAAATTCTCTGTGGTCATAATCACAGCCTTGTATATTCCACCTCAAGCCAATACCACAATGGCCCTCACGGACCTACACTGGACTTCATGCAAACTGGAAACCACAAATCCTGAGGCCGCATTTATTGTAGATGGGGAAATTAACAAAGCAAATTTGAGGAAAACGCTACCGATGTTATATCCACAGATTTACCAGAGTATGTACTACAGTCAAACACTTGACCACTGCTACTCCCCCTTTCAAAATGTCTACAAGACCCTCCCCCGCCCTCCCTTCAGCAAATCAGATCACAACTCCATTTTGCTCCTCCATTACTATAGACAGAAAGTCAAACAGGAAGCACCCGTATTGAGGTTTATTCAAAGCTGGTCTAACCAATCGGAATTCATGCTTCAAGATTGTTTTGACCCCGCAGACTGGGATATGTTCCGGGTAGCCTCTGAGAATTACATTAACGTACAGTGCCTTGCGAAAGTATTCTGCCCCCTTGAACTTTGCGACCTTTTGCCACATTTCAGGCTTCAAACATAAAGATATAAAACTGTATTTTTTTGTGAAGAATCAACAACAAGTGGGACACAATCATGAAGTGGAACGACATTTATTGGATATTTCAAACTTTTTTAACAAATCAAAAACTGTTAAACAATTTAATGGTTAATGCTACCAAATACTCATTGGTAGCATTTTGACCCACTGGCAATGTGATGAAAGAAATAAAAGCTGAAATAAATCATTCTCTCTATTATTATTCTTACATTTCACATTCTTAAAATAAAGTGGTGATGCTAACTGACCTAAAACAGGGAATGTTTACTTGGATTAAACGTCAGGAATTGTGAAAAACTGAGTTTAAATGTATTTGGCTAAGGTGTATGTAAACTTCTGACTTCAACTGTATGTACATACTGTATTCTATTCTACTGTATTTTATTCAATGTCACCCCGACATTGCTCATCCTAATATTTATATATTTGTGTATTGTTAGATATCACTGCACTCTCAGAGCTAGGAACACAACCATTCCACTACAACCGCAATAAAATCTTCTAAATATGTGTATGTGACCAATAACAAGTTACTGTTTTGACTTAAATCGACTTGAAAATCTATGGCAAGACCTGAAAATGGTTATGGCTGTCTTGCAATGATCAACAACCAATTTGACAGAGATTTAATAATTATGGGCAAATGTTGCACAATCCAGATGTGAAAAGCTCTTAAGAGACTTACCCAGAAAGACTCACAGCTGTAATCGCTGCAAAAAGGGCTTCTACAAAGTATTGACTCAGGGGTGTGAATACTTATGTAATTAGATAAATAGAAATAGGCAAGTTACAACGTAATTGTCAATACATTTGCCACATTTTCTAAAAACATGTTTTCAATTTGTCATTATGGGATATGGTGTATAGATGGGTATGAAACATTTTGAATTCAGACTGTAACAACTAAATGTGGAATAAATCATGGGGTATGAATACTTTTTGATGACACAGTATTCTCACAGTGTGTGGTTATTTTGACAAACAAGAAATATTCACAACACCTACAACCCAAAACAACAAACTGT
This sequence comes from Oncorhynchus kisutch, assembly GCF_002021735.2. Classification (NCBI taxonomy): domain Eukaryota; kingdom Metazoa; phylum Chordata; class Actinopteri; order Salmoniformes; family Salmonidae; genus Oncorhynchus; species Oncorhynchus kisutch. Next base: position 3,014,447 of record NC_034199.2, read on the forward strand.
TTTGAGTAGTAAAGTCGGTTAGACAGATCCCCTCTACAGCTTCATGTCAGATTAGGAGTTGTACAGGGCAAGTTCACACTTCTTGGGGGCTCATCCGGGATCTTATGTACATTGGCATCAATGGCAACCAATCCCATCACTGAGATGATACATGTCATGGCTATTTCTGTTCCAAGCTATTTCTGTAGCAGTCAGCACCTCATCAGGGAACTCTACAGTGTCCTGATCTGGTTCCAGAATGAGCAGGTGTTTTAACAATTACCTGCTGCATCGCAATGTACCAATAGTCAGACGGAAAGACGGACACGCGTAGAGACAGATAGATGGACGGACGGACAGTGAGATTGACTGTCTCTCTGTCTACCTGTCAATCACACATGGATCGACCAAAAAACAAACAGACAAAAAAGGCATACAGACAGAGAGAGAGAGAGAGAGAGAGAGAGTGAGAGAAGGAAGAATGGACAGACTGACAGGCATGCATGCACATGTACAAGCAGGAAAACAGACAGACTGACACACAAATGCAGACTGACAGAAAAGACAGACAGTGCAGGTAGAGCCCACCTGCCAGCCCTAGAATGTTCTAATCGTATGATGACCAATTACTCTAAAGGCTGCCAGAGCGGAAAACAACACCACACTTCACTTCCCCCGCAAACATACAGAGACAGCATAGCCCAGAGATTGAACTGCACTGTCTGCCTGTCAACTCTCCACAATTTTTGTCTGAAAGCAACGGGTGTGATTGCTCTTCAGATGCCAGGTAATTATGCCCGCCCACAAATGGCAGTCTTACACTGAGAATTTCCCGAAATAGTGATGTCGATCCACGTGTGATTGACTATCTCTCCATCTGTCTGTCAATCAAATCTAAGTTTATTTGTCACGTGCCACGAATACAACAGGTGTAGACTTTACAGTGAAATGCTTATTTACAGGCTCTAACCAACAGTGCAAAAAATTTATTAGGTGAACAATAGGTAAGTAAATAAAATAAAAAACTGAAAAAAAGACAGTGAAAAATAACAGTAGCGAGGCTATAGACAGCAGCGAGGACACAATAGTAGCGAGGCTATATACAGCAGCGAGGATATAACAGTAGCGAGGCTATATACAGCAGCGAGGACATAACAGTAGCGAGGCTATATACAGCAGCGAGGACACAATAGTAGCGAGGCTATATACAGCAGCGAGGACATAACAGTAGCGAGGCTATATACAGCAGCGAGGATCTAACAGTAGCGAGGCTATATACAGCAGCGAGGACATAACAGTAGCGAGGCTATATACAGCAGCGAGGACATAACAGTAGCGAGGCTATATAGAGCAGCGAGGACATAACAGTAGCGAGGCTATATACAGCAGCGAGGACATAACAGTAGCGAGGCTATATACAGCAGCGAGGACATAACAGTAGCGAGGCTATAGACAGCAGCGAGGACATAACAGTAGCGAGGCTATATACAGCAGCGAGGATATAACAGTAGCGAGGCTATATACAGCAGCGAGGACATAACAGTAGCGAGGCTATAGACAGCAGCGAGGACATAACAGTAGCGAGGCTATATACAGCAGCGAGGATATAACAGTAGCGAGGCTATATACAGCAGCGAGGACATAACAGTAGCGAGGCTATATACAGCAGCGAGGATATAACAGTAGCGAGGCTATATACAGTAGCGAGGCTATATACAGCAGCGAGGACATAACAGTAGCGAGGCTATATACAGCAGCGAGGATATAACAGTAGCGAGGCTATATACAGCAGCGAGGATATAACAGTAGCGAGGCTATATACAGCAGCGAGGATATAACAGTAGCGAGGCTATAGACAGCAGCGAGGACATAACAGTAGCGAGGCTATATACAGCAGCGAGGACATAACAGTAGCGAGGCTATAGACAGCAGCGAGGACACAACAGTAGCGAGGCTATATACAGCAGCGAGGACATAACAGTAGCGAGGCTATAGACAGCAGCGAGGACACAACAGTAGCGAGGCTATATACAGCAGCGAGGACATAACAGTAGCGAGGCTATAGACAGCAGCGAGGACACAATAGTAGCGAGGCTATATACAGCAGCGAGGATATAACAGTAGCGAGGCTATATACAGCAGCGAGGACATAACAGTAGCGAGGCTATATACAGCAGCGAGGACATAACAGTAGCGAGGCTATATACAGCAGCGAGGATATAACAGTAGCGAGGCTATAGACAGCAGCGAGGACATAACAGTAGCGAGGCTATATACAGCAGCGAGGATATAACAGTAGCGAGGCTATATACAGCAGCGAGGACATAACAGTAGCGAGGCTATATACAGCAGCGAGGACATAACAGTAGCGAGGCTATAGACAGCAGCGAGGACATAACAGTAGCGAGGCTATATACAGCAGCGAGGATATAACAGTAGCGAGGCTATATACAGCAGCGAGGACATAACAGTAGCGAGGCTATAGACAGCAGCGAGGACATAACAGTAGCGAGGCTATATACAGCAGCGAGGATATAACAGTAGCGAGGCTATATACAGCAGCGAGGACATAACAGTAGCGAGGCTATATACAGCAGCGAGGATATAACAGTAGCGAGGCTATATACAGTAGCGAGGCTATATACAGCAGCGAGGACATAACAGTAGCGAGGCTATATACAGCAGCGAGGATATAACAGTAGCGAGGCTATATACAGCAGTGAGGATATAACAGTAGCGAGGCTATATACAGCAGCGAGGATATAACAGTAGCGAGGCTATATACAGCAGCGAGGATATAACAGTAGCGAGGCTATAGACAGCAGCGAGGACATAACAGTAGCGAGGCTATATACAGTAGCGAGGATATAACAGTAGCGAGGCTATATACAGCAGAGAGGATACAACAGTAGCGAGGATATAACAGTAGCGAGGCTATATACAGCAGCGAGGATATAACAGTAGCGAGGCTATAGACAGCAGCGAGGACATAACAGTAGCGAGGCTATATACAGCAGCGAGGATATAACAGTAGCGAGGCTATATACAGCAGAGAGGATATAACAGTAGCGAGGATATAACAGTAGCGAGGCTATATACAGCAGCGAGGATATAACAGTAGCGAGGCTATATACAGCAGCGAGGTTATAACAGTAGCGAGGCTATATACAGCAGCGAGGATATAACAGTAGCGAGGATATAACAGTAGCGTGGCTATATACAGCAGCGAGGATATAACAGTAGGGAGGCTATATACAGCAGCGAGGATATAACAGTAGCGAGGCTATATACAGCAGCGAGGATATAACAATAGCGAGGCTATATACAGCAGCGAGGATATAACAGTAGCGAGGCTATATACAGCAGCGAGGATATAACAGTAGCGAGGCTATATACATCAGCGAGGATATAACAGTAGGGAGGCTATATACAGTAGCGAGGCTATAACAGTAGCGAGGCTATATACAGCAGCGAGGATATAACAGTAGCGAGGCTATATACAGCAACGAGGATATAACAGTAGCGAAGCTACATACAGGCACCGGTTAGTCAGGCTGATTGAGGTAGTATGTACATGAAGATATGGTTAAAGTGACTATGCATATATGATAAACAAAGAGTAGCAGCAGCGTAAAAAGAGGGGTTGGGGGGCACACAATGCAAATAGTCCGGGTAGCCATTTGATTACCTGTTAAGGCAATCTTATGGCTTGGGAGTAAAACTGTTGAGAAGCCTTCTTGTCCTTGGCACTCCGGTACCGCATGCCATGCAGTAGTAGAGAGAACAGTCTTTGACTGGGGTGGCTGGGGTCTTTAACAATTTTTAGGGCCTTCCTCTGATACCGCCTGGTGCAGAAGTCCTGGATGGCAGGCAGCATAGCCCCAGTGATGTACTGGGCCGTACTCACTGCCCTCTGTAGTCGGAGGCCGAGCAATGCCGTACCAGGCAGTGATGCAACCAGGATGTTCTTGATGTTGCAGCTGTTTCCTGAGGGGGAATAGGCTTTGTCGTGCCATCTTCACGACTGTCTTGGTGTGTTTGGACCATTCCATTCCAGTTTGTTGGTAATGGTAACTACAGCCCCGTTGATGAGAATGGGGGCGTGCTCGGACCTCCTTTTTCTGTAGTCCACAATCATCTCCCACCGAATCCCACCGTACCTTCTCCACTATGCAAGCTGGTATCCGAGATGGTCATAGGTGCACCTCAGCCACGCTCAAGGTCCTAAACGATATCAGAACCGCCATCGATAAAAGACAGTAGTGTGCAGCCGCATTCTCGCAGATAGCTAGCTGCTATCCGTGTGACTATTGGCTTACGTCGATCCCGGAGCAAACATCAATTATTCCGGAGCTAGCCAGCTGAAGAGTTCCATCAGCCACTCCTGGGCTACAATCACCTATCCGGAACCGTTTTACTGACGATGCGGAGCCCAACCCATCACGACTGGACTACCGACGTTATCTGCCCAAGGGAGTAATCCAACTGGCCCCTCCGTCTTGACGTTACCTGAACGCCAATTTGCGGCCCGCTAATCGTTAGCTGTCTTATCGGCCGCTATCTGAATAGGTCTATCAGACAATTTTTTGTCAGGTCACGATAACTATATCTATTTTGCCAATTGGATTGATCCCCTCTACCACACGGTACCCCACTAATCTACTGACGAAAACGCACGAGGTGTCTAAAAACAGACTTCCATCCTATGCTAGCTTGCTACTGATGGCCTGGCTAGCTGTCTGAATCGCCGTTACCCAAAACAACCTCACTATGCCTTGTCCATTGTTGTTCTGGTTAGTGTTTATTGGCTTATTTCACTATAGAGCCTCTAGCCCTGCTCATTATACCTTATCCATCCTTTCAGTTCCACCACCCACACATGCGATGACTTCACCTGGTTTCAATGATGTTTCTAGAGACAATAGCTCTCTCATCATCACTCAATACCTAGGATTACCTTCACTGTGTTCACATCCTACCATACCTTTGTCTGTACATTATACCTTGAAGCTATTTTATTGCCACCAGAAACCTCCTTTTACTCTCTGTTCCGGATGTTCTAGACAACCAATTCTCATAGCTTTTAGCAGTACCCTTATCCTACTCCTCCTCTGGTGATGTATATGTGAATCCAGGCCCTTCAGTGCCTAGCTCCACTCCTATTCCCCAGGCGCTCTCTTTTGATGATAATAGCCTTGGTTTCATGCATGTTAACATTAGAAGCCTCCTCCCGAAGTTTGATTTATTCACTGCTTTAGCACACTCTGCCAACCCGGATGTTCTAGGAGTATCTGAATCATGGCTTAGGAAGACCACCAAAAATTCTGAAATCTCCATCCCTTACTACAACATTTTCAGACAAGATAGAACAGCCAAAGGTGGCGGTGTTGAAATCTACTGCAAAGATAGCCTGCAGAGTTTTGTCCTACTATCCAGGTCTGTACCCAAACAATTTGAACTTCTACTATTAAAAATCCACCTCTCTAAAAACAAGTCTATCACAGTTGCCGCCTGCTATAGTCCAGCCTCTGCCCCCAGCTGTGCTCTGGACACCATGTGAACTGATTGCCCCCCATCTATATTCAGAGCTCGTGCTGCTGGGCGACCTAAACTGGAACATGCTTAACACCACAGCCATCCTACAATCTAAGCTTGATGCCCTCAATCTCACACAAATGATCAATGAACCTAACAGGTACCACACAAAAGCTGTAAACAAGGGCACCATCATAGATATCATCCTAACCAACCTGCCCTCTAATACACCTCTGCTGTTTTCAACCAAGATCTCAGCGATCACTGCCTCATTGCCTGCATCCGTAATGGGTCAGCGGTCAAACAACCTCCACTCATCACTGTCAAATGTTCCCTGAAACACTTCAGCGAGCAGGCCTTTCTAATCATCCTGGCCGGGGTATCCTGTAAGGATATTGATCTCATCCCGTCAGTAAAGGATGCCTGGTTATAAAAAAAAAAAAGCCTTCCTCAACATCTTCAATAAGCATGCCCCATTCAAGAAATTTAGAACCAGGAACAGATATAGCCCTTGGTTCTCTCCAGACCTGACTGCCCTTAACCAACACAAAAACAATGGCGTTCTGCATTAGCATCGAACAGCCCCCGTGATATGCAACTTTTCAGGGAAGCTAGAAACCAATATACACAGGCAGTTAGAAAAGCCAAGGCTAGCTTTTTCAAGCAGAAATTTGTTTCCTGCAACACAAACTCAAAAAAGTTCTGGGACACTGTAAAAACCATGGAGAATAAGAACAGCTCATCCCAGCTGCCCACTGCACTGAGGATAGGAAACACTGTCACCACCGATGAATCAACTATAACTGAGAATTTCAATAAGCATTTTTCTACAGCTGGCCATGCTTTCCACCTGGCTACCCCTACCCCAGTCAACAGCACTGCACCCCCCACAGCAACTCGCCCAAGCCTTCCCCATTTCTCCTTCTCCCAAATCCATTCAGCTGATGTTCTGAAAGAGCTGCAAAATCTGGAACCCAACAAATCAGCCGGGCTAGACAGTCTGGAACCTTTCTTTCTAAAATTATCTGCCGAAATGGTTGCAACCCCTATTACTAGCCTGTTCAACCTCTCTGTCGTGTCGTCTGAGATTTCCAAAGATTGCAAAGCAGCTGTGGTCATCCCCCTCTTCAAAGGAGGGGACACTCTTGACCCAAACTGCTACAGACCTATATATATCTTCTTAGGTCTTCGAAAGCCAAGTCAACAAACAGATTACCAACCATTTCGAATCCCACCATACCTTCTCCGCTATGCAATCTGGTTTCAGAGCTGGTCATGGGTGCACCTCAGCCACACAAGGTCCTAAACAATATTTTAACCGCCATCGATAAGAAACAATACTGTGCAGCCGTATTCATTGACCTGGCCAAGGCTTTCGACTCTGTCAATCACCACATCCTCATCGGCAGACTCGACAGCCTTGGTTTCTCAAATGATTGCCTCGCCTGGTTGACCAACTACTTCTCTGATAGAGTTGGCCCTTCTTTGGACACTGTGTTAACAACCCTCCAGACGAGCTTCAATGACATACAACTCACCTTCCGTGGCCTCCAATTGCTTAAATACAAGTAAAACTAAATGGATGGTCTTCAACCGATCGCTGCCTGCACCTGCCCGCCCGTCCAACATCACTACTCTGGACGGTTCTGCCTTAGAATATGTGGACAACTACAAATTCCTAGGTGTCTGGTTAGACTGTAAACTCTCCTTCCAGACTCACATTAAGCATCTCCAATCCAAAATTAAATCTAGAATTGGCTTCCTATTTCGCAACAAAGCCTCCTTCACTCATGTTGCCAAACTTACCCTCGTAAAACTGACTATCCTACCGATCCTTGACTTCGGCGATGTCATTTAAAAAATAGACACCAACACTCTACTCAGCAAACTGGATGCTGTGGAGTAGTGACGCGTGACACACAGAGTTTACTGAAAATGAGTCACATTACATGCCATTTTGTGTAGATACAATTCTATCAATTTCAATTCCACTTTTCAACAAAATATAATGTGAAGAAATCCAAGGTGGTGAATACTCATGACACCACTGTACATTCCAAATGGCACCCTACTCCCTACATTGTGCACTATGGGCTGTGGTCAAAAGTAGTGCACCATATAGGGATTAGGGTGCCATTTGGGACGCATAGTTTATATTCTTATTTGGATCCTGCTTTATCAACATTCCGTTCAGTATTGCAATTACCTTGTTGGTGCATTTCTACATCCCTATGTATCCATCTACCCCACCATCCTGATCACTGAGGACCTAGGATATTCCACACGATCTCTCTAGCCCCTGGGAAATGCTTGTTAGAGACCACCTAAAGTGAGACGATTCAAGACCAAGACTGGAGAGGGGGTGAGACCGAGTTAAGACGGTGACCAGGAGGGGAACAACAGATCCGAGTCAAGACCGAGACCAGACAAATTTGATTCCAATTCAAGACAATGATTGTAATTTTGTCAAATCACCACCATAAGAGATCAAAATGTCCAGAATTTCTGTGTTCATATTTCAGAACAACATATGGATTCTTTAGACATTCAGATAGAATAAATGCATGCTGATGGAAAATAGAGACACGCTACACATTATAACCCAAACACAGTGGTGAACAATGGGCATTCTACGCCTTCAGAGAAGAGCTAAGGACTTATAAATAATAATAATAATTATATTACTATTTTCAATTATGTTCTGATTTAATCTCTTCAGGTTTTGTTGGAAAGGAAAGGGTTAACACTGAAGAGGAAAAAATATCCAATCAGGATTTTTCTTTGCTAGTTTCGGTAGATAAATCTACCTAGCTAAGTCAGCCATTGGCTAGGCCATCAGAAGCTAAATATTAGGCATCTGCCATTCAACTGTATATGGGGCAACATTTTGGAGTGACAGTGGAATCAAGCAATCACATTTTGACTTAATGGGTGGGTCCATTTTTACAAAAACGTATGGAAACCTTTGATAGGTCACTGTGCAATAGCGAGCAGTAGTTTTTCCACAGTTTAGCTAGCTTTTGTTGTCAGCTAGTTTGCAGTGGCTGCAACAGGAGTTATCAAAAAGGATGTTGTTGCTAATGTTAGCTTCTCCCATTTCAAGACTAACTTTCAACAAGAAGTTGTGTTTCAAATTATCATCATCTGGTGATTATTTTTGCAGCATGCTTGCTGTTATTTAGTCATCTCTTTGAAAATAACTTGTGTGTGAAACTTGTTGCATTTAAACTTTAGGTCACCGGTTACTTTGTGTGCTAAAGCTGAAATGTTTTTTGCAATGGGAAGTAATAGTTGTACATTTCGATTGGGAAATGCTAAATGTTTTTTGTTTTGTTATTATTGGGACCAACTGGCTTATTATGTCTGAGTGAATGGACTGCTAATCCAATGTTTTCCTATGTTTTTTTATGACTTTTCATACAGATTCTTTGGATTTTCACTCTATATCATACTTTTCTTTATAGAGCATCACATTTTTGTCTGCTTAGAATGGCTTCTGTTTTGCACCAAACTAACTGGATGGCTTCCATTATGCTCCTAACCAACTGTGCTATTTTGTGTTTTTTTCTCCATGCAACAACCAGTTGAGAGCTGCACACACTTTCTGCCTGCAGATGATATTCTACTGAAACTAGGCTGTGTGTGAGGCTCCCTTGAGAATATATTTCACGTGCTTTGCGATTGTGTAGGTTACTTTGTGCATTATCTCTCTATTGTAATAGATAATAATCGTATAACTCCACTACACTACTTTGATACATATCAATAGGGATTAAGAAGTGTGCATATGCAATGCCCACTGAAAAAAAGTGGGTACACGGTTTATACCTGCATATATCCTCCACTACACCACTGGCTCTTTGTGTTTTACAAAAAGTGCACTCTCCTACATGAGTGTGCTGCATTACGGCTGCTGTCCTTTCTGAATCACAAACATGTCACACCCTGACGGCCTAGGGGTTTGCCATTGCACAAACATGTCTATAACAGATATAAAGACTTAAGATATTCATGTGTATTTGGCCTGGCAAAGCAGTTTTATGCGCTGACTGAATAAGCTCTCCAAGGCAAACAGTGGTTACTTTAAAGAATCTCAAATAAAAAAATAGTACCACAATAAAATAACAAGGCTATATACAAGGAGTACCGGTACCGAGTCAATGTGCAGGGGTACGAGGTAGTTGAGGTAATATGTACATGTAGGTAGGGGTAACAGTGACTAGGCAATCAGGATAGATAATAAACAGAGTAGCAGCAGCGTATGTGAAGAGTGTGAAAGTGTGTGTCTGTGCTGTCAATATGAATGTGTGTGTGTTTTGCGTGTGTAAGCGTGTGTTTTGCATGTGTTTTGCGCGTGTGTGTTGGAGTGTCTGTGGAAGTATGAGTCAGTGCTAAAAAGGGTCAATGCAATAGTCCGGTTAGTCATTTCATTAACTGTTATGGCAGTGTTATGGCTTGGGGAAAGAATCTGTAGAACAGCTTGGGAGTAGAACTTGGCATTTCATACCAGCAGATGTGTGTATGTGTGTGTGTGTGTGTGTGTGTGTGTGTGTGTGTGTGTGTGTGTGTGTGTTTCTGCTTGCTTGTCTTTGTGACGTGTGGATAATTTTTACATTATAATACATCATCATTGGGAGTTTGTCCTCCAGCTACTCACTCTATCCCCTCTCTATCTTCCCTCTCTTTTTGTCTCCCCTCTTTTTCCTCTTACCCGCCCCCTCTCGCTCTCGCTGTTGGCAGTCACTCACACCAAGTGCTTGGCCTTTCCTGCATCAACATTGTGACAGCTGTAAGCCATGCCTGCTGCTTTCCCCTTATCTTTAAAGCCCGACCATTCTGATCGGTCCGACCAGGAGGCGACGACAACACAGCTATCATTTATATGTCATTTAAAACTCATCGGTTATCACAAGCCTTGCCATTACAGCCACATCTACGCATTAAAACACTGGCAAAAATCACATTATTAAGTTGTTTCAACGTGCCTATTGAAGTCACACAGGGAAATGTAACCACAATGAGGTGAGAAGCTGTGTTTGTGTGTGTCGGAGAGGCCTGTCGGGAGGGGAGTTGTGTGTGTGTGTTTGTCATCTATTGTGCCAGTTTGAAGAAACATTTGTCCTTTTTAGCAGTCTGAACTAGAAGCAGAAGCAGGACAAGATGCCACCATTGTCTGTGTGTCTCTTTGTCACTGGTCTGATTTTGAAGGAGAACTTACATTAAGGCACCATTGGAAATGGAGCTGTTCTTCCTCTAGAATGGAAGTAAACTATGTTCTATGGGGAGCGCTAGATTTTCTAAAGGGGAAAGGCAACTGCCTTAACTGTAATTCATTTTACACCAACATTATTATTATTATTTTTTTAAATACGTCGTTTCTGTCTGTTTCATGTTAAGTAGACTGGGAATGTCTGACGGGAATGTGATCAGAAAACAAAACTTTTGTTCTTATTCTAGCTGGTTTACATAACCCACCACTGAAACAGAGCGAAGGTGTGTGGGTGAGTGAGAGTTCTCCTTGACAGACGAGACAGGACGAGACAGGACAGGACAGGACAGGACAGGACCCGACCCCAGACAGACAGACAGACAGACAGACAGACAGACAGACAGACAGACAGACAGAGAGAGAGCAGACAGACAGACAGACAGACAGACAGACAGACGACAGACAGACAGACAGACAGACAGACAGACAGACAGACAGACAGACAGACAGACAGGACAGACAGACAGACAGGACAGACAGACAGACAGACAGACAGACAGACAGACAGACAGACAGACAGACAGACAGACAGACAGACAGACAGACAGACAGACAGGACAGACAGACAGACAGACAGACAGACAGACAGACAGACAGACAGACAGACAGACAGACAGACAGACAGACAGACAGACAGACAGACAGAACAGACAGACAGACAGACAGACAGACAGACAGACAGACAGACAGACAGACAGACAGACAGACAGACAGACAGACAGACAGACAGACAGACAGACAGACAGACAGACAGACAGACAGACAGACAGACAGACAGACAGACAGACAGACAGACAGACAGACAGACAGAACAGACAGACAGACAGACAGACAGACAGACAGACAGACAGACAGACAGACAGACAGACAGACAGACAGACAGACAGACAGACAGACAGACAGACAGACAGACAGACAGACAGACAGACAGACAGACAGACAGACAGACAGACAGACAGACAGACAGACAGACAGACAGACAGACAGACAGACAGACAGACAGACAGACAGACAGACAGACAGACAGACAGACAGACAGACAGACAGACAGACAGACAGACAGACAGACAGACAGACAGACAGACAGACAGACAGACAGACAGACAGACAGACAGACAGACAGACAGACAGACAGACAGACAGACAGACAGACAGACAGACAGACAGACAGACAGACAGACAGACAGACAGACAGACAGACAGACAGACAGACAGACAGACAGACAGACAGACAGACAGACAGACAGACAGACAGACAGACAGACAGACAGACAGACAGACAGACAGACAGACAGACAGACAGACAGACAGACAGACAGACAGACAGACAGACAGACAGACAGACAGACAGACAGACAGACAGACAGACAGACAGACAGACAGACAGACAGACAGACAGACAGACAGACAGACAGACAGACAGACAGACAGACAGACAGACAGACAGACAGACAGACAGACAGACAGACAGACAGACAGACAGACAGACAGACAGACAGACAGACAGACAGACAGACAGACAGACAGACAGACAGACAGACAGACAGACAGACAGACAGACAGACAGACAGACAGACAGACAGACAGACAGACAGACAGACAGACAGACAGACAGACAGACAGACAGACAGACAGACAGACAGACAGACAGACAGACAGACAGACAGACAGACAGACAGACAGACAGACAGACAGACAGACAGACAGACAGACAGACAGACAGACAGACAAGACAGACAATGGTGGCATCTTGTCCTGCTGCTTCTGCTAGCTCAGACTGCCAAAAAGGACAAATGTTTCTTCAAACTGGCACAGTGAATAGCACATTACTGGCACAGTGAATAGCTAGGCCTACTGTACATTACTGGCACACTATTTGGGGGAGATAAATCACACAGAAACTGTCACAAACAGCCGAGGTGCCACATTCTTTTCACTTGACTCACTTCTCTTTTCATTTTTTATCATACCTCCCTCCCCTGTCCTCCTCGCTCTCCTCATAGAGGCAAACTGACCTCAACCTGTGTGTCTGTGTCTGTGTGTGTGTGTGTATATAGAGATAGGCAACATTACAAAGTTACTAAATACATTAAAGATGTGTCAAAATTAATGTATTTGTATTTTTAAAAACATTCTAAAATGTTTTATTGCTATGACTTTGATATGTGGTTGTTTATTTGTTAAGTTAAATAAACCGAATATAAAAGCCAATTTATGTTTGATCCGAAAATGCCTTATGGAGGCTCCCTACAGAGGATGTGGCGCAACTGCGGATCCTCCGCAGGCTCGCAGAGGCCAAATCGAGCTCCGTACGGCGATGCCGTGCACCTCCCAGATGTTGTAACAACGCGGAGCACTCCGCATAGCTCCGCATTGACATGATTGGTTGATGGTAGATAGGGGCGGTACATCCTGTACTTCACAAAATCACATCCTTGACAACAAACATGGAGAACTTTGATGAAAGGCTAATCAGGATATCTTGTGTAGGTACTTCAAAGACACAAAAATGTGTTTGAAATCCGGGAAAGGTTTGGGATAGTGATAGATGCGCTAAAGCGGTTAATGGAACGCAGACCGTAGGGGATAAACGGACGTTGAATTGGTGCACATGCAACAAATCTGATCAAACAAAGTGGATATTTGTATTGTAACAGGCCCACAATGCGGTTAATAAAATCAAATTGATATATATTTGGCTATTTTCACTGCATAACATTTATTAGTTGTCCCTTTTCAGGTTTAGAGAAAGTGAGTGCTAAATGCTAACTACTGTTCGTATAAGCTGGTAGCATAGCTAATATACAGAAATCAGTGGTGGTAGTCAAAGTAGTTTTTAACCGTATGCAGCTGGCTGATGACATGAACATGTTGGGGTTTGACCTCCACACAAGCATTATAATCCTTTACCTCAACATAGTGTGAAATACACATAGAAACAATAGCCTAAATGTAGGCTAATTTTGCTGGTGGGAAATAGGGAGATTCGGGATGGAAATGCAGGCGGGAAAACAGTGCAACCTTTTTACTTCATGCAATCTTGGCTGAGCTGCTATGTCAAGCACAGGGAAACAGACTCCAACATCTTGTCCAACATCTTGTCCTTTTGTTTAGCCAGTTGCTTGTAATTAGCTGGATGGCTATAGCGATTAGCCCACTATGAGCGGTGCGGTGCAGACCAATTTATTGGTTGCGTATGACAGCTCCTCGAAGCGCAAGTATGAAATTCTAATACTTCTGTGGAGGCCACATCGCAGAAAATGCTGTACGGCCACTGCAGACCGTGGATTGACCATGGAGAGCCTTTAAGTCGCTATGGATAAGAGCATCTGCTAAATTACTCAAATGGAAATATAAAATGAACACTTGCAAAGCACAATGGATTTAATTCGAATGAGCTCCGCCCCAAAGACTTTGTATTTGAATAGAATTTAGCCTTGTTTGGGGACGTGCACTGTCTGTCTGTGTGTTCATGTGATATGTTCAGGAGTGATGACAGTGGTGCTGCTATTATCTCAGAGGTCTGTACCTGGAGGCAGGCTGGTGCGCGGCCATGTGGTTTGTTGACGTCCACAGCAACAAGCTGCCATCCTCCAGCCGAGTCCTCGTGGAACATCTGCGACCACAAACACAAGACGTTAGACACACACACACACACAAAAGCCGTCATGCACACACACAACTGTCAGAATAAGCATGTACACATATTTTAACAGACACACACCCTACGGCAGTCCTAATGGAACATCTGTGACCAGTAAGACACAACATGAGGAACCACACACATCTAAGGGTCTCAAACACACCAGGCAGCTGGATTGTGGAGTTGCATCAATCACAAATACATGCACGCATGATTACACACACACCCTTTCAAACACATACTGTTTTTGGAACGGAGACTGAGGACGTTGTGAGTTCTGTTACCATCCTTGTCAAACAAACATACTTGTCTGTTTGTGTGTCTGTGCATGTGCATACACACGTGTGTACGTGTACATACTGTATTCTGACAGTTGTATGGACAGCCTGTCTGGCTGCCTGACCAACAGTGCATTCAACAATGCTACATTGCCCCCCAAAACAAAGACAGCTTGGCTACAAGCACAAACAGACTAGCATCCAGGCTTGTGGGCAGGAGGAGAGGTGACTGGGATAGGAGGCAGAGGAGTACCAGTCTTGCCAGTTTGGGCTAAATTGAAAAGACACACAGTCAGCTGTGCGTATGTTCAAAAACCAACACATGCTTTTGTCAGCAGCAAAAACTCTGAAAGATACTCTGAAAGTATTATTGAAAACCCAGGTCCTTTCCCCTCAGTTGTGTCAATCAGTGGTTTATAGCATACACTGCTGTACTCAAACACAATGTAATGATGGATGTGTAATCTCAGACCTGCAGAGCTGCTCATCTGACACCCTATTCCCCATGTAGTGCACAATTTTTGAGCCGGTGGTCGATAGGGTGTTGAAAAGCTCTGTTCAAAAGAAGTGGCCTTTATGG
The DNA here is from genome assembly GCF_002021735.2 of Oncorhynchus kisutch. Classification (NCBI taxonomy): domain Eukaryota; kingdom Metazoa; phylum Chordata; class Actinopteri; order Salmoniformes; family Salmonidae; genus Oncorhynchus; species Oncorhynchus kisutch. Next base: position 3,029,731 of record NC_034199.2, read on the forward strand.
GAAATAGGGTGTCACTTGAGAGGGTCTGGGGAAAGAAATCTATATATTTTGGGAATAGGGTGTCATTTCATACATGCTCTATGATTGATAAGTCATACATCCTCCCTGTCCCCAAGGACCCCCATTTATTAGTGGAATATCAGTCTTCTTCCACTCGAGTCAAACGAAAACAGTAAAAGGCGTATTGCGCTAGCCCCCGTGACTGACAGCTTGCCGTATTGCACCGACTAATTGCCTTTTTTGTCTCTAAATAAATAAAAGACTGGGGCGTGACGCCATGAATATAATTACATTTGATAGCGACAGAAAATATGAATTGTTTTCAAGGTCGTAGAACTCTCCGTCTTGACGCCAGGGGCATTTACCAGGACATAAACAAATTGCTCACTGAGGAACATAATGACAACCAAGCAATTTTTGTGGGGTATTTACCCCTTTTTTCTCCCCAATTATTTAAACTTGGCTCATCGCTGCAGCTCCCCAACGGATTTGGGAGAGGAGAAGGTGGAGTCATGCGTCCTCCAAAACATGACACGCCTAACCGCGCTGCTTAACACCCGCCAGGTTAACGCGGAAGCCAGCCGCACCAACGTGTCGGAGGACACACTGTTCAACTGGCATCCGGGGTCAGCCCGCAGGCACCTGACCCACCACAAGGAGTCGCTAGAGCGCGATGAACCAAGTTAAGCCCCACCAGCCAAACCCTCCCGTGACCGTAGTAACGCCTCCAGCATTACTGCATGCAATGCAGTGCCTTAGACCGCTGCGCCACTCGGGAGCCCCCAACACAAGCTATTTTATTTGAGGAAAAAATACTGTTGTTTCAGATCTAAAAATGTTTTTAGATTTTGAAAACCATTATGGAGAGATTTCAGTACCAACATAAATTTTATTTAAATTCCATAATTTTTACTTTGTATTAGAATCTTGAATTTGAATGTCATATTTTGGAATTTGGAATGCACAAATTAAATCATTGAATTCATAAATTGAACTTGTATTTCATGATTTGAAACTGAATTGAATTGCATTAAGTTAACATGTTTTATTTCAATTTGACTTAATATTCAAATTCAATATTTACAGTGCCTTCGAAAAATATTCAGCCCCCTTGACTTTTCCACTTTGTCACATTGCAGCCTTATTCTAACATTGATGAATAAAAACAATTAATCAGCTATCAATACACAATACCCATAACGACAAAGCCAAAACAGGTTTTTAGAAATGTTTCCAAATGCATTCAAAATAAAAAAACAGATACCTTATTTACACAAGTATTCCACCTCTTTGCTATGAGACACAAAATTGAGCTCAGGTGCATCCTGCTTCCATTGATCATCCATGTGATGTTTCTACAACTTGAGAGTCCACCTGTGGTAAATTTTGTTGAATTGACATGATTTGGAAAGGCACACACATGCCTATATAAGGTCCCACAGTCGACAGTGCATGTCAAAGCCATGAAGTCGAGGGAATTGTCCGTAGAGCTCCGAAACAGGACTGTGTCGAGGCACAGATCTGAAAATGTCTGCAGCATTGAAGAACCCAAAGAACAGTGGCCTCCATCATTCTTAAATTGAAGAAGTATGGAACCACCAACTCTTCCTAGAGCTGGACGCCCAGCACAACGAGTTCCTTGGTCAGGGAGGTGACCAAGAACCTGATGGTCACTCAGACAGAGCTATAGTTCCTCTGTGGAGATGGGAGAACCTTCCAGAAGGACAACCATTTCTGCAACACTCCACCAATCTGGCCTTCATGGTAGCGGCCAAACAGAAGCCACCCCTCAGTAAAAGGCACATGACAACCCGCTGGCAGTTTGCCAAAAGGCACCTAAATACTCTCCCCAAATACAGGTGTGCAAAGCTTGTAGCATCATACCCATTCAGCCGACAGAAACTTTCAACCAGTTTTCCCCAACGGGTCGGAGTCAGAGGCCGAGCCTTCTCTGGTCTCTACTCCTCCCGTTACGGGGTCTGAGATGCCGAAGCTTTCCACCATTAGCTCTGACAAATCGAAAACTCTAGTCATTGGTGACTCCATTACCCGCAGTATTAGACTTAAAACGAATCATCCAGCGATCATACACTGTTTACCAGGGGTCAGGGCTACCGACGTTAAAACTAATCTGAAGACGGTGCTGGCTAAAGCTAAAACTGGCGAGTGTAGAGAGTATAGAGATATTGTTATCCACGTCGGCACCAACGATGTTAGGATGAAATAGTCAGAGATCACCAAGCGCAACATAGCTTGAGCGTGTAAATCAGCTAGAAAGATGTGTCGGCATTGAGTAATTGTCTCTGGCCCCCTCCCAGTTAGGGGGAGAGATGAGCTCTACAGCAGAGTCTCACAACTCAATCGCTGGTTGAAAACTGTTTTCTGCCCCTCCCAAAAGATAGATTTTGTAGATAATTGGCCCTCTTTCTGGGACTCACCCACAAACAGGCCCAAGCCTGACCTGCTGAGGAGTGACGGACTCCATCCTAGCTGGAGGGGTGCTCTCATCTTATCTACCAACATAGACAGGACTCTAACTCCTCTAGCTCCACAATGAAATGGGGTGCAGGTCAGGCAGCAGGCTGTTAGCCAGCCTGCCAGCATAGTGGAGTCTGCCACTAGCACAGTCAGTGTAGTCAGCTTAGCTATCCCCATTGAGACCGTGTCTGTGCCTCGACCTAGGTTGGGCAAAACTAAACATGGCGGTGTTCACCTTAACAATATCACTAGGATAAAGACCTCCTCCATTCCTGTCATTATTGAAAGAGATCATGATACCTCACATCTCAAAATAGGGCTACTTAATGTTAGATCCCTTACTTCAAAGGCAATTATAGTAAATTAACTAATCACTGATCATAAATCTTGATGTGATTGGCCTGACTGAAATATGGCTTAAGCCTTATGAATTTACTGTGTTAAATGAGGCCTCACCTCCTGGCTACACTAGTGACCATATTTCCCCCCCCCCCCCCCCCCCGTGTATCCCGCAACGGGATACACGGTGTTGCTAACATTTACGATAGCAAATTTCAAATTTACAACAACAACAAAAAAATACGTTTTCGTCTTTTGAGCTGCTAGTCATGAAATCTATGCAGCCTACTCAATCACATTTTATAGCTACTGTTTACAGGCCTCCTGGGCCATTTCGAGCGTTCCTCATTGAGTTCCCTGAATTCCTATCAGACCTTGTAGTCATAGCAGATAATATTCTAATCTTTGGTGATTTTAATATTCACATGGAAAAGTCCACAGACCTACTCCAAAAGGCATTCGGAGTCATCATCGACTCAGTGGGTTTTGTCCAACATGCCTCTGGACCTACTCACTGTGACAGTCATATCCTCGACCTAGTTTTGTCCTGTGGAATAAATGTTGTGGATCTTAATGTTTTTCCTCATAATCCTGGACTATCGGACCACCATTTTATTATGTTTGCAATTGCAACAAATAATCTGCTCAGACCCCAAACAAGGAACATCAAAAGTCGTGCTATAAATTCACAGACAACACAAAGATTCCTTGATGTCCTTCCAGACTCCCTCTGTCTACCCAATGACGCCAGAGGACAAAAATCAGTTAACCACCTAACTGAGGAACTCAATTTAACCTTGCGCAATACCCTAGATGCAGTTGCACCCCTAAAAACTAAAAACATTTCTCATAAGAAACAAGCTCCCTGGTATACAGAAAATACCCGAGCTCTGAAGCAAGCTTCCAGAAAATTGAAACGGAAATGGCGCCACACCAAACTGGAAGTCTTCCGACTAGCTTGGAAAGACAGTACCGTGCAGTATCGAAGAGCCCTTACTGCTGCTCGATCATCCTATTTTTCCAACTTAATTGAGGAAAATAAGAACAATCCGAAGTTCCTTTTTGATAATGTCGCAAAGCTAACTAAAAAGCAGCATTCCCCAAGAGAGGATGGGTTTCACTTCAGCAGTAATAAATTCATGAACTTCTTTGAGGAAAAGATCATGATTATTAGAAAGCAAATTATGGACTCCTCTTTAAATCTGCGTATTCCTTCAAAGCTCAGTTGTCCTGAGTCTGCACAACTCTGCCAGGACCTAGGATCAAGAGAGACACTCAAGTGTTTTAGTACTATATCTCTTGAAACCATTATGAAAATAATCATGGCCTCTAAACCTTCAAGCTGTATACTGGACCCTATTCCAACTAAACTACTGAAAGAGCTGCTTCCTGTGCTTGGCCCTCCTATGTTGAACATAATAAACGGCTCTCTATCCACTGGATGTGTACCAAACTCACTAAAAGTGGCAGTAATAAAGCCTCTCTTGAAAAAGCCAAACCTTGACCCAGAAAATATTAAAAAATATCGGCCTATATCGAATCTTCCATTCCTCTCAAAATGTTTTGAAAAGGCTGTTGCGCAGCAACTCACTGCCTTCCTGAAGACAAACAATGTATACGAAATGCTTCAGTCTGGTTTTAGACCCCATCATAGCACTGAGACTGCACTTGTGAAGGTGGTAAATGACCTTTTAATGGCATCAGACCGAGGCTCTGCATCTGTCCTCGTGCTCCTAGACCTTAGTGCTGCTTTTGATACCATCGATCACCACATTCTTTTGGAGAGATTGGAAACCCAAATTTTTCGACACGGACAAGTTCTAGCCTGGTTTAGATATTATCTGTCGGAAAGATATCAGTTTGTCTCTGTGAATGGTTTGTCCTCTGACAAATCAACTGTACATTTTGGTGTTCCTCAAGGTTCAGTTTTAGGACCACTATTGTTTCCATTATATATTTTACCTCTTGGGGATGTCATTCGAAAACATAATGTTAACTTTCACTGCTATGCGGATGACACAGCTGTACATTTCAATGAAACATGGTGAAGCCCCAAATTTGCCCTCGCTAGAAGCATGTGTTTCAGACATAAGGAAGTGGATGGCTGCAAAGTTTCTACTTTTAAACTCGGACAAAACAGAGATGCTTGTTCTAGGTCCCAAGAAACAAAGAGATCTTCTAGTTTAGGAGACAAAGCCTAAAGAAATTCTGAATAATAGCGGAGAGATGATGGCGATAGAAAGTGATTACCGAAATTATTATCATTCTTATAGATTGACTGACGCATGTTATAATTTTGGTGCTGCGTGTGTTATTTTTTTAAGAAATAGGATACATTTCATAAGTGTGAAGAGCAAAGAGAAGAGGAAGTTATAAAGTTTGGTTTTAAAGCTTACGATAGAGGTAAGGAAAAACGTTGAAATGGGAGGGGTTATATTTTTGCCCACTGGGAGAAAATAAATAGGATATTAAGTTGTGTTCATGTAGTCTAACATTATAGTATGTTTCCATTATGTGGAACAATGTCAGGTCATTAAAGTTGATTGCTGGTTGAGTAGTTTGAGAGCCTGTTGGCAGAAGACTGAATGGGTATGAATGTTGAAAAGCAAGCTTGGTCCAAACTAGTAAACTAGTATGTTAAGTGGGGGAGTATCATAGATTTTAATTATAGTGTTGTTACCGCAATAGTCAGAACAATTTCATATGTTTTGGGAAATTAGCTAGGTTGAATTTGGTTATTTGAGTTCCTTTTTTATTTTGCTTTTTAAAAGAGAGGTTGGAATCAAGTATGATGCCTTGGTACTTAAAATCAGATACCACCGGGAGCCTGATACATAGACATCTGCTCAGGGGCATCAGTAGCTGTTTTTTGAGGAACATGCAGACTGTGTTTTATTTTATTGAGATGTAAACATGAGTCTCTGAGCAATTTTGTCATCTGAACCATTATAGTAGTGAGTTCTTGTGTAGTTTGTTATTTGCATGAATTTATCACTGTATCATCTGCATACATTGGAATTTCAGACCCTGTACAGACTAAAGGAAGATCATTAATGGATGTGCTGAACAGTATTGACCTTTGGGGAATGAAAACTTTGTGGATATGAGTGGAAAAAAGTTTGTTTTGATTTTTAAGCTGATGAGACAGCGCCAACTTTTGAAAGATTTAGATTTATTTAAAAAATCAGGATTGTTTTTACTAAATTTATATCAACAGGTTGAAATTATTAGATTGCTGATTAAAGGGGTTTGTTTATTTGCTTATGGTTTGTTTTAGGAGTTGATTTAACTTAATTAAACATTGTATTCTGATGTGTTTGAGTAGGATTCTTTCTTCCGGGATGGATGGAAATGATCTACATATGTAAGTTGAAGGAGCCATGGGAGTTTAACCTACTCAAACACCCGGTTCAAACAGAGAGGGCTGCTATGTTACCTAGCTGGCCAGTTTAGTCTACTCAAACACCTGGTTCAAACAGAGAGGGCTGCTATGTTACCTAGCTGGCCAGTTTAGTCTACTCAAACACCCGGCTCAAACAGAGAGGGCTGCTATATTACCTAGCTGGCTAGTTTAGCCTACTCAAACACCCGGCTCAAACAGAGAGGGCTGCTATGTTAGCTAGCGGGCTAGTTTAGCCTACTTAGACACTCGGCTCAAACAGAGAGGGGTACTATGTTAGCTAGCTGGCTAAGGCTATCCAGCACTGGAACTCTTCCACGTCAAGGTAAGCTTTTGGTTTTATTAATGTATTGCTCACTCAAATAGCTCTATAAACCTTCACTGTCGTAAATGAGATGTGAATGGTTAAGCTCAAACCTCCACAGTAAGTGGGATATTGATATTTGACTATCTGCATAAGAATACAGACATACAATCAACAACCACAACATGAAATACATTTTAAGGTTGGATCATGAACTTCGATGTGGTAAATATTTGAGAGAAAACGGTAAATGTATTGAAGCCAAACTTAAAATGCTACACAAACAAGCATTCCTTGAATTTGTATTATTTTGATGGCAGAAGCTAAAGAAATAATGTACTTCTAACCTCCAATGATCTGTCCGTGTTATGATGCAGAGGGACTAAGGCACCATTAAAATGCACTGCTATAATGTGGGTGTCAAACCAACACTAATACACAACAAGAACCCATTAAAGTGGAGAATGGCTACAGAGGACTTTGTTACAGAATACAATTATACCTTCCTTTAAAGAGCCATGATTCCTTTGTTGCTTTGTAGAGATTTCTACTTTCGGTTAACTTTTAACAATGTTTTGGTAGAGAGATTAGACAACCACCAACACTTTCAGGTTCAACCTTTTCTCAGGAGAATTGGGAAAAGGTAAGAAAACAAATCAGTGCTGTTCAATCTTTGAAAAGGATGAGCTACATTTAGAACAGAAAAAATGCACTTGTATTCCCTGACCCGGCTCACTGTGTCCTGATTCTTGCTGTGAAAATTCTAAAATAAGTAGTCGTATGGTCGAGAATGGTTATTTCTCTCATACACCTCGTCCATCCTATTTTTCTTCCTTCTCCTATCCCTGTTTTCATTACTCCTCCCATCTCTCTTCTACCCTCCTCCCTATCATTTCATCCTTTCTTGATTCTACACCTGTCCTATGCCTTCTCTCCCCTTTCCTCCTTCTCCCTACCTACACCCCTTAGTCTTGTTTTCCATTTAGGTAGCTTAATACAAACTTTTATTCTAAGCCAACAATGGGTGCAGTTAACTGAAGTATAGGTGATACAACCATGCATCACAAGCATAGCAATTATCTCCCTTTTCATCCATTCCTCCCACTTCACCCTCCTCTGGCTCGATTGGCATCCCCAAGGGAACACCAAATGGAACTCTAGAAGGCCACAGGGCTGTGATGCCAAGCCAACTGTGCAATTTTACATCTTGCTAAGATGTTTGGTGCAGTAATATTCAAGTAAAAAAATGTGTGCTGTGTTGTCTTATGTCAACAAAGTCAGATCCGCTGCACTGATGGGCAGGTCTGTCTCACTTTCTGTCTGTGTGTGTGTTTTGGAGTGTGTATCTGTTTTTTTGGTGGATGTGAGGGTATATGGACCTGGCAAAGAGAGTGAAGCAGTATGCCAGTGTTTTCACACCTTCTCCCTCCCCTCACACGCTCACTCTTGGTATTTTATTAGGATCCCCATTAGCTGTTATAGGGGCATAATATAGGGACATTTCAAATGTCATATTATGTATATATACAGTGTTGTAACGATGTGCTAATAGTGAAACTACAAAAGCTAAAAAAAAAATCAACAAATATCGGATGTATTTACAATGGTGTTAGTTCTTCACTGGTTGCTCTTTCCTTGTGTGTGTGTGTGTGTGTGTGTGAGGGGAGGGAGACTGTGTGAACACTGACATACTGCTCTACTCTTTGCCAGGTCCGTACAACAATATACACCCAAAAACACACACACACACTCTCTCTCCCGCTCTCAGTATGACTCATGTGTATGTCTGTCATTTGCCCTATCTCCTGTAGGCTGTGTCTGGCTCTGCGCTGACACCTGGCCAAATGTCTGGAAGTGCTGTGTGTGTGAACACTTGGAGTCTGTTTGAACACTGGCATACCGCTCCACTCTCTCTGCCAGGCTATATACCCATACACACACCCATACTCAAAAAAACACAGGCCTATATAGTGCACTTGATTCACTCAGTTTTGTCACACAACACAATGCCACAGATGTCTCAAGTTTTGAGGGAGCGTGCACTTGGCATGCTGACTGCAGGAATGTCCACCAGAGATGTCGCCAGATAATTTAATGTCCCGTCTCTACCATAAGCAGTCCCCGACGTTGTTTTAGAGAATTTGGCAGAATGTCCAACTGGCCTCACAAACACAGACCATGTGTAACCACGCCAGCCCAGGACCTCCACATCCGGCTTCTTCACCTATGGGATTGTATGAGACCAGCCACTCGGACAGCTGATGAAACTGAGGAGTATTTATGTTTGTAATAAAGCCCTTTTGTTGGGAAAAACTCATTCTGATTGGCTGGGCCTGGCTCCCCAGAGGCCCTTGCCCAGTCACGTGAAATCCATAGATTAGAGACTAATGAATTTATTTCAATTGACTGATTTCCTTATATGTAACTCTGTAAAATCGTTGAAATTGTTGCATGTTGTGTTTATGTTTTTGTTCAGTATAAATATACATATACGTCAGATATACATATACATTGACTGGAAATAAACATTGATAGCCTATATTAATTTGTTTCAGCCTGCGAATCGTACTCCTCCTAAAGGTAAGTTTCCAAGACAGGCTATGTGCATACATTTGGAATTAAATTGTAAAAGAGGAACGTGACAGAGGAATGATATTGCCCAATGAAGGTAGGACAAACCGATAAATAGGCTTGCAACAATCCGCTCCAATTCTGTAATTTTGTGTAAAACCAGTTATCAGGGTTGCGAACTGAAATCAGATTGATGTCAAGATCCGAGAGTAAGCTGGTCCACAGTGGTCGGCGAACCAACAACATTCAGGCCCACAGCCCTGTGCGCTATCATAAACAGAATGCTGACAAAATGGCTCGAGGTGAAAACAGTTAGCCAAATTAAGTCTCTGGTCTGTCCTAGGAGTGAGATCAAAATGTAGGCATGTTCCCTGCTATCTACTTCATGTTTTTATCATTATTCTGGTAGAGAGAGGGTCACTTGATTTTTTTCCCAAGCGTTTAGGGAGGGTCGTGTGAAAAAATATTTTGCTTAAAACTAAAACCGCTGGGCCTCCTTCAAGCTAATGAGTAGTCATTCTGACTGCAATGTTCTGACAGTGTAATTCATATATGCTATCGCAGAAATAATAATTTGGTTGTGTTTATGAACATTAGAATATGATTTGCATTTTATTTCAAATAACACAATATGATTTTCATTAGTTTATGTTACTGTAGCCTATATGTAAAAAAGCTCAAATTCAAGTGGACAATCAATTTTATTAGCGGAGTGCCTCGGCACAAAAGCTATAATGGTATTATAATGAATATAAGTGTCGATATGACAGCAGTCAAATAGTAAATGATTGTCAGCTTGTGCTTATATTGTGTGCATCTTCACACAATGGCATCAGTTGGATTTCATTTAGCTGTTTTCGTATCTTTCACTTGCGTGACACACTTAGACATTAATTTACACTACAATCAAACAACGTTGTCTCTGGTTTTCTCTTAATTGTGTTCCCTTTATTGTATTCCCATTGTCTTGTCATTCTTCAGCACCGTTGTGGAGTACAACGGCTGTGCAGGTGCCTTATTTTGCAGAGAGGGAGCGATATCCCATCTCACATTGTTCATAGACTTGTTTTCTTTGCAAGAAACTTGTTCCCAAAGACAGTGAGGTGTATAACTTGTCCATGGTGACATTTCTCCCCTTGCACACCCTCATTGTGTAGCCTACTCCAAGTATGCCAGAGTACACAGATAAGACTTATTTTATTCGGTGGACTGATATAGGGTACATACCACTTTAAGATTATGATTAGAATGGATGAATACAATAGTATGGCCCTCTCTGTTCTTACTTCACAATTGGTGATTACATAATTATGCATCGTTCGCTCCCCCTCGCTCATCAACTCCCCCATTCTCCCCCATAATACTTTACTTCATTTATTTCATCCGTTATATGTGTGAAATTAGATTCGGTATAGTTTAGGTTTCGAGGCAATTATCTGGATGATTATCAGCTGGGCTCTGCACTTTCAACTGTCGGAAGAAGCAGCAAAGCAGGCCCTACTGTTGGGACAAGGAGCAAAGCAGGCCCTACTATTGGGAGAAGGAGCAAAGCAGGCCCTACTATTGGGACAAGGAGCAAAGCAGGCCCTACTATTGGGAGAAGGAGCAAAGCAGGCCCTACTATTGGGAGAAGGAGCAAAGCAGGCCCTACTGTTGGGAAAAGGAGCAAAGCAGGCCCTACTGTTGGGAAAAGGAGCAAAGCAGGCCCTACTGTTGGGAGAAAGAGCAAAGCAGGCCCTACTGTTGGGAGAAGGAGCAAAGCAGGCCCTACTGTTGGGAGAAGGAGCAAAGCAGGCCCTACTGTTGGGAAAAGGAGCAAAGCAGGCCCTACTGTTGGGAAAAGGAGCAAAGCAGGCCCTACTGTTGGGAGAAAGAGCAAAGCAGGCCCTACTGTTGGGAGAAGGAGCAAAGCAGGCCCTACTGTTGGGAGAAGGAGCAAAGCAGGCCCTACTGTTGGGAGAAGGAGCAAAGCAGGCCCTACTGTTGGGAGAAAGAGCAAAGCAGGCCCTACTGTTGGGAGAAGGAGCAAAGCAGGCCCTACTGTTGGGAGAAGGAGCAAAGCAGGCCCTACTGTTGGGATAAGGAGCAAAGCAGGCCCTACTGTTGGGAGAAGGAGCAAAGCAGGCCCTACTGTTGGGAGAAGGAGCAAAGCAGGCCCTACTGTTGGGAGAAGGAGCAAAGCAGGCCCTACTGTTGGGAGAAGGAGCAAAGCAGGCCCTACTGTTGGGAGAAGGAGCAAAGCAGGCCCTACTGTTGGGAGAAGGAGCAAAGCAGGCCCTACTGTTGGGAGAAGGAGCAAAGCAGGCCCTACTGTTGGGAGAAGGAGCAAAGCAGGCCCTACTGTTGGGAGAAGGAGCAAAGCAGGCCCTACTGTTGGGAGAAGGAGCAAAGCAGGCCCTACTGTTGAGAGAAGGAGCAAAGCAGGCCCTACTGTTGGGAGAAGGAGCAAAGCAGGCCCTACTGTTGGGAGAAGGAGCAAAGCAGGCCCTACTGTTGGGAGAAGGAGCAAAGCAGGCCCTACTGTTGGGAGAAGGAGCAAAGCAGGCCCTACTGTTGGGAGAAGGAGCAAAGCAGGCCCTACTGTTGGGAGAAGGAGCTGCTATACATATACATGAAATACAGTCCCTTTCCCAAAGCCATGTTAAAAGTTAAAGTAGAAATCTCTACAAAGCAACAAATGAATTGTTTGTTTTTTAAAGTGTGTGTGTGTATTATGCCATTCCTGCCCTTTCCCGTCCTCTAACCATCGCTCCATACGATGTCTGACATTCCGCCCCAAACCTGTTCATTTGCATAACTAATCATCATTACATTTGAGAGTCATGAAAATAGTATGGATGAGAGAAAGGCCATTTTCACATTAAATATGCATTTTCAAACACGGGGCATATGCACTGAACCCCAGAGGGTAGGATAGTGCATTTGCTGAATTAAATCTGATTGCGAGCCCTTATTTCAATAAGCCAGGAGAGAAAGGGAAATAGAAAATGTCCTCTCTCCTCGCCATGATATTGTTCAGGCAGCTGGGATACCAATGAAGAGCGGGCGGATGAACCAGTTACATTGAGACTGGAGGAGCAGATTTAATCAAACCTGACATAGCAATGTTTCTGCCCTGGCTTTGTTTGCTCAGCCCAGTGAGCAAGTCTTACTCTGAACAACCGGAAGTCTCCTACCTGTGATGTTATTTGATAATTTGACAGTGTTATGGCTTTATAAATACATACTCTAATGTGGCTCTGATTGAAGTGTGTGTGTGTGTGTGTGTGTGTGTGTGTGTGTGTGTGTGTGTGTGTGTGTGTGTGTGTGTGTGTGTGTGTGTGTGTGTGTGTGTGTGTAACAGTACCTGTGTGGTAGCAGTAGAGGTGGTGCTGCTTCGGGACCCCCACATCTGCTGGAACTGAACTCTGATCTCAGCAAACGTTTCAATGATGACCGCAATGAAAACATTCTGAGAGAGAGAGGAAGAGAGACGGAGACAGAGCGAGAGGGAGGGGGGAGGTGGAAAGAAATGAGGAGATACAGGGAGAGAGATAAATAGAAAGAGATAAGGTGAAGGAGACAGTGAGAGAGAAAGAGTGATATCGAGACAGCGAGCAAACAATGAAGAGGGGAAGAGATGAGAGAGAAGATCATTACGGACAAAAACTAGACCGTTTCTTCAGGTCTCTGAGCTGGTCTCGCTCTTAGTCATTAGTCCAATTAGAAAGTACACTGATATTCTCACTAAAGAGGAGCAATAGGTGACATCTAACTAGGCAGATAGAGTAGCCCTACTTTACCGGTCTCATAGAATTAAACAGAACCTCAATGCATCACTATGACCTGTTTCTCCTTGACAGTTCACTCATCTATTAACTACATCTCCATCTAACTCTTGAGGGATTGGAAGTGAGCAAACAACACAGGTGTGAATGTCTTTGTCTAGACTGGAGGAATCTACTGTGCCACACACCCGACAGAAGAGATCACGTTCAGAAAGATGGAGAGAATAATACATACAGTGAGCTCCAGAAGTATTTGGACAGTGACACATTTGGGTTGTTTTGGCTCTGTAGTTTGGCACTTTGGATCTGAAATGATACAATGACTATGAGGTGAAAGTTACAGAGACATAAATATCATACCCCGCAGAAAATGCTAACCCCCCTTGTTATGGGTAAAGGTGAGAGGTTAGAATGTCTTGGGGGTATGATATTTGTGCCTCACTCATCATTATTCATGATGCATTCATGATTATCCATAACCATTGTAGCATGTAGAAGTATTTAGACAAATATTATATTCTTATTTGCAATAAAAGTGAATCCAAAATAAAAAAAGACATTATTTACCATTCATTTCTATTGGGCACAAAATAATCTGAAACACAAACAAAACATTGACAAGATTGTAGTCACAAACTTGATGTAGTCATTGTGTGTTCGGAATAGGGGACCTTTAATACACATACGTGAATTTGTCCAAATGGGGGGAATATGTACAGAAGTGCTGTGACTGTTCACCCGATATGGATGGAAATACCCTCAAATGACTTTAACCTCAGAAACACTGCATCATTTTAAATCCAAAGTGCTGGAGTGCAGAGCCAAAACAATCAAACATGTGTCACTGTCCAAATACTTTGACCTATATATGCAATTTACCAGACACTTGTATACAAAGTGTCTAATAACGGTGAGTGCATATGTTTTTGTAGGTGGTCCAGCGGGAAATGGAACCCATGACCTTGGCATTGCTAACCCCATACTCTTACCAACGGTTCCAAACAGGACCACACAGGAGAAGTCTCCTCACACAAGATACGAGTGACACTTTTATCTGGCCTGCTACGGTCCATTCTCTTTCACCAGACAAACTGTATCCTTCCATAGGATGACAGGGAGTATAACTGTACCAGTCAAAAGGGACGGGATCGTAGCAAGTCAGATAAATCTGTCTCTTGTACCTTGACAAGCCAGGCGAGGAAGAAGATGAGCGTGATGAAGTAGAAGTAGGAGCGCCAGCGAGGGAAACTGTCGATGGCTCTGTACATAAGGAACACCCAGCCCTCCTGAGAGGCTGCCTCGTACACGGTGAAGATACTGGTACCTGGAGAGAGGGAGAGAGTGAGATCAAATTGTTGATTCAATTTGTAGTTTTTAAATTGCTTGCCAATTCTGAAGAAAGATTCAGTCTCTTACAACCCTTTGAGTTGTTTTGGCAATACGAGTAATTCTGTAATGCATAATAAAGTATCTTTCTATTAAAATGTATTTAATTGAGAGGGAGCGAGAAAGAAAGAGTGAGAGAAAAAGAGCGAGAGAGTAGGAGATAGGTATCAGAGACGAGAGAGTGAGAGAGAAAGAAAGTTAGGTGGTCCCATGTTGAGCTACATGTATACTACACACATGTTTAGATCAACTATTTGCGTTATACAAAGGCCTCTGTGTAACCAATTAAAAAGTCTCCTTCAGATCCTCCCTTTCACCCCAAACACAATACCTTGAGATTCCCTTGTCATTTTGTATGAAAGAGATTCCTTGGAGCTTACAAGGAGCCATAAAACAGTCATCCCTTTTGAGGATGATACCTACACATGACTTCCCAATAAAGAAGCTTGAAGGTTGTTTTTTAACTGCTTAATTACATAGGGACATACAATTTAAACATCGACAGATACATTCCACCATCCAACCTTATCTTACACTCATTTCCAGCGCTTAGTTGTAGTAAATCATGAACATTACCAAATGCAATCACTGAATTAGAAATTGGGAATATTCCTTTACATTACTGTACAGTAATAATGACAGTATATTGACAGTGTCACTTTCTGTTCTATAGTTTCCTTCTGATCTAATGGAATGTCCAATGTTTCTATGAAACCTCCTTGCATCCCTTGTCTCATGTGGCTTACTGTGGGGTGCTGCCACTGTACCGGGAAACAAGTCACCATGTCACTCACACACACGTTATGTCACTAGATTTAAGGGTAGCTTCAGCTTCAGTTAAAACTGTAATCTCAAACTGTCTTGATGCAGTCAAGACAAGAACTTGGAGGTAGAAGGCCAGAGGACCTCTGCACACGGACTGATCACACACACACTCTCTCTCTCTGTATTTGTTGTCTATCATTTGCACTTGTGTTGCTGTTAAATGTGAAATACATTGTTTGCTAACGACCAAACTCCACACCTAACTACCATGGGAAAATAACCTTATTAAATTCACAAATTCAAAAGTCTGTGTGGTCTCTTTGGTTCCTTGTCAACATCTTCTGGGCTGGTAAAATTGTTTCTCAAACACAGTAATGAAAGCATTGGGAGTAATAACCAGTGTCTAAAAACTTGGTCATGTTCATTGGGCACCAATTAAAGAAAACAGACTAAAACAAGTCCAATAAGAAACTTTCATTTACATTTTCAGTGAATCAAAACATCCCCACTGCACAAAGACTTCAATCGCACCCAGACAGATCATAATTATCTCCATGCATCGGTGTCAGACAGATACATTGCATTCGTAAAATATTCAGACCCCTTCCCTTTCTCCACATTTCGTTACGTTAGAGCATTATTCTAAAATGCATAAAAAAAAAAAATCCTGAATCTACACACAATATCCCATAATGACAAAGCTAAAACAGGTTTAGAATTTTTTGGCACATTTACTAAAAAAACAAACTGAAATACCTTATTTATATTCAGACCCTTTGCTATGAGACTTGAAATTGAGCTCAGGTGCATCGTGTTTCCATTGATCATCTTTGAGATGTTTCTACAACTTGATTGGAGTCCACCTGTGGTAAATTCAATTGATTGGATATGATTTGGAATGGCACAAACATGTCTATATAAGGTCCCACAGTTGACAGTGCATTTCAGAGCAAAAAATAAGCCATGATGTTGAAGGAATTGTCCGAAGAGCACCGGGACAGGATTTTGTTGAGGAACACATCTGGGGAAGGGTACCAAAGCATTTCTGCATCATTAAATGTCCAACAATACAGTGGCCTCCATCATTCTTAAATGGAAGAAGTTTGGAACCACCAAGACTCTTCCTAGAGCTGGCCGACCGGCCAAACTGAACAATCGGGGAGAAGTTCCTTGGTCAGGGAGATGACCAAGAACTCGATGGTCACTCTGATAGAGCTCCAGAGTTCCTCTATGGAGATGGGAGAACCTTCCAGGACAGACATTTCTGCCGCACTCCACCAATCATGTCTTTATGGTAGAGTGGCCAGACGGAAGCCAACCCTCAGTAAAAGGCACATGACAGACCACTTGGATTTTGCCAAAAGGCACCTAAAGACTCTCAGACCATAAGAAACAAGATTTTCTGGTCTGATAAAACCAAAATTGAACTCTATGGCCTGAATGCCAAGCGTCACGTCTGGAGGAAACCTGGCACCATCCCTACTGTGAAGCATGGTGGTGGCAGCATCATGATGTGGGAATGTTTTTCAGTGGCAGGGACTGTGAGACTAGTCAGGATCGAGGGAAAGTTGAACGGAACATCCTTGATGAAAACCTGCTCCAGAGAGCTCAGGACCTCAGACTGGGGCGAAGGCTCACTTTCCAACAGGACAACGACCCTAAGCACACAACCAAGCCAAGGCAGGGCAGGGGTGGCCTCGGGACAAGTCTCAGCCAGAGCCCGGACTTGAACCCAATCGAACATCTCTGGAGAGGCCTGGAAATAGCTGGGCCGCTATTCTCTTGGCACACCTATATTTGGGGAGTGCCCCATCCAACCTGACAGAGCTTGAGAGGATCTGCAGAGAAGAATGGGAGAAACTCCCCAAATACAGGTGTGCCAAGATTGTAGCATCATACCCAAGAAGACTCGAGGCTGTAATCACTGCTAAAGGTGCTTTAATAAAGTACTGAGTAAAGGGTCTGAACACTTATGTAAATGTGATATTTCAGTTGTTATAGTTTTAATACATTTGCACAAATTTCTAAAAACGTGTTTTTGCTTTGTCATTATGAGATATTGTGTGTGGATTGATGAGGGGTAAAACACAATTTAATCCATTTTAGAATAAGGCTGTAACTTAACAAAATGTGGAAAAAGTAAAGGGGTCTGAATACTTTCCGAATGCACTGTATGTAGTCTATGTAAGTGCCATAATAACAAGGCTATGCAACATGATTGAATAACATTTTATCATTTATAAACGATAAACAAGGTCAGTAATACATAAACAGAAGAGAGGGAAAGAGTGGGGAATCGCTTCAACTACCCAAAGAGCAGTGTGTTTGTGGTCACTACAATGTGTGAAGTAAACACACTGGTAGACAGGGATGCACTTCTTCCTCCAGAAAATACTACCAATCAAGAGAGGGAAAGAGCGGGGCTTCAACTACCCAAGAGCAGTGTGTTTGTGGTCACTACAATGTGTGAAGTAAACACACTGGTAGACAGGGATGCACTTCTTCCTCCAGAAAATACTACCAATCAAGAGAGGGAAAGAGCGGGGCTTCAACTACCCAAGAGCAGTGTGTTTGTGGTCACTACAATGTGTGAAGTAAACACACTGGTAGACAGGGATGCACTTCTTCCTTCAGAAAATACTACCAATCAAGAGAGGGATTGAGAGAGGGGGAAATAGAGAGAACAGAGAGAGAAGTAAAGTCTTAACAGAATACAGGCCTTCCCTGCATGCCCAGTCTGTCAAGGTCTGTTAATAAGCTCTCTCTCTCCCTCTATCCTCTCTGTATCCATCTCTCCATCCCTATCTCTCTTTCTATCCTTATCTAGCTATTTAGAGATTAGAGCCACTGCTCAGAGTATCCGACACTGGATTTGGGCTCCGCTCAGGTGATAAGAATGAATCACGCAGCTAAGATGGCCAGAACCCCAGACCAAGGCTCATGTAGAAGCATTTTTTTTATTTTGTAGCTTTTTCTGCT
This sequence comes from Oncorhynchus kisutch, assembly GCF_002021735.2. Taxonomy (NCBI): domain Eukaryota; kingdom Metazoa; phylum Chordata; class Actinopteri; order Salmoniformes; family Salmonidae; genus Oncorhynchus; species Oncorhynchus kisutch. The sequence continues at coordinate 3,047,720 of NC_034199.2, forward strand.
TCTGAGAGAAGAACCTAGGAAAGACCAGCCACAATCCACTCCAGTACTGTCCATGGAAATGCTAAGAAATAGAATCCCTATTCTATTTCTATGGAACCGACCCACCTTTTTGGGAAGCACCATGATAACCCTTAACATTCTTGGTCTGATTCATTTATGCAGGGATGTAAACCAACAAAGGTGTTCCAGCAGAGGTGTAATCTGTATATTCGGTTGATGAAGCCGCTGTAGCACAGCTCTAACACACAGATACCAGCCTTGGCATTTTATCATCTAAATTGGTAGTTGTACAAATACAACTCAAAGTTATTCAGACAGCAGTTACTAAGCTGAACGTACAAAGCTAGAAATGCTGTGTGCGTGCGTGCATGTGCGTGTGGGGGTACACCCGTGTGCATGTGTATGTGGGGGTACACCCGTGTGCATGTGTGTGTGTGTATGTACCGAGCTCGTTGAAGCCGCTGTAGCCCAGCTCCTGTCTGCTGAGCCCCAGTTCTTCCAAGTCCACACACTTAAAGCCCAAAGGACACAGGTATCCCTCCCCGTCTGGCGAACAGTGGGTGTCGGGGATGGCCAGGCTGTTCCATGTCACAGTACTGACAAACACAGAAACACAAACACAAGAAATATTTATTTCATTTTAGAGCTTACTTATGTTTGCCAAGTGCACTGATCACTGAAACATCAACATTTAACAATCTCATCTATATACTGAACAAAAATATAAATGCAACAATTTCAAAGATTTTACTGAGTTACAGTTCATAAAAACGTAATCAGTCATTTGAAATAAATTCATTAGGCCCTATTCTATGGATTTCACATGACTGGACAAGGGTGCAGCTATGGGTAGGCCTGGGAGGGCATAGGCCCACCCACTTGGGAGCCAGACCCACCCACTGGGGAAGCCAGGCCCAGCCAATCAGAATTAGTTTTTCCCCAAAAAAGAGCTTTATATAAATAACTGTAAACATAAATACTCCTCAGAACCCCCCCACCCCCTCCTCAGATGATCCCGCAGGTGAAGAAGCCGGATGTGGAGGTCCTGGGCTGGCGTGGTTATGAGGCCGGTTGGATGTACTGCCAAATTCTCTAAAATGGCATAGGAGGTAGCTTATGGTAGATAAATGAACACACAATTCCCTGGCAACAGCTCGGTTGAACATTCCTGCAGTCAGCATGCCAAATGCCCTGCTCCCTCAAAACGTGAGACATCTGTGCCATTGTGTCGTGTGACAAAACTGCACATTTTAGAGTGGCCTTTTACTGTCCCCAGCACAAGGTGCACCTGTGTAATGATCATGCGGTTTAATCAGCTTCTTGATATGTCACACCTGTCAAATAGATGGATTATCTTCGCCAAGGAAAAATGCTCACTAACCGGGATGTAAAAAAAATGTGTGCACAAAATGTATGCTAAATAATATTTTTTTGTGCATACAGTATGGACAATTTCTGGGATTTTTTATTTCAGCTCATGAAACATGGGCCCAACATTATATTATGTTCAGCATAAAGCCCCCTTCTTGTTTTTCCTATAATTAATGAAAGACAGAAAAATTATTTACATATACAAAAATGACTGATAAGACATAAAAATACTTTCAATACAGACTTTTCTGAAATGTGCACAGACAGAAACAGGAGAGTATACGATGAGATAAAAAGGCAGATTGGTGAGAGCTCAAGCACTGGAGAAAGCAACCGCTTGTTTTTCGCTTGTTTTTTTCCCCTTTGCTATGAAGCTCCCAAATAAGAGCTGGTGCAACCAATTACCTTCAGAAGTCACATAATTAGTTAAATAAAGTCCACCTGTGTACAATATAAGTGTCACATGATCTGCCACATGAACTCAGTATATATATGCACCTGTTCTGAAAGGCCTCAGAGTCTGCAACACCACTAAGCAATGGGCACCACCAAGCAAGCAGCACCATGACTACCAAGGAGCTCTCCAAACAGGTCAGGGACAAAGTTGTGGAGTACAGATCAGGGTTGGGTTATAAAACAATATCTGAAACTTTGAACATCACACAGAGCACCATTATATCCATTATTAAAAAATGGAAAGAATATGGCACCACAACAAACCTGCCAAGTGAGGGCCACCCACCAAAACTCACAGACCAGGCAACAAATCAGAGAGGCAACAAAGAGACCAAAGATAACATTGAAGGAGCTGCAAAGCTCCACAGCGGAGATTGGAGTATCTGTCCAGAGGACCACTTTAAGCCGTACACTCCACAGAGGGCTTTACAGAAGAGTGGCCAGAAAAAAAGCCATTGTTTAAAGAAAACAATAAGCACATGTGGTGTTCGCAAAAAGGCATGTGGGAAACTCCCCAAACATATGGAAGATGGTATTCTGGTCAGATGAAAGTAAAATTGAGCTTTTTGGCCATCAAGGAAAGGAAAAGGCCTGGTGCAAACCCAACACCTCTCATCACCCCGAGAACCACATCCCCACCGTGAAGGATGGTGGTGGCAGCATTATGCTGTGGGGATGTTTTTCATTGGCAGGGACTGGCTAACTGGTCAGAATTTACGGAATGATGGATGGTGCTAAGTACAGGGAAATTCTTGAGGGAAACCTGTTTTCAGTTTTCCAGAGAATTGAGACTGAGGTTCACCTTCCAGCAGGACAATAACCCTAAGCATACTGCTAAAGCAACACTTGAGTGGTTAAAGGGGAAACATTTAAATGTCTTGAAATGGCCTAGTCAAATCCCAGACCTCAATCCAATTGAGAATATGTGGTATGACTTAAAGATTGCTGTACACCAGCGGAACCCATCCAACTTGAAGGAGCTGGAGCAGTTTTGCTTTGAAGAATGGGCAAAAATCCCAGTGGCTAGATGTGCCAAGCTTATAGAGACACCCAATAGACCTGCAGCTTTAATTGCTGTAACTGGTGGCTCTTCAAAGTTTTCTGTTTCTTTGTTGTATTCTTGCTTGTTTCACGATAAAAAAAATATTTTGCATCTTCAAAGCAGCAGGCATGTTGAGTAAATCAAATGATACAAACCCCCCAAAAAATACATTGTAAATCCAGGTTGTAAGGAAACAAAACAGGAAAAATGCCAAGGAGGTGAATACTTTCTCAAGGTTTTTATAGTCACAGTGGGAACAACATACCATATACACTTCCTAATGAACTCAGTCACCATGTCAATGTTATTGTCAGAGGCAACCTAGAACATATCCCAGTCCACGTGATCAAAAAAATCTTAAAACATGGATTCCAATTGGTCAGACCAGAGTTGAATAGACCTTAGCACAGGGTACTTCCTGTTTTAGTTTATGCCTATAGGAAGAGAGGAGCAGGATGGAGTCGTGATCTGATTTGCCGTAGGGAGGGCAGGGGAGGGCATTGGAGCCATTCCAGAAGGGAGAGTAACTATGTTTGAGAGTTTTTGAAGCACATTGCCTGTACTACAGGCAATGTGTTGATAGAACTTTTGTAGCTTTTTTCATATTAGCTTTTTTTTTACTCCCAGCAAAAGCTAATATTTCACTTAAAACAGTTATTTTTAATCATTTCCAGGGGGAGTTTTTTCTAGAAGGTCTGATAATAACAAGTCTGGCCACCAAACATTATTACTCTGTATTATAACTATTTGAAATGGCATAAAACATCATGGCTTTCAATGGCAGCCTAAAGTGGTCGATTTTCAAAATGGTAGAGATTTTTAACAGCAGAAAATTCAACCAGAAAGTGCCCTTAGATTGTGGGAAAAGCCTGCACTTGACCGTTGATCTTGAATCATTCCCATGGTGAACGGTAAGCCCGCTACGCTATGAAACCACACACTATTGCAGAGCCTTTGATATTATCAGCCGCAATTGATATGGTGAGAACAATGTGTGGGGAGGCAGAGGCACAGAAACTCACATCAATACGTTTGTCAGTTAACACTGTGAAACTAAGAATTGATGCTATAGCTAGAAAGTCAAGAGGAAACTGACTGAACAACTCAAAAAACTCCCCACTTAATTAATCCAAATGGACGTTAGCTGTAAGGGCCAAGATGCATTGACTTTTGTTCGCTACATGTCGGGGATGCTATTCACAAGGACATATTGTTCACGAAAAACAGAATCCATGGGATAAAATGGTGGGCTTTTGCACAGATGGGGCTCCATCTATCACGGGACGGCGAGAATGAATGTGTCTCCCTCTGTCATATGGATGTTTTGTATGATACACCCACTGAGCTATAAAGGATACACCGAGAGCAACTGGCGGAAAAAGGGCTGAGCGTGGAGATATGCAGCAGGTAATTTTGATTGTAAACTACGTTGTGCACGCCAGTTCACAAAACTATGTGGACTTATGGGATAAGAGCCTGACAAAAAAAAACATAAAAATCACACCGAGCCTTGATGGTTATCAAGGGGGAGTGTTGGAAGGATTTTTCTAATTGAGAGAGGAACTGTTGTCATTTGCAATGGATGTAAAAAAAAAAAACGGACTCTTGACTTTCTGTGTAACAGACATATTTGGGAAACTGAACGCAAGCATGCAGGGGAAATACAAAAACATTCAACAGATGAGTGACCCAATCAGCTAAATCCATTTGACTGTGATCCTGGCTCAGTAGACATGCCGATAAGTGAAATCGAACAGCTGATTGAGCTGTCACGTGACCGAATGCTGAAGACAACTCATTCACGGGTCACTATAGAGACGTTTTGGTTCCTGACTCAAAGGGAATACTGTGCCGTCTCCCTCCGAGCATTAAAAGTCACGGTACGCTGATTCAGTGCTCTCATTTGCATCGAAAACAGATTTCGATCCAGGTTGGATCAGACAGGAAAGATGAGGTGTGCACTGACGAACACGCCCCCTGACTTTGAGATGCTCCAATGCGACATGCATCAAGCACACCCATCTCATTAGAGATAATATTAATTAAGTCAGACTAATTTGCAAATGACTGTCATAACCCCACATTAAAAGTATATGATGGTGAGTTGAGAATACAATCAGAAATACTGTTACAATGTTTTGCAATTGACGACCATAGCCCCAATTAAAACAGTAAACATTGGCTGTTATTTACATCATTTATTTTCACATGGTTGGGTTCGCAAGAATATTCAGATATTACATATTTGTTCTTAATTTAACCTTTATTTTTTTATTATATTTGACCTTTATTTAACTAGGCAAGTCAGTTAAGAACAAATTCTTATTTTCAATGACGGCCTAGGAACAGTGGGTTAACTGACTGTTCAGGGGCAGAACGACAGATTTGTACCTTGTCAGCTCGGGGATTTGAACTTGCAACCTTCCGGTTACTAGTCCAATGCTCTAACCACTAGGCTACCCTGCCGCCCCTGACTAGGCAAGTCAGTTAAGAATAAATTCTTATTTACAATGACGGCGTACACCAGCCAAACTCGGACGACACTGGGCCAATTGTGCCCCGCCCTATGGGACTCCCAATCACAGCCGGTTGTGATACAGTCTGGATTCGAACCAGGTTGTCTGTAGTGCCTCTAGCACTGAGATGCAGTGTCTTAGACCACTGCGCCACTGCGCCACTTGGAAGCCCCGATATCAAAATGGTCGTGGGCCAAAAAAGTCTGCACTAGACCAATTGTAAAAAGGTCTTACAATTACATAACAAATTTATGAACTACATAATTATTTACAAATGAATATATTTCGATTACACAGCACCTAACTTCCCCATGATGGATTATCTGCACATTTTTTATAAACCAGTTAAATTGCCCTCTCTCCGGAACTAAAGGGCCATTCTTTACAAAACATGGTACACTGCTGTATACTACAGCATCTATGGACAAGGAAGTCAATCTTCAATGGTCTGTCACTTACAGGTGTTAATGTTAGCTAGCTAGCTAGGTTAGTTAAAATAGACCAAATGAGGTTCGTTAGCTAATAGACTTTGGATGCCTTGTTCTACATATCATTCTATCCATCATTCTGCTTGTGTCTAGCTAACAATGTTGTACTTTGAACACAGGTTAGCTAACAGCTAGCTAGGTTAGATCATGTTTAAATATTGATAGCTACCTAGCTAGATATATATATTTCATGAAATAAACTATAAACTTTAAACACTGTTTCCCATTAATGAACATGCACCTGTGGATCGGTCATTAAGACACTAACAGCTTACAGACTGTAGGCAATTAAGGTCACAGTTATGAAAACTTAGGGTACTAAGAGGCCTTTCTACTGACTCTGAAAAATACCAAAAGAAAGATCACCAGGGTCCCTGCTCATCTGCATGAACGTGCCTTAGGCATGCTGCAAGGAGTGCATGAGGACTGCACAATAAGGACTGCCAGGGCAATAAATTGCAATGTCCGTATTGTGAGACCCCTAAGACAGCACTACAGGGAGACAGGACGGACAGCTGATTGTCCTCGCAGTAGCAGACCACGTGTAACAACACCTGCACAGGATCGGTACATCCAAACATCACATCTGCGGGACAGGTACAGGATGGCAACAACAACTGCCCGAGTTACACCAGGAATGACATGACCCTGCAGCATGACACTGCCACCAGCCATACTTCTCATTCTGTGTGTGATTTCCTGCAAGACAAAAATGTCAGAGCCCGGATCTCAATCCCATTGAGCACGTCTGGGACCTGTTGGATAGAAGGGTGAGGGCTAGGGCCACTCCCCCCAGAAATGTCTGGGAACTTGTAGGTCCCTTGGTGCAAGAGTGGGGTAACATCTCACAGCAAGAACTGGCAAATCTGGTACATCTGGTACAGTCCATGGGGAGGAGATGCACTGCAGTACTTAATGCAGCTGGTGGCCAAACCAGATACTGACTGTTACTTTTGATTTTGACCCCCCCTTTGTTCAGGTATAATTCTTACCTCCCTAATCTTACCTCATTTGCAGACACTGTATATATATATATTTTCTATTGTGTTATTGACTGTACGTTTGTTTATTCCATGTGTAACTCTGTGTTGTTGTCTGTGTCGCACTGCTTTGCTTTATCTTGGCCAGGTCGCAGTGGTAAATGAGAACTTGTTCTCAACTGTCCTACCTGGTTAAATAAAGGTGAAATAAAAATAAAAATAAATAAATAAAAAGGGACACAATCTATTTCTGTTAGTCACGTCTGTGGAACTTGTACAGTTTATGTCTCAGTTGTTGAATGTTCATACAAATATTTACACATGTTAAGTTTGCTGAAAATAAATGCAGTTGACAGTGAGAGAACATTTCTTTTTTTGCTGAGTTGAGTTAGCTAGCTAGCCTCAGTTTTCTCATATCACAACCATTAAACTCTGTAACTGTTTTAAAATCCCTGAGGAGTTTCCTTCCTCTCCGGCAACTGAGTTAGGAAGGACGCCTGTACCAATCGGTTCACTTCATTGCGAGGTATTGAAAAACCTTCCTGGTCTTTGTGGTTGAATCTGTAATTGAAATGCATTACTCAATTGAGAGACCTTACAGAAAATTGTATGTGTGGGGTACGTAGATGGGGTAATCATTCAAAAATAATTTTAACCACTATTATTGAACTCAGAATGAGTCCATGCAGCTTATTATGTGATTTGTTAAGAAAATGTGTAGTCCTGAACTTATTTAGGCTTGCCATAACTTAGGGGTTGACTCAAGACATTTCAGATTTTCAAATGTTATTAACTTAGAGTATTTTCTGCAAACAAAATTCGGGGTTTTGGTGTGTAGACACACAATCTAAATGTAAACCATTTTAAATTCAGGCTTTAAAACAACTAAATGTAAAAGAGTAAAGAGGTGTGAATACTTTCCGAAAGCACCGTATTTAAACCTTTCTCTGACATTCGAGTGTCACCGTAGACAATTTAGTGGAATTTCTTATGTCTTCCTAAAAAATCCCTACAGGAGAATACAACATTTCTACCCATCCTTCCAAGAGGATAACTAGCAAGTGGATCGCGCCATCATCTGCTGAACATTTAGGGAATTGAGTTCTCAACCGGTGTGCCAAATTTCGCTCCGTAATATAGAGTATTGACGGAGAAATGACGAGGGGAAAAACTCACTTTAACATGGACTGCTGGCTAAACAGCACCAATTGGACACACACACACACACACAGCCAGCCCCCCCCCCCCCAACCTTTCACTTTTGCCGCAGGTGTTATTCCAGGAGCCGCTTGACATCTCTAATGAAAATGAATGCCTTCAAATTGGCCCGCCAGACATTCATCCACATTGTTTATTAGGGCTCAGGGATGAGAAGGGATAATTTATTGCCATATCACAAAAGGGGCAATCAAAGGCCTAGCGGTGAATCCAGATAATTATAGAGACTCGGATAATGGCTAACACGTTATAAAATAAATCACCTTTCTTCACAACACAGACATGATAAATTAAACCTCAAACGGTGGGTTAAAGGTCCAGTAATAGTGTGTCACAGAACATTTACTGAGATAAAAGTAAAACCAGATCTGGGATTAATCGTGATTAGTAACAAAAATGAACTGTATGGAACTTCATGGAGATTTAAAATGGCTGCTGTAGAGTGAAGTATCTTTGTATCTTTAACGCTCCTTGTGTTGGGCAACAATGTAACTTGGGGTTGATTTGATTCCAAAATGGACCACATACTGAATATGTGTTAACTGTGGATTGCTTTAAATAATAATATATACAGTATATATTTTTGTTGCTAGGTAGCGTTAACTGGTGCTAGTCGGCTGTAGGTGCGCCAAACTCTGGTATTTTTCATCTCCACCTTGTTTTTAAATAGCAATCCAACATTTGTTTTCAGCATATTTATTTCCATGACTGCTCAAAACTCACTGTCTCATGCTCACTCTTGTCTCTCTGCACTAGACATATAGCAAGCAATATATTTGGAACATCAAATCACAATAAATTGCAGTATCGAATCGCAATACATATAACATTTGTGAGACTTGCAACACGTCGTATCGGCACCTAAGTACTGTGATAATATAGTATCATGAGGTCCCTGATAGGTCATGATATTTTGTCAGACCGTTAATTAACATACAGGTCTCCATATACAAGCTGCTGATGTGTGCCTTTGGAACATCAACATTTTAACTCTAATAAATCTATTTAATACACACCATAATGAATCCATTATTTATTTTAGGCAGGTCTAAAGAAACATTATGGTATGTAGAAAGTGTATTTCAGATTAACAGAATATGAGTTGGCCTATTACGGTATGTTATATGGCTATGTGGCATGCCATAGGCTGAAGGCTTGTTGATTTAGCTGACAAGATATGCTTATAAGTCCTGTGTTTATATGATTTTATAGTAAGAAGAATATAATTGAACTTAGCTGAATAAAATATAATATTTTTCCCATTCCGAAGCGAGTGTGCATATGTAGTTTATGTTAATCATTTGAAACAGGTCATATAGGCTATGTAAAATGTAGAGTTATTTGGAACCTTTAGTTGTTAATGATAAACCTAAGAATGTCATAGAAATCAAAACACAAATGGGGTGCATGATGCGACTACAGGCTATTGATGATTTGAGAAAGTCGGGGGAAAATATTGCACTCTGTTCCTTGCATCAGGCTGTACACACTGTTCTCTTATCAAGTGATCATATTATCAATATAATATTGTCTTTACTAATATGTCAAATTCATTTTGATTTAGAATGGCCCACTATCAAATGGGAAGGAACAGGGGCAGGGGAAAGATGGCATCGACAGACATGGCAGCTCTGCTTCTAGCTCCTAAGCAACTTTTCAGTATTTTATTTTTTGTGTGTGTTTATTTCTTACATTATTAGCCCAGAATTTTTTTTGTGTTTTGGATATCAGAGCGGCGGTAACTCACCATAATTAAGCTTGGGGCCCTGGGTCTGAACCTCGCCCTGTGCAACTGGGTCCTGGACATCCTGATCAGCCGCCCCCAGGTGGTGAAAGTAGGAGACAACACCTCCACTTCGCCGATCCTCAACACAGGGGCCCTACAAGGGTCTGTGCTCAGCCCCCTCCTGCACTCCCTGTTCATGCATGACCGCGTGGCAACGCAGGCCTCCAACTCAATCATCAAATTTGCAGATGAAACAACAGTAGTAGACTTGATTAACAACAATGATGAGACAGCCTACAGGGAGGAGGTGAGGGCCCTGGCGGAGAGGTGACAGGAAAATAACCTCTTCCTCAACGTCAACAAAATTAAGAAGCTGATCGTGGACTTCAGGAAACAGCAGAGGGAGCAAGCCCCTATCCACTTCGACAGGACCGCAGTGGAGAAGGTGAAAACTTCAAGTTCCTCGGTGTCGGCCTCCCGAGTGGAGCAGTGGTCTTAAGGCACTGTATAGCAGAGCTAGCTGTGCCACTAGAGATTCTGGGTTCGAGTCCAGGCTCTAGACACATGGGGCGGTGCACAATTGGCACAGCATCGTCCGGGATAGGGGAATGTTTGGCCGGCAGGGATGTCCTTGTCCCATCGTGCACTAGCGGGCCGGGCACAGTGCGCACTGACACGGCCACCAGGTGTACGGTGTTTCCTCCGACACATTGGTGCGGCTGGATTCCGGGTTAAGTGGGAATTGTGTCAAGAAGCAGTGCAGCTTGGTCGGGGTTGTGTTTCGGAGGATGCAGGGCTCTCGACCTTTGCCTCTCGTGTCCGCACGGGAGTTGCAGCGATGAGACAAGACTGACACAAAAAAAATGAGTAAAAAAAACATAGGGGGATTTTTTAAGATAAAATATAAATACAATGTAAATAATAAAATAAATTAAAAACTAAAAAACATTTTGTTTCAAGTTCCTCGGTGTACACATCACTGACAAATCTGAAATGGTCCACCCACAGACAGTGTGGTGAACAGCGCCTGTCCGGCTGTATCCCCACCTGGTACTGCAAATGCACCGCCTGCAACCACAGGGCTCTACAGAGGGTGGTGCGGTCTCCCAACGGATCACCGGGGGCACACTGACACCTACAGCACCCGATGTCACAGGAAGGTAAAAAAGGTCATCAAGGACATCAACCACCACAGCCACAGCCTATTCACCCTGCTACCATCCAGAAGGGGACGTCAGTACAGGCGCATCCAAAGCTGGAGCCGAGAGAGAATGATAAAGGCTATCAGACTGTTCAACAGCCCTCACTAGCCGGCTACCACCCTGTTACTCAACCCTGCACCCCTATATACATAGACATGGATTCACTGGTCACTTTAATAAGGGGGATAGTTGGTCCGTTGTACAACTGAATGCATTCAACTTAAATGTGTCTTCCGCATTTAAGCCAACCCAAGCACTTTAATACATGTTTACATACTGCTTTACTCATTTCATATGTATATACTGTATTCTATTCTACTGTATTTTAGTCTATGCCACTCCGACATTGATCGTCCTAATATTTATATATTTCAAAATTCCATTCTTTTACTTTTAGATTTGTGTGCATTGTTGTGAATTGCTAGATACTAAAGCACTGTCGGAGCTAGGAACACAAGCATTTCGCTACACCCGTAATAACATCTGCTAAATATGTGTATGTAACCAATAAAATGTGATTTGATTAGATGTCATCTGCCTATGCACTCCAACAGTGAATGGAAGCCTCTTTCCCGCCTGTTGTTTATTTCACTCCATGCATCAACCACTGTTTGAAGAGTATGCAGCCTCTCGATGCACGACAGGTGATATTCCCGCCCAAACTCTGTACGCCATGGGTTCCCCAACCCTGCAGGAACAGGTTTAATTTGGGAAAGCAAGTGAACATGTTTTCACAATGAACCATATTTCATTAAACTGTTGACAGTTCCTCTCTCTGCATGCTTGAGAAAGTAATGAAGGAGTGAGGGGAGGAGATGGAAACGCACATTGGTGAGATATTCTGTAGCTTAAGGTAGTCTAATGTGTCACCCTATTAATTATGAAATCATTTTTTAAAATCCCTACTACTACGCTATTCAAAATCAAATTCACTATTGTAGGCTAACTCTGTACGCCACCCTGGACAATCAATGAACCAACTGCATCAGCTAGGCCTATAAGTTCTCTCCCAGACTCATGAATAGAAACTTTAGATATTAGCATAAGGTAACTAGTCCATCCAGTATGCATAATAATACAGTCCACACTAGATGGCAATTACTAGAATTGGTTTTATTTTGGAATATAGGCCAGACCAATTAAAGACATATTTAATCAGTTTTCCAAATATTTTTCTGCAGTGAGTAATATGCGGTAGAATATGTATTGTATAACAAACGGTACAATATTATTTTTTTATATAATCTTTTTAGGCTTGGGCTCATATATAGGCTTATGCATATGTATAAGCTCTAATATGTGTATGGGTGTTTTGAATGAATCATCACCTTTGAAAGCGCTGTCCATTTCGTTGTTAGGCTTTGAAACAACATCCACAATGACCATGTTTTCCACTCAGTGGCAAGCTGTTTTTTCTTCCAATTGATCAAACACAGTGAGGTGAGTTTGAAATGATTGCATTAATGTCAGAGTGGTTAGAAGGACAATAGAACCCTGAGTACCAGGCCATTAGTGAGTTGGATACTGCCAACGCATGTCCTGGGTGCATAAAAGGAGATTACCGTGACTCAACTTTCATGACTTACCATGACTCATGACTGCCGGTGTGGCGGTAATACGGTCCCCGCACAGCCCTAGTCCCTGGCAATTCCAATATTAACTTTAACCAGACATAACTACTCTTCCCAAAGAGCCTGAGATACCAAAGCACAATAAGGACTAATTTATATATTTCACAAGATGTTTCATTCAATTCACCAAAAGGCCAAGGTCAATGTGAATAATCTCTCATATGGAATAGGTGAAGAAACCCATTTTGTCTGCACATCCAGGAGCCCTTTTTCATCCATACACAAATACCCACCCCAGTCAAATTCCTCCTACGCATTTCGCTTTCAATCTCAATAAAAATCCCATCTGTTCTGTGTGAATGACTGGAGAGGAAGTCTGTGACTTCTATGGCCTGTTAGACTAACCCGCATAAAACATGTTTAAAGGTTTTAGAGTTGCCATGGCGCCTCGTGGCAGCCTAGGCAAAGAGCTCATGTCACTTCTGTACATATTTATTCAAATGATGTCAATATTTGTACAATAACTAAATGAGTGCAGAGCAAGTCTTGACATCATGAATTAGACTCCTGCTCATAAATGGATGAACATCAAGCTAACTAATGCTAGCTAGCCTCTGTGTGTTTTCATTTGAATTACACCTACTGACTTTGGGGTGGTTTCCACTGACGGTGATCCAAGAGGCTATGCATGCAGAGTTGGTACTCAGGAGGAAACCTCTGAAGTAAGGAGTGGGCTGTACTCTGTGGGGAGCTTAAACTTCATCACAGTCCAAATACAGAGAATCTGCAGATGGCGGAGATGTCTTGATGACATCGAGCTGCCTGCCTACCTGGTTGCCCTTGGACATGCTGACCTGACCATGACCATCCCCTCCGCTGACCATCTAGCTTCCAGATCCTCTCATGACTGCGTCTGCCCATCTGGAGGCTTCAAGAAACACTCAAACAGACTTGATCTAGCTGATCTAGCTACTGCTGTAGCCTATATGAACAAGCACTTTGAGATTCTGTCTGTAATGAAAAGCGCTATGAAAGTTTAATTATTATTATTAAAGCAACCCACTTAAACCCACACATCAGGGGGGTTGACACAAACTAGCCCAATAATAACCAAATCACAAATACACCAGCTAAACCACTTCTGAAAGGGGAAGGATTTATTCATGTGAAATGTAATTCTGTGCCTTCTATTTCATCTGAAAGTAGTCAATGTACGCAGTGTCCCTGGAGCAGGAGAGCACTTGTCAACAAGCGGAGATGGACAGATCGATGGCAGAGTAGAGGATTTAAATATAAATCCCAGACAATACACAACGTTAATGATTATGATTAGGGCTCGCTCTGTCTCGCAGCTCTAACTGTGATGGTGATGGCTTCTTTTGTTCCCCCACTGTGGTTTCTGTTCTCCTCGTCACCACTTACTCATCATCTGTATACAAATATTAAACACCTACACACACACCATGCACACAGCACAAATAAACTCACATGGATGTATACAAACTCACACTTACGCATACAACATGGGCAACGCCATTAAGAGCTCCATTTGTCAATTTCTTGTCCTATGAGTGTATTGGCAGATCATAAATAAACTGAAAAGACGCATACCACCACCTACTGCGCTGGAGTGTGTATAGTCTGAACAAGTATAAAACCAAGGTTGATGATTTACTGCCTCCTGTGGTTATGTAATGATCGCCCTGCTGACATGGATGGAATTCTATGATCCTTTCTTAACCCATAACATGTCCCACCTAGTTGACTACTTCAATGGTGATGCCCATGCTAAAAACATCTTTGGGCCAAGTGCGCCCTTAATCCAACTCCACGGTTTAGACTGATGGACTACTGATGCAAGGCATACATCACCTCATAGTTGAATTAACTTCAATCCTTTCCCCAAACCAAAACTCTTGAAAAAAAAAGCCAACGCCGACCAGAGTGTCCATGATGCAGAAGTTCGAAGATCTGGATGAGCTGACTGGCTCTCAGTACAACAGACACGCACCATGGCATATTTCACCGCCAAATTGACAGACACACTGTCTGTGTGTTGCATACGCAGTCAGTTTAGCCTACAGTATGTTTATCCCACTGATATCATTGATACCATAGATAAAAATGTCTCATACACTAATCATTTTGTAAATGGAGGACCTTACCCATTCGTTGTGTCGTTGGTAACACAGTGATGATTGAACGTTCCGAACATCTGAACTCCCAGAATTCCATACAGAAGGAGGAAGAAGAGCAAGAATATGGACACACTCCAGATCTGTTCCCCTGATCGCCTAAACAGAGAGGATATTTGACATTAACCATAAACCTACACAGGTAACGTCACGTCCTAATAGAACCCTACGTACTTGAGGATGTTGGTGATGCGTGAGCGTGGCAGCTCGAAGCGGAAGTAGATCCTGAAGGCTCGGATCATGATGAGGGCTCTGGGGATTCTCAACATGCCCCAGGGAGACATCTGGTCAACAACATCCGCTATCTCAAACACCTGGGTGAGAGAGGGAAAGCTGTGAACTGAGACAGGTGCTGTACCTGGAAGACCACTGTTGTAAAGTGTATGCAAATGCACACACACATGCACACACCAGACCTATGTTAAACAAATACGGATTGTGTTTTCTTTGAAATACGTTACGTGCACTTAATTTAAATTGATTGGAATTATGGAACCAAAGCAATAGTCCCAAAAGTGAAAACTCCACCCACACAGGGTACAAACTACTTTAAAGAAAACAAAGACGTATTACACCAAGGTCTTGGACACACACAGCGTGAGGCGCAACATTTGTACCTGAAGCACCAGAGACACCCAGAGGAAGAAGACCATGAAGCCGTCAAACATACACCAGCGATCCTTGACGTACGAGTTATCACCCTGGATGGAGGGGGGAGAGACAGGCAGAGGGAAACCGAGAGAGAGAGTGAGATCAATGCCATTTAAATGTTTCGGTCACACTTTAAATTACATTCAGCTTCAGAATGCCTTCACAGGGTGCAACCCTAAATCCTTAATAACGGGCACCCTCATAGATATCATCCTGACCAACCTGCTCTCTAAATCCACCTCTGCTGTCTTCAACCAGGATCTCAGTGATCACTGCCTCATTGCCTGTGTCCGTAATGGGTCCGCGGTCAAACGACCACCCCTCATCACTGTCAAATGCTCCCTAAAACACTTCAGTGAGCAGGCCTTTCTAATCGACCTGGCCCGGGTCACGTCAGTAGAGGATGCCTGGCTGTTCTTTAAAAGTGCTTTCCTCAACATCTTAAATAAGCATGCCCCATTCAAAAAATGTAGAACTGAGAACAGATATAGCCCTTGGTCCACTCCAGACCTGACTGCCCTTTACCAGCACAAAAACATCCTGTGGCGTACTGCATTAGCACCGAATTGCCCCAGCGATATGCAACTTTTCAGGGAAGTTAGGAACCAATACACAGGCAGTTAGGAAAGCAAAGGCTAGCTTTTTCAAACAGAAATTTGCAACCCGTAGCACAAATTCCAAAACGTTTTGGGACACTAAAGTCCATGGAGAAAAAGAGCACCTCCTCCCAGCTGCCCACTGCACTGAGGCTAGAAAACACTGTCGCCACTGATAAATCTACTATAATAGATCATTTCAATAAGCATTCTCCTACGGCTGGCCATGCTTTCCACCTGGCTACCCCGGCCAACAGCTCTGCACCCCCCCACAGAAGTTTTCCAGCTGGAAACCCCTATCACTAGCCTGTTCAACCTCTCGTATCGCCTGAGATCCCTAAAGATTGGAAAGCTGCTGCAATCATCCCTCTCTTCAAAGGGGGAGACACTATAGACCTATATCCATCCTGCCCTGCCTTTCGAAAGTCAAGTTAACAAACAGATCACACGACCACTTCGAATCCCACCGTAGTTTCTCCACTATGCAATCTGGTTTCCGAGCTGGTCATGGGTGCACCTCAGCCACGCTCAAGGTCCTAAACGGTATCATAACCCCCATTGATAAAAGACTGTACTGTGCAGGCGTATTCATCGACCTGGCCAAGGCTTTCGACTGTGTCAACAGCCTTGGTTTCTAAAAATGACTGCTTCGCCTGGTTCACCAACTACTTCTCAGATAGAGTTCAGTGTGTCAAATCGGAGAGCCTGTTGTCCAAACCTCTGGCAGTCCAGAGGTTCAATTCTCGGGCCGACTCTTTTCTCTGTATACATCAATGATCGCTCTTGCTGCTGGTGATTCTCTGATCCACCTCTATGCAGATGACACCATTCTGTATACTTCTGGCCCTTCTTTGGACACTGTGTTAACTAACCTCCGGACGAGCTTCAATGCCATACAACACTCCTTCCGTGGCCTCCAACTGCTCTTAAATGCTAGTAAAACTAAATGCATGCTCTTCAACCGATCGCTGCCCGCACCCGCCAGCCCGTATAGTAGCACTACTCTGGAAGGTTCTGACTTAGAATATGTGGACAATTACAAATACCTGGGTGTCTGGTTAGACTATAAACTCTCCTTCCAGACACATTAAGCATCTCCAATCCAAAATTACATCTAGAATCGGCTTCCTATTTGACAACAAAGCATCCTTCACTCATGCTGCCAAACATACCCTCGTAAAACTGACTATACGACCGATCCTCAACTTCGGTGATGTCATTTACAAAATAGCCTCCAACACTCTACTCAGCAAATTGGATGCAGTCTATCACAGTTTTGTCACCAAAGCCCCATATACTATCAAATCAAATCAGATTGTATTTGTCACATACACATGGTTAGCAGATGTTAATGCGAGTGTAGCAAAATGCTTGTGCTTCTAGTTCCGACAATGCAGTAATAAGCAACGAGTAATCTAACCTAACAATTCCACAACTATTACCTTATACACACACAAGTGTAAAGTGATAAAGGATATGTACATAAAGATATGAACAGCATAGGCAAGATGCAGTAGATGGTATCGAGTACAGTATATACATATGAGATGGGTAATGTAGGGTATGTAAACAAAGTGGCATAGTTTAAAGTGGCTAGTGATACATGTATTACATAAAGATGCAGTAGATGATATAGAGTACAGTATACATATGAGATGAGTAATGTAGGATGTTATATTAAGTGGCATTGTTTAAAGTGGCTAGTGATACATTTTTTACATCAATTTCCATCAATTCCCATTATTAAAGTTGCTGGAGTTGAGTCCGTATGTTGGCAGCAGCCACTCAATGTTAGTGGTGGCTGTTTAACAGTCTGATGGCCTTGAGATAGCTGTTTTTCAGTCTCTCGGTCTCTGCTTTGATGCACCTGTACTGGCCTCGCCTTCTGGATGATAGCGGGGTGAACAAGCAGTGGCTCGGGTGGTTGTTCTTTTTATTTATTTTTATTTTACAACACCGGCATTCAACTCCCTCCAAAGATGTTCTATGGGTTGAGATCTGGAGACTGGCTAGGCCACTCCAGGACCTTGAAATGCTGCTTAAGAAGCCACTCCTTCGTTGCCCGGGCGGTGTGTTTGGGATCATTGTCATGCTGAAAGACCCAGCCACATTTCATCTTCAATGCCCTTACTGATGGAAGGAGGTTTTCACTCAAAATCTCACGATACATGGCCCCATTCATTCTTTCCTTTACATGGATCAGTCGTCCTGGTCCCTTTGCAGAAAAACAGCCCCAAAGCATGATGTTTCCACCCCCATGCTTCACAGTAGGTATGGTGTTCTTTGGATGCAACTCAGCATTCTTTGTCCTCCAAACACGACGAGTTGAGTTTTTACCAAAAAGTTATATTTTGGTTTCATCTGACCATATGACATTCTCCCAATCTTCTTCTGGATCATCCAAATGCTCTCTAGCAAACTTCAGACTGGCCTGGACATGTACTGGCTTAAGCAGGGGGACACGTCTGGCACTGCAGGATTTGAGTCCCTGGCGGCACAGTGTGTTACTGATGGTAGGCTTTGTTACTTTGGTCCCAGCTCTCTGCAGGTCATTCACTAGGTCCCCCTGTGTGGTTCTGGGATTCTTACTCACCGTTCTTGTGATCATTTTGACCCCACGGGGAGAGATTTTGCGTGGAGCCCCAGATCGAGGGAGATTATCAGTGGTCTTGTATGTCTTCCATTTCCTAATAATTGCTCCCACAGTTGATTTCTTCAAACCAAGCTGCATACCTTTGACAGCTCTTTGGTCTTGGCCATAGTGGAGTTTGGAGTGTGACTGTTTGAGGTTGTGGACAGGTGTCTTTTATACTGATAACAAGTTCAAACATGCCATTAATACCGGTAACGAGTGGAGGACAGAGGAGCCACTTAAAGAAGAAGTTACAGGTCTGTGAGAGCCAGAAATCTTGCTTGTTTGTAGGTGACCAAATACTTATTTTCCACCATAATTTGCAAATAAATTCATTAAAAATCCTACAATGTGATTTTCTGGATTTTTTTCCCTCATTTTGTCTGTCATAGTTGAAGTGTACCTATGATGAAAATTACAGGCCTCTCTCATGTTTTTAAGTGGGAGAACTTGCACAATTGGTGGCTGACTAAATACTTTTTTGCCCCCCTGTATGGACATTATGGCCAAACAGTTCTATTTTTGTTTCATCAGACTGGATGACATTTCTCCAAAAAGTACGATCTTCGTACCCATTTGCAGTTGCAAACCATAGTCTAGCTTTTTCATGGCGGTTTTGGAGCAGTGGCTTCTTCCCTGCTGAGCGGCCTATCAGGTTGTCGATATAGGACTCATTTTACTGTGGATATATATATACTTTTGTACCTGTTTCCTCCAGCATCTTCACAAGGTCCATTGCTGTTGTTCTGGGATTGATTTACACTTTTCGCACCAAAGTATGTTCCTCTCTAGGAGACAGAACACGTCTCCTTCCTGAACAGGTATGACGGCTGTGTGGGTCCCATAGTGTTTATACAGATGAACGTGGTACCTTCAGGAGTTTGGAAATTACTCCCAAGGATGAACCAGACCTGTGGAGGTATACCATTTTTTTTTTTTTAGGTCTTGGCTGACTTTTGATTTTCCCATGATGTTAAGCAAAGGAGCACTGAGTTTGAAGGTAGGCCTTGAAATACATCCACAGGTACACCTCCAATTGACACAAATTATGTCAACTAGAAGCTTATAAACCATGACATCATTTTCTGGAATTTTCCAAGCTGTTTAAAGGCACAGTCAACTTAGTGTATGTAAACTTCTGACCCACTGGAATTGTGATACAGTGAATTATAAGTGAAATAATTTGTCTGTAATCAATTGTTGGAAAAATTACTTGTATCATGCACAAAGTAGATGTCCTAACCGACTTGCCAAAACTATAATTTGTTAACAAGACATTTGTGGAGTGGTTGAAAAACGAGTTTTAATGACTCCAACCTAAGTGTATGCAAACTTCCGACTTCAACTGTATATCCGGAGAGAGGCATGATTTCGTGAAACAAAGTATGTTACAGTCCACGGTGTCTCTCTGGAAGTAGATCCTCGCTCTTAGCTCGTCTACTTTATTGTCCAGAGTAGGGATGCAAAGGGTTGTAAACTTTCCGGTAAATTTACGGAATTTTCCCAGAAAATTCCATGGGAAGGCCCGGGCATTTTGCTTAAATTCATCAAAAAAGTTAGCTTGTTACAGTGAACCTTTTTTGTGGGATAGGTATAAGGCAATTCTAGGTCTTGTGGCATATTTTGGTTAAACTATCCCCAAAACTGTCTGCAAACAATTGTTGGAAAAATTACTTGTGTCATGCACAAAGTCGATGTCCTAACCGACTTGCCAAAACTATAGTTTTTTAACAAGACATTTGTGGAGAGGTTGAAAAACAAGTTAATGACTCCAACCTAAGTGTATGTAAACTTCCGACTTCAACTGTATTACAAAAAATACCAAAAAAGACAGTCGAAGCTCTAGTATGCTCAACTGAAACGATACCGTTTACAGTATACTAAAATTAACTAATAGTATATAGTATGTAGTATACAGTATGTTAGTCTGGGTATTCAAACACAGCCTATGAGATTCGTTGTGATGTGGGGAGCAGGAAAATACCATGTGATGTCAATAACAATATTTCCACCAACCATTTCATTCGGATGAATTACCTGATGCATGAAAAAAGTCACGACCGGGCTAATGGAAACATGAAATGCCGGGACAATTTTATAAATGATGACAGACAATTTGTTTGTTCGACATGGTGGGATCTTTTCATGTCGATAAAGTTAATTGTGCGAGAAATGGCAGTGGAAACAGATTTATGAGCAAATATTGATATAATAACCATCATATTGAAGTAAACGTGTGTGGTCCTCCCACTAAGACTCAGCAAAGCATGCATTTTATTAGGCTACAGATGAGATAAATAGTGAATTTCACAGGATGAAGAATGTGCAAGGTGATGTTCCAATAAATATCGAGGTTCTTATTCTGGTGACATGATGATCGATGCTTGGCTGCCATTTGACAAAAACTATCATTCTTATCCATAATAATGTCATAATGTAGGTAGCCTACTGTCACTGTATCTGCGGGCTGTTGCCTAGCACACATGTGCTGAGATCAGAGTGGGCACATTTGCTATATAATGCAGCAGTTTTAGTGACACAACCATCAGTGGAGTTGAAAATGCAATGGAAATTAATTTAGCACATGGGAATTTTATTTACAAAAAAATATTTTTATGTGCATTTATGCACATCCTTTTATCTTTTTTTCCAGATTTTTAATATTCACATGAAAATCTGTCGCAAATTGGATCGAAACCTAGCTACAGACAAACATTTATGACCTTATTATTTTTTTAACCACAGATCATTGAAACGCAGTTTTCACATATGTAGATACTGGTTTGGTGCTGGAAATAATGAATATGAGTTTGAAAAGTGACTCACTCATAGGCAGAGAGACACTGCATTCGTCAGTGCTCTAGTGAGGGCTGTGTCAGTAAAGTTGCATGAATAAGTGTAGAGGTGGAGTCATATAGACTGAGTGTACAAAACATTAAGAACAATATTGGATTCGATCTTCAAATAAACATATGTGTTAAAATACTATAACTTATTGATTACGTTATATGTATAAGGAATGTATATGTTGGGGTCAATGAGGGGAGGATAGGAACTGGGTGTATGGAAAGCACCTGAGTGAGATGTGCAGAAAGTTAATATTCTAATATTGTTGAATATCAAGGTTCCTAAGATGGGCAAAGGACAACAGTCTAGTTTCAGTTCCTGATAAGGCAGGGAGAGCTGCGGAACTAGGGAGGAGCGAGGAATTTGTCTCGAGGTTAACTCAACAAATAAAGTTAAAAGAAACCTCTGGGAGGGAGGCCAGAGGGGACCACTCAAACGACCCTCCTACTACAGTCCTCTCACACACCCATACACCTCCATGCCCAAAAAGGACCTAGCATCAGGCAGGACCATGACTACAGCAGTGAGAGGAACTAATTAAGTTCCTGAATAGCAACAGAGATGTATTGGCTGTCTAGTATAAGGAGCTGACCCCGCCTAGTAGGAGGTTATAATTATAAAGTACCAGTTAAAAGTTTGGACACACCAACTCATTTATGGGTTATTTTTACTATTTTCTACATGTAGAATAATAGTGAAGACATCAAAACTATGAAATAACACAGAGAATCATGTAGTAACCAAAACAAAGAGTTAAACAAGATTCTTCTTCAAAGTAGCCACCCTTTGCCATGATGACAGCTTTGCACACTCTTGGCATTCTTTCAACCAGCTTCACCTGGAATGCTTTTACAACAGTCTTGGAGTTGGCTGCTTTTCCTTCACTCTGCGGTCCAACTCATCTCAAACCATCTCAATTGGGTTGAGGTCGGGTGATTGTGGAGGTCAGGACATCTGATGCAGCACTCCATCACGCTCCTTCTTGGTCAAACAGCCCCTACACAACCTGGAGGTGTGAAAGTACCTGTCCTGTTGAAAAACAAATGACAGGCCCACTACGCCCAAACCAGATGGTATGGCGTATCGCTGCAGAATGATGTGGTAGCCATGCTGGTTAAGTGTGCCTTGAAATCTAAATAAATCAGACAGTCACCAGCAAAGCACCATCACACCATCACACCTCCTCCTCCATGCTTCACGATGGGAAATACACATGCAGAGATCATCCGTTCACCTACTCTGCGTCTCACAAAGACAAGGCGGTTGGAACCAAAAATCTCAAATTTGGACTCATCAGTCCAAAGGACACATTTCCATCGGCCTAATGTCCATTGCTCGTGTTTCTTGGTCCAAGTAAGTCTCTTCATCTAATTGGTGTCGTTTAGTAGTGGTTTCCTTGCAGCAATTCGACCATGAAGGCCTGATTCAAGCAGTCTCCTCTGAACAGTTGATGTTGAGATGTTACTTGAACCTACTCTTACGATAAGTGCCATGGGATCTTTAGTGACCACAGAGAATCAGGACACCTGTTTATCGTCCGATTCAAAAGACAGCACCCTACACAGGGCAATGTCCCCAATCACTGCCCAGGGGAATTGGGATATTATTTTTTAGACCAGAGGAAAGGGTGCCTCATACTAGCCCTCCAACACCACTTCCAGCAGCATCTGGTCTCCCATCCAGGAACCGAACAGGACCAACCCTGCTTAGCTTCAAAAGCAAGTCAGCAGTGGGATGCAGGGTGGTATGCTGCTGGCATATCTTCACTCTGGGGTCCAACTCATCCCAAACCATCTCATTTGGGTTGAGGTTGGGTGATTGTGGAGGCCAGGTCATCTGAAGCAGCACTCCACCACCCTCCTTCTTGGTCAAATAGTCCTTCAACAGCCTGGAGGTGTTCGACCATGAAGGCCTGATTCACACAGTCTCCTCTGAACAGTAGACGTTGAGATTTGTCTGTTACTTGAACTCTGAGGAGCCTTTATTTGGGCTGCAATCTGAGGTGCAGTTAACTCTAATGAACTTATCCTTCGGCAACATAGGTATCTCTGAGTCTTCCTTTCCTGTGGCGGTCCTCATGAGAGCCAGTTTGATCATAGATCTTGATGTTTTTGCGCCTGCACTTTAAGAAATGTGTCTTAAAGTAATGACGGACTGTCGTTTCTCTTTGCTTATTTGAGCTGTTCTTGCCATAATATGGACTTGGTCATTTAACAAATAGGGCTATCTTCTGTATACCACCCATACCTTGTTACAACACAACTGATTGACTCAAACGCATTAAATAAACTTTTAACAAGGCACACTTGTAAAATTAAATGCATTCCAGGTGACAACCTCATGAAGCTGGTTGAGAGAAAGCCAAGAGTGTGCAAAGCTGTCACCAAAGCAAATATATTTTCATTTGTTTAACACTTTTACTACATGATTCCATATCTGTTATTTCATACTACTGACGTCTTCACTATTATTCTACATTATAGAAAATATTAAAAATACAGAAAAACCCTTGAACGAGTAGGTGTCCAAACTTTTGACTGGTACTGTATATTTTAGATTCTTCAAAGTAGCCACCATTTGCCTTGATGACACCTTTGCACACTCTTGGCATTCTCTCAACCAGCTTCACCTGGAATGCTTTTCCAACAGTCTAAAATAATTCATTTCAAAGTTTGTATAATGTTCATCAGTATGGGAGTTACTATTCAAAAAGGAGGGACTGTTGGATTCTAGCTTGAAATATACTTATTCGTGTTACCATGCTAAAACTTATTGATTACTTTACATGTATAAGGATATGTTGGGGTCAATGAATGGTGGAAAGGAACTGTGTGTATGGAAAGTTACTGAGTGAGACAAGGGGAAGTGCAGAAAGTTAATTTTCTGTTCAAACATGTTATTGTTGGTGTAACAATGTACGCTGAGAGTCGGGAAGCAAGTTCAGGAAGTGAATACATTTAATTAATAAATGAACAAAACAAGAAACACAAACAGCGCACAGACATGAAACAGCAACAATAACGACTGGGGAAGAAACCAAAGGGAGTGACATATAAAGGGCAGGTAATCAAGGAGGTGATGGAGTCCAGGTGAGTGTCATTATGCGCGTAACACTGTGG
The DNA here is from genome assembly GCF_002021735.2 of Oncorhynchus kisutch. Lineage (NCBI taxonomy): Eukaryota > Metazoa > Chordata > Actinopteri > Salmoniformes > Salmonidae > Oncorhynchus > Oncorhynchus kisutch. The sequence continues at coordinate 3,072,330 of NC_034199.2, forward strand.
TGACAGGTGTGCGCCATAATGAGCAGCCTGGTGACTTAAAGGCCGGAGAGGGAGCACACGTGACAGTTGAATGTCAAGGTTCCTAAGGAGAGGGGAAAATGACAACAGTCTAGTTTCAGTTCCTGATAAGGCAGGCCAGAGGGGCTCACCCCAACGACTCTCCGACTACAGTTCTATCTCACATGCATACAGCTCCACGCCCACGATCGTTATTAGCATCAGGCAAGTTCCAGACTAGAAATATATGTGCTTGTGTAATCAAACTTCGTCTTTGCAGCTGTATGACCTAGTGGGTGAATAAACCTGGTTTGTTCAGAACCTAACAACACCTTCCTGATATTGAGTTACGCACCCCCCCCCCTCCCCTCAGAACAGCCTCAATTCATCATCAGGGCATGGACTCCACAAGATGCCGAAAATGTTCCACAGAAACGCTGGTCTATGTTGACTGCAATGCTTCCCACAGTTCCAACTGGTGTAGAGTCTAATTGGCATACATAGGCGGTGCGTGAGTTTCAAGTTTAGGGAAGATCATTTTCACCATAAAAATGCACTTTTGTAATAAAGCATTACATGCATAATCGCATTCCCGGTCACTATTGAGAAGTGTGTTCCCACTAATTGTTTACATTTTGGAACATTCGCGCGTATAGCCTACTGCCGTGTGCACATTGCTGCGCTTATAAGGTGAAGAAATAGCCTAATAGTTTATCAACATTTTAAAATGCTTCGGAACAGGCAGCCGGAGGAGGAGAATTATAATTATTATAAACAGCCCAAGGGAAAAAGGGACACAAAAGGCTTTTTTTTAGGGGGCATTACGGCCATACAAAGGGGATGCCACAGGGAAATATGAAGCATTATCAAGTGCTTTGTCAACTTGTGAATGAGAAACTGATGAAGTTTGTACAGCTTGCACAAATATCAAAGCAGAGCTCATGCCTTTCATGCAACTTTTTTCAAATCAAAGCATCACAACTAAAGTTACATAAATAACTCTAAATTAATCATATAGGAGTACCTGTTACATCTTTTCATCATTTCTAATCCCCCGTATATTTTGGGGGGAAATAATATCCACACACACACACAAAAGTTTGGTGTCACTTAGAAATGTCCTTGTTTTTGAAAGAAAAGCATATTGTTTGTCCCTTAAAATGACATCAAATTGATTAACAATGTCTACACTGTAATTCTGATCAGTTTGCTGTTTATTTTGATGGAAAAATTTGTTTTGCTTTTCTTCCAAAATCAAGGACATTTCTAAGTGAAACCCAACTTTTGAACGGTAGTGTATATATACACATATCTTTTTAAATGATATTTTTCTTTATTATTCCCAGCAAACCCTAACACTCCTCCCCTAATTGGAAAAGTAAATAAACAATAACACTTAGGCACTACTCTACACTATACACTATACTATTTTACGGACTATTTTACAATCGTTATATTCTGTTTGTTTTTAGCCCTGGCCTTCCTCTATTTGTCCATCCAGTTTGATTTCTATTTGCCATATATTTGTATCTGTCAAGTCAGTTAAGAACAAATTCTTATTTTCAATGACGGCCTAGGAACCGTGGGTTAACTGCCTGTTCAGGGGCAGAACGACAGATTTGTACCTTGTCAGCTCGGGGGTTTGAACTTGCAACATTCCGGTTACTAGTCCAACGCTCTTAACCACTAGGCTACTAGGCTTCTATTTGCCGTATATTTTTCAGCTGTGCTGTGATGATTCACAAAAGTTAGGAACCTTTCTATTCTCATAGTTTCTGCAGATTGTAAATTAAAGAAAAAAAAATTCTAAAATAATTATTACATTATTGATCGATTGACTATGACTTTTCAGATCACCCAGTATTGCCTTCTGCAGTGTTAGCTGCAGGTAAATGTTACAATTGTGGTAGCCTAGTGGTTAGAGCGTTGGGCCAGTAACCGAAAGGTTGCAAGAACGAATCCCCGAGCTGACAAGGTAAACATCTCTCGTTCTGCCCCTGAACAAGGCAGTTAACCCACTGTTCCTAGGCCGTCATTGAAAATAAGAATTTGTTCTTAACTGACTTGCCTAGTTAAATAAAAGGTTAAAAAAAAATGATTCAGCCAATCCTGGACCTGTGACCAAAAACTAGCTACATATGGACATATACAGTGGGGCAAAAAAGTATTTAGTCAGCCACCAATTGTGCAAGTTCTCCCACTTATAAAGATGAGAGAGGCCTGTAATTTCCATCATAGGTACACTTCCACTATGACAGACAAAATGAGAAAAAAAAATACAGAAAATCACATTGTAGGATTTTTAATGAATTTATTTGCAAATTATGGTGGAAAATATTATTATTAACGATCATGTTCAAAACGGTGCACTCTCCTCAAACAATAGCATGGTATTATTTCACTGTAATAGCTCATGTAACTTGGGTAGTGCAGTTAGATTAACAAGAATTTAAGCTTTCTGCCCATGTCAGATATGTCTATGTCCTGGAAAATGTCCTTGCTACTTACACCCTCATGCTAATCGCATTAGCCTAAATTAGCTCAACCGTCCCACAGGGGAACCACCAATCCTGAATAAGTTTTAATTGTTTAGCTAGCTAGCTATATGTCTTAAGATTAGCTGGAGCTAACATTAGCTGGCTGGCTCCCTAGCAGAGGTTATTATTAGTTTCCCAGAGAAATTGTAAAAAACACAATTTCACATTTTGCTACCGAATCCAGAAGGTAAGTCACATATACAGCGTCAGTGCCAATACCATATTTACAATGTGCAGGGATACTGAAGTCAAATCAAATCAAATATATTGGTCACATACACATGGTTAGCAGATGTTAATGCGAGCGTAGCGAAATGCTTGTGCTTCTAGTTCCGACAATGCAGTAATAACCAACGAGTAATCTAACCTAACAATTCCAAAACTACTACCTTATACACACACAAGTGTAAAGGGATAAAGAATATGTACATAAAGATATATGAATGAGTGATGGTACAGAACGGCATAGGCAAGATGCAGTAGATGGTATCGAGTACAGTATATACATATGAGATGAGTAATGTAGGGTATGTAAACAAAGTGGCATAGTTTAAAGTGGCTAGTGATACATGTATTACATAAAGATGCAGTAGATGATTATAGAGTACAGTATATACATATACATATGAGATGAGTAATGTAGGGTATGTAAACATTATATTCAGTAGCATTGTTTAAAGTGGCTAGTGATATATTTTACATCAATTTCCATCAATTCATCATCAATTCATCATCAATTCCCATTATTAAAGTGGCTGGACTTGAGTCAGTGTGTTGGCAGCAGCCACTCAAGTGGTAGGGTTAGATATAATAAACAGAGTAGCAGCAATAATAATAGTATGTGATTGTTATGCGTGTGTGAGCAAATTAAGTGTGTGTGTGTGTTTGTGTGCGTGCGTAGAATGTGCATAGAGAGAGTGTGTGAGTGTGCATAGAGAGAGTGTGTGAGTGTGCATAGAGAGAGTGTGTGAGTGTGCATAGAGAGAGTGTGTGAGTGTGCATAGAGAGAGTGTGTGAGTGTGCATAGAGAGAGTGTGTGAGTGTGCATAGAGAGAGTGTGTGAGTGTGCATAGAGAGAGTGTGTGAGTGTGCATAGAGAGAGTGTGTGAGTGTGCATAGACAGTGCCTAAATATAAATAAAACAGAAGGGTCAATGCAGATTTTGTTAGCTATTTAGCACTCTTATGGCTTAGGGATAGAAGCTGTTCAGGATCCAGTTGGTGTCGGACTTGATTCTCTGATACCGCTTTCCGGACCTTCCTTTCACACCGCCTGATATCGAGGTCCTGGATGGCAAGAAGCTCAGCCCAAGTGATACTCTGGGCTGTCCGCGCCACCCTCTGCAGCGCCATGCAATCGAGGGCAGTGTAGTTGCCATACCAAGCAGTGACGTAGCCAGTCAAGATGCTCTCAATGGTGCAGCTGGAGAACCTTTCGAGAATTTGAGGGCCCATAACAAATATTTTCAACCTCCTGAGGGGGAAGAGCCGCTGTCACGCTCTCTTCCCGACTGCTTGCGTGTGTGTGGACAATTTTAAGTCCTTAGTGATTTGGACACAGAGGAACTTGAAGCCATTGACCTGCTCGATCAGCTCCTTGGTCTTACTGACGTTGAGGGTTGTTGTCCTGCTAGATCACTGTAGGTTGTCTCATTGTCGCCGGTGATCAGGCCTACTACCGTCGTGTAATCAGAAAACTTGATGGTGTTGGAAACCATCACAGTAAGGTACTTAATTGTAACCTGGAAATAATTTGATATTGAAAGAAAAACAGCTGCATTGGACTTTTAATATCCAACTATGTGAGACATCAAAACCACACTAACAGGTTGAATAATACTATGTGGATTCTTATTTTTGGGAAGGGGGGAAAGGGACAATGAGCAATAACTCATAGAATCTGTGACAGAATAATAAATAGACCGTCTAAATGAGTAAAACTGTGTGAAACATCATACCATATTTTGGAAAAGAATAAAGGGACTTTATAATGGAAACATTGGGCTTTCACTCGCTTGGTATTGATTCACACAATCATCAATATCATTCATCATCTTGATGGTCAACTTGACATGTTGATATTGATACGGACAACAATCAATTTTTACTTTGATGAGGACTCCGTGATGACAGACAGACACGCTCACACACAATACAAAATAATTATCCCTCATCCCTTTTAACACCGGATGGCAAATGTTAAGAGGCGGTATTGACCTGTCCACACTGACAGAAGCATTACCCAAATGACTCGGCTGTATACCGCTTTGGCGTAAACAGTGTTTCGGTGTCCGTCTGATGACTTCCTGTCAGTGTGCTTGTTATCCTTGATTTGCCAATTAAGCTGTCTACACTTCCCACCGCAGTAATTTAGGCCTTTCATCTGCCAGATGTATTGTATCCCGGTGCTTCTGTAGCACACCATCTATTTCCCTGGATCTGTCTGACCCTATCAGACCTGGGTTCAAATAGCATTTTGATTTCTTTCAAATATTATGAACATTTGATTGATCCTGCATGGAGTGCTAGGTCGGTGGGCAGGGTTTGCACTATTGGGGCTACCCATTGGTTCCATTGAACCAGGCAAACTCAACCACAGCCATAGTATCAGAAAGAATGTGAATACTAATACAGATCCATATTAATGGGGTATTGTTGGACACAAACATTTGAGTAATGTCAAAGGGTCATAATTTAAAGGACCGCAAACTGGCACTTATTTCTTAGCACAAGATTCATTCAGATTGATGGTTGTCGAACACATCCATATAATCAGCAGATCAAATACTTAGTGGTTAAGCAGAAGCCATCACTCAAAAGTTAGAGAACACCCAAGGACACTATTATCTAAATAGAGGGCATATGATGGGAAAGTGATGCTTCACACCCCTCTACCACAACGGATTTCGGATCCACTCTTCCCCCAATTTCAATGGAGTTCTGTAAACTGTGCAGCATCTACGCTGCAATCGACTATCAGAGTGGATCCGAAATGGCCTTTGTTTACAGCAGTGCTAGGGCACCTTCCCACGGTATTAAATCACACGACAGATCATTTGACTCTGGTGGTGCTCTTGAGCTAAAAAAGGTACTATTAGGTACTTGTTGGAGCTCTCCTGGCTGTGGCTTTGGAGGAACTGAAGCAAGCACACATGTAGTTTTTAGTTTGGAACGCTGCCCTGCATCCCCACCATTACACGATTCAAAAATGTTTCATTACAAATCGCAATGTGGGTCAGATGGTCATCATTTAAAAGCTTATTATATTGCCAACAACACTAGCTAATTTATAAAATATCATCTTCCAGTGTTAGGCTTTCATAGAGCACTTTAGAGAAACAGTTATTCGTTCTGGTGCACAAGGAATAGAGTAATGAGTGCATAAAGGTGACTCGTGGGGGATTTTCTTCACAATACGGTTCACAATAATGAGCTCTGACATAATGTATAGCATGTTACTGTACAGCCAGTGAGTTACAATTTATGCGCTTCTCAGTGATCAAATCTGCCATTTTCATACAGTATACGGGATGTGAGTATAAAGAGCTATGTAAAGTTAGATTTGTAAGCTTGGGCATAAAATGTACATCGTTATTTTTGTTTTATTTTCTGTGCAGAAAATGGATTGTTTGTATTATTACCTTGATGATTCCTCTGATGTGCATCTTGGCGATCATCTCAGCGGTGTAGAGGAACATGAGCAGCGTGTCCAGGGTAAAGGTCACGTACTGCAGCGGGGGGTAGTGCTCGAACGTCTTGGGTGTGTTCATACACACGCTGATGACGCTGATGATGGCGCAGGCTCGCAGCAGAGAGTGCACCCACTGGGGAGGAGGAGGAAGGGGACAGACAAGGAAAGGTGAGAATCCCATCATACTTGGGTCAAATACATGTTGTACGTCAGTTACTATTTGAGTTGCGCTTGATTTAACTTGGGAGTTTGCAGTTTTGGGACTAGTCCATTGGTAAAAAACAAACTTGAACGTAGTTTACATTTTAATTGGATATTGAAACAAACCAAACAGATGTAAAATACAGCCTAAATTGTCTCAGTGAACCCATAGTGTACCTTCACTTTATTTGTAATGAATTGGATTGGCGTCTAAATGTGCCAATTTTCCATTTCAAATATGGCCCAGTCCCATGTGACTGAAATAGTCACCCACTCACTGGTTTGTTGATCCAGAAGATGTCGGCGCTGTCGGCGAGGGTTTCGTCGGGCCCAAAGTCAGTCATGGGCTGGGCCTCAACCCTCGAGCTCTGCTTCCTCTTCAGCATGCTGGGGCTGGCTGTACTATACAGAGAGTGGATCTGATACACACACACAGGAAGTAAGTGACCAGAGCAAAGTCTCAGAGTGGCAGAGTTATCTGGCTGCATCCAAGTCTGAACATCCTGAGAATTGTTTCAATTGTATCATAAATATTGAAGAGTTCAATCCATAGAATTCTACTCAGTCAAGTTCTAGTATTTAAAACTCTATGTGGATTTTATCCTCTTTGTTGACATGGAATGTTCATAGAGTGGAACGGTCTTGAAAATGTGGTGCCAACTCGGCAGTCTTTCCGATATCAAAACACAAAAAAAGTCTGCCCAGATTTGGAGTTCCCGCCCAGATTCTATTCATAACATAATAGGCAACAGGTGTATGCTTTCATTTCACACAACAATGTTGTGTTGCTGAATGTCCATCGTGATAGGACAACAGAGCACACATGTGAACACAGAACAAGTGTATTCACATTGGAGCAACAGCTTCAGTAACTTACTTACCGAGACGTAAAGATCATATGCAATCTTCCCCATGTGTAATAAACATCAAAAGGCTACTACGCTACAGGTTAAGGCTTACAAGCTACAGCACAGTGACTGAGAGAGGGATGTATGTGAGAGTCTGTGTGTGTGTGGTATGCAAGGGCCGATTGAATTGGAACAGAAGTACACATACAGGGGGATATGACGCCCTCAATGGAGACAAAGCACACATACCAAAGGGAAAAGTAAAGCTGAAATTGCTCCAGCACTGCACATAACATGCGATCAGGCATACCCTGTAAATAACACATAACAGTTAGTCAACCTCATGGCATATATGGTATACAATGTACATGTACAATACCAACATCTACAGTACGATCAAAGAGAGACAAGAAAACGCCCACCAACATCTGACAGAGGCATATATGCAAACAACACACTCAGTGGAGAGAGGTGTTGTGGGATAGGATGGGAGTGGGACAGTGGTGAGGGGTCATGTGACTCACTGTGAGCTGGCTCCTCATTGGTGCATTCATCCCCAGGTCAGAGGGGGGCAGAGAGACCAGCCAGAGATAGACAAGGGGAGCGTGATGCTATAGGGTTACCTGTTGTAAGATAGAGAGAATACTACAGCAGTCAAATTACTGGAAGAGAGAGACATCATTCAACAGTCCACAAGTCAGGACTATGTGCACATAGACCAAGTTTCAAAGAAAACATAATCAATGTTCATTTCAATAAGTGTTAGACCTAGCAATTCCCTCTTAATTAATGTCAGCCTTACTAGGCACCTTGATAAAATGAACAGTTACCCTGAACATATTTTTTTATTTACTTATTTTATTTCCCCTTTATTTAACCAGGTAAGCTAGTTGACAAGTTCTCATTCGCAACTGCGACCTGGCCAAGATAAAGCATAGCAATTCGACACATACAACAACACAGAGTTACACATGGAGTAAACAAAACACAGTCAATAATACAGTAGGACAAAAATGTCTATATACAGTGAGTGCAAATGAGGTAAGATAAGGGAGTTAAGGCAATAAATTGGCCATGGTGGCGAAGTATGTACACTATAGCAATTAAACACTGGAATGGTAGATCGGCAGAAGATGAATGTGCAAGTAGAGATACTGGGGTGCAAAGGAGCAAAGTAAATAAATAAATACAGTATGGGGATGAGGTAGGTAGATAGATGGGCTGTTTACAGGTGGGCTATGTACAGGTGCAGTGACCTGTGAGCTGCTCTGACATAAGCAAACTGCTTTCCAGTTGGACAGAGATGAAAGTAAAATCCTAATTATTCCATCCATTTGTTCACGACTCTGCCAAGACTCCTCTGCACATCACATAAGCACAATATAATTAACCTAGTCCATGGGCCATTATCAGTGACAATAAGTAGACTATAATTCCACTAGCGAGAGGGAAACAACATCCTTCTCCAATTGCACTTAGCAAAATACTTTAACGTCAATGTCCACGTTTCGAAAACGGTCAAGGCATGGGGAAATTACATTAGACATAGAGAGGACAGTATAATACCGATGCCCACTGTCTCTTTCACCTCACGGCCCCCCAAAAATAAATGTGTCCTCTAAACGCATCATGCTGTCAGAAGCAATTTGCAATGTAATTGCTACACTTAGCATATTATGTTGGTACAGATTTGAAGAAGAGTGAAAACTAAATTACAGGGTGTAAGTGCTATAATGTAGGAGTAAAGTTGCCAGAGACTACAATTAGCCTCCCATTTCAAGAGAGGGACATTTTCTCTCATGAGCAGGATGCAATCACCGGGCACATTAATTGTAGCTGTGAGTATCTATTAGCTTCAACAAACTTAGGCCTACTTTCTAAGAGTTTGTTTCACACTTGAGGAGTGCACTCAGAAATAGACCTGTACATTGCTATTGTAACTATAGAAAGAAAAATAAGTGTGAGGGTAGGTGACAAAGTATACTAATCTTATCCTTAAAAGGGGTAAATCCACAGTAACAGAGAAGCCTAAACTCACCTGTTCCCTTTAAAATGTATGCCAAGCTAAAACCATTGATTGAAACAAACAAACCATACACCTATATGGAGAAGTCTACTTCACAATTGCTGAACATTTCACTAAGATGTGTCTACTTGAAAAGCAGTGCAGAGGCAAAGTTTGGTGACAGAATGACAAAAGGCTCCCTTAGTTTTTATGTGACTACGTTTTCAAAAACTCTTAAATATCTAGTCCGATTAAGAGTCAAATATGTCTGTAGAAAGAATGGGGTGTCGGCTATGATATGACACCTTGAGTTTGAAACTACAGTAAGTGAAGTGGATCAACACCTGGTAATAAAATGATGGTAACAGAATGACATCATGGGTCCTCGATCTGTACTATACAGAAATGCATAATTATCGATGTCATTCTCTTCATCGTGATGCATCCTGTATAGGTACACGTAGGTATAAAAATGTCATATCCTCCTTTGCATGTTTGGGTATTATTCTACACACAGTCTATAATTCTAATGAACTCCGCCCCCAAATCTGCACCAATCATAGACGTCTATGCTTCACAAGTTTGGACATCACAGTACAGTGCAGTACCGTAGAGGAGAGGATCAGTAGAGCAGTATGATGTTTTTTAGCCCATAGATATTGTTGTAATTTTTTTGTCACTCAAATATCACATGAATACACATTAGACATGGACGAAATGTAGAGAATATCAAGAAAATGATCTTTAAGCCTGCAAAATTCTCTCCACCAACAAGATGGGTGTGAACAGTCTGTTTCATTAACAGTGCTTGTGCACATAGAAATATAACTGGTGCGTGCTTTACTGTACAGTCGTGGCCAAAAGTTTTGAGAATGACACAAATATTAATTTTCACAGTCTGCTGCCTCAGTTTGTATGATGGCAATTTGCATATACTCCAGAATGTTATGAAGAGTGATCAGATGAATTGAAATTAATTGCAAAGTCCCTATTTTCCATGCAAATGAACTGAATCCCCAAAAAACATTTCCACTGCATTTCAGACCTGCCACAAAAGGACCAGCTGACATCATGTCAGTGATTCTCTCGTTAACACAGGTGTGAGTGTTGACGAGGACAAGGCTGGAGATCACTCTGTCATGCTGATCGAGACGAATAACAGACTGGAAGCTTCAAAAGGAGGGTGGTGCTTGGAATCATTGTTCTTCCTCTGTCAACCATGGTTACCTGCAAGGACACACATGCCGTCCTCATTGCTTTGCACAAAAAGGGCTTCACAGGCAAGGATATTGCTGCCAGTAAGAATGCACCTAAATCAACCATTTATCAGATCATCAAGAACTTCAAGGAGAGCGGTTCAATTGTTGTGAAGAAGGCTTCAGGGCGCCCAAGAAAGTCCAGCAAGCACCTGGACCATCTCCTAAAGTTGATTCAGCTGCGGGATTGAGACACCACCAGTACAGAGCTTGCTCAGGAATGGCAGCAGGCAGGTGTGAGTGCATCTGCACACACAGTGAGGCGAAGACTTTTGGAGGATGGCCTGGTGTCAAGGAGGGCAGCAAAGAAGCCACTTCTCTCGAGGAAAAACATCAGGGACAGACTGATATTCGGCAAAAGGTACAGGGATTGGACTGCTGAGGACTGGGGTAAAGTTATTTTCTCTGATGAATCCCCTTTCCGATTGTTTGGGACATCCGGAAAAAAGCTTGTCCGGAGAAGACAAGGTGAGCGCTACCATCAGTCCTGTGTCATGCCAACAGTAAAGCACCCTGAAACCATTCATGTGTGGGGTTGCTTCTCAGCTAAGGGAGTGGGCTCACACACAATCTTGCCTAAGAACACAGCCATGAATAAAGAATGGTACCACAACGTCCTCCGAGAGCAACTTCTCCCAACCATCCAGGAACAGTTTGGTGAACAATGCCTTTTCCAGCATGATGGAGCACCTTGCCATAAGGCAAAAGTGATAACTAAGTGGCTCGGGAAACAAAACATCAATATTTTGGGTCCATGGCCAGGAAACTCCCCAGACCTTAATCGCATTGAGAACATGTGGTCAATTGTCAAAAGGCGGGTGGACAAACAAAAACCCACAAATTCTGACAAACTCAAAGCATTGATTATTCAAGAATGGGCTGCCATCAGTCAGGATGTGGCCCAGAAGTTAATTGACAGCATGCCAGGGTGGATTGCAGAGGTCTTGAAAAAGAAGGGTCAACACTGCAAATATGCAAATTGCATCAACTTCATGGAATTGTCAATAAAAGCCTTTAACACTTATGAAATGCTTGTAATTATACTTCAGTATTCCATAGTAACAACTGACAAAAAATATCTCAAGAGACTGAAGCAGCAAACTTTGTGGAAATTAATATTTGTGTCATTCTCAAGACTTTTGGCCATGACTGTACTGTGCTCTACTGCAATTGTGGTTTGTGACTGGTCCATGTAAAGCTTATCAGTCTAACGATCTAATAAAGGCATTCAAATTGAATAATATAATATTAGTTTCAGTGGCGGTCGGTGCTGTTTAAGATGAGGGAGAATTATTAAAAAAATTATAAGCATGGCCTTATTTCTATTACAGCATATTGGATGACTGTCATTCATATTCCATTCACCCAGCTCAATGTAACATTGATAAGTTTAGGCTACTACATATCATTTTCCCTGTACCCATCATGAGGGTGCTATAACCTAGCCTATAAATGAAAGTTTACAAAGTACTGAGAGAATTTTGAGTAATCAAGGTGACAGACAGTGAAACATTCAATACCACCTTGCACACGCTTGTCTGCATATAGCTGATCTAGGATGTAATCATTAGTCCAACAGTTTCACCAGAATCAATAAACCCCTGAACACCCGCACACACAGTTCACTTTCATAGCAGCCACATACAAAACAACATGATCACTTTGCTCGTTGTATATAGAATTCCTTCTCGCAACAATCTATGTGCTCTCCTCCTCTCACGTTTTACCTTCGCCTGTGACTTCAGTGCACAACACATCAGCAGTTTGTGACCAGGCAAAAATAACTTTCCAATTCAAACCTTCATATCATAACCACTAACCGCTACACTCAGCCTATTTCGTTGTCACGTTATAGTCAACATATAGTAGATACTAGAACTTAAGCGTTAGTAAACCCGCTACAGTCATGCAGCACAGTGAACAGTCAGAAAGCAGTTACAACAGCGGGCCCAGGTGGCAATAAATTCATAAACCCAAAAGCTTATCTTAACTTGGACGAGTTCCAGTGTTGGATAACCATAGCCAGCTAGCTAACATAGCATCCCTCTCTTTTTGAGACAGGTGTTTGATTGGGCTAAACTAGCTAGCTTCTTTTGCTAGCTATGTGAAAGTTTTTTTTAAATACAAGCAAATATAGCTCCCTCTCTCTTCTCCTTAATTTTGGAAGAAATTTTGTTCAAAACTATTCAATTGTTGTCTTTTTCTTTGAGTCAACTACTCACATTTTATACACTGCAGTGCTAGCTAGCTGTAGCTTTCAGTACTAGATTCATTCTCTGATCATTTGATTGGGTGGACAACATATCAGTTCATGCTGCAAGAGCTCTGATAGGTTGGAGGGTGTCCTCTGGAATTTATCATAATTACTGTGTAAGTCTATGGAAGGGGGTGAGAACCATGACCCTCATAGGTTGTGTGTTGAAGTCAATGTACCCAGAGGAGGACAGAAGCTAGCTGTCCTCCGGCTACACTATGGTGCTGCTCTACAGAGTGCTGCTGAGCCTACTGTAGACCTTCATTGCAAAACAGTGTGATTTTATCAATTATTTGGTGACGTGAATATATTTAGTATAGTTTTATCATAAAAGGATAACTTTAATGTTTCACTATTTATAATAAAATCCACTGAGGATGATCCCTTCAACTCTTCTCCAGAGCGACTTATTTTTATTTATTTTTTCCCATACTGGACCCCATGGGAATCAAACCCACAACCCTGGCATTGCAAGCGCCATGCTCTACCAACTGAGTCTCCACTGATTAGTTGCAATTTCTCAAGTTCTCAATTTTCTGATTCACCCGTTTACATTTCTTGGAAGTAAAATGGTGCATGCACAGGTTATGGCCTTGATTCCAAACCTCCCTTTTTATTAGGAGGACATTATTCCTCTTCATGTTTGACAAGCGCTGTATTTGCTTTGAACAGAAACAGAACATTACATATTGGATATAATACACCGTCATTTTGTATGTGTTATTTTTATGTAGCTTGGTTCCTATCAGTTTTCATAGTCGCCTTGTGGAAGAAGCATTTCGCTACACTCGCTACACTCGCATTAACATCTGCTAACCAACATCTGCTAACCATGTGTATGTGACAAATAAAATTTGATTTGATTTGAGATGTCATTCGGTTAATGTCTGAGGATTTTCAGTCTCAATATGGGCATGCATTACCAAATGAAAAATCGGCAAACTAATCTCTGTAATAGATTAAATACCTGCTACATTTGATGTAACCAATGCCAGCCAGGTTGCACTTGCATTGAAGATGGATGCTAACACGGTTATTTTTGTGTATGTACATTTGATTGATATTATATTGTTTTATCAGTCATGGAAGGAAACCATACACTGGACATTCTTTATAATAGTACCATGGTGTTTGAAATGGATATGCATGTTGGAAGCTGTTTTAACACAGTGTGAAAATACAATTATTCCCGAATAATAGGAAACTGTCACGTTCTGACCTTAGTTCTATTGTTATGTCTTTGTTTTAGTATGGTCAGGGAGTGAGTTGTCTATGTTAGTTTTTCTATGATTTGCTATTTCTGTGTTTGGCCTGGTATGGTTCTCAATCAGAGGCAGCTGTCAATCGTTGTCCCTGATTGAGAACCATATTTAGGGAGTCTGTTTTCTGTTTTGTTTCGTGGGTGATTGTTTTCTGTCTTTGTGTGTCTACACCAGACAGAACTGTTCTGGTTGTTTTCTTTGTTGTTTTGTTATTCAGTGTTCAGTTTACATAAAGAAATATGAACACGTACCACGCTGCGCATTGGTCCTCACCTTCTTCCACCGACGACCGTTACAGAAACTTCAATTTCATATCTTTCTACACCGTAAAATGTCGATTTTGATATTGTTTTCCCAATGTACCTTTATTCATTAAATTGAAATATTATTTCAATTTAAATATTGGTGTAGCTGGGAAAACGGGGTGATTTCTAAGTATGTGGTTCAAGTGGAACCTAACACTTCAGTGCGGGGGATTAGTCTTGTCTACATTACAAAATATGGTGGTAAATGAATGTGGTCCTTGGAGCTGAGGTCACACACACCATATATCCTCAAAGCAATACTATACCATTTTAACAGCCATGGGGCGTTGTCAGGAAAACCGAATGGAGTTAACTCTCTTGGCACTGTCACTGAGTGCGAAGACATGGCGTTCTGTGCATCGGTCCTTGCAGTCTGCCCTTCGAATTCGCTACTATGTTATCCTCAATCCCCTGCGTATGCCAACACCTTGCATAGATATGGAACGCCAGTTAGGACTTTGCTTGTCAAAAAAAGATACACGTCAAATAACACAATTGACGTGTCAAATACGCTTGTTGACCAATGAGGACCCGAATATGACTGCACGTCACATAATTAACACATTCATTAATTTTTGACGTAGTTATTACACATTGATACCACTATCACTCGTATTTCATGTCGATGCACCGATACCGATACGTATGCGTTGATGCAGATAATAGTTTTGTCTGGCGCCGTGCCGCACGAGCGCAGACATACTCCCCTAAACTCTGGACATTGCTGGTCACGAGCGCAGACACACTCCCCTAAACTCTGGACATTGCTGGTCACGAGCGCATTTTGATCCTGTAATCAAACCCACAAATGCTGATGCTCCAGATACTCAACTAGTCTAAAGGCCAGGTTTATTTCTTCTTTAAATCAGGACAACAGTTTTAAGCTGTGCTAACACAATTGCAAAAGGGTTTTCTAATGATCAATTAGCCTTTTAAAATTATGAACTTGGATTAGCTAACACAACATGCCACAGGAGTGATGGTTGCTGATAATGGGCCTCTGTACACCGATGTAGAAATTCCATAAAAAAATCTGACGTTTCCATCTACAATAGTCATTTACAACATTAACACAATGTCTAAACTATATTTTTGATCAATTTGATGTTATTTTAATGGGCAAAAAAATGTGCTTTAATTTAAAAACAAGGACATTTCTAAGTGACCCCAAACATTTAACGGTAGTGTAGGTCCTGGATGTCAGGAAGCTTGGCCCAGTGATGTGCTGGGCCGTATGCGCTACCCTCTGTAGCGCCTTAAGGTTAGAAGCTGAGCAGTTGCCATACCAGACGGTGATGCAACTGGTCAGGATGCTCTCGATGGTGCAGTTGTAGAACTTTTTGAGGATCTGGGGAACCATGACAAATCTTTTCAGTCTCCTGAGGGGGGGGAAAGGTGTTGTCATGCCCGCTTCACAACTGTCTTGGTGTGTTTAGACCATGATAGTGTGTTTGTGATGTGGACACCAAGGAACTTGAACCTCTCAACCCACTCCACTTCAGTCTCATCGATGTTAATGGGGACCTGTTCGGGACTCCTTTTCCTATAGTCCACCATCAACTCTTTTGTCTTGTTCACAATGAGAGAGAGGTTTTTGTCCTGGCACCACACTGCCAGGTCTCTGACCTCCTCCCTATAGGCGGTCTCATTGTTGTCGGTGCTCAGGCCAACCACCATTGTGTCATCAGCAAACTTAATGATGGTGTTGGAGTCGTGCTTGGCCACGCAGTTGTAGGTGAACAGGGAGTACAGGAGGGGACTAAGCACACACCCCTGAGGGGCCCCAGTGTTGAGGATCAGCATGGAAGATGTGTTGTTGCCCACCCTTACCAACTGGGGGAGGACCGTCAGGAAGTCCAGGATCCAGTTGTGGAGGGAGGTGTTTAGTCCCAGGGTCCTTAGCTTAGTGATGAGCTTTGAGGGTACTATGGTGTTGAACGCTGAGCTGTAGTCAATTAACAGCATTCTCACATAGGTGTTCCTTTTGTTCCTTTTTCTTCAGATGTTTTCACTCACGAGACTCCCAGTTACACAACAAATGTTCCTTTTGTTCCATAAAGATTACTTTTATACCCAAAATACCTCCGTTTGTTTGTCGCGTAATGTTCAGAAATCCACAGGAAAGAGCGGTCACCACAACGCAGACGAAAATTCCAAATAATATCCATAATGTCCACAGAAACATGTCAAACGTTTTTTTTATAATCAATCCTAAGGTTGTTTTTAAAAGATATACCCGATAATATATCAACCGGGTGTGTAGGTTTTTCAATAACACCGGGAGAAACAATGGCTGCTTTACAAAACTCACTTTGAGAGCCCCCACATATCCACTTACGCAATGTGATCTTTCACGCTCATTTTTCAAAATAAAAGCCTGAAACTGTCTAAAGATTGTTGACACCTTAGGGAAGCCATAGAACAATGAATCTGGTTGATATCTCTTTAAATGGAGGATAGGCATGCAGAGGTTTCAAAATAAGAGGTACTTTCTGATTGGATTTTCCTCAGGTTTTCGCCTGCAAAATCAGTTCTGTTATGCTCACAGACAATATTTTTACAATTTTGGAAACTTTAGAGTGTTTTCTATCCTAATCGGACAATTACAGTGCCTTGCGAAAGTATTCGGCCCCCCTGAACTTTGCAACCTTTTGCCACATTTCAGGCTTCAAACATAAAGATATAAAACTGTATTTTTTTGTGAAGAATCAACAACAAGTGGGACACAATCATGAAGTGGAACGACATTTATTGGATATTTCAAACTTTTTTAACAAATCAAAACTGAAAAATTGGGCGTGCAAAATTATTCAGCCCCTTTACTTTCAGTGCAGCAAACTCTCTCCAGAAGTTCAGTGAGGATCTCTGAATGATCCAATGTTGACCTAAATGACTAATGATGATAAATACAATCCACCTGTGTGTAATCAAGTCTCCGTATAAATGCACCTGCACTGTGATAGTCTCAGAGGTCCGTTAAAAGCGCAGAGAGCATCATGAAGAACAAGGAACACACCAGGCAGGTCCGAGATACTGTTGTGAAGAAGTTTAAAGCCGGATTTGGATACAAAAAGATTTCCCAAGCTTTAAACATCCCAAGGAGCACTGTGCAAGCGATAATATTGAAATGGAAGGAGTATCAGACCACTGCAAATCTACCAAGACCTGGCCGTCCCTCTAAACTTTCAGCTCATACAAGGAGAAGACTGATCAGAGATGCAGCCAAGAGGCCCATGATCAGTCTGGATGAACTGCAGAGATCTACAGCTGAGGTGGGAGACTCTGTCCATAGGACAACAATCAGTCGTATATTGCACAAATCTGGCCTTTATGGAAGAGTGGCAAGAAGAAAGCCATTTCTTAAAGATATCCATAAAAAGTGTTGTTTAAAGTTTGCCACAAGCCACCTGGGAGACACACCAAACATGTGGAAGAAGGTGCTCTGGTCAGATGAAACCAAAATTGAACTTTTTGGCAACAATGCAAAACGTTATGTTTGGCATAAAAGCAACACAGCTCATCACCCTGAACACACCATCCCCACAGGGACAGGGAAGATGGTTAAAATTGATGGGAAGATGGATGGAGCCAAATACAGGACCAGTCTGCAAAAGACCTGAGACTGGGACGGAGATTTGTCTTCCAACAAGACAATGATCCAAAACATAAAGCAAAATCTACAATGGAATGGTTCAAAAATAAACATATCCAGGTGTTAGAATGGCCAAGTCAAAGTCCGGACCTGAATCCAATCGAGAATCTGTGGAAAGAACTGAAAACTGCTGTTCACAAATGCTCTCCATCCAACCTCACTGAGCTCGAGCTGTTTTGCAAGGAGGAATGGGAAAGAAATTCATTCTCTCGATGTGCAAAACTGATAGAGACATACCCCAAGCGACTTACAGCTGTAATCGCAGCAAAAGGTGGCGCTACAAAGTATTAACTTAAGGGGGGCTGAATAATTTTGCACGCCCAATTTTTCAGTTTGGATTGTTAAAAAAGTTTGAAATATCCAATAAATGTCGTTCCACTTCATGATTGTGTCCCACTTGTTGTTGATTCTTCACAAAAAAATACAGTTTTATATCTTTACGTTTGAAGCCTGAAATGTGGCAAGAGGTTGCAAAGTTCAAGGGGGCCGAATACTTTCGCAAGGCACTGTATGCTGAGCACTTATTAGCTGCTTTTTAAAATAGTTATTTTACCTGCTAAGTTGTGAGAACACATTCTCATTAACAGCAATGATCTGGGGAATAGTTACAGGAGAGGAGTGGGGGGAGGGGGGGGGGGGTAATGAGACAATTGTAATCTGGGGATGATTAGGTGACCATGATGACAGCACCCTATAGAGGGCAATGTTCCCAATCACTGCCCTGGGGCATTGGAATATTTTTTTTAGACCAGAGGGAAGGGAACATCATACTGGCCCTCCAACACCACTTCCAGCAGCATCTGGTCTCCCATCCAGGGATCAACCCTGTTTAGCTTCAAAGCAAGCCAACAGTGGGATGCAGGGTGGTATACTTACTTAAAACTATACACTTGTTTTGAGTTTCTGCTTGAAGTAGTTTAAGTGTCATGTATAGTGGTGTGCTTATAGCAAAATTTAGGCATTGTTGATACATACATATTTGGCTTTTTCTAATCAAGATCCAATCCTGACAATGTTTTGGGAGACATGTAAGACTTTGTTAATGTTTTTTTTTCTATACTCTGCGGTCCAACTCATCCCAAACCATTTCATTTGGGTTGAGGTTGGGTGATTGTGGAGGCCAGGTCATCTGAAGCAGGACTCCATCACCCTCCTTCTTGGTCAAATAGTCCTTACACAACCTGGAGGTGTTCGACCATGTTGACTTGATTCACACAGTCTCCTCTGAACAGCTGACGTTGAGATTTGTCTGTTACTTGAACTCTGTGAACCATTTATTTGGGCTGCAATCTGAGGTGCAGTTAACGGTAATGAACTTATCCTCTGCAGCAGAGTTAACTCTGGGTCTTCCAATCCTGTGGCTGTCCACATCATAGCGCTTGATGTTTCATGAAATTTTCCCGATTGACTTACCTTCATGAAATTATGGATTGTTGATTCTCTTTGCTTATTAGAGCTGTTCTTGCCATAATATGGACTTGGATTTTTACCAAATAGGGATATCTTCTGTATACCGCCCTACCTTGTCACAACATAACTGTTTGGCTGAAACGCATTAAGAAGGAAAGAAATTCCGCAAATTAACTTTTAACGAGGCACACCTGTTAATTGAAATGCATTCCAGGTGACTACCTCATGAAACTGGTTGAGAATATGCCAAGACTGTGCAATGCTGTCATCAAGGCAAAGGGTGGCTACTTTGAAGAATATCAAATATAAAATATATTTTGATTTGTTTAACACTTTTTTGGTTACTACATGATTCCATATGTGTTATTTAATAGTTTTGATGTCTTCACTATTATTCTACAATGTAGAAAATAGTAAAAATGAAGAAAAACCCTGGAATGAGTAGGTGTATCCAAACTTTTGACTGGTACTGTATATATTCTATTAACCCTTTCTCTCCCCAATTGGTAGTTACAGTCTTGTTCCATCGCTGCAACTTCCTTACGGACTCGGGAGAGGCGAAGGTCGAAACATGACCCTGCAAAGGATCGAACCCGGGTCTGTAGTGACGCCTCAAGCACTGCGGTGCAGTACCTTAGACCGCTGCGCCACTCGGGATGCTCATTTTGATGTATTTCTACCTTTTAAGAAATTTTCTGAAAAACATATCTATCCCTTCATTTCCCCAAAATATAGACTCTAAGCTTTCACTTGACAACAAATTTGATATGCTAAAAACATATGTTTTATATGTTCAAACACCTCTTCTGTGAAGTCGTGACTTCCAACACGCCTAGTTTCCTGAATCGGGTCACAGGCAAGGTAAGGCTATATCACTCTAACTATATAATGTGCCACACTAGCTTCCTTGGTATGGCACATCCCTGTTTTGCCCTGCATGCCCTAGCCTTTGATCATGACTCTCAGTTCCATTACAATTCACATAAGAGTCATTGGACGAAGGCGTCTTCTGTACAGGGAATTCACAAGGTTGCCGGCCCAAACGGCATCCCTAGCCGTGTCCTCAGAGCATGCGCAGACAAGCTGGCTGGTGTGTTTACGGACATATTCAATCCCTCCCTGTCCCAGTCTGCTGTTCCCACATGCTTTAAGATGGCCATCATTGCTCCTGTACCCAATAAAGCATTGGTAACGGAACTAAATTACTATCGCCCTGTAGCACCCCAATAGATCCACAGACGACGCAATCGCCATCGTTACTGCACACTGCCCTATCCCACCTGGACAAGAGGAATACCTATATAAGAATGCTGTTCATTGACTATAGCTCAGCATTCAACACCATAGTTCCCTCCAAGCTCATCATTAAGCTCGAGGCTCTGGGTGTGAACCCCGCCCTGTGCAACTGGGTCCTGGTCTTCCCGACGGGCCACCCCCCTAGGTGGTGAAGGTAAGAAACAACACCTCCACTTCGCTGATCCTCAACACTGGGGCCCTACAAGGGTGTGTGCTCAGCCCCCTCCTATCCTCCATGTTCACCCATGACTGGGTGGCCAGCACGCCTCCAACTCAATCATCAAGTTTGCAGACGACACAACAGTAGTAGGCTTGATTACCAACAATGACGAGACTAATAACTTCTCACTCAACATCAACAAAACAAAGGAGTTGAGCGTGGACCTCAGAAAACAGAAAAGGGAGCAGCCCCCTATCCACATCGAAGGGAACACAGTGGAGAAGGTGGAAAGGTTTAAGTTCCTCTGCGTACACATCACTGAGAAACTGAAATGGTCCACCCACAAAGACAGTGTGGTGAAGAAGGCGCAACAGCGAAATTTGGCTTGGCACCTAAAACCCTCACAAACTTTAACAGATACAGCCCAACAGGATGCTCTCAATTGTGTATCATCGCCTGGTATGACAACTTCACCACCCGCAACCACAGGGCTCTCCAGAGGGTGGTTCGGTCTTCCCAATGCATCACAGGGGGCAAACTACCAGCCCTCCAGGACACCTACAGAACCAGATGTCACAGGATGGCAAAAAAGATCATCAACGACAACAACCACCCGAGCCACTGCCTGTTCACCCCGCTATCATCCAAAAGGCGAGGTCAGTACATGTACATCCAAGCCCTGGAGAGATTGAAAAACAGCTTCTATCTCAAGGCCGTCAGACTGTTAAATAGCCATCACTAGCACATCATGGTAGTCTATGCCGCTCTGACATTGCTCATCCATATATTTATATATTCTTAATTCCATTCCTTTACTTAGATTTGTGTGTATTGGGTATATGTTGTGAAATTGTTTGATATTACTTGTTAGATATTACTGCACTGTGGGAGCTAGAAACACAAGCATTTCGCTACACCCACAATAACATCTGCTAAACACGTGTATGTGACCAATTAAATTTGATTTGATTTGTTTTGTTAAGAGCCGCAATGCTCAGTCAGAACATTAACATGCGTCACTTGCGGTACGATTTTGGAAGCATAAGGACCTTATCTTCCCAAATAATAAAAACAATTCAAAAGGCTAAATTGATACACACCTTTATAGGGTTACGGTTTCCACACGGCCATATTTCCATGTAATGGCGGTTGTTTACAGAAAACAAACGAAAGACAGCTAATTAGCACAGGTAGTCACTCTATCTGTGTCTCCGAACACCTGTGTGTAAACGGAAGAGAGACGCCACTGACGTGTTGTCACAAAAAAATACTGTCGGCTGCAACTGTGTTAAAATAGTGCACAGTAAGTGTGTATTTTGCATTTGTGAAATTATTTTGGTGTGATATGAAAGTAGAGGGATTTCTGTTTCTAGAACCGTACCACAATTGTGAATCGATTCACGTTTAGATGGAGTATTTGGCTGTTTTGGCTTCCAGTGCCAATTCGCCCTTTAAACAGAGCATATAAGTTCCTTGGACTAAGGAGTGACGTTACGCTCCTTTAGTCCAATATTGGGCTATGCATGCCCATGCTTAGAGCTTTCATGCACTGGGAGAGACAGACGGTTTGGCTGAAAGTAGAATAACTAAAGACAACCTAAAGTAAAGTGTTGCCAACCACTTTCCAAAGTCAATTTCAAATGCAAATGCAATCAATTAAATCCATTGTCCAAGAAAGTTTTTGATGTGACTGACTTGCATTAAGGACCTATTTCGTTCATTGGAAAATGACAAAAGCAATTCAAACCACAAGATCTGCAGTGGTGCCATAGAAA
The DNA here is from genome assembly GCF_002021735.2 of Oncorhynchus kisutch. Lineage (NCBI taxonomy): Eukaryota > Metazoa > Chordata > Actinopteri > Salmoniformes > Salmonidae > Oncorhynchus > Oncorhynchus kisutch. The sequence goes on from NC_034199.2 coordinate 3,094,978, forward strand.
AAGTTGTGCAATCAAAATCAGCCAATTAAGACTTTGAGACAACAAAAAAAAAACACTTCAAACAAACATGTAAGCAAAGTATACATTTGATATGGCATTCCATTAACTTCTGAAGGCAATGGGGAATGGCGTGCGTACACATGAGGAATTGAAGATAACACTTGCAGAACAGAGGCCTAGCGACTAGAATAATTGTATTTTCACACTGTGTTAAAGCAGCTTCCAACATGCATATCCATTTCAAACACCATGGTACTATTATAAAGAATGTCCAGTGTATGGTTTCCTTCCATGACTGATAAAACAATATAATATCAATCAAATGTACATACACAAAAATAGCCGTGTCAGCATCCATCTTCAATGCAAGTGCAACCTGGCTGGCATTGGTTACATCAAATGTAGCAGGTATTTAATCTATTACAGAGATTATGTTGCCGATTTTTGATTTGGTAATGCATGCCCATATTGAGACTGAAAATCCTCAGACATTAACCGAATGACATCTGCTTCTTCACCAAGGTTACTATGGAAACTGATAGGAACCAAGCTACATCAACAACAAAAAATATGCAAAATCACGGTATATTGTATCCAATATGTAATATTTAGCGGTTGTAATGTGTTTCTGTTCGAAGCGAATAAAGCGCTTGTCGAAACGTGAAGAATAATAATGTGCACCTAATAAAAATGCGGGTTTGGAAGGAAGGACTGGCCATAACCTGTGCATGCACCGTTTTACTTCCTGGAGATGATACAAGCAAACACAGATTCAACGCAGTCCTTCGTCGACACTCACACCCTCCACGTTCTCATTCGATCGCTTCAAGGTAATGAAGCATCAAATCAGATAAATGTTTAAATCACTTACGCGATAAGTGTGTATATTCCCGGTTATCGGTGGCAGTGTGTCGTTCTCTCAATGACATCAGCTGTTTTCCGGTGTGTGTTGTGACGATGGAGCGTGCGGGCGCGCGCACGGAGCTGCAATCACCTCCAATAGTATCCATCTACAGCCCCACAGCATAGCCTGTGACTAAAACTAGCCTGTCACTAAAACCAATACAGTCACCATCAACTGGTGTGTTTGTATGTGGCAGGGATTATGATGACTTTACATTTAATTAGGGTTTCAAGCAGCGAAGCTGTTCGAAGTTGTTCCTGTTCATTATTCTTATTCTTATTATTATGTTCCTTTTTCTGCCATTTTGGTGAAAAAATGCGAATCTCTGTCAGATGAAAAGTCCCAGGACTGTGTAATTTAGCAACATGGCAAAGGCCCCTCTCATGCCACACCATGCCAATTGGCCACAATTGGTATCACTGTAATTAAGCAATAAGGCACTATGGGGTGTGGTATATAGACTATATACCACGGCTAAGGGCTGTTCTTATTCACGACGCAACAAGGAGTGCCTGGATATAGGCCTTAGCCGTGGTATATTGGCCATATACCACTATTATAAACTGGTTACTAACGTAACTAGAGCACTAAAAATGCATGTTTTGTCATACCCGTGGTATATGGTTTGATATACCACAGCTGTCAGCCAATCAGCATTCAGGGCTCGAACTACCCCGTTTATAACAGGCGATTGAAAATGCAAACTTTGAAAGGTCGGCTCCCTTTCCCCACACCCCGTGTGAGCTAGAGTCATGAAATTAATCACGTCATTAGGAATCTGAGCATGGTACTTTCAAAAGTTAGGCCTACCTTTCCACCCCCAAATGTATGCTTTAACTGCTGGCTACTCTTCTTCCATGGCTTAACCTAATGAGAGACGGTCACAAGTGTTTCCCTAAAAGCTGTCTGGGTTAAAACATCTTCTATTTTACAATAAGTGAATAGCTTAATCAATTGATAGTGACAGAATTAGATTACATCTCAAGGAAAGTCTATTTTTTTGTCTCCTCTGCTATAGAAGGTTGTAGCTCAGCATCTGAATGTCAAATAAACTAAACAATGATATCCCCATATGCATTGGAGCGGAAAGGTAGGCCTAACTTTTGAAAGTACCAGATTCCTAATGTCATCTCAGATTGAATCACTTGCAAACGGGGACAGTTTTGTTGTAAACAAGCCACACTGATTTGGCATTGGGAAATGATGATGAGATGAACACATAGTCCTATCTTTCTATCCATTCTTAGCCTGCAATATCGGTCATTTGTGTGGTATGAAAAAAGATTCCTCTAATATGTAAAAGGACGTAGATTTGCATGAAATGTTTATAGAAGGACATTTCTTCTTGGACTTGCGAATACAATGATCGATTCATGAAATGCTTTTACTGTAAAGGAGATCTTTCCACCTCTACTGTTATCCACAGTGGTATCTGAACCCACAACATTCTGGCACACAGCCCTGTACACTATCAGAATTCCTGCATTGCCATTTAATGCTTACAGGATGAATAACAATTTCTTAAACTGCATATCTAAGACTCTGGTCTGTTCAAGAAATTAGGGTAAACGTTAGGCATGTTCTCTGCTATCCACTTAGTTTCAATTATTATTTTGGGTATAGGGGAGGGTCACTTGTTTTTTTTTCAAGCAATCAGGGAGGTTTTAGGTCAAATATATTTTGCTGAAGGGAGGGCCATCCATTTTAATTTAATTGTATTATTCTGTTTTTGTAACAGTTTTCTTCAGGGGAAAGAGAGTCGGACCAAAATGCAGCATGGTTAATTCGATACATGTTTAATGACGAAGAAAAACAAACAATAAAAAAACGGAACGTGAAAACCTATACAGCCTATCTGGTGACAACTAACACAAAGACAGGAACAAATCACCCACCAACACCCAGTGAAACCCGGGCTACCTAAATATGGTTCCCAATCAGAGACAATGATAATCACCTGACTCTGATTGAGAACCACCTCAGGCAGCCATAGACTTTCCTAGACAACCCTACTCAGCCAAAATCCCAATACCTACTAAAACCCCAATACAAAAACACACCACAAAATAAACCCATGTCACACCCTGGCCTGACCAAATAAATAAAGAAAACACAAAATACTAAGACCAAGGCGTGACAGTTTTAATGTTACTCCTGAATCACTATGATAAATATAACAGTTTTTCTTCCGTGTATTTTTAACAGAGCTGAGATTTACTTTGAAGTGAAATCAGTAATTGATACAGACACGGTAGCAGGAAGATTTGAATGCCTTAAACCAAGAGGTTGTGAGTTGAAATTCCAGTTGAGGACATGCTAAATAATAATTACTGTATGAATAAATATCACAATGTAATCATGAATGTCAAAGTGTGTCAAATATGTCAGTGAACACCAGGGGACCGTGATACAACGTCCCAATAACGTTTAGGATACCTTCAGGGGACCATGACACAACAACTCAAGAAAGTCCTAAAAACGTCCTCAGGGATGTCCCCGGGACAAACTAGACAAACCCTCCAGGGGACCATGACACAATGTCCCAATAACCTCCTAAAAGCATCCTTGGGGTCGTATCCAGAACCAACTGAGAAGTAGACAAAATCTCTGGCCAACCATGACTCAACCTCCTGGCGACCATTTTGTGACATCCCAGGGATGTCCTAACGACTGTTGTTGTTTGCAGGGATAGCGTTTTAGGTTTTAAATAATATTCCGTTGATGCTCATGCAATACACATTTGACCTTCTCTTAAAGGTCCTCAGAACATCCCAAGAACATTTAGAAAATGTTAGATTGAAGTTTTACCTAATATTATTAAAACATTCTCAGCAAGCCAATTTATAGCTCCTTAATAAAGCAGATTGGAATACATCCCCATTATGTTTCTCTAGATTTAATGGTAATTTGCATTTGAGGACCTTATTGTAGGCCCGGTACAAGGTGATATTTGAACAGCATTTAGTCATACAATTTTTTTTTACACTTTATATGTTGACAGTCTTCACATGTCAGGTTTGAACCTGCAACAGTTTAGTTCCCAAGCCAGGTCTATAATCCTCTGCCTTCTAGACTAACCCCGGAAAATAAAAATACTGGTAACTGGCTGATTCACCATCATTTCACCCATCCTCTTTATATGCTGTGTACTAGAAGGAATTCTATATTTTTTTAAAGCTGAACAGTACATTTTTCCACAATGTTTTATTCAAAAAAAAATTACCCCTTTTTCATAATATCCAATTGGTAGTTATAGTCTTGTCCTGTCAGTGCAACTACCGTACAGACTCAGGAGAGGCGAAGGTCAAGAGCCATGCATCCTCCGAAACACGACCCAACCAAGCCGCACTGCTGACACAATTCTTTCTTAACCCAGAAGCACCAATGTGTTGGAGGAAACACTGTACACATTTCTTGGTGGTGCAGAGGATAAAGGACCTGGCTTGGGAATCCAAACATTGCAGGTTCCAACCCCACATGTAGAGATTGCCAATATCTGAAGTGTAAAAACAGTATAGATGTGTTTGTATGATTAAATACTGTTCATATGTCATTCATTTAATTAAAATGTGGTGTGCCTATATCACCTTGTAGTGGGCCTACAATTACAGTCCTCAAATGGGAATTTCCATTAAATCTGGAGAGAAACATAATGGGTATGTTTTCCAATCTACCTTAAGGAGTCAAATATTTGCATGCTAAGAATGTTGTGTTACTATTAGGTCAAACTAAAATATTACATTGTCTAAATGTTCTAGGACCTGGAAGACAAGGTAAAATGTATGTATATTGCGTAAACATAAATGTAATATTATGTTAAATCTAAAACAAATATGCTATGAATGTCATAAAAACTGACTTATTTGGAAACTGTGGAACATTGTGCAACATTGTGGGAATGCTCTGTGCAACCTATGTGAATATCACAATAATATTCTTGCAACATCCCAGACAACTCCCATAACGTAATTAAATGTTCTGGCAACCTTTAAAGAACTTTGACTAGGATTTCTGTCAACATTATTACATTACAGGAATGTCCTGAGTAACATATGTTAATATCACAATAATATTCTTGCAACATCCCAGACAACTCCCACACTGTAAGGGTTTTCTTCTGGTGAAAGAGAGGCAGACCAAAATGCAGCAGTGGTTATTCATGTTTTTAAAAAGGTGACTATACATGAACAGACTAAACAAAACAACAAAAGTGAAAACCTAAACAGTCCTATCTGGTGTAAACACAGAGACAGGAACAATCACCCACAAAACACTCAAAGAATATGGCTGCCTAAATATGGTTCCCAATCAGAGATAACGAAAACACCTGCCTCTGATTGAGAACCACTCCAGACAGCCATAGACTTTGCTAGATACCCCCACTAAGCCACACACCCAATACCTAACAAAACCCCAAGACAAAACACACCACAATAAACCCATGTCACACCCCGGCCTGGCCAAATAAATAAAGACAAACACAATATACTTCGACCAGGGCATGACACATACCTACATTTAATGTTCTGGGAACCTTTAAAGAACTTAGACCAGGTGTTCTGTCAACATTATTACATTAAGGGAATGTCCTGTGCAACCTAACTTAAACACTGTATGAATGTCATCACAACTGAGCGTATTTCGTGTTTTGGGAACCTATCTCTTGTAATTGACCCACTATGTTCCCACAACCTATTTAAATGTTATAGGAACCATTAAATAACTCAAAGGCTGTTCTGTCAACATCTTTGCAACATCAAAGGAATGTTTTATCAGCACCACTGGACAGTTTTAGTGTTTTGGGAACCCATCTCTTGTCATATTCTCACAATGTTCCCTAAAAAAAATGTTTTAGGAACATTTAAAGAACCTAAAAATGTGCTCTGAGAATGTTCTTGTAACATCAGGAAATGTTTTTTGCACCCTAAAAGAAACATTGTATTAATCATCAGCAGAACTGTTTTTGTGTTTTGGCAACATATATTTTATGATGGCTAGTGATGGCTATTTAACAGTCTTATGGCCTTGAGAGAGAAGATGTTTTTCAGTCTCTTGGTCCCAGCTTTGATGCACCTGTACTGACCTCACCTTCTGGATGATAACGGGTTGAACAGACCTTGGCTCAGGTAGTTGATGTCCTCAATTATATTTTTGGCCTTCCTGTGACACCAGGTGCTGTAGGTGCCCTGGAGGGCAGGTAGTTTGCCCCCGGTGATGCATTGGGCAAACTGCACCACCCTCTGCGGTTGCGGGCAGTGCAGATGCCGTACCTGGCATTGATACAGCCCGACAGTATGCTCTCAATTGTGCATCTGTAAAAGTTTGTGAGGGTTTTTGGGGCCAAACCAAATTTCTTCAGCCTCCTGAGGTTGAAGAGGCACTGCTACGCCTTCTTCACCACGCTGTCTGTGTGGGTGGAACATTTCAGATCGTCAGTGATGTGTACGCCGAGGAACTTGAAACTTTCCACCTTCTCCACTGCGGTCCTGTCGATGTGGATAGAAACATACTCCCTCTGCTGTTTCCTGAAGTCCACGATCATCTCCTTTGTTTTTTTGACGTGGAGTGAGAGGTTATTTTCCTGGCACCACTCTTCCAGGGCCTTCACCTCCTCCCTGTAGGCTGTCTTGTCATTACTACTGTTGTGTTATCTGCAAACTTGATGATTGAGTTGGAGGTGTGTGTGGCCATGCAGTTTTTGGTGAACAGAGAGTACAGAAGGGGCTGAGCACACACCCTTGTGGTGTTGATTCTTACCTTCACCACCTGGGGGTGGCCTATCACAAAATCCAGCACCCAGTTGCACAGGGTGGGGTTCAGACCCTGGGCCACGAGCCTAAAGATGAGCTTGTAGGGTTCTATGGTGTTGAATGCTGAGCTATAGTCATTGAACAGCATTCTTACATAGGTATTCCTCTTGTCCAGATGGGATAGGCCAGTGTGCAGTGTGATGGCGATTGCATTGTCTGTGGGTCTATTTGGGCGGTAAGCGAATTGAAGTGGGTCTAGGGTGTCAGTTAAGGTAGAGGTGATATGACCCTTAACTGGCCTCTCAAAGCACTTCATGATGACAGAAGTGAGTGCTAGGGGGCAATAATCATTTAGTTCAGTTACCTTTGCTTTCTTGGTTACAGGAACAAGGGTGGACATCTTGGAGCAAGTGGGGACAGCAGACTGGGATAGAGAGAGATTGAATATGCCTTGAATATGCCTGTGGACACTCCAGCGAGCTGTCCTGCGCATACTCTAAGGAAGCGGCTAGGGATGCCGTCTGGGCCGGCAGCATTGTGAGAGTTAACACGCTGAAATGTCTTACTCAAGTGGCCACAGAGAAGGAGAGCCCACAGTCCTTGGTAGCGGACCACATCGTTGGCACTGTGTTATCCTCAAAGCGGGCGAAGGTGTTTAGCTTGTCTGGAAGCAAGACGTCGGTGTCCACGATGTGGCTGGTTTTCTGTTTGTAGTCCATGATTTTCTATTGACCCTGCCACATACAGTACCAGACAAAACTTTGGAAACACCTACTCATTCCAGGATTTGTATTTATTTTTACTATTTTCTACATTGTAGAATAATAGTGAAGACATTAAAACTATTAAATAAAACATATGGAATCATGTAGTAACCAAAAATCTAAACATATTTAATATTTGAGATTCTTCAAAATAGACACCCTTTGCAGTTTTGCACACTCTTGGCATTCTCTCAACCAGCTTCATGAGGTAGTCACCTCGACCACATTTCAATTAACAGGTGTGCCTTGTTAAAGGTTCATTTCTTTCCTTCTTAATGCATTTCAGGCCAATCAGATGTGTTGTGACAAGGTAGGGTTGGTATACAGAAGATAGCCCAATTCTGTAAAAGACAGAGTCCATATTTTGGCAAGAACAGCTCAAATAAGCAAAGGGAAACGAATATCAATCATTACTTTAAGACATGAAGGTCAGTGAATCCGGAAAATGTCAAGAACTTTTAAAGTTTCTTCAAGTGCAATGCACAAACCATCATGCGCCACAGGAAAGGAAGACCCAGAGTTACTTCTGCTGCAGAGGATAAGTTCATTAAAGTTACCAGCCTCAGAAATTGCAGCCCAAATAAACAGAGTTCAAGACACATCTCGATGTCAATTGTTCAGAGAAGACTGCATGAATCAGGCCTTCATGGTCGAATTGCTGCAAAGAAACCACTACTAAAGGACACCAATAAGAAGAAGATAATTGCTTGGGCCAAGAAACAAGAGCAATGGAGTGGTGGAAATCTGTCCTTTGGCCTGATGAGTCCCATTTAGACATTTTTGGTTCCAACCGCCGTGTCTTTATGAGACGCAGAGTAGGTGAATAGATGATCTCCACATGTGTGGATCCCACATTGACGCATGGAGGAGGAGGTGTAACGGTGTGGGGGTGCTTTCCAGGTGACACTGTCTGTGATTTATTTTGAATTCAAGGCACACTTAACCAGCATGGCTACCACAGCATTCTGCAGCGATTTGCCATTCTATCTGGTTTGGGCGTAGTGGGACTATCATTTGTTTTTCAACAGGACAATGACCCAACACAACTCCAGGCTGTGTAAGGGCTATTTGAACAAGAAGGAGAGTGATGGAGTGCTGATTCAGATGACCTAGCCTCCACAATCACCCGATCACAACCCAATTGACATGGTTTGGGATGAGTTGGACCGCAGAGTGAAGGATAAGCAGCCAACATGTGCTCATCATATCTGGGAACTCATCTAAGACTATTGGAAAAGCATTCCAGGTGAAGCTGGTTGAGAGAATGCCAAGAGTGTGCAAAGCTGTCACAAAGGCAAAAAGTGGCTACTTTGAAGAATCTAAAATCTAAAATATATTTTGGTTTGTTTAGCACTTTTTTGGTTGCTACATGATTCCATATGTGTCATTTCATAGTTTTGATGCCTTCACTATTATTCACCAATGTAGAAAATAATAAAAATAAAGAAAAGCCCTTGAATGAGTAGGTGTGTCCAAACTTTTGACTGGTACTGTATGTCTCGTGTCTAAGCCGTTGAATGGTGACTCCACTTTGTCTCGACTGACATTTTGCAATGTTTATTGTGTTACTGAGGGAATTACTACACTATTTGTATTTGGTCATATTCCCAGTCACCTTGTCATGGTTAAATGCAGTGGTTCGCGCTTTCAGTTTTGCACGAATGCTGCCATCTACCCACGGTTTCTGGTTTGGGTAGGTTTAAATAACTACAGTGGGTACAACATCTCCTATACACTTCCTGTTGAACTCAGTCACCGTATCCATGTATTCGTCAATGTTATTCTCAGATGCTACCCAGAACATATCCCAGTCGGCATGATCAAACAATCTTGAAGCATGGATTCCAATTGGTCAGACCAGCTTTGAATAGACCTTAGCATGGGTACTTCCTTTTTGAGTTCCGGCCTTTAGGAAGGGAGGAGCAAAATGGAGTCATGATCAGATTTGCCGAAGGGAGAGCGTGGGAAGGCCTTTGTAGGCATTTTGAAAAGTTGAGTAGCAGCGATCCAAAGTTTTTCTAGCGTGAGTACTACAGTCCATGTGTTAGTAGAACTTCGGTAGCATTTTCCTCAAATTTGCTTTGTTAAAATCCCCAGCAACAATACATGCTGCCTCAGGATATATGGTTTCCAGTTTGCATAAAGTCCGGTGTAGTTCTTTGAGCGTCGTTGTATCGGCTTGAGGAGGAATATACACGTCTGTGACTATAACCGAAGATAATTATCTTGGGAGGTAATACTCTCAGCATTTGATGGTGAGGTATTCTAGGTTGGGTGAACAAAGCGACTTGAGTTCTGTATGTTATCACAATTACACCATGAGTAGTTAATCATTAAACATACATTCCGGCCTTTCTTCTTCCCGGACAGTTCTTTATTCCTGTCTGTGCAATGTACTCAGAATCAAATTGTCTGTATTGATGGGGACAGTATATCCCGAGAGAATCATGTTTCCGTGAAACAGAATATGTTACAATCCCTGATGTCTCTCTAGAAGGAGATTCTCGCTCTGAGCTCGTCAGGGGGTACCGGTACCAAGTCAATGTGCGGGGGTACAGGTTAGTCGAGGTAATTGAGGTAATATGTCCATGAAGGTGGGGGTAAAGTGACTATGCTTAAATAATAAACTGTGAGTAGCAGCAGCGTAAAAAAAAAGGGGAGGGGGGGTCAATGCAAATAGTCCAGGTAGACATTCGATGAGCTGTGCATCAGTCTTATGGCTTGGGGGTAGAAGTTGTTGAGAAGCCTTTTGGACCTAGACTTGGCGCTCCAATACTGCTTACCTTGCGGAAGCAGAGAGAATAGACTTTGACTAGGGTGGCTGGAGTTTTTTGGTAATTTTTAGGGCCTTCCTCAGACACCACCTGGTATAAAGGTCCTGGATGGCAGGAAGTTTGGCCTCAGTGATATACTGTGCTGTATGCACAACCCTCTGTAGCTCCTTGTGGTCGGAGACTGAGCAATTGCCATACCAGGAGGTGATACAAACAGTCAAGATGCTCTCGATGGTGCAGCTGTAGAACTTTTAGAAGATCTGAGAACCGATGCCAAATCTTTTCAGTATCCTGAGGGGGAATAGGCATAGTTGAGCCCTCTTCAGGACTGTCTTGGTGTGTTTGGACCATGATAGTTTGTTGGTGATGTGGACACCAAGGAACTTGAAGATCTCAACCTGCTCCACTACAGCCCTGTCGATGAGAATTGGTGCGTGGTCGGCCCTCCATTTCCTGCAATCGACAATCATCTCCTTTTTCTTGATCATGTTGAGGGAGAGGTCGTTGTCCTGGCACCACACTGCCAAGTCTCTGACCTCCTCCCTATAGGCTGTCTCATCGTCATCTGTGATCAGGCCTACCACCATTGTGTCGTCAGGAAACTAAATGATGGTGTTGGAATCGTGCTGGGCCATGCAGTCAATGGTGAATAGGGAGTACAGGATTTTGACTATGCAGACACCCCTGAGGGGCCCCCGTGTTGAGGATCGGCGTGGCACCTGAGGTGGCCCGTCAGCAAGTGCAGGATCCAGTTGTAGAGGGAGGTGTTTAGTCCCTGGTCCTTAGCTTAGTGATGAGCTTTGAGGGCACTATAGTGTTGAATGCTGAGCTGTAGTCAATGAACAGCATTCCCACGTAGGTGTTCCTTTTGTCCAGGGGGGAGAGGGCAGTGTTGAGTTCAAGAGAGAGAGATTGCGTCATCTATTGAGGCAGTGTGCAAATTGGAGTGGGTCTATGGTTTCTGGAATGATGGTGTGGATGTGAGCCATGCCCAGCCTTTCAAAGCACTTCATGGCTACAGACGTGAGGACTACGGGTCTGTAGTCAATAAAGCAGGTTACCTTGGTGTTCTTGGGTATAGGAACTATGGTGGTCTGCTTGAAACATGCAGGTATTAGAGACTCGGCCAAGGACAGGTTGAATATGTCAGTGACGACACTTGCCAGTAGGTCAGAGCATGCTCGGAGTACACATCCTGGTAGTACACACCCTGCAGCCTTGTGAATGTTGACCTGTTGAACCTTTTCACACAGTGATCCCTGTAGCGTACCATCAAACCGGTGTGATTAGAACGCTTAATTAAAACACTTATTTAGAATGGCCAGTTTCGAATGAATCAGCATTTGAGCTGGCCACACTGTCTTTTTTCAGAAACATTTTACGCACCTCATTTTGTTGTAACATCTTTGGTCCGACAGACGATTACGTGACACCCAGAATGCATTGTATGTCAGCAAACATGGCTCCACACATAGCTGGAATTAGCTTAGCTCATCATAATCAGTACAACCTTCAAATAAGTATTTTACACACATAATATGTGCCCATTACAATCTAAGCAATAATCGGAATGCATGATTTGTCAATAGAACTTGAAAATGTGAATAAAACAGTATAAATATATAAATAATTACCACACAAAACATTTTCTGATCGTGATTTATTGATACAAGTGGTGCATGCCAGCAGTCAATTACATAACCTCTCACTCCCACTCTGAGCAATTCAGTGTTGTTGTTTATGTATGTAGCTAGTGAGCTAAGCTGTAGCATTAGCAAGGTCTTTCAAAAGGAGACAACTCACAAATGCGGAAATTCTGGAGATTTAAAAACAATGAGTCTGAAAGTCAGGAATCAGATTCTGACAGTGACAGTGAGGAGCTGCCCCCCCAGCCTGTGAGAACCCTGAATCTGAGGACCCCTTGTCCACTGACAAAGTCCTAGTCCTCTTTGAAGATGCTGGTGGTGATGGAGGCAGACCGACAGTGGATGAAGTACAGGAGTTCTGTGGTAGCTGGAAGGCCGCCAGCCATTTCACCCCTCCTGGCCCTGCTGTTTGCTTTAATGAGTCCCAGTCTGGAGTGCAACGGCCCTTGCATTTTCCATCTGAGGCAGAGTCCTTCTAGTTGTTTCTGACAGAGGAGCTGGTGGGAGACATAGTGGAGACCATTCACTATGCCTTGGAGCTACAGGAGAAGAGAGAGCCAGGAGTGAGGGGTAAACAAGCTAAATGGGGGACAACCACATTTAGTGAAATGTTGACAGCTGTCTTTCGTTGTCTCTGATTGAGAACCATACATAGGTAGTCTGTTTTCCCACTGTTAGTTGTGGGTGGTTATTTTCTGGTTTAGTGTTTGTTGCACCTGTCAGAACTGTTTCGGCTATTCTTTTTGTTATTTTGTATTCAGTGTTCAGTCAGAATATATAATATGAACTCGTACCACCTGCACCTTGGTCTTCGCCTTCTTCTAATGAAAGTCATTACACTTACTTTGATAGAAACGCACACATTTCCAAAGTTATTATTGGTAACGAAAACAACAATGACTATGATGCAGGCAACAGACAGAAAATGTGAACACGTGTGCAGATCCTGTTCTGACAGGAGATGCTCAAATGTCTGCAGACTTGAACTGCACAAACAATTGGGAAGTGCTTGGGGAATTTTGTCCGGGTCAGAAATGTCTAACAAATGTATTGTCCACAAAAGTAAAAAATAACTACTTTTATGTGATTGAATGAGGAGGCGGAACACACCTCAAGTCCAACTGTTCTTAGAAAATAAAAAAACTTGTTCGAAAATAATTAGAAATTGACAAGTTGAATACAGCCTATAAATAAAAACAGGCTGCGTGCCTTGGTTTGAGGGCAGCGCGGATTAAATGTACTGTTGTGTAACAATCACATTCTGGAATGAAGAGAACATTCTAACATCACGTGCATAAAAAAGCTCACGCTGGGGTGACCAATAGAGATATTTGGAACTCAACGCATGAAAAGGTTAATGGTCTTACTCACATCGGCTACGGCAAGCGTTATCACACAGCTGTCTGGAACAGCTGATGCTCTCATGCATGCTTCAATGTTGCTTGTCTTGAAGCGTGTATAGAAGTTGTTTAGCTCGTCTGGTAGGCTTGTGTAACTGGGCAGCTCGTGGCTGGGCTTCCCTTTGTAGTCCGTAATGGTTTGCAAGTCCTGCCAAATCCGGCGAGTGTTGGAGCTGATGTAGTAGGATTCAATCTTAGTCTTCTATTTAAGCTTTGCCTGCGTAATGGTTTGTCTGAGGGCATAACGAGATTTTTATAATCGTCCAGGTTAGAGTCCCTCTCCTTGAAAACGTCAGCTCTACCCTTTAGCTCAGTGTGGATGTTGCCTGTAATCCATTGCTTCTGGTTGGGGTATGTACGTACAGTCACTGTGGGGACAACGTCATCGACGCGCTTATTGATGTAGCCGGTGACTGATGTGATATACTCCTCAATACCATCAGATGAGTTCCGGAACATATTCCAGTCTGTGCTAGCAAAACAGTCCTGTAACTTAGCATCTTAGCAACACCCATCCGTAGCACGCGCTCCAGCAGGTGTATCTCACTGATCATCCCTAAAGCCAACACCTCATTTGGCCGCCTTTCGTTCCAGTACTCTGCTGCCTGTGACTGGAACGAATTGCAAAAATCGCTAAAGTTGGAGACTTTTATCTCCCTCACCAACTTCAAACATCAGCTATCTGAGCAGCTAACCGATCGCTGCAGCTGTACATAGTCTATTGGTAAATAGCCCACCCTTTTTCACCTACCTCATCCCCATACTGTTTTTATTTATTTACTTTTCTGCTCTTTTGCACACCAATATCTCCACCTGTACATGACCATCTGATCATTCTTCACTCCAGTGTTAATCTGCAAAACTGTAATTATTTGCCTACCTCCTCATGCCTTTTGCACACATTGTATATAGACTCCCCCCTTTGTTTTCTACTGTGTTATTGACTTGTTAATTGTTTACTCCATGTGTAACTCTTTGTTGTCTGCTCACACTGCTATGCTTTATCTTGGCCAGGTCGCAGTTGCAAATGAGAACTTGTTCTCAACTAGCCTACCTGGTTAAATAAAGGTGAAATAAAAAAAAATAAAAAAAAATAAAAAAATCTGTGTCATCTGACCACTTCTGTACTGAGCGAGTCACTGGTTCTTCCTGCTTTAGTTTTTGCTTTTAAGCAGGAATCAGGAGGATAGAAATGGAGGGCGCGAGATTGCTTTGTACGCATCTCTGTGTGTGGAGTAAAGATAGTCTAGAGTTTTTTTTCCTCTGGTTGCACTTGTAACATGCTGGTAGAAATGAGGTAAAACAGATTTGTTTCCTTACATTAAAGTCCCCGGCCACTAGGAGTGCCGCTTCTGGATGAGCATTTTCTTGTTTGCTTATGGCTGTATACAGCTCGTTGAGTGTGGTCTTAGTGCCATTATCAGTTTGTGGTGGTAAATAGAGGGCTCCAAATATTATAGATTAAAACTCTGGTAAATAGTGTGGTCTACAGCTTATCATGAGATACTCTACCTCAGGCAAGCAAAACTTTGAGACTTCCTTAGATATTTGATTTCGCACACCAGCTGTTATTGACAAAAAGATACAGGCCGCCACCCCTTGTCTTACTGGAGGCAGCTGTTCTGTCTTGAAGATTCATGGGAAAAACCAAGCAACTGTATATTATCCATGTTGCCGTTCAGCCACGACTCAGTGAAACATAAGATATATTACAGTTTTTAATGTAACATTGGTAGGATAGTCTTGAATGGAGCTCATCCAGTTTATTCTCCAATGATTGTACATTGGCCAATAGGACAGATGGTAGAGGCGGGTTACCCACAAGGCACCTGTATCGGCATCTTCTCTTCATGCGAATGACAGGGATTTGGGCCCGGTCTGGTATCTGGAGTAAATCCTCTGTGTCCAACTCGTTAAAGAAAAAATCTTTGTACAGTTTAAGATGAGTAATTGCTTTTCTGATATCCAGAAGTTATTTTCGGTCATAAGAGACTGTGGAAGAAACATTACGTACACAATAAGTTACAAACAACACAAAAAAACACACAAAATAGTTAATGGCAGCTATCCCCTCCAGCGCCATTATCTGCTCCATTACCTGCTCCAGCAGCTAAGGTAGTGTGTGTGAGCAGCAGCTATGTTAGAAAAAACGAATATGTGTTTAAAAAACACATCCGCAGAATGTTATCCGGATCTTTAGCTTTAAGAACAAGGTTTCTGGAGGGGCGGGCAAGAGCAGGGCCCGGGTGAAAACTCCTTATCTGTAGCCCAGGCCTTATATTTAACTTCTCTGCCAAGGTGAGCATTTAAATGTCAGTTTAGTTTGCTTCTGTAGATGGGCTTAAGATTGTAAAGGTCCATAGTTTGCAGTGATGCAGCTTGCAGCAGTGTGCATTTCTGCACATGGGGTAGCTGCATCCCTTCCCACACACTAATGTGATTTGACAAAAAAAAGAGAGTGGTGTAGATAATATTATTAGTGTTAGCTATAACAACAAAAAATATGAAGCAGTACTTTCTGAGGTCTAAGGATACAATAGTACTAATGGAGTTTGGAATGAAAATAAACTCCATAACTGTCCAAGTGACCTAGTGGTAAATTAGACCTGTTGATGAGTGGGTTGTGTCGCTGGAGCCAGGAGAATCCCAACCCACGGGGATCTGGGAGGACTTGATGAGCAGGTAAGGTAAGTTGTATTCGGCGCATGTGACAAATACATTTTGATTTGATTTGACCAATATTAAAATATTAAATGTTGTATATGATGTATTTCCTATTCAACAAAACTGTATGAATAAGGCTGGAAATGAATTACAGTGGCTTGCGAAAGTATTCACCTCCCTTGGCATTTTTCCTATTTTGTTGCCTTACAACCTGGAATTACAACATGTTTTGGGGGGTTTTGTGTCATTGGATTTACACAAAATGCCTACCACTTTGAAGATGCAAAATATGTTTTATTGTGAAACAAATAAGAAATAAGACAGGAATAAAGAAAACTTGAGCATGCATAACTATTCACCCCCCAGACTCAATACTTTGTAGAGCCACCTTTTGCAGCAATTAAGCTTGGTACATCTAGCCACTGGAATTTTTGCCATGGCAAAACTGCTCCAGCTCCTTCAAGTTGGATGGGTTCCGCTGGTGTACAGCAATCTTTAAGTCATACAACAGATTCTCAATTGGATTGAGGTCTGGGCTTTGACTAGGCCATTCCAAGACATTTAAATGTTTCCCCTTTAACCACTCAAGTGCTGCTTTAGCAGTATGCTTTGGGTCATTGTCCTGCTGGAAGGTGAAGCTCTGTCCCAGTCTCATATCTCTGGTAGACTGAATCAGGTTTCCCTCAAGAATTTCCATGTATTTAGTGCCATCCATCATTCCTTCAGTTTCCCAGTCCCTGCCAAATAAAAACATCCCCACAGCATGATGCTGCCACCACCATGCTTCACGGTGGGGATGGTATTCTCAGGGAGGTGTTGGAATTGCGCCAGTTTTCCTTGATGGCCAAAAATTGTAATTTTAGTCTCATCTGACCAGAGTACCTTCTTCCATATATTTGGGGAGTCTCCCACATGCCTTTTGGCGAGCACCAAACGTGTTTGCTTATCGTTTTCTTTAAGCAATGGCTTTTTTTCTGGCGACTCTTCAATAAAGCCCAGCTCTGTGGCGTGTATGGCTTAAAGTGGTCCTATGGATCGATACTCCAATCTACACTGTGGAGCTTTGCAGCTCCTTCAGGGTTATCTTTGGTCTCTTTGTTTCCTCTCTGATAAATGCCCTGCTTGCCTGGTCTGTGAGTTTTGAGGGGCGGCCGTCTCTTGTCAGGTTTGTTGTGGTGCCATATTGTATTTAATGTATTTAATGGTTCTCTGTGGGATGTTCAAAGTTCATGATATTTTTTTTTATAACCCAACCCTGATCTGTACTTCTCCACAACTTTGTCCCTGACCTGTTTGGAGAGCTCATTGATCTTCATGGTGCCGCTTGCTTGGTGGTGCCCCTTGCTTAGTGGTATTGCAGACTCTGGGGCCTTTCAGAACAGGTGTATATGTACTGAGATCATGTGACAGATCATGTGACACTTTTGATTGCACACAGATGGACTTTATTTAACAAATTATGTGTATGATGGTTGCACCAGATCTTATTTTGGGGCTTCATAGCAAAGGGGGTAAATACATATGCACGTACCACTTTTCAGATTTTTATTTGTTCGAATTTTTTGAAACAAGTAATTTTAAAAATTTCACTTCACCACTTTGGACTATTTTGTGTATGTCCATTGCATGAAATCCAAATAAAAATCCATTCAGATTACAGGTTGTAATGCAAAAAAATAGGAATAACGCCAAGGGGGATGAATACTTTTGCAAGGCACTGTACCTTGAGAATTGGAAAATAATACAAAATATATAAACATTTAATTTGTTAAATGCTTCATAAACACAGCTGAAGACTAACAGTGAAATGTTTCCTTACGGGCCCTTCCCAACAGTGCAGAGAGAAAAAAATGAAATAATAGAAAAAGAATAACACAAGGAATAAATACATAACAAATAACTATATACAGTTGATGTACAGTATTCTACTAGTGCTGTGTCAATGTGCAGTGTTACGAGGTAATTGAGGTAGATACTGTGTGTACAGTACATATAGGTATGTATAAAGTGACAAGTACCAGGATATACAGCACCAGTCAAAAGTTTGGCAGACCACAGGCCTCACATGGAAATCCTAAATAGTGAAAATATAACACCAAAATTAGGATTTTCCTGGCAATAGCATGCAGCGTCAGTTGGTTGGCAGTGCCTGCGTGGCTTAAATCAGTGTATACTATTGGTTTAGACAAGTCCATAATCCTTAAAAACCCAACAGTCAGTGCAATCATGACATGGAAATTCAATATATGACAATTATTTAGGTAAATGTATTGCAACAGTAAAAATAAATTGCCCCCACAATTAATGAATTGTAGGATTGTGGGAATCAGTCATTTGTCAGGTGTCTTCCAATAATCACAAAATAAAAAAATCTAAATAGGCCTATAATTATTAACATTTTTTTACACAATTGAAAAATGCTAATAAAATATTTAAATGTTCAATGAATACTGCTTTTTTGACTAAATTTGTTCATTAGTTTGACCATGGTCAGGTATAGTACCTATTAGGGTACTTTTGATTCAATACTTGTCTTTGATCAAGAAACTCAGGACTCAGGAAAGAAAGAGAAAAAAACAACGATAAATCATATGTATGAAAGACTGTTTCTAATTACATAACTGTGACTGAACTTTTCTTTTCTTTTTTGGCAGGTTCCTCCTCTCCAACTCCTGCCCAGGACTCAGCCTGAGAGAGTCACAACTAATCAAAGGCACTTGTATGGAGAGAGAGAGAGCTATTGGCCTCTGAAGGGTTGACCAGTTCTGACCAACCCGTTGCTCTCTCTCCCTCTCTCTCTCCTTCTCTTCCTCACTCCTCCTCTTCCTCGCTCCCTCTAGCTCTCCCTCTGTTTGGGAAAAAAGGGGGTAAATTCTTGTAGGCGACTTCACTCCAGGTTTCTGTGGGATTTAAACATGCGTGCGGAGGCTTTGGTGAACTGTATGTTAGTTCCCTTGCTTCTTATTCTGCTCACGGCTGTCGAGCAAAGTTTGTTACAATCGCTGGGGTGAGTTTTGGAGTTTCACCATGGCTTTCTTTTTCAGTTAGTTTGGGGGTTTCAAAGAGAGAGAGAGAGAGAGAGAGAGAGGGCAGAGAGAGGTGAGATCTGCTGACTGGGTGAACGTTTAGAAGTAGAAAAAGGTGCCGTTACAGTAGTGTACGTAAATGTGGTTGGTTAAGTTTGTAATGTCAGATTCTCTATTATGGAGTACAAGTTTTTTATTTTATTGACACGTAAGAAAGTTGCTACCTCTGCACTGGGTAGGTGTTTTCAAAGGACATGATATGATTTTGAAAAGTTATTGAACAAATGTTACATCAATAGTGGAAAAGAATGTCTATGTCATATGAACTGTATCTGTACAAAGTGTTGATGACCATTTTTTTTACACATTCAAAGATCAAGCTGCATTTGCAGGATATGAAACCATTCCCTTGAAATGTCATGAGTGCTTGTTTTGTGGTGTGTTGTATCATGCATCTGCATTTCTTATGATACTACACAAAACTAAACAAAAATAGACAGTGAAATAGTTGTCTGATGTGAATGTGGGAAACCACATCTTCCTTTGCCTTGGCCTTGAAGGGGAGCCTGCAGTAAGTATTGCCACATGACATTGCAGAGCATAGTCTGTAAACTGGACTCAGCTGAGGAGAGAAGGAGGTATTTACTCAAAGTAGATGCACCAGGGGGCTGTGTGTATGTGTGTGTGCGCAAGCGCGTGTGAATGTGGCCAATGTTGAGGCTGTGTAGGGTGTTTGTTGTTGTGTTATGTGGTTGGGTGGTAGGCCCCAAAATCCACAGCACATGTTAATTGGGAAATATAGAGGCTTTCTGTACCATTACTGTACATGTGACAGCTACGGTGAAGTCAAGGTTTAATAACAGTATGTTGTTGTAGCCCATAGCTCAAATGCAGGGTTGAGTTTTTTCTCCCTGGTTGGTTTGTGTTTGTTAATGTGCCACCATTTCTTTTAGATAAGGTATGCATGCATTATTCCATAAAGAGTGAAATAAGCTGTTCCTTTATCAAATTGGGAGTGGCAGGAATATTTGATATTTGTGTTTTACTCACCCCTTGGAATATTTCTGCTGTTCCTGAACAGGAAAGGCCTTAGCATGTGAGGCCAGGAATAGAAAAGAATGTCAGAAACCTAGACCAAAAGAGTGAGTGGGACAGCAAAACAAAAGCTTTGAAAGATCGCCCGTCTGGAGTTGCAGTCCAAGTGGAATGACTGTACAGCCAGTTTGCTACAGCAGGAAAATAGTTCTGCAACAAGAGGAAATGTGAATTATTATGTGGATTATAATTAAGGGACATTTTTGTAGGGGGTGATACATTTTTTGTACGGGCAAATCAAGTCTGAAATTTCAAAGTGGAAATTGCTAACTTTAGAATCCTTTGAAAAACTCATATACACTACAAGTTTGCATTTCCAGCTTTGCTGGAATATTCTCAGCAACAAGAGAGTGATCAAATTGAGATCCTATATCTGTATCTGTACAGTTTGTTCTTTTCTTGGTTCTCATTCTCCATTCCAACCTGGGTTCAATGCGGAAGACACATTTTACTGCATTCAGTTGTACAACTGAGTAGGTATCCCCATTTTCCTTTCCCTTTAACCTATTTGAAATGAACATTGAACATTGACATACTTGTGTCTGTAGACTGTAGGTTTCTACCCCAGCTCTAACCTTGGCCATTATCAGTTGAATTACATAACACAGAGAAACATTATAGCTATTGTCAAATGACCATTTTCTTATATTGCACTGGTTAGCTGTTGTCATACAGTAGCTCACCAGCCATAGGAGGTATTCCTGCCTTTAGAGTACACTAGGTATTAGTTAGTTCATAGGTATTGGTTAGTTCACATTATGCTTAAAATAGGACGTGAATAGTAATAGAAATTACATTACAATGAGATAATCCATTCATTTGTGAGATACTCCTACAGCATTTGCAGAGCTGAACGTTCAGGAGCCACAAAAGATTTACAGTCAGAGAGAGAGGGAGAAGGTGGGAGAGAGAGAGGGGGAAAGAGAGGAAAAACAAGAGAGGGGAAGCGGCATGGAGAGAGAGGAGAGGATAGGAAGACAGAGAGTGAGAGAAACAGTCAGAAAGAAAGGGAAAGTGAGTACGATTACAATTAAAGCTGTAAAACTTCACACAGTCACCTTGCACCTATAGACAAATAACTTTTTCACAGGAAATAAAATGAGGGAAGAAAGTGAGGGAAGAGAGAACAGAGGGATTCTTGACTCTTGAGATGGGGATTGTTACCAGAGACCAGCACTGTTTACAAAAGGAAACACACATTACTATTCCCCAAAAGAAAATGGAAAAAGTTAAAAGAAGGGATGAGGAAAGGTATAGCATAGATATAGAATGTAGAGTGCGATCAGAAAAAAATCACACCCCTTGACTTTTTACAGATTTTGTTGTGTTACATGCTGAATTTTAAATGGATGAAATTGAGATGTTTTGGCTCTGGCCTGCACACAACACCCCATAATGTCACAGTGGAATGTTTTTCTATATTTTGTATTAAAAATGAAAAGCTGAAATGTCTTGAGTCAATAAGTATTGAAACTCTTTGTTATGGCCTAAATAAGATCAAGAGTAAAAATGAACTTAACAAGACACATAATACGTTGCATGGACTCACTCTGTGTGAAATAAGTGTTTAACATCATTTTTTTTTATGACTACCTCATCTCTGTACCCCACATATACAATTATCTGAAAGGTGGATTTCTGTAAAGTGGATCTGTAATTATCTGTAAAGTGGATTTCAAACACAGATTCAACCATAAAGACCACAGAGTTTTTCCAATGCTTCGCACAAAGAAGGAAGGGAACCTATTAGTAGATGGGTCTTTTAAAAAAAAGCAGACATATCCCTTTGAGCCTGGTGAAGTTATTTTAATTGTACTTTCACTGCAAAGATACAGGTGTGCTTCCTAACTCAGTTGCCAGAGAGGAAGGAAACCGCTCAGGGATTTCACAATGAGGCCAATGGTGACTAAAACAGTTACAGAATTTAATGGTAGGTGAAAACTGAGGATGGATCAACAACACTGACGACACAATACTAACCTAATTGACAGAGTGAAAAGGAGGAAGCCTGTACAGAATAAAAATTATTCCCAAACATGCATCCTGTTTGCAATGTTTGGGGCAAGTCTAATACAACACATTACTGAGTACCACTCTCCATATTTTCAAGCATAGTGGTGGCTGCATCAAGTTATGGGTACCTAGCCGTGGGAAGATGCTTTGGAATATGTTAAAACATGCATCTGGTTTTCAACAAGGCACTAAAGTAATACTGCAAAACAATTGGCAAAACAATTAACTTTTTGTCCTGAATACAAAGTTGTATGTTTGGGGCAAATCCAATACAAGTACCAGTCTCCATATTTTCAAGCAAAGTGGTGGCTGCATCGTGTTATGGGTATGCTTGTAATCGTTAAGGACTGGATAGTTAATGAAAAATAAACTAAATGGAGCTAAACACAGGCAAAATCCTAGAGGAAAACCTGTTTGAGTCTGCTTTCCACAAGACACTGGGAGATGAATTCACCTTTCAGCAGGATAAGACACAAGGCCAAATCTTCACTGGAGTTGCTTACCAAGAAGACAGTGAATATTCCTGAGTGGCCAAGTTACAGTTAAATCTAGTTCAAAATCTAAAGCAAGACCTGAAAATGGTTGTCTAGGAATGATCAACAACACATTTAACAGAGCTTGAAGATTTTTTAAAATAATAATGTTGCTCAATCCAGGTGTGGAAAGTTCTTAGAGACTTACCCAGATAGACTCACAGCTGTAATCGCTGCAAAAACTTGCTTCTACAAAGTATTGACTGAGAGGTGTGAATACTTATGTAAATGAGATCTTTTTGTATTTCATTTTCAATAAATTAGCAACAATGTCTAAAAACATGTTTTTCCATTGTCATTATTGTCACGTTCTGACCATTGATTTCCTTTGTTTTGTATTTATTTAGTATGGTCAGGGCGTGAGTTGGGTGGGCAGTCTATGTTTGATTTTCTATGATTTGGGATTTCTATGTTTCGGCCTAGTATGGTTCTCAATCAGAGGCAGGTGTCATTAGTTGTCTCTGATTGAGAATCATACTTAGGTAGCCTGGGTTGCACTGTTTGTTTGTGGGTGATTGTCTATGTTGATTGCTTGTCTCCGCGCAGTTTGCATTAGCTTCACGGTGGTTATTTTGTTTATTGTTTTTGTATAGGGTTTCAGTGTTCAGTGTTTTCTGTATTAAAATTAATGATGAACACATACCACGCCGCATTTTGGTCCTCCGATCCTTCTCGCCTCTCCTCTTCAGATGAAGAGGAGGACGACCGTGACAATTATGGGGTATTGTGTGTTGATGTTTGTGAAAAGATCAATCAGGCTGTAACACAACAAAATGTGGAACAAGTCAAGAGGTATGAATACTTTCTGAAGGCACTGTACCTATAACACATAAGAATAAAGGCCAAGATGAGAAATCTAATTGACAGACAGCTCTAATACATATACACAACAAATGTATTATAGACACACTGTATGCAGAGAGGTCAACCTCTCCTCCTCCCTTATTTTCTATTTGCTGAGTTGTTCCAACCCCAGTGCATACAGTGCCTTCGGAAGGTATTCAAACCCCTTGACATTTTGCACATTTTGTAAGGTTACAGCCTTATTTCACATTTGATGAAATCGTTTTTTTCCCTCCTCAATCTACACATAATACCCCATAATGACAAAGCAAAAACTGTTTTTTAGAAATGTTTTCCAATGTATTACAAATTTCAAAAAGAAACATCTAATTTACATAAGTATTCAATCCCTTTACTCAGTACTTTGTTGAAGAAAGTTTGGCAGCCTTGAGTCTCCTTGGGCATGACGCTACTAGCATGGCACACCTGAATTTGTGGAGTTTTTCCCATTCTTCTCTGCAGATCCTCTCAAGCTCTGTCAGGTTGGATGGGAGAGCATTGCTGCACAGCTATTTTCAGGTCTCTCCAGAGATGATCGATCGGGTTCAAGTCTGTCTCTGGCTGGGCCACTCAAGGACATTCAGAGACTTGTCCCAATGCCACTCCTGCATTCTCTTGGCTATGTGCTTAGGGTTGTTGTCCTGTTGGAAACTGAACCTTCGTCCCACTCTGAGGTCTTAAGCACTCTGGAGCAGGTTTTCATCAAGGATCCCTCTGTACTTCACTCCACTCATCTTTCCCTCGATCCTGACTAGTCTCCCAGTCCCTGTCGCAGAAAAACATTCCCAGAGCATAATGCTGCTTCCACCACCATGCTTCACCGTAGGGATGGTACTGGGTTTCCTCCAGACGCTTGGCATTCAGGCCAAAGAGTTCAATCTTATTTTCATCAGAACAGTGAATCTTGTTTCTCATCGTTAGAGTCATTTAGGTGCCTTTTGGCAAACTCCAAGAGGGCCGTCTTGTGCCTTTTACTGAGGAGTTGCTTCCGTCTGGCCACTCTGCCATAAAGGCCTGATCGGTGGAGTGCTGCAGCGATGGTTGTCCTTCTGGAAGTTTGTCCCATCAAGAGCTCAGTATATGTGGAAACTCCTTTAAGACTTTTGGAAAAGCATTCCAGGTGAAGCTGGTTGGGAGAATGCAAAGAGTATTGAAAGCTGTCATCAAAGCAAAGGGTGGCAAAAAAAATCTCAAATATAATTTATACAACGTTTTTTATTGCTACATGATTCCATATGTGTTATTTCATAGTATTGATGTCTTCATTATTATTCTATAATATAGAAAATGGTAAAAATAAAGACAAAATCCTTGAATGTGTAGGTGTGTCCAAACCTTTGACTAGTACTGTGTGTATATATAACATAGGGAAATCAAGTTTTTGACGGCACTGGGCCTTTAATCCTTTTTGCCATTCAGAAGATTCAAGCCAAGAGGTATAGGCTATGACTTTTAAAAGTCAAAGAAGTACACTATATGCCATGATGTTTTGTAGGTTTAATGTTTGTAAAATAGTTGTACAGCCTGGGGACATTTAGTAAGATGGCATTCATGGCACTCAGGGACCAAATCTGTGGTGGCTCTAGATCTAAAAATGTTAGGGTACCTAAATCTACCTCTAAATCTACCTCTGTGCCAAATGTGGTGATTGTCTCAAAATTGCATTACCATCTATGGCCATTTTTTAAGATGACTACCAAGGTCTCCAGTGGCCAAATCTGTGGTGGCTCCATATCTAAATCTATTCAGGGTAAATTAATCTACCTCAAAGCAAATTTGGTGCGTTTGTCTTGCAAAAGTCCAGATAAATAGTGCTAACGACAGCAGCCATTTTGTAAGATGGTCGCCACGGACGCCAGGGGTCAAATCTGGGGTGGCTTCAATCTAAATATTTTCAGGGTACATGAATCTACATCTTTTCCAAATTTGGTGCTTTTATCAAAGAAGTGAACAATTTATCTGCTTAACTGCCCCACTATAGGACATTGGTGATTAAGAATGGTCTCCCAGGTTCAATCCCAGTTGTAGGCAATAATTTTGTACTTTTATTTTTTCTATTTCTAACCCTCTCCCAAACCTAAACCCTAACCTTAATGTCAACACATTCCACAATCAATGGACGGCTCCACAGACTGCCCCATACGTCATAATTAAAAGGGCCAGCCATGCCATCTCTCTGTTGCTGCAGTTATGGCCAGTTATGGAGATTGTGTTGATAATAATATACTCAATACGTACATCAAATATGTGATCTATAGTCTATAGAGATATAAAAAGCTAATCCTCTTGTTTTCCCAGGCAGGTATGTACGCTGTCTGCTGAGTCGTCCCAACGGCGGTGCAAGACCCCTGAAGGCCTTATCTGCAGTGGTAGGGGAGAGTGTGACTGTGGGACTTGCATATGCCAGGTCGCAGAGCCAGGGAACTACTATGGACCACGCTGTGAATGCCATGACTGGGTCTGTGCTACATATGACGGGAAGACTTGTGGAGGTAAGGGATAGAGCGATACAGAAACACTCACTAAGTCAGCAGTAGGGTTCCTCTCAAGGGTTCTCTCCTCTGCACTTTGTCTTGTAACTGTTGCTCCCTCTTTTGGTTGATTGATTGAATTGTAAAGCATTTTATGTCATAAAAAAAATACTGTAGGTAACCATAGTAGGCACAGTACAAGGACATGTACTCTCACGGTTTGAAAAAGTGCAGCAGACCAGGAAAGTTTTTAACATGTCAGTGGATGTATGGTGCAACACGTTTTGACCCAGCTCGGTCTTCCAAAGATAAGTTATAAAGCAGACATCTTCTCTCTCAGATTGCAAACGTTCTGGAAAGCTCTTTGGTTTGACTCAACCAGACTGAAGTCACCCCCGGGTTAGTGTGTGAGAAGAATAGCTCGGCCTCATCCTGGAGTCACACTAAAAATCCTCCTCCAGGTTTTATTAGGGCCTTTGATGTTCCCATAGTCTTTCATTGTAGGGGAGAGTTTGGACATTTTTTACATTCAGCATCACTCTGTCAAGGGAGTTATTTCAGGATGTTAAGAATCCCAGGGAATAATCAGAATTAATACACATGACATACACATGACCTGCTCGTCGAACATCTCATTCCATTCAGCCACAAGAGCATTAGTGAGGTGATACTGATATTGGGCGATTAGGCCTGGCTCGCAGTCGGGGTTCCAATTCATCCCAAAGGTGTTCAATGGGGTTGAGGTCAGGGCTCTGTGCAGGCCAGTCAAATTCTTCTACACCTATCTCGGCAAACCATTTCTGTACGGACCTCGCTTTGTGCACAGGGGCATTGTCATACTGAAACAGGAAAGGGCCTTCCCCAAACTGTTGCCACAAAGTTGGAAGCACAGAATCGTCTAGAATCTCATTGTATGCCTTAGCGTTAGGATTTCCATTCACTGGAACTAAGGGGCCTTGCCCAAACAATGAAAAACAGCCCAGGCCATTATTCCTCCTCCACCAAACTTTACAGTTGGCACTATGCATTGGGGCAGGTAGTATTCTTCTGGCATCCGCCAAACCCAGATTCGGCCAGATGGTGAAGCGTGATTCATCACTCCAGAGAACGCGTTTCCACTGCTCCAGGTTCCAATAGCGGAAAGCTTTACACCATTCCAGCCGACGCTTGGCATTGCACATGGTGATCTTAGATTTGTGTGCGGCTGCTAGGCCACGGAAACCCATTTCATGAAGCTCCTGACGAACAATTATTCACTCAAGAATCCACTCATTTGAAGGGGTGTCCTCCAGTGGTGTAAAGTAAGAGTAAAGTAAAATTAAGTAAAAAAGTAAGTAAAAAGTACTTTACTATTTATAGTTTGGACAACTTTTACTTTTACTAGAAAATAATGTACTTTTTACTCCATACATTTTCCCTGACACCCAAACGTACGAGTTACATTTTGAATGCTTAGCAGGACAGGAAAATTGTCCAATTCACACACTTATCAAGAGAACATCCCCTATCATCCCTACTGCCTGTGATCTGGCGGAGTCACTAAACACAAATGCTTCGTTTGTAAATTATGTCTGCTGGAGTGTGCCCCTTTCTCTCTGTAAAAAAAGAAAAAAAAGAAAATGGTGCCGTCTGATTTGCTTAATATAAAGAATTTGAAATTATTTATATTTTTTATTTTTGGTACTTAAGTATATTTTAGCAATTACATTTACTTTTCATATTTAAGAATATGTAAAACCAAATACTTTTAAACTTTCACTCAAGTAGTATTTTACCGGGTGACTTTCACTTTTACTTGAGTCATTTTCTATTAAGGTATCTTTACTTCTAACAAACACTTTGTACATTTTTTTGCACTTTTGACATAGGTCCTGTTGTTAACTTATATCCCAGCTATAATTCCTTGCATTACGCCTGGGAAGAAAACACATACCCCAAGGAAAACATTTTGACATATTAGCCCGCACAGCTACAAGGATGCAATTTCATGCTAGGTTTAGGACCTCATACTGAAGCTTATAGAGACCCCAACTGATATATAGAAATATCTTTAAATGATCTACTTTGGTTTAGATACTTTCATCCTCAAATCAAATCAAATCAAATTAATTAATTTGACTTTGTGAAAATCTGTTTTTTAGAGAGAGAACAGTCTGGGGTGTCTGGGGTCTTTGACAATTATTAGGGCCTTCCTCTGACACCGGCTGGTGTAAGGGTCCTGGATGGCAGGCAGCTTAGCACCAGTGATGTACTGGGCCGTACGCACTACCCTCTGTAGTGTCTTGCGGTCAGAGGCCGAGCAATTGCCGTACCAGGCAGTGATGCAACCAGTCATGCTCTTGATGTTGCAGCTGTAGAACCTTTTAAGGATCTGACGATCCATGCCAAATCTTTTTAGTTTCCTGATGTGGAATAGGCTTTGTCGGGCCCTCTTCACGACTGTCTTGGTGTGTTTGGACCATTCTAGTTTGTTGTTGATGTGGACACCAAGGAACTTGAAGCTCTCAACCTGCTCCCCTACAGCCCTGTCAATGAGAATGGGGGCGTGCTCGGTCCTCCTTTTCCTATAGTCCACAGTAATCTCCTTAGTCTTGATTACGTTGAGGGATTGGTTGTTATTCTGGCACCACCCGGCCAGGTCTCTGACTTCCTCCCTATAGGCTGTCTCGTCATTGTCGGTGATCAGGCCTTCCACTGTTGTGTCGTCTGCAAACGAGTCATGCCTGGCCATGCAGTCGTGGGTGAACAGGGAGTGCAGAAGGGGACTGAGCACACACCCCTAGGGAGCTCCAGTGTTGAGGATCAGCGTGGCAGATGTGTTGCACCCTACCCTCACCACCTGGGGGCAGCCAGTCAGGAAGTCCAGGATCCAGTTGCAGAGGGAGGTGT
This sequence comes from Oncorhynchus kisutch, assembly GCF_002021735.2. Lineage (NCBI taxonomy): Eukaryota > Metazoa > Chordata > Actinopteri > Salmoniformes > Salmonidae > Oncorhynchus > Oncorhynchus kisutch. Next base: position 3,123,750 of record NC_034199.2, read on the forward strand.
TTAGTCCCAGGATCCTTAGCTTAGTGAAGAGCTTTGAAGGTACTATGGTGTTGAACGCTGAGCTGTAGTCAATGAATAGCATTCTCACATAGGTGTTCCTTTTGTCCAGGTGGGAAAGGGCAGTATGGAGTGCAATAGAGATTGCATCGTCTGTGGATCTGTTTGGGCGGTATGCAAATTGGAGTGGGTCTAGGGTTTCTGGGATAATGGTGTTGATGTGAGCCATTACCAACCTTTCAAAGCACTTCATGCGGTATTTGGACCAAATTATACATTTTGTGTATGGTTTCTTAGAAACGAGGGTAGCTCATACTACCCATTAGGCTCAACTTACCCCACTCTCCCCTTTCATCAGCATCTGGAAGGTCATTTAAATTTGACAGCCATTCATTTGAATAGAGATCGAAAAGTACATTTTGAAAGTGTCGTCAGTTGGTCTGACCGGTCGCTGCTTTATAGGTACAGGATAAGAATGCTCTGGCCTTATTAGTTCTAGAACACACATCAGAGAAATCATACATTTTGGAATAGACAGCTTGCCATCCACATGCGTCATGGTGTCATTAGCTTCTGTTAGATAGCCAGTCTGTTTTTGAAGTTGGGCGGCCGTTCAGTTGACATTTCGGTAATTGTTCTCAGAAAGGAGATGTGCGTCCACACAAATCCATGGAGCTGGTTTGAGCTTGAGTGCACACCTCTCTAGCATCAAATATGTCCACCCTTTCCCTCATCCTCTTCAGTCTCTTGTGGTTATTGGCATTGTTCCTTGAAATACTAAAGAGTGCTGACATCCAGTCAGGGACTACAGGGATTATGGCTCTGGGCGTAATGAAATAAATGGATTTGGAAAAATAAAACATCTCAAGTTCGAGATTCTGTCTTGTAATTTTATTTTATTTTATAGTTTTGTCTTTTCAAGGCGAATTGATGTTAAGCTACTGTCAATCAAATGTGATTTCTTTTACCTGTATTGGGGTTGATATTTATTCCAGTTTCCTCTTATTAAGTGGAAGGGAAGCACTTTATGTATTGTTTATTAACATTTCTACAGGCACCTCAAGCATCTGAACATTTAACTGCTGTGCAGTCGCCAAACATTCCATATCCTGAACACCTGATACAAATTATCCTGAAACATGCTGCAGTCTTTCTTCTTTGAAACCAGTGGAACTAAATCAAAGCATTCACACTGATGAATACCATCGTAACAGCTACTTTACTATCCAATTTCATGAACTTGAAAGTAATAAATATATTTTTTGGTGAAGATCTACAATCTTGAACAGGCCTAAAGGCATGTGTGTGTGTGTGTGTGTGTGTACATACATGTGGGTGTGCAATTGAGCTCCTTCAGGAGAGTGTGTGTTAGTGTGTGTGTACGTGTGCACCAATGGAGGCTCCTCAGAGCTTATGCTTTTTAAATAAAACTATACTAAATATATTCACCAGTGGAGGCTGCCGAGGGGAGGACGGCTCATAATAATGGCTGGAACCGAGCTAATGGAATGGCATCAAACACGTTTGATGTATTTGATACCATTTCACTTATTCCACTCCAGCCATTACCACGAGCCCGTCCTTCCCAATCAAGGTGTCACCATCCTCCTGTGAACTTCACGTCACCAAATAATTTATTAAAACACACTGCTTTGCAATTAAAGTCTACAGTAGCCTCAACAACACTCTCTTGGGTAATGCTATGGTGTAGCCAGAGGACAGCTATGGGTACATTGATTTCAATACAAAACCTAGAATGCTCATGGTTCTCACCCCCTTCCATAGACTTACACAGTAATTATGACATCTTCCGGAGGACATCCTCCAACCTATCTAAGCTCTTGCAGCCTGAACTGACATGTTGTTCAGCCAGTCAAAGGATCAGAGAATTAATCTTGTATTGTTAGCACAAGCTACGTTTAGCTAGCACTGCAGTGCGTGAAATGTGGTGAGTAGCTGACTTAAAGAGAGAGAAAGACAATTGTTTAACAGTTTTGAACACATACATTGATTCAAAAATGAGAGTGAGAGAGTATTTTTTTCACTTACTTAGCTAGCAGAGGCAGCTAGCTAGTTTAGCCTACTCAAACACCCAGCTTAAACAGAGAGGGATTCTATGCTAGCTAGCTGGGTAAGGCTATCCAACACTGGAACTCATGGTAAACTTTTATTGTAACTGATAAACCGCTTGCTGTACACTGTACTGCATGATTGTTGTGGGTTTACTAACTCTTTAGTTCTAGTAGATATGTAGATATGTTGACTAAGATGTTAGCTAATATGGTGACAATGATATAGGTGTGTATCGATTAGCGGTTTTGTTGTGTTGTGTTGTGCAATGAAGTCCACAAGTGAAGGGAAAATGTGAGAGGAGGAGGGTGTGTAGATGTGAGCAGGAATTATACAACGAGCAAAGTGATCAGGCTGTTTGTATGTGGCTGCTATGAAAGTGAACTGTGTGCGGGTGATCAGGGGTTTATTGATTCTGCTGATTCTGTTGAAAAACATTTCTTAAATGGAAGCAAACAAAACTAAATGGGAAAATAAAAATAAGGTCATGCTCCTAAAAACAAAAACGTGTCCTCCCTAATCTTAAATGGCACCGACCGCCACTGCTGTGCACCTGCATGCTTGCTTGTGTGTGAGGGAGAGAGTGATTTATTTGGGCAGACAGGTTGGGAGCTGGTAAGGAGCTCATTATGGTTCACGGGTCCGGAGAGTGAAGGTTCTGCCTCAGCCTGTTAATGGGGTTTCACTCACCCATACACACTGCAAAATGGGCCAATGTCTGCAGTTAAACTTTCACACACACACACACACGCACTTGCATATTCATCCATGTGTGTGTAACTGACTATAACCACACTCCTCACATGTCAATGTTATTCAAAACAGTAAGAAGACGACCAAATGGAGCATTTCTCTCTCTCACTGCATTTGCCAAGTTCTCTCTCCGCTGTACTGTGCCCAGCATCCATGCTCTTCCTGTGACTCACTTATCTCTGCCTCTCCCAACGGGCCCCAGATAGGATTCTATGGGTTTTCCTCCTTAGGGCTAAACTATGGGTTTTCCTCCTTAGGGCTAAACTATGGGTTTTCCTCCTCCTCTGACATTGAACTTGAGCTTTTCCTTTGGATGCTATTCATCAGTGACACATGGCCTAGATGTACCGCTAGCCGAAGCAACAAGTAGCGACTGTAGCGACTCGCTGTTGAAGTTATCTGAGAATGAACTGCAAGAGATGTTCAGCAGCAAGATACATGTATGTTTTGCATGTTGAATTAGCTGTTTGTCACTGCAAAATGTCTGATCATGTGACATTTCTTAAAAGTTTGAGAGACAATATACTATTGTATCCGGTTTGCGATCTCAATCCGCCTGGAGGTTTGATTCGCATGAAGTCCTTGTTTCTTCTGTCCATCTGTTGTGCAGATAGAAAACACAATGTGCATAGTTTTTGTTGATAACAGTACGGCATGGCATGCTTTTGAATAGTATGACGGTAGTCTAATTTAATATCAACATTACAAAGAGGTAACAGAGTTCACTCAGAGGTTGCAGATTCCTAATTTTCCCTGAAAACCCCCAGCGACAATTCTGTATGCAAAAAGGGGCACTCTGCCGAGCGCTCCCAGGATCATGTGAGTCCTAAACATTCCCTATAAATGTCCATTACTGGGGGGAAATATGCTACTGCAATCCTGTGCAGGACTTACCTGTTATCTGTTTTGTTTTTGTCTTGGTTTGTCCCTGATCAACCTTGTATATTTCTGTCTATTGGCTTAATATAATCAGGAAAGAAAAACAACAGTAAAATAGGAGAGGATCCCAGGAATAAAGTCATATTTAGTGATGTATTGTATGTAAACAGCCACAACTTGGTTGAACTTTCCCCATTGTTGGTGTAGTAACCTTTAATTGGTGCACAATTAAAACATTTTATTCCTTTGGTATAATGTGTTTTTGTTCTGAACGTGGTCCTCTCAGACTCATGGCGACTCGACGTGGCAATGTTTCCATCCCTTTCACAGTGTTTCATTTTTTTTTATAGGATTATTCTGTTTTTAATGAGCCATGTGAAATAACTGGTTCCTCTCTCTCTCTCTCTCTCTCTCTCTCTCTCTCTACCCTTTTCTCTGATGCCTAATCTTTTCCACTGTCAGACACGTCTAAGTGAGACCTGGGGCACAATAGGTTACCAGCAGTGAATTATGTGCAAAGCTCATTCTTGAAGTAATCATCAGATGAGGCTAGCTTGTGAATGTTGTTTAAAGATGTTAAAAACATTGCAAAATGTTGTAGGTAGGTCAACCTTCCCATCCAGATCAAGGTGTTCTGGAATACTGCATAAACGGATGCAGTAAGTGAACTCCATGTCTTCCGTACTGAATACTGAAAAGTATTCACCTTTGCAGATGATAATGGTAATTCGGTCTTGCAAGTAACAATTTATTGCCAAATGGGTTATAATGACACTTTTATTTTCTTTATACATTGAAGATGAATTAAAGGCCCAGTGCAGTCAAAAATGTGATTGCTTGTGTTGTATATACATTTCCACACTGTGAGGTTGGAATAACACTGTGAAATGGACTTTTTGTGGAAGAGCTGTTTGAAAAGACCGCCTGAAATTTCAGCCTGTTTTGCTGGAATGGAGTTTTGGCCTGCCTGGTGAATTCGTTTATACACCAATAAGAGAGTTCCAAACCTCTCTGCCTATAACAGCTAGTTTTCAGTTTTCCCGTCCCCAGTCCTAATAAAATTATTGCTTGAGAAATTGCTCTTGCAAAGAAGCTATTTTTTGTTATTTTTGACTGTTTTAAATGAAAAAAAATGACAGTAAGGTAATTACCCAGTCACTTTTACCCAGAAATGATATGATATTGAGATAAAAACGTCTTCATTGGGCCTTTGAGCAACTCATTTTGCATGGGTCAGATGCTCTCAACCCTTTTGGTACGCCAACTCTCTTCTTCCCCCAGAGGACTTTCAGCAAAAAGCTAAATGTCTCTCCAATCTGAAAGAATCTGTAACTTTATGATTTGTGTGGATTTTATCATCTCTCTGTGTCCTCCTCTCTCCTCTATCTGTGAGAGGCGGTTGGTTGAAAGGGGACAGTGAGAAAATGGGCAAGAGAAAATCCCTTTTCTGCTGATTGACTGCCCTAGCTGTGCTCTGTCAGAAAGGTCTTTAGATGTGTGTTCAGTTCTCTCTCTCTCTCTCTCTCTCTCTCTCTCTCTCTCTCTCTCTCTCTCTCCCTCCCTACTGAAGGCTTTGGGGTTTCAGAGTCTCCTTCACTGTTCTGTTCCAGTCAGCCCTGCCACGGCACAAGGCGATCCCACCCCAGGGGAGTTTACATAATTCTGGGCTTGGCTTAATCTGAAATCCACCCTGCCTGCCTCTGAGTAGTTCCGACTCCTTTGGACACGACAGTTGTGGGTGTCTGGCAGATGCATCATCTTCGTCAAGTTGAGTACACGTCAGTGTGCTGTAAGAAAAAGGTTTCCCTACATTCCCCGAATGCAGGAAAGAGAGAGTTTCCATGGCTCACTTGAGCATCAATCTTATATCCTCCAAACTTCAGGCAAACTATTGTAGAATATATTTTGGCATTATGATCCACAACCCAGACGTCACAGGAAAGATGTAATATTCTGGTTGTTGTCTGGTTAGAATACAACCACATAAAGACTTCTGTTATTTGTTGCGGGAAAAAAACATATTTTTTCAGCCAGTATACAACCTGACCGAGATAAGATTGCCATTGCATCCAGTTTTCCCCCTGGGAAAGCTCTCCTCTGGCATTTGACGTCCTCATTGCAATTGTTGAAGTTATTGAAAATGTCCAGTCCCTTTGTCCACCAATAGAACAACACCCTTTGTCAACTACGGATTTACTGGTCTCTGAATTTGCAGCAAGGATTCTACAGTACTCTGCTGTACTTATTATTATACCTCATTACCCTGTCCCTCATTCTCCATTTCTTTCCTTCATGGCGTATATTTCGATGTGCTCTAATACAGATGTGATGCACTGTGTGCTTGTATGATGACTCACCTAATGGGTCCAGTGCGGCTATGAAGGAGAGGTTGAGAGCTGCTCTCTGATGTGTGTTCAGGTTCCTCAGGGAGTTACATTAGGCCGCTTCATGCTTGGAACACTGCAGCCATGTGCCAGCGCAATGATCATGAATAATACTGTGGTGCTGTGGTGGTGTACACTATTTTGGGGGGATCCTTTTAGCTTTTTAGCACTTTTTTTTTACTCTGCATAATCTCTTCAACTGTACCTGGCTGTTATCCTTCCATTATATACTTTCCAGCAGTTCAGAGTTCTGGAAAATCAGTGGACAGTTATTGCCCTTCGCTTCTATGAAGAAGAAACAAACACCACAATGCGTTTTGGACATATAGAATGAAAATGACTGATTTACTGTTACTTATCACTCTATTTCGTGGTCAATCTATGACTCTGATCTCTATCTCAGTTTTCTGCGGCTCTATAAGGATAAATAATTACTTGAAACATGTGACTCCTTCCTCTCTCGCTTAAGACGTGACCTGACGTGTAGCCATTTCACGCTCCACATCACAGAAGAAAAGAGAGCAAGGATGGAATAATTACTTACCAAAATGTTTCTTTGTTTAATAGAGACAGTGGATGAAAAAATGCCATCAGACTATAAAACCCGGGAACCAAGCAGTAAATGAACACAGAAGACAATCCATTTTTTTCCCTAATTTGCTCATTACAGAACCAGGTTTTCAACTTGGGGTCCTCATCGTTTTTGTATAATAGTCTTGAATTAAATCAAATTGTATTTGCCACATGCTTCGTAAACAACAGGTGTAGACATATCAGTGAAAGGCTGACTTGTGGATGTTGTATTAACTTAACTAGTTAACTAGTTTGAGATTCTTAATGACAGTCCTGTTCTCCCTTTTTAGCTAATTTCACGAGTACTTTAAATGTTACATATCCCTGTGTTTATATATTGTTGAAATCCACTCCATATACAGCTGTATGTGTCATGGTAAAGTCTAATGAGTAGCTCATAACAAGAATGACACATCACCATCTTTGTCCATTTTTAGCTGAACAGCCAGCGTAGGTTATATCACTCAAGATTGCTTCATTATTATCTTAAACTGTGTTTCAAACAAGCCCACTTTGTTGTTCACCTCTATCTAAATGATATATCCCCCATTTATCAGCGGACAGGAAAGACGTGACTGGAATAAAAACACTCAAATTAGCCTCCTGAATGAGTCATTGCTTCTCTCCCCATCAACAGTTTATCTGACGGTGACGGTGTATCACCTATCTTTAACTTGCACAGCTGCTGGGCTTGATAAAGTCTTTCCCAAGGCCTTATTGGCTGAATCTGTCTGTCTGACTCATTATCATTGGCTGGGTCTATCTGTCAGAGCGTGTCATTGGCTAAATATGTCTGTCAATCAGTAAAGAAGGATCTGGGCACCCTATGGCTGAGGGAGTTTGCTACCAAGGAGACAGGTCTTAAACTGAGGAGGGACAGCAAGCCCTGCTATCTCCTAGGCACGTGCCACACAGAGACTGATGAAATGCACAAAGACCTCACCCTGCATCTGTTTCGAGTTTTGACACTTCAAGTTTCCTCTGTCCTCCATCAACATATGGGCCTCACGGTGTTGGCAAGAGCACAAAAAGATGTGGGAGCGGGCGAATAGTCATTAAGTTATTCAAACACTTCAATATACTATAGTAACATGTACAGCTGTGATGGCGGAACCCTCAGCCTGCCTGGGCTTGGCTATGTGTCTTTCAGTTGAAGGTTATTCAGATGGACGCCATATTCTGGGGTTGGGTTTGGTCTGTGATGTGCTGACAGCTTTGATGATAGCTTTAACACTCGGAGAAGGTAGTGTTGTTGAGAATACAGCTGCTCTGAATCTACCCACAGGACACATTCTGTCCACAGCTAGCCCCCATTGTTGTACTTCATAGTAATGATAATAATATAGATCTATTTTACATCTAGATAACAAACATTTCTCCATACTTTTGGGTTGTTTTTGATTGCTACATTGGCAAAATACTTAGCGTGAAAGATTAATCCTGCATTTTTTCCCCTTTCTTCTAAGAAGGATATAATAAAATACATGAGCATCAAATCAGTAAATACTTGAGATTGAAACCTTCACTTGAGTTATGTACTTAAACAACAGCAACAAGGGGATAGAATGGAGACATTTGATTGTGGACAGTTCCACTTTTTGCATGGCATTTTTAAGATAAGTGTTTTCGATAGAACAACACTACATGATATGAAATAACCTGGGCATAAAAACTCCTCTGCAGTCTGGTGGGACAGACCAGTAATGAGAGGAGCGTGATGAGGACAAGGCCTATTTTTATGGCCTGATGGATAGCCCTTGAAGAGGACATCATATTTCCATGATGGACGAGGCAGACGAATGATGGAGTATGACATGCAAGGCCCCAGCAAAACGCGACAAGAGCAACATTTATAATAACTTGTCAACAGACCTCATTTTCATTGTATGAATTCCCCTGTGTTCAACATTGCACACTTCAGCTATTAGAATTATGAGTAATGGTACACAGACAAAGCAGTTTCACAAACCCTCCGAATACCTAAACGTGTTTTTGGCCCTCAATTTCAGAGACGGAAAAGAGATATACTTGATTACAGTAAACAACCGCTAAACTTCACCACTGAAATGTGTTATACAGAAGATTAAAGTGATTCGAACAAATATGGCTGTGAAACCACACAACAAATATGGTTTCTTACACATTTATTGGATAATGTACCCAGCTAGCACATTTAGCTCCTTGGAAGTTATGGAAACATATTTTTTTGGGTTCTGGGAATGAAGCTGACCGTTAAAAATGAGTGTTTATTTTTTTAAGTTCTGAGAACTGAAGTGGAAATTTTGCCTGTTTTGGGAATGTATATTTTTAGGGTAAAGGGAAGTTCTGAGACCTTTTTACTATGGTTCCCTGGAGGTTTTATTAATGTTCTGAGAACGGAAATTAGAGGTTATTTGAAGGTATTTAAATTACGTTCCGAGAACATGTTGCAATAAGACTTTTAAGGCTAGCATACCATTTTTTTTTTACTCATACAAAGGTGTTTGTTTTAGTCTATTCAAATAGACCCCGTTTCAAAGGAAACAAGCACTCATTAAAATCAGGTGTGGCCAATACACCTGAGACACTTAATTAACAAATTTAATTTAATTTTCACTCCAACCCTAATTTAGACCACCTGATTTGAACTATTAGCTGGTTGATAAGCTGAATCAGGTTAGTTACACCTGAGGTTGGAGCGAAAACCTACAAGAGGGTAGCTCTCCAAGAACAGGGTTGGAGAGCCCTGAGATAAGAGGATATAGAGAGTTTGCTTGATGCTGAGAACGGAATGTATATGTTTATAAATAACATTCCTACAATGTTCTCTGAATGTTACTAAAGTTTTTACGGAAAGCTTTCTTAACGTTCTCTGAAAACAATTCGAGAAAATTACTTTAAATAGAACCACGAGAAAACCTGTAGGAAACGTTATGCTGAAGTACTGAAATTCCCACAGAATGTTGTTTCTTAACGTTCTCTGAACTATTTCAGAACATTCCCAAAGTCAAACCAGTTGGAGAATGTTGCAACTACAATACCACCAAAATTGACATGAAATGTAATTATGTTTGAACTTTTAGAAAAAATTCTGTTAACTTCAAGTAATGAAATACCAAGAAAATAAATAAAACATTTGGTCAAGTTCCTTAAATGTGCGTAGAATGTTCCAAAGTCAACTATCCTGCACCATTCCCAGAAAGTTGTACCAAGGTTGTATACAAAATAACCAAAGGACAACCGATTTCACCAAGCTCGCCAAACTCTTAAGAAGCATTTGGTTTTCAGAACGTTATGTGCTACCTGGGTATTTTCTTCCCTTTTCAAAGTCGTCATGTTTCATCCGCTGAAACAGGGAGAGAGAGAGAGAATGGGGAAAAGAGAGGTAAAGAGTGTGAGAGAGAAACGCAATGAGAGAGAGAGAGAGAGAGAGAGAGAGAGAGAGAGAGAGAGAGAGAGAGAGAGAGATAGAGAGAGAGAAAGAGAGAGAGAGAGAGAGAGATTGAAACTCAAGGAGAAGTGTACAATGTGGTAGGTGCAACAGAGATCAATGAGAGGGAGAAAGTATGTGTGAGAGAGACGACCTTAAGGCAGCAGAACCCTTTTTGATTAGGAAGAATTAAAATCCTTATTTTTGTCTATCAATCATGTCTGTAATGGTGTCAGAAGCAGTTAAGCCTATTATCCTGCTGGCCTTATTACAACAGTTACGCAATCTAATGTAGGTCTGCCTTTAGAGCAAGATGGCCTAGACCCTTTTCTATTCTACCTAAACCCTCTTCTCTCTCAACACTTTGTTTTAAGATGTGATATTTGAATAATATTACAATAAGAATAAATACTCTATAGTATAAATCCTAATCATCATGGCTTTACTTGTGTAATGTAAGGGGTGACAGGTAGCCTAGTGGTTAGGGCCAGTAACTGAAAGGTTGCTAGATCGAATCCCAGAGCTGGGGATTTTTGCAAGGTAAAGATCTGTCGTTCTGCCCCTGAACAAGGCAGTTAACTCACTGTTCCTTGGCCGTCATTGTAAATAAGAATTTGTCCTTAACTGACATCCCTAGTTAAATAAAGATGTAGGGATTGGATTGGAGGACTATTGCATCATCTGGTTAGACTGAAGAGCTTTAGCGTCTTAGCAGGACTGAGGGGATGCCAAGTGTCTCCCTTTCAGTTAACTGGCTAATGCAAGGCTGTGTGTGTGCAGGTGAGTGTCTGTGCACTTGTGTGCCTGTGTGCCTGTGTATTAGCAATACATTGTGTGTCTGCATGTGAGAACTTCAATGTGTACACTATGTACTGTGCCTTCAACATCAGCTGATATACTCCATTGTCTCTAAATGCTATAACTTAGGTCTTACACCTCTCACAACGTTTGATCTGACTCTGCCATCTCCCTTCCCCTGTAGGCCACGGTGTGTGTCACTGTGGGAAGTGTGAGTGTGATGAGGACTGGTTCGGGGAGGCCTGCCAGTACCAGGAAGACTGTAACCTGACCAACAAGAAGAGCAAGGAGCTGTGCAGAAACCCACAGGGAGTAGTGTGCTCCAACGCAGGTATACTGTACTATGCCGTCGCTCCTCAACCTCTTTCATATTGACACAGGTATCTCACCTCACTCTTTCTTGCTAACAAAGTTATGACACATGCTTGATTATCCCTGTGTTGTCTCTATTATTCTCTCTCTCTCTCTCTCTTATGTGAGCACAGGTACACAAGTAAAATTACACAGACACAGGAAAAGTAGCTGTGGCTTCGTCCCTAATTGCACCCTATTCGCTATATAGTGCACTACTTTTGAGCAGAGCCCTATGGGCGTGCTTGCGCATCATTACTTCAGACTCACCATACCCACCTGTGGATAACCCTAACGATCTTACCTCTGACCGTGTGTGTGTCTGTGTGTTTGTGAGTCCGTGTGTGGCCTGATTGCAAGACCAATCAGCATGTGTGAATGCAAATCCGTTCACAGCATGCTGTCACCCTGCCTTACGGACCTAAAGCAGATGCACACTCAAACACTGCACAGGCTTCGCAGCCTGAGCACCAACACACACGTGGAGACACACAACCCCTCGCAAAGCACATCTGCAAACCAGCTGTGTCCTCACCCCTTAATGTGCATCACATCAAGACAGACAGACAGATGAGACACACACACACCACAGACACACACACAGACGTTTGTGTCTCTGACAGGCTCCTGTCACTGCGGCAGCTGCATGTGTCACAACCCCGATGGCAAGAGTCTGGTAACAGGACGTTTCTGTGAGTGTGACGACAGCGAATGTCTGGACGAGGACAACGGAGAGGTGTGTGGAGGTACGCCCCTGAGCCTGTGTGTGGTGTGTGTGGAGGTAGCCACTAGAATATGTCCTCCACATCAAACAGACCATTGTTTCCACTGAGACAGACTGTGTTATCATCAAATTGTTTTCTCTGACCTCATTTTGAATATCATTTAAACAAATAGCTGTACTGTTATAGATGCAGGATTTGATGGAAACTGTCTCCAATATTGGCAGTGGTATGCTCTCTTACTCCCACCCTGGTCGTGTTACTCTAGCTGGGATTCAGTAAACTGCAGCTAGTGAACATTGCATGTTCAGAAGAAGCAGCATCTCCCCTATATAGAGGGAGTTGACACTAGATTAAGGAACTGGCAGTCCTGTGGCATCAACCGTTTAGTTCTGACAGCAAACCTGGCTGAAATGTAATCCAATGTACGCAACCAGTAGCAAGTGTCAAACTCCCTCTATTTGGAACATGCTGTGCCTGAGCAAATCAAACGCACTTATTTTTTCCAAAGATATGGGAATGCCATATTCCTTTCAGACAGGTTAGACATAGAGTGGGATACACAGGGATTGACACGGGGATAGACACTGGGATAGAGATGTGGATAGACACGGGGATAGACACAGGGATTGACACGGGGATAGAGATGGGGATAGACACGGGGATTGACACAGGGATTGACACGGGGATAGACACGGGATAGAGATGGGGATAGACACGGGGATAGACACAGGGATTGAAAAGGGGATAGACACGGGGATAGACACGGGGATAGACACGGGGATTGACACGGGGATTGAGACGGGGATAGAGATGGAGATAGACACGGGGATAGACACAGGGATTGAGATGGGGATAGACACTGGGATAGACACGGGGATTGACACGGGGATAAACACGGGGACAGAGACGGGGATAGACACGGGGACTGAGACAGGGATAGACACGGGGATAGACACGGGGATAGACACGGGGATAGACACAGGGATTGACACGGGGATTGAGACGGGGATATACACGGGGACAGACACGGGGATAGACACGGGGATTGAAATGGGGATAGAGACGGGGATAGACACGGGGATAGACACGGGGATAGACACGGGGATTGAAACGGGGATAGACACGGGGATAGACACGGGGATTGAGGCAGGGATAGACACGGGGATAGAGACAGGAATAGACACGGGGATTGACACGGGGATAGACACGGGGATTGAAATGTGGATTGAGGCGGGGATAGACACGGGGATAGAGACGGGGATAGACACGGGAATTGACACGGGGATAGACACGGGGATTGAAACGGGGATAGACATGGGGATAGACATGGGGATTGACACGGGGATAGACACGGGGATAGACACGGGGATAGACACGGGGATTGACACGGGGATTGAAACGGGGATAGAAACGGGGATAGAAATGGGGATTGACACGGGGATTGACACGGGGATAGAAACGGGGATAGACACGGGGATTGACACAGGGATTGACACGGGGATAGACACGGGGATAGACACAGGGATTGAGGCGTGGATAGACACAGGGATCGAAACAGGGATTGAAACAGGGATAGAAACAGGGATAGACATGGGGATAGACATGGGGATAGACACGGGGATAGACACAGGGATAGAAACGGGGATAGAAACGGGGATAGACACAGGGATGGACACAGTGATTGAAACGGGGATAGACACGGGGATAGACACGGGGATTGAACAACAGCGGGGCGGCATACGTACAGTATGTTCAAGTAGCCGGGTAATTTACCACAAGACCACAGGCTTTGCACAATCAAATGGACTTCTGACAGTGCAATCTGTAAAGCTTCTGTGAATAGGAAAAACATTCCACAGTTTAATTTGAGAAAAGGTTAATAGGAAGTTAATTAAAGATTGACCTAATGTTTTCTGAATCACTTAGTGGTGTTATTATACTTATCCATAGGTTCCTGAAGGTTTGGGATCCCCTGGATGTGAACTTTAATTAACCATTCGCTAATTTAATTTGAAATAAAACACATTATGTTCTCTCCCCATCAGTCCATAGTGAGAGAAAGGCACTACATTTTTTCAGGAGATTCAAAGCACAGAGATTGACAGTGCCAGCGTCCCAAACGGCACCCTATTCATTATTTATTTATGTATATATAGGTGATATGGTGCCATTTGGGACACAGACGGTGTCTGTAATAACTGTAATTAAAGGTGAACCTAATTACCAGGATATACAGTGCCTTCAGAAAGTACTTTACTTTTTTCACATTTTGTTGTTTTAGTCCGAATTTAAAATGAATTCAATTTACATTTTTGTTACTGGCCTACACACAATACCCCATAATGTCAAAACGGAATTCAGTTTCTCAAAAAATTTCAAAAGTTAATTAAAAATGAAAAGCTGAAATGTCTTGAGTCAATTACTATTCAACCCCTTTCTTATGGCAAGCCTAAATAAGTTCAGGAATAAACATGTGCGTAACAAGTCACATAGTAAGTTGCATGGACTCACTGTGTGCAATAATAGTGATTTTTGAATGACTACGTCATCTCGGTACCCCACACATACAATTATCTCTAAGGTCTCTCAGTCAAGCAGTGAATTTAAAACACAGATTCAACCACAAAGACCAGGGAGGTTTTCCAATGCCTCGCAAAGAAGATCACCTATTGGTAGATGGGTAAAGAAAAAGAAGACACGGAATATCCCTTTGATCATGGTGAAGTTATTAATTACACTTTGGATGGTGTATCAATTCACCCATTCATTTGATAATGATAAACAAAGATACAGGCGTCCTTCCTAACTCAGCTGCCGGAGAGGAAGGAAACCGCTCAGGAATTTCACCATGAGGCCAGTGGTGACTTTAAAATAGTTACAGAGTTTAATGGCTGTGATAGGAGAAAACTGAGGATGGATAAACAACACTGTAGTTACTCCACAATACTAACCTAAATGACAGAGTGAAAAGACGCATCCTGTTTGCAATGTTAGGGGCAAATGACTGAGTACCACTCTTCATATTTTCAAGAATAGTGGTGGCTGCATCATGTTATGGGTACATAGCCGTGGGAAGATGTTTGGGGGCGGGGTGCTGAGAATGTTTTTTTTGCCTGCACTAAAGAGAGCTATATCGGTCCGCTAATACCGGGACTGTTAAAAGCCCAGTGCGCTGACAGAGCGTTAAGCATTTTGAAAACAATAACGGGCAAATGTTGCACAATCCAGGTGTGGAAATCTCTTAGAGTTACCCAGAAAGACTCACAGCTGTAATCACTGCCAAAGGTGCTTTTAAAAAGTAGACACAGGGGTGGGAATACTTATGTAAGTGGGATAGAATATATCTGTATTTCATTTTCAATAAATTTGCAAACATCAAAACACGTTTTCGCTTTGTGTAGATGGGTGAGGAAAAAAATGTATTTAACCCATTTTGAATTCATGAATGCTTTCTGAAGGCACTGTAAAAGGGGACTACTTTCCTTAATTTTTGTGGCTATAAAAGTACCTTCTGTAATTATCCTCTGCGATAAACCTACATTGACAGAAATATTCCAAAAGGCAGAAAATGTTTACCCAAAGTGACACCCAACGATTCAACAATGATAATAGGTTTCTTGTTGTATGCTATGTAAAGATGAAGGCGTTTGTTCATCTCCGTGTGACTGTTGCATTCTGTTCTGCTTCCAGGCCACGGTCAGTGTTACTGTGGCAACTGTTACTGCGCGGCCGGTTGGCATGGAGACAAATGTGAATTACAGTGTGACATCAGCCCGTGGGAGAGCAAGCGGAGATGTACGTCTCCGGATGGCAAGATCTGCAGCAACAGAGGTCGGTCCCACTGAGTCTCTGAGAGAGAGAGAGAGAGAGAGAGAGAGAGAGTGAGTGAGTGAGTGAGGTGTAGAAAAGGAGAGAGGTGTAGAAAAGGAGACAGGTAGTGAGGTAGAAATGGAGAGAGGTAGAGAGGTAGAAAATTAGATAGGTAGAGAGGTAGAAAAGGAAAGAGGTAGAGAGGTAGAAAAGGAGAGATGTAGAGAGGTAAAAAAGGAGAGAGGTAGAGAGGTAGAAAAGGAGAGGGGTAGAGAGGTAGAAAAGGAGAGAGGTAGAGAGGTAGAAAATGAGAGAGGTAGAAAAGGAGAGGGGTAGAGAGGTAGAAAAGGAGAGGGGTAGAGAGGTAGAAAAGGAGAGAGGTAGAGAGGTAGAAAAGGAGAGAGGTAGAAAAGGAGAGGTAGAGAGGTAGAAAAGGAGAGAGGTAGAGAGGTAGAAAAGGAGAGAGGTAGAGAGGTAGAAAAGGAGAGATGTAGAGAGGTAGAAAAGGAGAGAGGTAGAAAAGGAGAGAGAGAGGTAGAAAAGGAGAGAGAGAGGAAGAAAAGGAGAGAGAGAGGTAGAAAAGGAGAGAGAGAGAGAGAGGGGGGGGGGAGGTCAGAAAAGAAGAGAGGTAGAAAAGGAGAGAGAGGTAGAAAGGGAGAGAGGTAGAGAGGTAGAAAAGGAGAGAGGTAGAGAGGTAGAAAAGGAGAGAGGTAGATAGGTAGAAAAGGAGAGAGGTAGATAGGTAGAAAAGGAGAGAGATAGAGAGGTAGAAAAGGAGAGAGGTAGAGAGGTAGAAAATGAGATAGGTAGAAAAGGAGAGAGGTAGAAAAGGAGAGAGGTGGAAAAGGAGAGGTAGAAAAGGAGAGAGAGAGGAAGAAAAGGAGAGAGAGAGGAAGAAAAGAAGAGAGGTAGAAAAGGAGAGAGAGGTAGAAAGGGAGAGAGGTAGAGAGGTAGAAAAGGAGAGGTAGAAAAGGAGAGAGGTAGAAAAGGAGAGAGAGGTAGAAAGGGAGAGAGGTAGAGAGGTAGAAAAGGAGAGGTAGAAAAGGAGAGAGGTAGAAAAGGAGAGATGTAGAGAGGTAGAAAAGGAGAGAGGTAGAGAGGTAGAAAAGGAGAGAGGTAGATAGGTAGAAAAGGAGAGAGATAGAGAGGTAGAAAAGGAGAGAGGTAGAGAGGTAGAAAAGGAGAGAGATAGAGAGGTAGAAAAGGAGAGAGGTAGAGAGGTAGAAAAGGAGAGAGGTAGAGAGGTAGAAAATGAGATAGGTAGAAAAGGAGAGAGGTAGAAAAGGAGAGAGGTAGAAAAGGAGAGAGGGTGGAAAAGGAGAGGTAGAAAAGGAGAGAGAGAGAGAGGAAGAAAAGGAGAGAGAGGGAGAGCGAGAGAGGTAGAAAAGGAGAGAGAGAGAGGTAGAAAAGGAGAGAGAGAGAGAGAGAGGGGTAGAAAAGGAGAGAGAGAGAGGTAGAAAAGGAGAGAGATGGAGAGAGAGGTAGAAAAGGAGAGAGAGATAGAGAGGTAGAAAAGGAGAGAGAGAGAGGTAGAAAAGGAGAGAGGGAGAGAGAGGTAGAAAAGGAGAGAGGGAGAGAGAGGTAGAAAAGGAGAGGTAGAAAAGGAGAGAGGTAGAAAAAGAGAGAGAGAGAGGTAGAAAAGGAGAGGTAGAAAAGGATAGGTAGAAAAGGAGAGAGAGAGAGAGAGAGAGGTAGAAAAGGAGAGAGAGGGGTAGAAAAGGAGAGAGAGAGAGAGAGAGAGAGAGAAAGGTAGAAAAGGAGAGAGAGAGAGGTAGAAAAGGAGAGAGAGAAATATATTTTTAAATCCTTCATTTTGTATATTCCACTGAAATTCTCATCTGAGCATGGACAGGCATGAGAAAAAGTCCACTGCAGAAATTGTCCCCGTGAACTTTTCAGCAAAAAATTAAGTGTAAGTGGTACATGGACTGAACTCGACCACAGAGCTGAATTTCTCAATTGTGGTCAAGTGGACTTCTGACACAGAGTGAATACAACCTTTGAGTGAGTGAGTGAGTGAGTGAGTGAGTGAGTGAGTGAGTGAGTGAGTGAGTGAGTGAGTGAGTGAGTGAGTGAGTGAGTGAGTGAGTGAGTGAGTGAGTGAGTGAGTGAGTGAGTGAGTGAGTGAGAGAGAGAGAGAGAGAGAGAGAGAGAGAGAGAGAGAGAGAGAGAGAGAGAGAGAGAGAGAGAGAGAGAGAGAGAGAGAGAGAGAGAGAGAGAGAGAGAGAGAGAGAGAGAGAGAGAGAGAGAGAGAGAGAGAGAGAGACTCAAAGAGAAGTGTACATTGTGGTAGGTACAACCGATAGAGCAATGCAGAAATAAAACCTACAGTTGGGTTACCCTATTAGAAACCTACAGTTGGGTTACCCTACTAGAAACCTACAGTTGGGTTACCCTACTAGAAACCTACAGTTGGGTTACCCTACTAGAAACCTACAGTTGGGTTACCCTACTAGAAACCTACAGTTGGGTTACCCTACTAGAAACCTACAGTTGGGTTACCCTACTAGAAACCTACAGTTGGGTTACCCTACTAGAAACCTACAGTTGGGTTTCCCTACTAGAAACCTACAGTTGGGTTACCCTACTAGAAACCTACAGTTGTGTTACCCTACTAGAAACCTACAGTTGGGTTTCCCTACTAGAAACCTACAGTTGGGTTTCCCTACTAGAAACCTACAGTTGGGTTTCCCTACTAGAAACCTACAGTTGGGTTTCCCTACTAGAAACCTACAGTTGGGTTACCCTACTAGAAACCTACAGTTGTGTTACCCTACTAGAAACCTACAGTTGTGTTACCCTACTAGAAACCTACAGTTGGGTTTCCCTACTAGAAACCTACAGTTTCCCTCAGTCCAAAATCAGGCGTTGTGTTTGGTTTACAGTGCCTGTGGTGCCTGACTAATCAGTGAGATTGTGTTCAACTGGAGGAAGAAGAGCTGCAGGTGTCGCAGACTGCAGTAATCACTCTGTGAAAGGAAATAGACACACCCAGTGTGTGTGTACGTGACTCTCCACGTACCATTTAATTTACTTCAGCATAAAACCTCATTCTAAACTGACATAGAAACAAGCCATTAGTAATAGGAACATTTGATTTTGAACATTCTTTGGAAACAATGTAAAAAGCGGCAAACACTTAAAATCTTTGCTGGAGAACTATGTACTGTATAAGCCTATAATAATATGTATATTTTTTTAATGAACGTCCTCAATTCTTCTGGGTATGGACTGCAAGGTGTCGAAAGCGTGCCACAGGGATGCTGGCCCATGTTGACTCCAATGCTTTTCAGAGTTGTGTAAAGTTGGCTGGATGTCTTTAGTGTGGTGGACTATTCTTGATACACACAGGAAACTGTTGAGTGTAAAAAAAAAACAGCAGCGTTGCAGTTCTTGACACACTCAACCAGTGCACCTGGCACCTACTACCATACCACGTTAAAATGCCCTTTTTGCCCTTTTTTTTGTCTTGCCCATTCACCCTCTGAATGGGACACATACATAACCCATGTCTCAATTGTCCCAAGCCTTAACAATCCTTCTTTAACCTGTCTCCTACCATTCATCTACACTGATTGAAGTGTATTTAACAAGTGACATCAATAAGGGATCACAGATTTCACCTGGATTCACCTGGTCAGTCTGTCATGGAAAGAGCAGGTGTTCTTAATGTTTGGTAGACTCGGTGTCTATCTCAGAGATATACAGGTCCAGGTGTAAAAGTCAGGACGCGTGGTTTGTATTCATGTTTTTAGAACAGAGATATTGTTAGTGGCATGAAACAGCATGGCTCTATAGCCAGGGATGCCTGAGCTCCAGGGTTCCCAGTAGGGGTAGGAGATCCAGGGCCAGAGGCCAAGTCTGCCATGTGTCTGCCCTAGTCAAGAGGCCTGCCAACTGACCTGGCTCCCCCAGGGCTCCCCTGTCCTGCCCTGTCCTGTTGCGCCTGATAAGAGAAAATGGGATTTCCACTGGCAACTGCTCAACCGGCACCCTGGCTTAGACTCATCAGAGGGAAAAGAATGAGAGAGAGAGTTGGAGGTACGTGAGCTAGGAAATTAGAGGAGAGAGAGTGGGAAGGAGGATAGAGAAAAGGCATGGGAGCCACGGTTGTTCCACTATCACAGATTACCTCCAGACCTGACCATGCTTGACGATACATCTGCCTATACTATACTTAATCTTATTCTCCTCCCCCTGCCTGAAATCCTGCTTTCTGACTTTCTGATCATTGTCGTGCCCCTACCTTGGCTCCTGCTTTTGCTCCTGCCATTGCCCAGTGCCCCACCCCTAGGCTCCTGCCATTGCCCAGTGCCCCACCCCTAGGCTCCTGCCATTGCCCAGTGCTCCACCCCTAGGCTCCTGCCATTGGCTTTTGCTATGCCCACTAAGGCTACTGCCATACTCCTGCCCAAACCCAGTCCCTCCAATCTTATAGCAGTGGTCTTTTCTTGTCAACAGTCTGCACTCTGGGGTCACTACCAAGGATTTGAGACTCAGGGGGAATCAGTCTGCCTTCCCTCACAGCCAGACTTTGATTGTGTTACTGTCACTAACTGAAAATGTCTCAGCAAACCTCCTAATCCTTAAACTCAAGAGGCATAGGCAGGAAGGCTCTTGTGTGTTCAATAAGGTTTCCTTGCCTAAAATATTCCATACAACAGAATAATGTTTGTAACCTCTCTGACTTTCTTTGAGCTCCCATAGGTCCTCTGTTGTTTGATCTCTATGGTGCATAAACATTCACTTAGTTAGAAAAGGATTAGACTGGATTTTCTTTGGGAATGTGTTGAAAGCAGAATCAACTCCAAATTTGGAAAATATTGTGTGTGTGTTTGTGTGTGTGTGCATTATTTTCTGTGTGCATAGGTACCTGCATATGTGGGGAGTGTACATGCTATGATGTGGATCCATCAGGGGACTGGGGTGACATTCACGGGGACACCTGCGAGTGTGATGAGAGGAGCTGTCACGCAACCTACGACAGATACTCTGACGACTTCTGTTCAGGTGAGACAGGATGGCAACCAGCTGCGTTCGCTTCGGTCTGAAACACTCAAATGTAATGCATTCTATATGTCACTTTTATACAATGTTAATGCAATGTTAACATGTACTGACATAGGACAACTGTAAGGGCAAGCTAATCTCGGTTACCTATCTTGTGAAAGTTTTTAATTTCCTGTTTTACTTCTGTGGGGAATGCCATTAGGTGTCTTTTATACAGGTAACAAGTTCAAACAGGTGCAGTTAATATAGGTAATGAGTGGAGAACAGAAGGGCTTCTTAATGAAAACCTAACAGGTCTGTGAGAGCCGGAATTCTTAGTGGTTGGTAGGTGATCAAATACTTATGTCATGCAATACAGTGCAAATTAATTACTTAAAAATCATACAATGTGATTTTCTGGATTTTTGTTTTAGATTCCGTCTATCACAGTTGAAGTGTACCTATGATAAAAATTACAGACATGCTTTGTAAGTAGGAAATCCTGCCAAATCGGCAGTGTATCAAATACTTGTTCTCCCCACTGTATATATCACAGAAGAGTGTAATTGTTTTTAGGCCAGCTGTTTCTAGTCAAGACGTTTGTGTTTTTAATGTACAATGTTTTTGTTGTGCTGTATGTGTGTTTATAGTTTTGTTTAATGTTGTGTAAATTGTTTTGTCTGAAATGTTGTTCCCTCTGCTGCTATTGGACCAGGTCTCTCTTGGAAAAGAAGTTATCTCAATGAGAAAAACCTGTATAAATAAAGATCCAATCAAATCAAAATCACTGGGGCTAAGCTGCCTGCCATCCAGGACCTCTATACCAGGCGGTGTGTCAGAGGAAGGCCCTAAAAATAGTCAAGAAATCCAGCCACCCTAGTCTTAGACTGTTCTCTCTGCTACCGGAGCACCAAGTCTAGGTCCAAGAGGCTTTTAAACAGCGTCTACCCCCAAGCCATAAGACTCCTGAACATTTAATCAAATGGCCACCCAAACTATGGCCCCCCTACTACGCTGATGCTACTCTCTGTTATTATCTATGCATAGTCACTTTAATAACTCTACCTACACGTACATGAAACCTCAATTACTTCGACACTGGTGCCCCGCACATTGACTCTGTACCGGTACCCCCTGTATATAGCCCCGCTATTGTTATTTACTGCTGCTCATTAATTATTTGTTATTCTTATCTCTTACTTTTTAAAGGTATTTTCTTAAAATTGCACTGTTGGTTAAGAACTTGTAACTAAGCGTTTCACTGTAAGGCGAAATTTGATTTGATTGAATTTGAAAAAACAAGGGAGAAGAGAATTGCAAACAATAGCAACGTTTAGTATGTAAGGTTATTGAAAGGTGATTATGAACAAAATGTAACATCAACTAACAACATGGACACAAACCAGACCATTATATCACACAGTCTTTGTCAAAGTAACCCAAAGATCTTTGTGAGGGTTCCATGAACTTCAGAAAGCGGATACATTCTGTTCTTGATTAAAGTCCAGCTGATTCAGCTTTAGAAATTGGGCGTTGGGTGGAATAATACAGTTTGAGAAAAAACAACAGTCCACCCACTTCTATTTTTCAGGATTACCCTGAGATCACAGACACAGGGCCAACACCAAAAACACTATTCCATCTGGTTCTAATACAACAGTAAAACTGTATAGCCATAAAACGTTATGCTGTTTCATATGTAACTTTCCAACTATATTTTTGGTAAGGAGGTTTCAGTAATTTATTGGGCAAATGTAATGGATGCTCTCACTGTGCCTTCTATTGGTGATGATAAAGTATATTCCTTTGATTTGTTTCAAAAACATATATTTGCATTAGAACAGCTTTTTATGTTTATGGTGTTTTGTTTGTCAAAACACAGTAAACCTTTCCCTAAATTCTACTAAAATAAAATGAGGGAGAATTCTACTAAATTCTCCCTCATCCTTTCCAGTCCCTTTTCCTCCATCCCTGTCCCACTCACTCCCCTCTTTCTCTTCCCCCAACCCCAAATCACCCCATCTACTCACATTCTTTCTTCTACCTCATCTTTCCACTATTTTCCCTTTCTCCTCCCCAACCCCTTCATCTTTACACTCTCCCTCCTCGTCCCCAGGACATGGCCAGTGTAACTGTGGAAGGTGTGACTGTAAGGAAGGCTGGATGGGGAAGAAATGTGAGCACCCTCTGTCCTGCTCCTTGTCTCTGGAGAGCAGCCTGAAAAAGTGCAAGGGAACGTCTAACATGCCCTGCTTCGGACGAGGTACAGAAAACTACATTACAGCACAGTACAGTATACTTCCAATCATTTCTCGTCACCACGGTTTCAATGTGTTTTTTAAGAAATTGTGTTTGTAGTTTCAAATGTTAGTGCACAATACTCGAACTAACTGAGCAAACCAGTCCAACTATACACCGGTCCGAATGGGATCCCTTTGCGCCTAGTGTTGGGATCTTAGCAGAACTGAGGGGATGCCAAGTGTCTCCCTTTCAGTTTACTGACTAATGCAAGGCTGTGTGTGTGTGTGTGTGTGTGTGTGTGTGTGTGTGTGTGTGTGTGTGTGTGTGTGTGTGTGTGTGTGTGTGTGTGTGTGTGTGTGTGTGTGTGTGTGTGTGTGTGTGTGTGTGTGTGTGTGTGTGTGTGTGTGTGTGTGTGTGTGTGTGTTTGTCAGTGGAGGCACCTCACACTTAATATATTCACGTCACCAAATAATTTATTAAAACAAACTGTTTTACAATGAAGGTCTATCGTAGCCTCAGCAGCACACTGTAGGGCAGCACCATGGTGTAGCAGGAGGACAGCTAGCTTCTCTCCTCCTCTGGGTACATTTTCTTCAATACGAAACCGAGGAGGCTCATGTTTCTCACCCCCTTCCATAGGTTTACACAGTACTTATGACAGCTTCCAGAAGACATCCTCCAACCTATTAGAGCTCTTGCAGCATGAACTGAAATGTTGTCCACCCAATCAAAAGGATCTGAGAATGAATCTAGTACTGAAAGCATAAGCTACAGCTAAATAGCACTGCAGTGCATAAAATGTGATGAGTAGTTGACTCAAAGAGAAAGGCAATAGTTGAACCGTTTTGTACAAATTAACATCTTCCAAAATTAAGGAGAAGCAAGAAAGCGAGAAAGAGAGAGCTAGCTATATTTGGTTGTATTTTTTTTTACTTTAATTTTCACTTAGATAGCAAAAGAAGATAGCTAGTGCAATGCAGTATTGAATGTGTCTGTCACCTTGATTACTCAAAATTCTCTCGACCTGTACACCTACTTTGTAAACTTTCATTCATAGGCTAGGATATAGCAACCTCATGATGGATACAAGGAACATTTGAGTATCATGTAGCAGCCTAAACCGACCAATGTTACATTGAGCTGGGTGAATGGAATATGAATGACAGTCATCCAATATAATGTAATAGAAATAATGCCATGCTCATAAAAAAAAAATATAATTCTCCCTCATCTTAAACAGCACCCACTGCCCTTGGTGTGTGTGTGTGTGCGTGTGTGCGTGTGTGTCTAATGAGCATGGCTGGCCAGCTACATTGTGAGTCAGGGTAGGGGCTGCTCTCAACAGCAATGGCCTGGGTCGATGTGTCTAGATTTATTACATTATATGCCTCATTAACTGTCCCTTTGGACTGAGGAAGCATGTTTTCCTGGGACCTCCTCATCCTCTGTGTGATTCTTATACCTGACTCTCACTGAAATAATAAAGGAAACCAATGTCCAATATTGCTGAAGGCAGTGGGTTTTAAAGGGACTAATACGATGCGCTTCGATACCAAACAGATCTAATGAGATCCAAACATTGGTGGGGATGTTGTATTTGAATCATGGTGATTGTTTGTGTGTTGCAAATGCCTTGTACAGTAGCCTACACTGTAATGGAAAACTGTCAATTATGTGGTCATTTTTTGTATTATCAACGGTAAAATGCTCTGAAACATTTTACATTTTATTAACAGATTAACATATTTTGAGGTGTGACGCTATATTTCTTGCACCCATTATTGAGAATGCTGTACCAATTGAACTCCTATATGGTTATAGTGCCCCATTAATTTAAAATGTATAGGGGACAGATTAGGGTGGCAGGAAGTATTAAACCTTAACCTTTCGGTCTGTTTTGCACTGTAGCTGCTGCCACCTTGGGAGAATTTCACTGGGCGAAAAGGGTCAATATTAAGTGAAATATTGAACTATATATTTCCAGATATCTGACATTTTATTAAATGTAGGGTGCAGGCATGCTCCAGATATGCATGTCCTTCATTTCAGATACGGAGCTAGGATATTCGCCGTAATGGGACAGTTTCCACATGCATCCAATCTGGACCTCAGAAATCTCCCTGCTATCGTATGAGTCCAGGGTGAGATACTATCAAAACACGCACCTGATGCATATGCACCCAGTTACATATTTGTAGAATATTCCATATTCCACCGTAGTCAGCACGGAGGGAGGGGAGGCCACAGTCGCATCCTGGAAGTGGTATGATAATCATCTCCTCATCCAAGGTGCAGCTGTGGGCTCCTCTCCCTCCCAGAAGGGTCCAGATGTGGAGTGCCAGGGAGGCACGCCTTATGACCATTTTACTCTATAAACCATCTACTAAACATAACTGACCATCAATAATGATAATTTATTAAATTTCTGTAGTGCTTTTACATAACGATCTCAAAGAGCATTAAAAGCAAATAACAAACAAGCAATACAACATAATGAGTAGCCTAGCTATAGTTGGCCAGGTCAGCCAATAAAGACCAAGTCTTTGCCTCCTCCAAAGATGGAGAGGAACAGTTCATGGCTTGATCAGAGGAAGGTGGTCAGGAAGATGATTGATGAAGATGGGAGTCTGGTGACGATTTCCACCTTCACAATGTTTGGCACCCTCTTGGGTGATGCCTCTGCAGCTCTGGGCACCAGAAAGCTTACCACACATAGTTCAGAGTAGTAACCAGTCATCCTCATTACGAGTCGTCTGCCTCAGCACTGCATTTCTTTAATGCATCTCCCATTCCTTTCCAGCTTCAGGAGACTCTTTAATTGATACATGCATATTTCTATGGGAACTCAAGTTTACTTGATACTTACCAAATACGTCATTCCAAATACTAGCTACTTAACTGACGTTAACCCAAAACAACAACACTCTAGTAGTGAAAGGTCACTGGATGGGGCTACAGACGATCCTTTACGGTTCATATGTGAAGCCGTAACTGATGGTGCGTTCAACACAACAGGGAACGTGCTCCGACTGGAAATAATAATTCTGAACGGTTGTCCAACTCGGAATTACGTCAGGAACTCGGGCATCATCCTAGAGCTCCAACTTCTCTGACCTTAAGATCCCCGACGTCACGATTTCTCCTTTTTGTCTGAGCTCGTTCCTTGTTATCTTGAAAGCACCAAAAGTAATGTGTTTAGACCGTGTGCATACTTTTTACTAAACAGCACGTGCTAAATAGTACATCGTACGATTAGTACACAGTATGAACTTTAAATAAGTAATAGGAAAGCCAGGTTTTGGACACAGCCAGTAGATCAGATAGTAGGCTCAATTACATAACTTCCCTATATATTCCTCAGTATTTCACTCCTTTAATTGGCAATGTTGTATGTGTGTGCGTGTGTGTGTGTGTGTGTGTGTGTGTGTGTGTGTGTGTGTGTGTGTGTGTGTGTGTGTGTGTGTGTGTGTGTGTGTGTGTGTGTGTGTGTGTGTGTGTGTGTGCATACATTTGCAGGCATATGCATGTGTAATTTTTCATTTGGTAAAAGGATAGATGCTGCACACAACCCATTCCTGTCTTAGTCCTGTGGTTGGGAGAAGCGGATTGGTTATACTGTATAACAAATTATTTGTAGACCAGTGTGTGAAGGCCTGGAGAACGAGAGAAAGAGAATGATGGGAACGAAAGGGAGGTATGGAGACATGATCAATAAGATGGGAGAAGGGGAATGGTTGGAATAGAGAAACAGAGAGAAACAGAGGCAGAGAAAGAGAAAGAAAGGCTCAGGGAGACACGTATGAGTCCAGCTGGTACAATCCAGGACTTGAGTGGAAACAGCAGCGTCTGAGTTTCTTCCTGAATTGCAGAAGTCAAATGCTTGCAGATATTACATTATTTTTACTGTGGTATTTCCTCAAGGAAACACCTGCTTCGATCCTTTTTCTGCTGATTCCTTTATGCGCCCTCTGAAGTATGTAGTAGATGAACTGTAGGCATATCCTCTCTCAAATATTGAAACTGAACACCTTCAAACAAACGTTCATATTTCATACTTGAAAGAAAACCTAGTACAGCTTTGCAGAAGTGATTGGCAGACGTATGCTATATTTGAATCTGCAGTCATTTCAAATGTTGCATGACATTAAAGATGAGATGCTGGGCTGTTTAAGTGTTTCACGAGGACATGTTTGGCCTTGCATTCTAAAAAGGTCTGTGAGAACAATATTGTGCTAAGGAAAACAGCTACATGTATGAACTGAGAATGGAATGAATCATCTCTAAAAAGCATTAGAGGGAAGTGTCTACATGTGGGTCTATACTGCCTGATTAGTCCACTGATGCTTTCTAATTCCGTATGTTTCCTGTTAAACGGCAAGTCATGAATGCATCCTGATTAATAGTTTGCTGTAGTAATCACAGAGGGGGATGGATCCACCCACCAGCCTGGTGTGATGAAAGGAAAGTGGGATACCTAGTCAGCTGTACAACTCAATGCATTGATCAGTAATTTATGAACAAGTCATATGCATTACCATGGTAGCAAATTTGCAATCAATTGTACAATGTTCCAGAACACGGCACCGAGAACGCTCTAGAATCTCCTCTCCGTGTTCTGGATTATTTTCTAGAATAATATCTCTTGACAGTCTCACCTTCCTTTCAATGTTCTAGAATTACATCTTTCTCTTATTGTTCTAGAGCAGGGGTATTCAAATCTTAGCCTATCAGGTCCGGAGTACTGCTGGTTTTCTGTTCTAGCTGATAATTGATTGCACACGCCTGGTGTTCCAGGTCTAAATCAGTCCCTGCACTGTTAAAATGAAGTGCTTTGTAACACTAAAACTAGTGGTAACTGAGCCGCCATCACATTAATGGAGCCGAAAACGTATATTTTCTGGAGTATTTAAACACAGTGTTGTAAGGGTCCCGGGATGGGTTTATACTAAGCTAACCTATGGAATTGTTTGAAGATGGTCATACCAAGGATCATTTAGCTATTTTATTTTGAATTTTAGGACGTGTAAGTATGAAAAATAAATACTAATATTTGATGAAACACTGAATTTGGCCTTACTGCTATTAGCAGCCAGGTCACCCTTGATACAAGTCAGTATAGGGGCAACAGTGACCGCTGTTACCTTCAAGAAGGTATCGGTTTGCTAGGGCATTGTGGATGGAAATGGCGGATGGGTGTAAGCATCTTCCTTTGGTGACAAAGCTTGGATGTTCAAATCTAGCAATGGAAAGTTTTTCTTGTTTTAAGCCTATCCCAAACCTTAACCCTACCCTTAACCATTCGGAGTTCAAGCCTAACCTTAAAAATATGGAGTTAATGCCTAAACTTAACCTTAAACTCTTCGAAATTTGACGTTTGGAAGAACTTCGTCTAATTCTGACGTGAGCCTATGAGAGCTAGTTGGCTATTAGCCCGTAGAAACCCATTAAATAACACGTGGCAAAACAGATAGCCAAAAAATAAATCAAAAGGAAGTATGTTTTGAAGTGTTGGTTCTATATCTAAGAGATATAAGAAAGTACTTGTATTTATTTTTACACTACAAGGTGTTGAAAGCGTTCCACAGGGATGTTGGCCCATGTTGACTCCAATGCTTCCTACAGTTGCGTCAAGTTGGCTTTGAGTGGTGGACCATTTGTGATACACACAGGAAACTGTTGAGTGTTAAAAATCTAGCAGTTTTGCAGTTCTCGACACACTCAAACCGGTTCGCCTGGCACCTACTACCATACCCCATTCAAATACACATAGATATTTTGTCATGCTCATTCAACCTCTGAATGGCACAGACACACAATCCATGTCTCAATTGTCACCAAGGATGAACTATCCTTCTTTAACCTGTCTCCTCCCCTTCATCTACAATGATTGAAGTGGATTTAACAATTGATACCAATAATGGATCATAGATTTCACCTGGATTCACCTGGTCAGTCTATGTCATGCAAATAGGTGTTCCTGATGTTTTGCACACTCGGTGTACACTTTTATCAAATAAAATATTTTTCATCACATGCTTTGTAAACAACAGGTGTGGACTAACAGTGAAATGCTTACTTACGGGCCCTTCCCAGCAATGCAGAGAGAAATAAAAATAAATAATAAAAACATGTCAACAAAAAAGTTATAATAGATACACAATGAGTAACAACTTGGCTATATACAAGGGGTACCAGTACCGACTCGAAGTGCAGGGTTACGAGGAAATTGAGGTAGATATGTACATATAGCTAGGAATAAAGTGACAGATATTAAACACTAGCAGCAGTGTATGTGATGAGTCAAAAGAAAGTTAGTGCAAAAAGGGTCCGTGCAGATAGTTAAATAGTTAACAGTATAGCTACCTGGACTAACACTTTAGCAGTCTTATGGCTTGGGGGTAGAAGCTCTACGGGGTCCTGTTGGTTTCAGACTTGTTGCATCAGTACCGCTTGTGGTAGCAGAGAAAACAGTTTTAGGGCTTTCCAGTAACACCACCTGGTATAGAGGGGCAGGATGGCAGGGAACTCGGCCCCAGTGATGTACTGGGTCATCCGTACTACCCTCTGTAGTGCCTTGTGATCGGATGCCAACAAGTTGCCATACCAGGCAGTGATGCAGCCAGTCAAGATGCTCTCAATCTTTTCAGCCTCCTGAGGGGGAAGAGGCATCGTCTTACCCTCGTCATGACTGTGTTGGTGTGTTTGAACTATGATAGATCCTTAGTGAAGTGGACACAGAGGAACTTGAAGCTCTTGAACCGCTGATGATCCGCCCTCCATTTCCTGTAGTCCATGATTAGCTCCTTTGTCTTGCTGACGTTGAGGGAGAGATTGTTGTCTGGCACCTCACTGACAGGTTTGTGACCTTCTCCCTATGGGCTGTCTCATCGTTGTGAGTGCGGCCACAGTCGTGGGGGAACAAGGATTACAGGAGGGGACTTAGCATGCACCCCTGAGGGGTCTCTGTGTTGAGGGTCAATGTGGCGCATGTGCCTACCCTCACCACCTGCGGGTGACCCATCAGGAAGTCCAAGATCCAGTTGCAGAGGGAAGTGTTCAGTCCCAGGGTCCTTAGCTTTGTGATGTAATCAATGAACATCATTTTTTACTTTGTCCATTTGGCAAAATGTGGAGTGCAATATAGATTGTTTCATCTGTGGATCTGTTGGGGCAGTATGCAAATTGGAGTGGGTCCAGCGTGTCTGAAATGATGGTGTTGATGTGAGCCATGACCAGCCTTTCAAAGCATTTCATGGCTACAGATGTGAGTGCTACGGGGCAATAGTCATTCAGACAGGTTACATTGGCGCTCTTGGGCACAGGGACGATAGTTGCCTGCTTAAAACTTTTAGGTGTTACAAACTAGGTATTACAAACTGGACCAGAGAGAGGTTGAAAATGCCAGTGAAGACACTAGCCTGCTGGTCAGCGCATGCTCTGAGTACGCTTCCTGGTAATTAATCTGGCCCTGCAGCCTTGTGAATGTTAACCTGTTTAAAGGTCTTACTCACATCGGCCACGGAGAGCTAGATCACACAGTCATCCGGAACAGCTGGTGCTCTCATGCATGGTTCAGTGTTACTTGCCTCGAAGTGAGCATAAGGCATTTAGCTTGTCTGGAAGGCTCGCGTCACTGGGCAGCTTGCGGGTGGGTTTCCCTTTGTAATCCGCGATAGTTTGCAAGCCCTGCCACATCCGACGAGCATCAGAGCTGGTGTAGTAGGATTTATTCTTAGTTCTGTATTAGTGCTTTGCCTGTTCGTGGGTTCGTCGGAGGGTGTAGTGGGATTCCTATAAGCGTCCGGGTTTAATGTCCCTCTCCTTGAAAGTGGCAGCTCTAGCTCAGTGTGAATGTTACCTGCAAGCCATGGCTTCTGGTTGGGATATGTACGTCCGGTCACTGTGGGGATGATGTTGTCGATGCACTTATTAATGAAGCTGGTGAGAGTTACATCTTTCTATACAGGGGTCATAGTCTGTAGCCCAAACCCTTGCGATGCTACAGACGGTATCATGAGAAGACATATTTTCTTTATGTCTCCTGGTCTGACAAATACCGGTATAGCTCTGTCAACTTCCCCCGCAGATGAGAAGCCTTAAACCAATGGATTGTACTGGGGATTTGTTATTATTATGCTAATTCGATTTCTGCGGGGGCGCAGATATCAACTCTACTGAAACATTTATCCTAAGGTATTCTGAAACATAACATGGTGTGTTATAACACCACATAATCAAGAGTTGTGCAACACCTTGCCTGACTGAGAGCACTAACTATTATGGTGTTTTGAGTCCTGTGTAATGCAGAATTAGACCCTTCTCTTTTGGACAAAATAATGTAAATAGGGTCCTTCCTCGTATTGTATATTCCCTGCTCTTCAATGTTGTGTTAATTAAATCCTCATTGGTAATTCAAAATGGTTAAATATACAGTATTATGCTCAAACAAAGGACACAAGAAAATATAGTTTTGTAAAAACAATGTATAAATTTGTCCAGGAATATAATTCAT
This sequence comes from Oncorhynchus kisutch, assembly GCF_002021735.2. NCBI lineage: Eukaryota > Metazoa > Chordata > Actinopteri > Salmoniformes > Salmonidae > Oncorhynchus > Oncorhynchus kisutch. The sequence continues at coordinate 3,155,241 of NC_034199.2, forward strand.
TAATTAGATTATATAATTACTCTTTCATGATTTTAAAGCTTCTGATGCTTTAGCTTGTCTTTGCAAATTTTCAAATTACAAAATATTAACAGGTCTTTCACATTTGTATATTGATAAAGTAAGACAGTTCAAAGATCTGCAATGTCAAAATGATAATAAGAAAAATAATTGTTGTTTCAACTACTATAAATATGGATAACCCCCTTTAAAAAAAAATTCATAACTTCAAATTCATAACTTCAGTAACTTCATAAATATAATTTTTGTCAATTTTACGACAGATACAGGGTTTCCTTTACTCCCGTAAAGCCCAGCTCATTGGCTATCTAGCTATTCTTTGTTTGACCCCGATTGGTGCTTATTTGACAAAGTTAGGGTCGTTCAAGTGAAGACTGCCTGCGTCATAGGCGTGCCATGAAGGCGCTCTCTGGCCAAACATGTTGTCCTATAGGATATACCCCTAATGATATAGTGAAGTCTTTTTTACGTTCTAAGATCTCTGAGGAATACATACGAACGTGATTTTCACAGATTAGTTTCTTTGCAAATTGAACGAGTGAAATACAGAATCGATCTTGCATGCTATATGGACCTTTTTAGGATATGAAAAAGGATTTGTTCTAACAAAACGACACTTCATGTCATCTCTGGGACCCTTTGGATGATAAATCAGAGCAAGATTTCAGAATGTAAGTACACATTTCACCTTCAGAGGGGAATTTATCAAACCTATCACGGGGAAAAAAGTGTTTTGTTGTTAGGAGCTCTCCTCAAACAATAGCATGACATTTTTTCTCAGCAATAGCTCCTGTAAATTGGACAGTGCAGTTATATTAACAAGAATTTAAGCTTTCAGCCGATACAAGACACTTATATGTACCGACATTTGTTGTTTCTCTAAAATCTGCGATTGTGACACAAGGCGCTGCATGATTTACATGTCCCGTTGATGGGACGCCGATCCCAAAGAAGTAACTGGTTCCACAGCCTTTTTTTTATCCAAGTGTTACCATAACTAAAAGCAATTAGTTGGTCCAAACGTACAAACGTAAGTAATATGTTTATTCAAAAATAAATTATTATTTGAGATTAAAAAGGATGTGCAACTGGTTACACAAACACATACTCACAGTGCTTTCAACATACAATGTTTTCAACTTACATATTTGACATGTTGACATTCAGTGCGATCTGAAAATATTCAGACTCCTTGACTTTGTCCACATTTTGTTACGTTACAGCCTTGGATTAAATTAAATGTTTTCCTCATAAATCTACACACAACACCCCATAATGACAAAGTGAATACATATTTTTCAGTGGCATGGACTGGGAGACTAGTCAGGATCAAGAGAAATCAAAGTACAGAGAGATCCTTGATGAAAACCTGTTCCAGAGCACTCAGGACCTCCGACTAGGACGAAGGTTCACCTTCCAACAGGACAACAACCCTAAGCACAGAGCCAAGAGGACAAAGGAGTGGCTTTGGGAAAAGTCTCTGAATGTCCTTGAGTGGCCCAGGCAGAGCCCGGATTTGAACATCTCTGGAGAGACCTGAAAATAGCTGTTCAGCGACGCTCCCCATCCAACCGGACAGAGCTTGAGAGGGTCTTCAGAGAAGAATGGGAGAAACTCCCCAAATACAGGTGTGGCAAGCTTGTAGCGTCATACCCAAGAAGACTTGAGGCTGTAATTGTAAAGTACAGAGTAAAGGGTCTGAATACTCATGTAAATCTGATATTTCTGTTTCTTTAAAAATATATATTTTTTACTTTGTCAATGTGAGGTATTGTGTGTAGATCAATGAGGGGGAAAAAACGAATTAAGACATTTTAGAATAAGGCTGTAATGTAACAAAATGTGGAAAAAGTAATGGGGTCTGAATTCTTTCCAAATTGACTGTACATGATTACATTGTGCATGTTCGTTAATACAGTAACTATTATTTCATATGTGCGTTTGGTGTGCTCTTACCTGTCTGAGTTTGCGAAGGACCCGAATACAGGGGAGGCGCCCGCATGTTTTTATGCTTGACCATTGAGCTTGCTAGAGGGCACACCTGCCACGTATGCCCTCTCTCCACCCCCATGCCTCAGATTGGGTGAATTCTGAACAGTGTACCAGTACAATGTTTGGAGTTCACCTTTTGCCTATGATATTGGGGCCAAAGCTCCTCACACAGTATGTGGCTTTGTGGTTGAGGTGGTAAAATTTCACTGCTCCAGCAGTCTGCGGTTAATTTCCCATTTCCGCCTGTCCAACTTTGACTTTTTCTCTGTCTCTCTGTTTCTAATGTTTAAACAAAGCGCAAAAAAGAAATGTGGCATTTCACACTTCTCTATAGCAGGACTAGCAGGAGACCCAGGTCCACATTCACTTTCTCACATGAATACCAGTTATGAAAGCCCATTTTACACATGTGACGTCATGTTACCTCTGCTATAACTTAGTCCTAAACATTTTGATTATAATCTCACAATGGTCCTGGCTATTGTAAGTGCCAAAGTCTACCCTCGGAAAAGTATTCATTTCCCAGTGTCTTTTAAAATGTTAATCAAAATATAGACAAAAAATCATCAAACAATATTTGTGCAAAAAAAATAATTTGAAATGCAAAACCATTTGATTGAATGAGAGACATAGTCTGCCAAAACATTCTGTTTCCATTCTGATGCTTTTACATGCACTGAAACACCCAAACAAATTTCACAGCGCGCTCTAAAATAACACAATTATTCAGATTGAAGAAACACGATGGGTGTTTCAGGGTGTTTCCATTCTATTTTTGAAATGAATTCAGTGTATCATAACACTTACATTGGGTTTACATTCAAACACACTTCAAACACCAGATCTCATCTTAGTTGCACCACTTCACAGTTTGTGGTTTTATCACACAATTATGGTGCTTTGAGTCTATCTGTTGTAAGGGTGTGATTAAAAGGGAAAAATTCATTAGAAACTGCAGTAGAACTGGCCTTGAGTTCCAGATTTGAATGTGAGGGTTCTAGAGTATTGATTTCTCTTAATGCTCTACAATCTCATGTCCTCTCAATGCTCTATAATCTCGATTTCTTTTTTCAGGATTCGTTCCTAAATTCCCTCTGGCTATCTACTCCGATTTAAGAGCATGCTTGTGTGAGTATACCAGAGCGTAGAATAAGGGATGAATTTACAAACGCTCAACACCCGTTCAATATGGTCGGTGTCAGTAAAAGTGTAATTATATTGTTAAAGGTGACTGCCAGCAGCAACGCTCCAACGCTCACCAACGCACTGGATAACATGAAAACAGCCTAATCAGCTCTGCTAGGGTGAGAACAATGGTCAGAGTGAGGTACAGTTGAAGTCGGAAGTTTACATACACTTAGGTTGGAGTCATTAAAATTTCTTGTTAACAAACTATAGTTTCGGGAAGTCTGTTAGGACCTCTACTTTGTGCATTCCGACTTCAACTGTATTCTCTCATTTAGAGTTGAAGTCAGAAGTTTACATACACCTTAGCCAAGTACATTTAAACTCAGTTTTACACAATTCCTGACATTTAATCCTAGTAAAAATAGGTCAGTTAGGATCACCACTTTATTTTAAGAATGTGAAATGTCAGAATAATATTGGAGAGAATTATTTATTTCAGCTTTTATTTCTTTCATCACATTCCAAGTGGGTCAGAAGTTTACATACACTCAGTTAGCATTTGGTAGCATTGCCTTTCAATTGTTTAACATCTCGGGTAGCCTTCCACAAGGTTCCCACAATAAGTTGGGTGAATTTTGGCCCATTCCTCCTGACAGAGCTGGTGTAACGGAGTCAGGTTTGTAGGCCTCCTCGCTCACACACGCTTTTTCAGTTCTGCCCACAAATTTTCTAGGTCAGGGCTTTGTCGTCCTTAATTTGCCACACGTTGGAAGTATGCTTGGGGTCATTGTCCATTTGGAAGACCCGTTTGCGAACAAGCTTTAACTTCCTGACTGATGTCTTGAGATGTTGCTTCAATATATCCACATAAGTTTCCTACCTCATGATGCCATCTATTTTGTGAAGTGCACCAGTCCCTCCTACAGCAAATCACCCCCACAACATGATGCTACCACCCCCATGCTTCACAGTTGGGATTGTGTTCTTTGGCTTGCAAGCCTCCCCCTTTTTCCTCCAAACATAACGATGGTCCTTATGGCCAAACAGTTCTATTTTTGCTTCATCAGACCAGAGGACATTGCTCCAAAAAGTATGATCTTTGTCCCCATGTGCAGTTGCAAACCGTAGTCTTTTTTTATGGCGGTTTTGGAGCAGTGGCTTCTCCCTTGCTGAGCGGCCTTTCAGGTTATGTTGATATAGAACTCGTTTTACTGTGGATATAGATACTTTTTGTACCTGTTTCCTCCAAAATCTTCACAAGGTCCTTTGCTGTTGTTCTGGGATTGATTTGCACTTTTCGCACCAAAGTACGTTCATCTCCAGGAGACAGAACGCGTCTCCTTCCTGAGTGGTATGACGGCTGCATGGTCCCATGGTGTTTATACTTGCATACTATTGTTTGTACAGATGAACGTGGTACCTTCAGGTGTTTGGAAATTTCTCCCAAGGATGAACCAGACTTGTGGAGGTCTACAATCTTTTTTATTGAAGTCTTGGCTGATTTCTATTGATTATCCCATGATGTCAAGCAAAGAAGCACTGAGTTTGAAGGTAGGCCTTGAAATACATCCACAGGTACACTTCCAATTGACTTAAATTATGTCAATTTATTTATTTATTTATTTATTTTACCTTTATTTAACCAGGTAGGCAAGTTGAGAACAAGTTCTAATTTACAATTGCGACCTGGCCAAGATAAAGCAAAGCAGTTCGACAGATAAAACGACACAGAGTTACACATGGAGTAAAAACAAACATACAGTCAATAATGCAGTATAAACAAGTCTATATACAATGTGAGCAAATGAGGTGAGAAGGGAGGTAAAGGCAAAAAAGGCCATGATGGCAAAGTAAATACAATATAGCAAGTAAAATACTGGAATGGTAGTTTTGCAATGGAAGAATGTGCAAAGTAGAAATAAAAAAATAATGGGGTGCAAAGGAGCAAAATAAATAAATAAATGAAAATTAAATACAGTTGGGAAAGAGGTAGTTGTTTGGGCTAAATTATAGGTGGGCTATGTACAGGTGCAGTAATCTGTGAGCTGCTCTGACAGTTGGTGCTTAAAGCTAGTGAGGGAGATAAGTGTTTCCAGTTTCAGAGATTTTTGTAGTTCGTTCCAGTCATTGGCAGCAGAGAACTGGAAGGAGAGGCGGCCAAAGAAAGAATTGGTTTTGGGGGTGACTAGAGAGATATACCTGCTGGAGCGTGTGCTACAGGTGGGAGATGCTATGGTGACCAGCGAGCTGAGATAAGGGGGGACTTTACCTAGCAGGGTCTTGTAGATGACATGGAGCCAGTGGGTTTGGCGACGAGTATGAAGCGAGGGCCAGCCAACGAGAGCGTACAGGTCGCAATGGTGGGTAGTATATGGGGCTTTGGTGATAAAACGGATTGCACTGTGATAGACTGCATCCAATTTGTTGAGTAGGGTATTGGAGGCTATTTTGTAAATGACATCGCCAAAGTCGAGGATTGGTAGGATGGTCAGTTTTACAAGGGTATGTATGGCAGCATGAGTGAAGGATGCTTTGTTGCGAAATAGGAAGCCAATTCTAGATTTAACTTTGGATTGGAGATGTTTGATATGGGTCTGGAAGGAGAGTTTACAGTCTAACCAGACACCTAAGTATTTGTAGTTGTCCACGTATTCTAAGTCAGAGCCGTCCAGAGTAGTGATGTTGGACAGGCGGGTAGGTGCAGGTAGCGATCGGTTGAAGAGCATGCATTTAGTTTTACTTGTATTTAAGAGCAATTGGAGGCCACGGAAGGAGAGTTGTATGGCATTGAAGCTTGCCTGGAGGGTTGTTAACACAGTGTCCAAAGAAGGGCCGGAAGTATACAGAATGGTGTCGTCTGCGTAGAGGTGGATCAGGGACTCACCAGCAGCAAGAGCGACCTCATTGATGTATACAGAGAAGAGAGTCGGTCCAAGAATTGAACCCTGTGGCACCCCCATAGAGACTGCCAGAGGTCCGGACAGCAGACCCTCCGATTTGACACACTGCACTCTATCAGAGAAGTAGTTGGTGAACCAGGCGAGGCAATCATTTGAGAAACCAAGGCTGTCGAGTCTGCCGATGAGGATATGGTGATTGACAGAGTCGAAAGCCTTGGCCAGATCAATGAATACGGCTGCACAGTAATGTTTCTTATCGATGGCGGTTAAGATATCGTTTAGGACCTTGAGCGTGGCTGAGGTGCACCCATGACCAGCTCTGAAACCAGATTGCATAGCAGAGAAGGTATGGTGAGATTCGAAATGTTCGGTAATCTGTTTGTTGACTTGGCTTTCGAAGACCTTAGAAAGGCACGGTAGGATAGATATAGGTCTGTAGCAGTTTGGGTCAAGAGTGTCCCCCCCTTTGAAGAGGGGGATGACCGCAGCTGCTTTCCAATCTTTGGGAATCTCAGACGACACGAAAGAGAGGTTGAACAGGCTAGTAATAGGGGTGGCAACAATTTCGGCAGATAATTTTAGAAAGAAAGGGTCCAGATTGTCTAGCCCGGCTGATTTGTAGGGGTCCAGATTTTGCAGCTCTTTCAGAACATCAGCTGAATGGATTTGGGAGAAGGAGAAATGGGGAAGGCTTGGGCGAGTTGCTGTTGGGGGTGCAGTGCTGTTGTCCGGGGTAGGAGTAGCCAGGTGGAAAGCATGGCCAGCCGTAGAAAAATGCTTATTGAAATTCTCAATTATGGTGGATTTATCAGTGGTGACAGTGTTTCCTATCTTCAGTGCAGTGGGCAGCTGGGAGGAGGTGTTCTTATTCTCCATGGACTTTACAGTGTCCCAGAACTTTTTTGAGTTAGTGTTGCAGGAAGCAAATTTCTGCTTGAAAAAGCTAGCCTTAGCTTTTCTAACTGCCTGTGTATAATGATTTCTAGCTTCCCTGAACAGCTGCATATCACGGGGGCTGTTCGATGCTAATGCAGAACGCCATAGGATGTTTTTGTGTTGGTTAAGGGCAGTCAGGTCTGGGGAGAACCAAGGGCTATATCTGTTCCTAAATTAGCAAATTAGCCTATCAGACGTTTCTAAAGCCATGACATAATTTTCTGGACTTTTCCAAGCTGTTTAATGGCACATTCAACTTAGTGTATGTAAACTTCTGACCCACTGGAATTGTGATACAGTGAAATAATCTGTCTGTAAACAATTGTTGGAAAAATGACTTGTGTCATGCACAAAGTAGATGTCCTAACCGACTTTCCAAAACTATAGTTTGTAGACAATAAATTTGTGGAGTGGTTGAAAAAACAAGTTTTAATGACTCCAACCTAAGTGTATGTAAACTTCCGACTTCAACTGTATGTCTGGAAATAGCTAGTAAGCTAGCTAACTTTAGCCAGTTAGCTTAGGGCTTGACTGCTGTTGTGAGGTCAGAACGCTCGAATCAACTCTACTTCTCGGCCAGAGCGTCCAGTGTGCGCTCTGAACCCTCAGAGAGCGAAACGCTCTCAATTTATGAAAGGACAATCTGACAATGCTCTGAATTTACTCACACCCAGAGCACCTTCTGAGCGCTCTCTGGCACCCCAGAGGTAATATTTGAATGTTGAGTGTTCTAGATTCTAATCTCAGTGTTCTAAAATCTCATCTCTCTGTGTTCTGGAAGCTACACAGCTTTTCTGTGTTTTAGAATGGTGTCTTTCTCTCGGTGTTCTAGAAGCTTTCTGATTGACAGTCTCTTTCAACCCTGATACCGTACCATACTTTTTCAGGTCTCCAATATCTACTAATATCTATCTTTTCATGCACCAAAATACACAGAATATTCATACAGACAACAATTGCTTTATGTACAGTACCAGTCAAAAGTTTGGACAAACCTACTCATTCAAGGGTTTTCTTTATTTATTTTTTTAGTATTTTCTACTTTGTAGAATAATAGTGAAGCCATACGCATGGAAATAACACATGTAGTAACCAAAAAAAGTGTTAAACAAATCAAAATAGCTTTTATATTTGAGATTATTCAAAATAGCCACCCTTTGCCTTGACAGCTTTTCACACTCTTGTCACACTCTTGAGGTAATCACCTGGAATGCATTTCAATTAGGCGTGACACGCCTACCGCGTGGTGTATATTGTGGTGTATGGTGTATATTATGTGTATATTATGGCAAGTATAGCTCAAATAAGCAAATACAAATGACAGTCCATCCTTACGTTAAGACATGAAGGTAAGTCAATCCCGAAAATGTCAAGAACTTTGAAGGTTTCTTCAAGTGCAGTTCCAAAAAACATCACGTGCTATGATTAAACTGTCTCTCAAGAGAACCGCCACAGGAAAGGAAGACCCAGAGTTACCTTTGCTGCAGAGGAAAGTTTCATTAGAGTTACCAGCCTCAGAAATTGCAGCTCAAAGAAATGCTTCATGGAGTTTAAGTAAGAGACACATCTCAACATAAACTGTTCAGAGGAGACTGCGTGAATCAGGCCTTTGTGGTTGAATTTCTGCAATGAAACTACTACTAAAGGACACCAATTAGAAGAAGAGACTTGCTTGGGCCAAGAAACACAAGCAATGGACATTAGACCAGTGGAAATCTTTCCCTTAGTTTGATGAGCCCAAATGTTATGTTTTGGTTTCTACCACTGTTTCTTTGTGAGACGCAGAGTAGGTGAACAGAGGATCTCCACATGTCTGATTCCCATTGTGAAGCATGGTGGAGGAGGTGTGATGGTGTGGGGGTGCTTTGCTGGTGACACTGTCTGTGATTTATTGAGAATTCAAGGCACACTTAACCAGCATGGCTACCACAGCATTCTGCAGCAACATGCCATCCCATCTGGTTTGTGCTTGGTGGGACTATTATTTGTTTTTCGACAGGACAATGACCCAATACACCTCCAGGCTGTGTAAGGGCTATTTCACCAAGAAGGACTGTCATGGAGTGCTGCATCACATGACCTGACCTCAACAATCATTCCACCTCAACCCAATTGAGATCATTTGAGATGAGCTGGACCGCTGAGTGAAGTAAAAGCAGCCAACAAGTGCTCAGCACATGTGGGAACTCCTTCAAGACTGCTGGAAAAGCATTCCAGGTGAAGCTGGTTGAGAAAATGCCAATAGTTGTCAAAGCTGTCATCAAGACAAAGGGTGGCTACTAAAATCTAAAATACATTTTGATTTGTTTAACACTTTTTGGGTTACCACATGATTCCATATGTGTTATTTCATAGTGTTGATGTCTTCTCTATTATTCTACAAAGTAGAAAATAATAAAAAATAAAGAAAAACCTTTGAATGAGTAGGTGTGTCCAAACCTTTGACTGGTGTCGTGGAAATTTCCTCTATTTACCAAATCATGGGAGCAAACCACACACACACAAGTCAGAGTTAGTTATAAAAGTCCATCTTTAATTATATAAGCTCTATAGCATTTTGACTTTCAACATTTCAGTATCTCTAATGAAAAGTTGAGAGTTCCCACACAATGGCAAAACGGGATCCTTTATAGCAAAGATCACACATAGTCAGACAGCATAGACATAATTCATCGTTCAGCTTTGTCTCCTTTCCCAAACCCCAGAACCATAAACCAATCCTCCAAATCAACAGGCATATATCAAATTGTCATTTAGATTACAACCCACTCTAAATACAAACTCCTGGACAAACTCACGGAGAGGAGAATGAGGCTATAGGTTAAGATAGAAACAACATTAGAGGGAGCATAGAATGATTCCAGACACTGCCACCCTCTTTTCTCCACTGGGAAAAAGGTAGGGAGTGAAAGATATGTTTACACATGATGACACTTTGACCTCTCCCCTCTCAGCGGCCCATGCAACTTAGTCTTGACATAGAACAGATAACTGCAACTTCGCCACAGTATTATACAAAAATACCATTCTGATGAGAATTAACTTACACACATTTGATGAATATAAAACATCTTACAAATGTTACCAACAAATTCTGAATCTTCCACGACACTGGTACTGTATCTGTAAATCAACTTCCTGTATGCATAATGCAATTTTATACACTGTAGAATTAATCATAAGAACGTTCAGTTGCTTTCAAAAACATAATTTTTCACACATCTGCTGTTGTTTAATACATAGTAATGATTGCTTAATTATGTGTGGGATTGTGTCTAGCTGGGTTGATTGATAGAAAGAAGAAAGTCAATTGTTTAATAAAAATGTGCATTTATCAAACGTCTTAGTTTTTACCACGTTCAACTTTTTTCATTCATCTTTTTCACTCCGGACGCTTTATCTGGACATGGTTATACAGGACCTCCACCAGCCGGAAAAGCTAAGTAGTAACATTAACATTATGCCATCTAATTGCAGTCCCTGTACTAATAATATACAGGAGAACTATCACTTTATGGTCACCTTATGGTGAGGACAGCCGTGTTGCAAGCCAAGCTTCAGATGCAATCGTTAGGGAAGGTCAAAGGATGAAACAGTGTCTGTGCCACCAGTAAGTACAAATAGTAGTATAAATCTCCCTGCACAGTCCCCACAGCTGGACAATTTTCTCAAGGCTTCTGGACAGAAATACCTTCGGCATGCTCAACCGGTGTCGCTCATTCAGCCGACAAAAACTTTCAACCAGTTCTCCCCATTAAGCAACGAGTGGAGTCAGAGGCCAAGCCTTCTCAGATCTCTCCTCCATCCATTACGGGATCTGACTCGCCGAAGCCTCCCACCGTTAGCTCTGACAAATTGAAAACCCATTGGTGACTCCATTACCCACAATATTAGACTTAAAAAGAATCATCCAGCGATCATACACTGTTTACCAGGGGGCAGGGCTACCGACATAAAGGCTTATCTGAAGAGGGTGCTGGCTAAGGATAAAACTGGTGAGCATAGAGAGTATAAGGATATTGTTATCCACGTCGGCACCAACGATGTCAGGATGAAACAGTCAGAGGTCACCAAGCGCAACATAGCTTCAGCATGTAAATTAGCTAGACAGATGTGTCAGCATCGGGTAATTGTCTCTGGCCCCCTTCCAGTTAAGGGGAGTGATGAGCTCTACAGCAGAGTCTCACAACTCAGTCGCTGGTTGAAAACTTTTTTCTGCCCCTCAATATGGAACTTGTAGATAATTGGCCCTCTTTCTGGGACTCACCCACAAACAGGACCAAGCCTGGCCTGCTGAGTAAATGACTAGCTGGAGGGGTGCTCTCATCTTATCTATCAACATAGACAAGGCTCTAACTCCTCTCCGCAATGAGATAGGGTGCAGGCAGCAGGCTGTTAGCCAGCCTGCCAGCTTAGTGGAGACTGCAACTAACACTGTCAGTGTAGTCAGCTCAGCTATCCCCATGTCTGTGCCTTTATCTAGGTTGGGCAGAACTAAACATGGTGGTGTTCTCCTTAGAAATCTCACTGGAATAAAGACCACCTCCATTCCTGTCAATATTGAAAGAGATTATGATATCTGACATCTCAAAATAGGGCTACTTTATGTTAGATCCCTCACTTCCAAGCAAGTCAATTAACTATTCACTGATCATAATCTTGATCTGGTTGGCCTGAGTGAAATTTGGCTCAAGCCTGATGAATTGACTATGTTAAATGAGGCCTCTCCTCCTGGTTACACTATTGACCATATATTCTGTGTATCCTGCAAAGGTGGAGGTGTTGCTGACATTTACAACAGAACATTTCAATTTACCTCCCAAAAATGACAGCATTTTCGTTGTTTGAGTTTCTAGTCATGAATTCTATGCAGCCTACTCAATCACTTTTTATAGTTACTGTTTACAGGCCTCCTGGTCCTTATACAGCATAACTCACAGAGTTTCCTGAATTCCTATCAGACCTTGTAGAAATATTCACATTTTTTGTGACTTCAATATACTCATGGAAGTCCACAGACCCACTCCAAAAGGGGGTGTTGTCCAATATGTCTCCGGACCTACTCATTGCCACAGTCATACCCTGGATATAGTTTTGTCCTGTGGAATAAACAGTGGATCTAAATGTTTTTCCTCATAATCCTAGACTATGATTTATTATGTTTGCAATCACAACAAATAATCTGACCAAGGATCATTGAAAGCTGTGCTATAAAATCTTGGATTCCTAGATGCTCTTCCACGCTCCCTCCACCTGCCCAAGGACATACAAAAACCGGTTAATCACCTAACTGAGGATCTCAATGTAACCTTGCATAATACTCTAGATGCAGTCGCACCCCTAAAACGAAACAAAACAAAAAAAAGACAGTCTGTCACTCACCTGGCCTTTCCAAGCCTAGCATGGACAGAGAGGTAGGAGCCAGTGTGTGTGTGTGCGTGTGTGTGTGCGTGCAAACATGTATGCCTATATGTATGTGTATGGAGTTTGTGTTTCATTGGCAAATTGGGTATAGCATTGGAAGTTGCATGTGTGTGTTTGTCTTGAATGGCTGAGTGATTAACCAAAAATGTCTCTCTCTCCTCACTGACCTTTTCCCTCCTCTGTGTTGATTGAAGGGTTGTGAGTGCTAGGCGTGGAAAGGCCAGGTGAGAGACAGACCGTCTGTGTGTTTACCTCCACCAGCTTCCTACCAGGGAAGAGCGGAGGGGGGGGGCACTGATTGTGTGAATTTAAAGTCGAGGAGAAGAGGATGCCATGTAAAAGTGTCAGGATTGGGGTAAATGTATAGTGAACAAAAATACAAACGCAACATGCAACAATTTCCAAAGTTCATTTCAGGAAATTAGTCCATTTAAATAAATAAATTAGGCCCTAATCCATGGATTTCACATGACTGGGCAGTGGTGCAGCCATGGGTGGGCGTAGGAGTGCATAGGCCCACCCACTGGGGAGCCAAGCTCAGCCAATCAGAATTTGTTTTTGGCCGTTAAAGGGTATGTGGCTGAAAATCAAGTTAAGGGCGAACTACAGTATTTTATCATGTACTTATACAGAAAAAAGAGCAGGTTCTGTATGGCTTTTAGCAGTGCAGAAATACAATATTCAAAGTCAAACATCGGTAAAGATACCTGCTCCGACTCTCAGTTAGACAGCCAAGATCATGGATGGTCCAAAGTAAAAAGGGTGCTTATACACTTAGAAAGATCACTATAAGACATTAGCTTGGCTTTTATAACGGTTTAACACTAGAACCGCCTGGTCTTTCAGCATATAAGAACCCGCTAAAGAACGTGGCCGGGCGTCTCCTTTAGCATCTGCATCAGATGCATATCAACCTGCAAGGTGCGCAAACACGCTTGATAAATAAAATGCTTGATAGTGCATGAACTATTATTGTAAAGGATTAATCGCATGAAGAAATATACATGGGAATATATCAATTTAAAGAAATAACAACAATAGTTATTTGTTTAGATAGAGTCAAGGATATGTTTTGAATAATATATTTTTGTTGCCATTACAATAAAAACATTACAGTGTAATCCATTTGATCAACTTTTAATTCTAGATTTGATTAGTAATAGAGTTATAGTAATTTATTTTGACAAAGTAGACAAAAAAGATGAGAATAATAATATAACCAGCCAGGTGCGTATTTTAAATTATTTGATGTATTCCTAAACAAACGCACCAGTGCTTGAACAATTGTAAAATAATAATTGCATGAAGAAATATTTGTGGAAATATTTTCAAGATATAAAAACAGTCATTTGTTGATTGAATCACACACTGTATTGTGCCCTTATACCCGTGCCTTTACTCATGAGTCAATTGTGTCTTCTCTTTATGCTTAGGGTCCACAATCAGCAGATAGCTTCTGGGCTTTGTGTGAGCATCCCCACAAACAAATTGGTTGCAATGCACTTAGTTGTCATGGGTCTTGTTTCGTGTGCACCTGCCAAATTGACATTGTGTCTTATTTTTCCCGAGTGGGAGCTGTGGTGCTTGGGGAAGACGGAGAGCAGGACCTGTCGCCTTGGCAGCCTGCTTGGCGGCTGTGGCTTCTTTCTTGGCATTCATGTGGTTCTCACGAAACTCAGATCCAGTGGGATGCATGGTGCTGAGGATGCAAACAGTCTTATTTTGAATTTCTCCGCTGGTACAGTATGTTGTTTAGCGCAGAGGGCAGCAGTTGTTTGTTCACTGTTCCGAGCAGGCTAGTCTTCTTCGCAATCAACTTGTCTGGCAGGGAAATTGATGTGAAAAAGTTGTCCATGGTCACATTTCTGCATTTGCATTTGCCCATGTAAGGCTCCACAAGTCTCAAAACCACAGCCTCAGAAAGTCGCTCACCTGCTGGCCTGGTTTCGTCTTTCCCCGAATTCGGAAAGCCACTGAGCAAGTACTTGGTTTTGACATTGTGGTGGCTAACCAAAACTTAACTGAAGTCACATGCACTATTATCAGTTTCTATCTATTGCCCATTTAAAGTTTATTATGTTAATAGTTTTTGCTTAGTAGCCAGAGGAATGCTGCAGCGTGAGTGGTCATGTGCTGAATACATGGACAGCACAGATATTTTGGGGAAAAAAAGAAATTTGGAAAAAGAGCTACACTTCTTGAATTTTGAGCGTTATTTGACAAAATTAAGTGTCATCGAAACTGCAGAATATGCTCTTTCAGATACTAGATAGAAATCACAGAGCCTCCCGAGTGGTACAGTGGTCTAAGGCACTCCATCACGGTGCTAGCTGTACCACTAGAGATCCTGGTTTGAGTCCATGCTCTGTCGCAGCTGGCCGGGGCAGCGCACCATTGGCCCAGCGTCATCTGGGTTAGGGGAGGGTTTGGCTGGCAGGAATGTCCTTGTCCCATCGTGGTTTAGCAACTCCTGTGGCGGGCCAGGCACCTACACGGTCGCCAGGTGTACAGTGTTTCTTCGGACACAAAGGTATGGCTGGCTTCTGGGTTAAGCAGGCATTGTGTCAAGAAGCAGTGTGGCTTGGTTGGGTTGTGTTTTGGCGGACCTTCGCCTCTCATACAGGTGTGCAGCGATGACACAAGATTGTAACTACCAATTGGATACCACGAAATTGGCTCTGAATGAGGATGCGCCCATCGCTTCATGTACAATTTGAGAACTGATAGGCCTAAGATTGTCACACATTTCATTATTGTCAATTTAATCTTGTTTATATGATGTGTGAAATTAGTTTTGTTATAGTTTAGGTGTAAGTCTGATGGGACGGCTGTGCAGGCTGACTGGCATCGTTTGTTTCCTGCTCATCATCTTTGATAGAGTCAAGGATATATTTAGCATTATTTTAAATAATGCCCACTGCAACACGTAGCATGTTGCCCACTGCAACACGTAGCATCTTTGCCTTTCCTTTACAACACATTTGATTAGTAATGGAGTTACAGTAAATAAAACAGTCCCGTAACAGCTTCTTTTTACAAAGTAACACAAACTCATCATTACACTATTGTTGTTCTAAATTAAATCAACCTCTTCATCATTCAGTTAGGACTAATTTAAATTCTATTTGAAGTAATTTGCACAATTATTGCCCCTCGATTTGTCATTCATTCAGTGGGCTGGTATCGTTTGCTATGCTGGATAGAATCAAGGATATTGTCCTGACGTGACTTGCATTAATGTGATGACTGTTATTTATCTTATCAACTAACTATGTTTAATTGTTACTCCATTAAATTAATCATGTAACAATTAACTCATTAGGAATTTGGGGCACCATGGGATAAGTTGTTTAACGAATTACTATCTCCTGAATTAAACTCCAAAGATATATAGATATTTCTTATTTCAATAACAGTCACTTATTCATTATTACCTCATATCAGTCTCATTCTGAACTTCGTAGAACTCTTGAAACCTAAACAACCCCAGCTTTTCTGATGATTTGGTTATACACAAATTGATTTAATTATGTATTTACTAACTAACTAAATAATAACACAGAATACACATACACACTTACATGAGATAAAAGTCCCTAGTGGACTGACAAGATATGACAGCTTGTTACACACATGGAGAATGAGGGTTAGGTAAAGAGAGGGAGAGACAAAGAGAGACAACACTTGGATACATTTGGAAGGTACCTTCAAAATAATAATAATACTTTGCTCACGAACCACCACTCCTTTGGGTAATAAACCAATCGATCCTGCTATGAGGAAGGGGCTGGATGGGTGTAAGGCTCTGGTTGTCCACCAGAGGTCACAATGTTCTTCTTCTTTGTAGAGCTTCTCTGGTAGTGAAGTGTTTGTCAGAACAGATACTTCAGATGCACCAACGGTTGTCTGAGATGGGATTCTCCATTCCACCTAATGTCTTAAGTCAAAGTTCAAGACTACTTTATATGCCAGCTGCAGACTGGTAATGCTAAGGTCTAGTGAGTTTATCTTCTCGTATAGAGATTGAGAGTTTCAGAGTTTCAACCATTTGTAACGTTTAGATCGCAATTCACGTCAGCTGGTTTGGTAGTTTCAACCATTTCATCGAGTGAACCACGGTCTCACGTCTTTTGGTCTCAATGGTTGATTATTCAGGGTTCAGCTCCCGAGCACTTTACACGCTAGTAGTAACCCGGCAATGTACTGTTCTCACCCTTTTCAACCGTGTAGCCACCAATCCAAGCTATTTGCTGCTGATAAGTAGGCATAACATAAACTTATCACTACGCTATTGTCGTTCTATATTAAATCAACATCTCCACCATCCTTATCATTCAGTTAGGCCTAACAAGAAGAAGCACAGAGTGACATCAGAGAATATGCTGAGACAGGTAGATAGCACAACTGGGAGGCACACAAAAAGGTGAGTTGGCGATGCGCGCAGTGAAATGGTTTGGTGTGGATAAAATGCCAGGACCTAACTCTTGTCCCAGTCAGCCCTTGCTTTTGTACCATTAATGCTTCCATACCTTGAAAGGACACAGTACTCACAGATGGTGCTGAAACACATGGTCAATCAGAGTCAGGAACATTTGTGAACTAGTCCAATACACAGTTGCAGGGTCAACACCTCTTACTCAACTCTAGGTCTCTCTTTCAATCTCTCTCTCTCTTTTATTCTTATTTCTCTCAGTTCAACACACACTGCAGTATTTATTCTGTTTTTGACATTACTCAGATCTTGACAAACAAGGAGTTTCTCTTCAGGGTCCCTGGGATCCCATTGTTAACATCTGGACTCATTCTCTATTTTTTATGTATTTTTTATTGTTGTGTTTTTCATAGTGGCTTTATGCTTCACCACACACACCAGGGGTAAAAAAAAATGATCCGGCTCACACAAACACACACAGCGAGAGAGCGGGCCTCTGTTTCTGCTTGGCGAGCAGAGAGAGCGAGAGATACCCCCCACCCCTCCTCCCGCCAAGTAGGCCTATTTACAAGTCAGATTTCCCTAGTATTGCAAAGTTCGGGAAGACAGGAGAGTGAGAAAAGTTTTCAAGCTGTCTGAAGAAAGCTTGAAGTTTGAGGCTTGATGTGAGGAAGGTCCTACGTGGCAGATAGGAGGTTGGGGGCGTTAATGGAATACCTTAGCCCGACTTGTTTCCCATTCGCACCACAGGACCACTGTGATGTGGCACCGAGGACGATTTCACAGGATTTGTCATGTTTTGTGTGAAGTCGGCTATAGGCCTGTCACAATACGGCATGAAAGAAAGATTTAAGAGAATTTTTAATCGTTGGAGATTTGGAGGCAGCTAACCTGGTTTTCACCTATTTCAGCTCTGAAGTCGGAAGATAGTTGATGCTGTGACTGTGACAAGATAATGAGCCTCTCAGTAGGTGAAACTGGCTGCTGTCATTACGACATCATCATTAGAATGTCATTGAAACCAGAAATGGTTTGATATGACGTTATTACAACTGGTTTTGCCAGCTTGGTATTTCTATTGTTGTTGTTTGTTATTTGTGGTTATTTGGAATAGTTTTCTGTGTTTAAGTCCACTGACAAACCATAGAGCTGGTTTGCACTTGGGTCCACTCTGGCTCCTTAGTGTCACAGTTGATATCTGTGTTGTGTGATGTAGAGTGCCTGTGGGCGATTGACTATGTTTAGGCTTCACTGGTCTGTCCACTGCATCTTCAAACAGGGGCAAACTGAGTTCGACTGCCCCCCATTCACTTGTTGCTGTAGTGAAGGTGTTATGTACACACACACATAAACACACACAAACACACACTCAGGAAGACAACAAATCCTTGGAAAGTTGGTTAGTGTAGAGGGTAAACAATAGACACATACAAACCAGACACACCCCTCTCAGGCGCAGGTAACCATGACGACCACAGACATAATTGATAAGACAGGGGTGTATGAGGCCAGTGAGGATGACTGGAGAGGTTGTCAGACAGGCCACTGCCTGCAGGTTACTCTGACTAATTACAGAGTGGTGTGTGTGTGTGTGTATGTGTGTGTGTGTGTGTGTGTGTGTGTGTGTGTGTGTGTGTGTGTGTGTGTGTGTGTGTGTGTGTGTGTGTGTGTGTGTGTGTGTGTGTGTGTGTGTGTGTGTGAGTGTGGGTGTGGGTGTGTGTGTGTGCGTGGGTGTGTGTGTGTGCGTGCGCCAGATGACACCTGTTGGTCATTTCAAGACAGGACTGATTCTGTCAACTCATACAGTACATATTAAACTGCCAATTCAAAGCAAGTTCATTGACTATTTTCACACCTATTCACACTTCACTGACCTACCAACTTCTAACGGTATTTGCTAAGATAGTTGCTTTAAAGGAGAAACATGTAGCATTTTATCCATACATGTGATTTCTTCATGGTTTTTTGAAGGACACTGCTTAGAAATGGCTAAAATGGCTTTCTCAGGCTTCTTACCTTATTAGAATCCGAAAAACATCAGTTGCAACGACGTGAAGAAGTTTTGTATTGTTAATATGTTTGTTATTGTTGTCAACTTTACAAACGAGAACCAATCATAATTTAGGAAGTTGTCCACACAACAACAGCCGGATAGGCTGGTGAAAATGATAATTGGTGGTGAAAATATGTCACGCTTTGTTCATAAATGTATTTTTTTTTGCTACAGATCTTAATTTGATCACCCTGACGCAGAAAAACTTTCCTGCAGAGCAGAAAACGACAAACTTAAGTGTATTTAAGGTTTAAAAAGGCTTGTAAATGTTTGTAATTTCCCATTTGAAAATTTAGTCTTGATTTTCGTAAAATGTATCAACCCCTATAATCCACATTTCCTGTTGCTGCAGGATTATTTTTCCTGTGGTAGGAGACTCAGGAAACTGGCTCAAATTAAATTCTACAGTACTACTGGTATGTAATTGACATTTGGCACTAACTGGAAGTGGAATTGTCACTTTACCTGCAAGTAAGCCTTGCCCATGCACCTAACAGCATGTCTATTTTGAAGAATGGAACTTGGATGCATACACATGCCTCTCCTGCATACACTATTCATTTTATTGGTAACAGAGAGATGGACACAGCCCAAACTCTAGTGGAACACATTTTGGTCATTTAGCAGATGCTCTTATACAGGTTAAGGGCACATCAACATATTTTTCACCTATTCAGCTTTAGGATTAAGACCTACAACCTTTCTGCTTCTGGTTCAATGCTCTTAACAGCTAGGCTACCTGTCACCCTTAACCACTAGGCTAACTGAACACACAGAGTCATTTAGCAGAAAATCTTATCGAGAGGGATTTTCAGGAGCAATTAGGGTTTCAGTGCCTCTTTTTTATATACACTTTATTAGTTTATTAGGTCCACCATTCTAGGAGCAGGTCAGAGCCACCTTTACCTCTAGAACAGCCTGAATTCTTCAGGCCTGGTTACAAGGTGTCAGAAATGTTCCACAGGGATGTTGGTCCATGCTGATGCAATGGCATCAAGCAGTTGCTGCAGATTGGACTGTGGCACATTAATGCTGCAAACAGCCGGTTCCATCTCATCCAAAAGATGCTCTATTGGGTCGAGGTCTGGGGACTGCACATTCCACTTAAATATACTGAACTCGCTGTCATGTTCCAGGCAATTTTTTTCCACTTCACAATTGTCCAGTGCTGGTGATCGGGTGCCCACTGGAGCCGATTCTTCGTCTTTTTAGCTAATAGGAGTGGAACCCGGTGTGGTTGTCTGCTGCAATAGTCCATCCGTGACAAGGATCAATGAGTTCCGAGATGCCCGTTATTTGTCTGTTTGCCTTCCGCCTGTTAGCTTGCACAATTCTTGCCATTCTCCCTCGACCTCTCCCATCAACGAGCTGTTTTCGCCCTCAAGACAGCCACTGGATCCAACGCGCCTGGCACCGATGATCATACCAAGCTCTAAGTCGCTTGTTTGGCCCATTCTATTTTTAAATCGAACAGTAACTGAATGCATCGATGCCTGTCTGCCTGCTTTATATAGGGCCACTTGACTCACTGTCTGTAGGAACAATCCATTTTCGTGAACAGGGTGGTGTACCTAATTTCACACCATGTGGCTGGAATAATACTGTGAAATTGTACAAATTATGATAATGCCCTTTTAGTGTAATAAGAGCTATTTGAAAAGATCGCCTGAAATTTCAGCCTGTTTTGTTGGGATAGAATTTTGGCCTGCCTGGTGATATCAAATTAAATTAAATTAAACTTCTCAAGACTACGGTGGGCACTGTATTAACTGGTATTTACTTATTTTAGGTGTGTAGGTCACAGTCTTTATCGTGTATCTATGGAAGTTATACATTTAGAACCGCCTGCTCAATAGGAATCCAACAGCAGTAGCGAGTCGACTAGACAAGCAGCTTGCTAAGGACCACACTTTGACATGACGTGGCAAAGAGGAGACAAAATGGATTGTAATGACGCAGCTGACCACTCGATTGAGCCAGAGACACGTTTATTCGACAGATAAGCCTGAGTGTCCTAGGAATATCTAGTCTTTTGTGTTCTGACTAATAAAACAGTGGGACATTAACCAAATAAATAATGTAAACATATTATCAGTAAAGAACTCATTTTGTGTGGAAGTCCCCCCCCAAAAAATGTTCTGCGGAGACAGACATTAAAAGCACAGTAAAATCAAGAAAAAGCTACTTTTTTCTGAGCGCATCACCTTGTTGATGGGGTGGACACACTGTTTGAATGGCAACATTTTTGATTTAGATGTTCACAAATTTCACAAATTCTGACTCCCACTAATGTGATGAGAGTTTGAAAAAAGTATAAAAGAAGGTGAAATGTTTTTGGTAGATGTTCCTAAATCTGATTGTAACTATACACTGAGTATACCAAGCATTAGGAACACCTTCCTAATATTGAGACACAGTCCATCATTAATTTAAGACATGAAGGTCAGTCATTACGTAAAATTTCAAGAACTTTTAAAGTTTATTCAAGTGCAGTCGCAAAAACCGTCAAGTGCTATGATGAAACTGGCTCTCATGAGGACAGCCACAGGAAAGGAAGACCCAAAGAGATACCTCTACTGCAGAGGAAAAGTTCATTAGAGTTACCAGCCTCAGAAATTGCAGCCCAAAGAAATGCTTCACTTCTCAACTTTAACTGTTCAGAGGACACTGCGTGAATCTGGCCATCATGGTCGAAATGCTGCAAAGAAACCACTACTAAAGGACACCAATAAGAATATAAATACTTGCTTGGGCCAAAAAAACACAAGCAATGAACATTAGACTCATGGAAATCTGTTCTTTGGTCTGATGAGTCTAAATTTGAGATATTTGTTTCCAACCACCGTGTCTTTGTGAGATTAGGTGAACGGATGATCTCTGCATGTGTGGTTCCCAACGTGAAGCATGGAGAAGGAGGTGTGATGGTGCTTTGCTGGTGACACTGCCAGTGATTTATTTAGAATTCAAGGCACACTTAACCAGCATGGCTACCACAGCATTCGGAAGCAATACGCCACGCCATACCATCTGGTTTGCACTTAGTTCCACTATCACTTGTTTTTCATCAGGACAATGACCCAACACATCTCCAGGCTGTGTAAGGGCTATTTGACCATGAAGGAGAGTGATGGAGTGCTGCGTCAGATGAACTGGCCTCCACAATCACCTGACCTCAACCCAATTGAGATGGTTTGGAATGAGTTTTACTGCAGAAAAAGCTGGTGGATGGGCCAATAAATATACATATATATTATTAAAAATATTGCTTTCTTGCTGGATTGATGAATATAGCCATAGCAAACCAGTGCAAAACTGCTGTCAACTCTATATTAATAGACCAATAAGAAAGATATTTTTCAACTCTGCCAATAACAGCGAGTTTTTAGTTACCCCCTGCCCACTCAGACCAGCAAAACAATCACAGTAAGGTACTCAGTTGTTACCAAGATATTATTTGATATCGAGATAAAAAAACGGCTGCATTGGCCCTTCAGCGCTAATGCTTCCATTTTTACCAAAATCTACGAATGAATGTCTAAATTTAACCGTTGAGGATAGTTTTGGTTTCACTTTTGCGCAGTTTGACTGACAGCTGACGGATGGCGACACACTCCGTAATTAAAAGGGCAATACACTCCGCAATCACTGAAACCTGCAGTTATGACAACTCTCCGTTTGCTTTGGCAGTTGCTTTGGTTAGACAGCACTTTGTACTGGGATTGTCTCTGTTGCCGTTTTCACTCTCCTCCTTTTAAACGCCTTCTGGGTGTATTTATTAATGCACATCATAGTATACCGAAGTCAAATGTTTTGAAAAGGGAAACGTTGTGCCACGAAAATGATAGTTTCTTATTGTGCAAGTAGTCCCTCCCCGTTTCGTTATGTGATAGAAACTGTAAAACAGATTATTTCCCTTTACCCTCAAAATGTTGTCATATTATGTTTCAGTGTAATGTAATTGTTGTTAAATGAATGATTCAATGGTCATTAAAAAGCAATTGAAAGCAGACTAGAATTCAATCTCCTAAAACTCACCAATTTACAACCTCATTTGGAAGAATATATTGCTCCCTTAGGTACAGTATGCACATACTTTAAGAGCCAATATTAGGTGCATTTGGCTGCCGATACCTGAAGATTCCCTTACCTCAAATAGTGTTCTGTAAGCAGGATCTCACCCTTCTGTATTTGAGGATGTCACTTCACTAATTCTACCTTTAACAATACAACATGAGCGATGGCAAATAAACATTTTCTGATAATTGTTGTTGAAAAACTGTATTTTACAATTTTGTCGTCTGTCATGTTGTTGTTAAATGAGAATAACAATGCCACCTTTACACCTGTATTCTTACCTGTGTGTACCTGTGTACTACCTGTGTTCCAGGTCTTTGTCAATGTGGCCAGTGTACCTGCCATCCCCCAGGGGACACTCGTGTGCATGGGAGGAACTGTGAGTGTGATGACCGCCAGTGTGAGGACATCAGCGGGGAGATATGTGGAGGTGAGGGTACACACACACACACACACACACACACCCTCCCAGGCGCAGGCAGGCATGACAACCACAGAGATTATCTCGATAATGCAGGGGTGTTATACACGTATGTGTAATTGAGTATGGTCCATTGTACTTAGTCGTGGAAGTTGCATATGTGTGTGCCTCTTGAATGGCTGAGTGATTAGCTGATACTTCCTGATACCACATACAAACCTCTCTCTCTTTCTCTCAATGAGAAATGTCAACCGCCAATGAAACATTAGAACAGGGCCTTTGAGCCAGTCATATCTGCTAAAGCTACCATGAGGAGTGTTTAACTAAGGTGGTCTATGCGCTCGCAGGAGGAGGAAGCGAGGGGATCGATTCAACATGGCATTAGCCTGATGTCAACAACGTTGCTAAGCGGATGCAATCATGCTGTCCTTCTTAACATTAGAAAAGCCATTCTAACAGTCAAATAAATATGTTTTAGATATGTTATCGGAAAGATAATCATTTGTTGTGTTTATGAAGGTAACATTATAATATAAACATATACAGTGGCGGCCTCCCGGGTGGCCATCAGAGTCCCTGGGTTCGCGCACAGGCTCTGTCGTAACCGGCCGCGACCGGGAGGTCCGTGGGGCGATGCACAATTGGCCTAGCGTCGTCCGGGTTAGGGAGGGCTTGGTCGGTAGGGATGTCCTTGTCTCGTCGTGCACCAGCGACTCCTGTGGCGGGCCGGGCGCAGTGCGCGCTAACCAAGGTTGCCAGGTGCACGGTGTAGCCTCCGACACATTGGTGCGGCTGCCTTCCGGGTTGGATGTGCGCTGTGTTAAGAAGCAGTACGGCTGGTTGGGTTGTGTATCAGAGGACGCATGACATTCAACCTTCGTCTCTCCCGAGCCCGTACGGGAGTTGTAGCGATGAGACAAGATAGTAGCTACTACAACAATTGTATACCACGAAATTGGGGAGAAAAAAGGGGTAAAATAAATAAAAATAAAAAACATATACAGTGGCAAGAAAAAGTATGTGAAACCTTTGGAATGACCTGGATTTCAGCATAAATTGGTCATCAAATTTGATCTGATCTTCGTCTAAGTCACAGCAATAGACCAACATAGTGTGCTTAAACTAATAACACACAAATTATTGTATTTTTATTGTCTACATTCACAGTGTAGGTTGGAAAAAGTATGTGAACCCCTAGGCTAATGACTTCTCCAAAAGCTAATTGGAGTCAGGAGTCAGCTAACCTGGAGTCCAATCAATGAGACGAGATTGGAGATGTTGGTTAGAGCTGCCTTGCCCTATTAAAAACACTCACAAAATCTGAGTTTGCTTTTCACAAGAATGATTGGCTAATGTGAACCATGCCTCGAACAAAAAAGATCTCAGAAGACCTAAGATTAAGAATTGTTTACTTGCATAAAGCTGAAAAGGGTTACAAATGTATCTCTAAAAGCCTTGATTTCATCAGTCCACGGTAAGAGAAATTGTCTATATATGTATAAAGTTCAGCACTGTTGCTACTCTCCCTTGGAGTAGCCTTCCTACAAAGAAGACTGCAAGAGCACAGCACAGAATGCTCAATGAGGTTGAGAAGAATCCTAGCGTCAGCTAAAGGCTTACAGAAATCTCTGGAACATGCTAACATCTCTGTTAACTAGTCTACGATACGTAAAACACTAATCAAGAATTGTGTTCATGGTAGCACACCATGGAAGAAGCCACTGCTGTACAAAAAAAACACGTCAGAAGTTTGCATAAGTGCACTTGGATGTTCCACAGCCTACTGGTAAAATATTCTGTGGACAGATGAAACTACAGTTCAGTTTTTTCGAAGGAACACACAACACTATGTGTGGAGAAAAAAAGGCACAGCACACCAACATCAAAACCTTATCCCAACTGTAAACTATGGTGGAGGGAGCATCATGGTTTGGGGCTGCTTTGCTGCCTCAGGGCCTGGACAGCTTGCTATCATCGACAGAAAAATGAATTCCCAAGTTCATCAAGACATTTTGCAGGAGAATGTTAGGCTGTCTGTCCGCCAATTGAAGTGTAACAGAAGTTGGGTGATGCAACAGGACAATGGCCAAAAACACAGAAGTAAACCAACAACAGAATGTCTTCAACAGAAGAAAATACGCCTTCTGGAGTGGCCCAGTCAGAATCCTGACCTCAACTCGATTGAGATGCTGTGTCATGACCTCAAGAGAGCAGTTGACACCAGACATCCCAAGAATATTGCTGAACTGAAACAGTTTTGCAAAGAGGAATGGTCCAAAATTCATCCTGACTGTTGTGCAGGTCTGATCCGCAACTCCAGAAAATGTTTGGTTGAGGTTATTGCTGCAGAAGGAGGGTCAACTTGTTATTAAATCCAATGCTTACACGGTGTGTTCAATAACGACATGAAAACGTATAATTGTTTGTGCGTTATTAGTTTAAGCAGACTGTGTTTGTCTATTGTTGTGAGCTAGACGAAGATCAGATAAATTTTATGACCAATTTATGCAAAAATCCAGATATTTCCAAAGGGTTCACATACTTTTTCTTGCCACTGTATATTTTTTGAAAGAACATAAGATTTTCATTAGTTTATGATATGTAAAGACGAATAACCACTAAAAACCACAGAATTTGAAGTGTAAAATCTATTTCATTGGTGGAGTGCCTTTGTTACGACTATGATACAAAAAAAATGTGCCTTGGAACACGACTAAACAAGTAAAAATACCCACCAAGATACATGGTCAGTAAGACGTGTTAAAATGTAGAAGACATCAGTATAAGCACCAAGTGTACTTGTGAATAGTGAAAATCAGCACAAAAGCAATAATCGCATTATAATGAATGTATCGATATGACTGCAGTAAAAAGTAGTCCAGCATTGCCAGTTATTGGACACTTTATTTGTGGCCTCGCTCTTGCTTACAGTATGGTGTGCATCTTCACGCAATGGCATCAGTTGGATCTCATTTAGCTGTTATCCCTTGTCCTAACAGTCAACAAAATCTTTGTCACTTGCAATTGCTTGCAACAATTCCCACAAACAAGTCAATTGCAGCTGAAGCAGGTGTTGTAGGTTTTGTTGTGAGTTCATCTGCCCACCTGGCAGTTTCTCCTCGCTGGGAACTGTGCGCAATTTTGCTCAAGCAATGGCTGGTGTGGAATCTTTGCTGCTGCCTTGGTCGTCTTATATCTCTCAGGTAGCCCGTGTGCCAGACTCATGATGAAGTGTCTTCTGCTAATGGTGTTGTACACGCACGGCTTGAACAACAAGTGTCCATTGATAGCAGCCAAGTCAAGCATGTTGTAGAACACAGCGATAGGCCAGCGGCAAGTTCCTCCTTTCACAGAGTACAACCGTGCCATCTGATCCAAAAACATCCACACTGACCTATGGAATAGAAGAAAGTAGAAAATGTTAGGATTCTTTTCCCATTCAGAAGAGCATAATGCATTGCATAAGTTTATCTATATATGGCAATACATATTATGTAATGTTGACATACATTGTTCAGTTGTAGTAAGTAATAGTCTCTGGTTTTCTCTTTGTTGTGTTCCTGTAAACGTCAACTGTCGGATGCATGATGCACATGACGCAAACTTTTGCCTTGCATTGGTAAAGTGCAGTACTGGGGAAGCTACAGTACTCTGAACAAATAGTTTACCAAGCTACTGTCAATTACTTCACATTGGAAGAAGTTAACCTCTTGATCTACACATCCCGGATCCGGGATTGTGACTACAGGCTCAGCTCATTACCATAACGCAAAATGCGAAAAAATATTATTAGAAATATTTTACCTCCACACCTATACAAGTCCAATAGCTCAAATGAAAGATAAACACCTTGTTCATCTACCCAGCAAGTCAGATTTCTAAAATGTTTTACGGCGAAAACACACCACACATTTATATTAGACCACCACCGAAACAAAAGACAAGAGGCCATTTTGTCCCAGAAAATATAAAATTATAAAAGCAGGATTAAAAAATAAATCATTCACTAACCTTTTGAAAATCTTCATCAGATGACAGTAATAGGACATGTTACACAGTAAAAACATTTTTTTTCAATAATATGCTATTTATATCCATAAATCTCTGTTTACAATGACGGCATGTTCACAAAATGCTACTCAAATGTCCGGAGAAATGATGATAGCTCCGACAGATAACGTCAGATAACAAGCAATACACATGACTAAATATACATGTTCTACATATAGTTACAAAGATACACTTCTTCTTAATGCAACCGCTGTGTTACATTTATTTTTAACTTTACAGAATTCGTTCACTAGGCTATAATATGAGGCGGCGCTCAGATATTAGCAGTATGTCTCCTCTACGTTTGGAGAGCACAGAAACCCAAAATTAACCACATAAATATTCCCTTACCTTTGATGTTCTTCGATGAGAAGACGTGGAAGGAGTTATAATTACCCAATATATCGTTTGGTTTCAAGTTGTGTGTCTCTGTATTAGCATATGCCAACAGCTTCAGCTGAAATGCACCCAAAATCACTTCTGGTCCCGCACTCTTGCGCATCAAAACTTCAAAATTACATATTATATGTCGACTAAACTGGTCAAACTAAGTGCAGAATCGAGCTTTAGGATGTTTTAATCATGCAAAACAAAGATCAGCGCGAACAGACAAACCGACGTCAATTGGTGTTTCATGGAAAAAGAGACCGACGCGCGCAATAGAGTGCATGTATTTTCGCGTGACCCGAATGTTTTAGCCCGCCAAAGGACGAGGGCAAGCGAGATTCTCACAAAGCGCTGAACACATAGAAACTGTTCCTGGATCTGTAGCTGGTTGGGAAGGGTGGGGGCGATGACGTCAAAGTTGTCCCAACTTTTCTGTTGCCAAGAGGGTGTTTGGAAGAAAGGCTGCCCTGGGAGTTCTGCTTTACATAAACATACAGACATAATTTAAACGGTTTTAGAAACTTTAGAGTGTTTTCTATTCAATTATTATTATTATATGCATATATTAGCAATTTTGGGAAAAAATATTTTCAGTTTACTATGGGCACGCACTTCCTCCAAAGGGGGCAGTAATTCAGCCCTAGGCTTAACGCTACACTAAAGCTAACCTTCAGAAAAATACAGTTTATTAACCAAAGTTACTTTGAAAAAGTAGTTCACTACATCCAAACTACTTTGTGAAATATTGTCAACTGAAATGTCACAGACTACAAATTGAAAGAACAATTCACTTTGGGGTCATATGTTAACAGAATGAGTTATGTAGCCTATTAAACACAAAAATTATGTTTCAAGTTCAGAATTAGGCAGGTCTGATTATTGCCCATATATTATTTTATTTAAAAAAAAAGTACTGTGTAGTTCCAGTAGTTAACTACTGATGGCAGAAAAATAATGAACTTCTGAAAACACTACATAGATCTGAATGTCGTTCAACTACCACCAAGCTAGTGCAAAATGTAGTTAAATGTATAGTTCCCAACACTGGTATCATGTGAGTGTTGTCTTGTCATTCTTCAGCACGTTATGGAGTACAGCTGCTGTGCAGTTGCCTTATTTTGCGCAGATGGAGGGAGCTCCCGTCTCGCTTTGTTCATTGTGCCGACCAGGCTTGTTTAATATGCATCGTCTGCTTTCCCTTGTTCATCAACTCACCCATTCTCCCCCCTTTCTCCGCTACCATATTTTACTTCATTTATTTAATCTGTTGTTATATGTGTGATATTTCAGGATGGTTTTATGTTCAGTTTTGAGGTCATTATCAGGGTGATTATCAACTGGGCACGAGAAGGAGGGGCAATCGGGGAAAACTATTCAAAAAAGAACATCTTTAAATGGGTTATAACTCCAGTTCTGTTTATGATATTAAGTGTTTTAAATAGACTTATGCATAAAAAGAAAGGCGCTCGCGGACTGATTACAGACTGATTATAGCCACTCACGATCACAAACACATGCATGCACCCATAGGGCTGTGGCGGTCATGAAATGTTGTCAGCTGGGGATTGTCAAGCAAATAACTGCCAGTCTCACGGTGATTTACCGTTGATTAACATAAACACGTTTAGCATTTGCTGCAATGGGGGGGGGCGAGTGATAAAGTTTGGTAGGCCCTGCTCAAGTGCACTACAATTCCCATTATGTTTAATCCCGACACTCTGTCTAAACTGTCTTACACTGGTTTAGACACATAGCCTACAAGCAACTGATGCAGACCTTTGGAACATGTACATTTAAAAAAAAGTCTAATTAATCCATTCAATATAGCCTACACCATTATTTATTTTAGACAGGTATAAAGCAACATGATGTGAATAAAATGTAGTCTATTTCAGGTGAACAGAATAGTTGTCCTTATGTTAGGCCCTGACATGGCTGTTATATGGCTGTGGAATACACTAATTCATTTCGACAAGATTTGCTTAGAATTCCGTGGCGTTATTTAAAATGACTTTATAGTATGAGGAATACAATTGAACATAGCTGAATAAAATAGAAAGGATACTTTCTCCAAACAATTTCCAAGGAATTGCGCACATGCGGGCGGCTATTCTGTGTTGAGGGATTAACAAACAAACATGTCTTGCTATATGCTTAATTTAGAGTTTTTTATGCAACTTTAGTTGTGAACCAAAATTAGATTATATATTTAGATTTTTGATATATTCTAAGGCTGCATGATGAAACTCCAACGATGATTTGAAAAAAGTTGCATGAAAGGCATGAGCTCTGATTTGTTTCTTGTGCAAGCTCCACACACTTCATCAGTCTCTCATTCACAATTTGACAAGCACTTGATAATATTCTCATCAGGCTTCAACCAAAAAATCCATGCCTTTTGAAGCTAAAGTAGCCATTGTGCCCTTGGGAGGAAATATAATAATAATTCACTTCTCCCGGCTGCCGTACTCCGAAGCACCTCTCACTCCCATGGCTCTCACAGATATCTAAATTCTTATTAGCCAATGCCGTCACATGATCCGGTCCTTCTCACAGTCATTTCAGCTAACAAGTAGGCTATAAGTGAAGACCGACTCATTGGGGACACAACTGTGCGTGTCCCTTTTATCGAATTCCGAGACTCACATTCATCAGCCAACAAGATGAGTAGGCCTAACGAACAGCAAAAGCTGTTACAGTTCGTATGAGGAAATCAATTTAAATAAATTAATTAGGCCCTAATCTATGGATTTCATATGACTGGGAATACAGAAATGCATGTTAGTCAGAGATACCTTAAAAGAAATGGGCCTCACAATGGGCCTCAGGCTCTCACCACTGTATTTCTGTGCATTCAAATTGCCATGGATAAAATGTAATTGTGTTTATTGTCCGTAGCTTAAATCTGCCCATACCATAACCCAAACGCAACCATTGGGCACTCTGTTCACAACATTGACATCAGCAAACCGTTCACCCACACAACGCCATATATGACGCCATGGTCTGCGGTTGTGGGACCGGTTGAACGTACTGCCACATACTCTAAAACAACGTTGGAGGTGACTTATAGTAGAGAAATGAACATTCAATTATCTGGCAACAGCTCTGGTGGACATTCCTGCAGTCAGCATGCTAATTGCACACTTCCTCAAAATGTTAGACATCTGTGGCATTGTGTTGTGTGACAAAACTGCACATTTTAGCGTGTCCTTTAATTATCCCCAGCAAAAGGTTCTGATATGCCACACCTGTCAGGTGGATGGATTACCTTGGCAAAGGAGAAATGCTCACTAACAGGGATGTAAACAAATTTGTTCCCAACATTTGAGAAATAAATTGTTGGAACAATACCTGGGATCTTTTATTTCAGCTCATGAAACATGGGACCAACACTTTACGTGTTGCGTTTATAGTTTTGTTCAGTGTACTATCCCCCATAGTACAAAAGTTTACCTATTCTATAGGTGCAAGAAATACATGTTCCAAACGTACTCTGGGACAGTTGTGGGATGTGATAGATCCCTAATTAATACAACCACTCGCATCAAAATAACGTTTAAAAGCAATGAGGCCGATGCAACAGATCAGAATATTTAGCTTAAAATGTTAATAAATGCAGCAATGTGCACGCGGCAGTAGGCTATACCCGCGAATGTTCCAAAATGTAATCAATTAGTGGGAACACACTGTTCTCAATAGTGACCGGGAATGCGATTATGCATGTATTGCTTCATTACAAAGGTGCATTTTTATGGTGAATATTACCTTCCCCAAACTTGAAACTCACATGCCTCCTATGTATGCAATTAGACTCTACACCGGTTGAAAAGCGGATTCATGTGCTTAATTTTAAGAAGTTATTTGGACACTTTACTTGTGATACAAACCTTATTAAAACATATAGGACTATGGACTAGGATACATGAGGTGTGATACTAACCTTATAGGACTATGGACTAGACTACATGAGGTGTGATACTAACCTTATTAAAACATATAGGACTATGGGCTAGACTACATGAGGTATGATACTAACCTTATTAAAACATATAGGACTATGGACTAGACTACATGAGGTATGATACTAACCTTATTAAAACATATAGGACTATGGGCCAGGCTACATGAGGTGTGATACTAACCTTATAGGACTATGGACTAGACTACATGAGGTGTGATACTAACCTTATTAAAACATATAGGACTATGGGCTAGGCTACATGAGGTGTGATACTAACCTTATTAAAACATATAGAACTATGGGCTAGGCTACATGAGGTGTGATACTAACCTTATAGGACTATGGGCTAGGCTACATGAGGTGTGATACTAACCTTATAGGACTATGGGCTAGGATACATGAGGTGTGATACTAACCTTATAGGACTATGGGCTAGGATACATGAGGTGTGATACTAACCTTATTAAAACATATAGGACTATGGACTAGACTACATGAGGTGTGTGACTAACCTTATTAAAACATATAGGACTATGGACTAGACTACATGAGGTATGATACTAACCTTATTAAAACATATAGGACTATGGGCTAGACTACATGAGGTGTGATACTAACCTTATTAAAACATATAGGACTATGGACTAGACTACATGAGGTATGATACTAACCTTATTAAAACATATAGGACTATGGGCCAGGCTACATGAGGTGTGATACTAACCTTATAGGCCTATGGACTAGACTACATGAGGTGTGATACTAACCTTATTAAAACATATAGGACTATGGACTAGACTACATGAGGTGTGATACTAACCTTATAGGCCTATGGAATAGACTACATGAGGTGTGATACTAACCTTATTAAAACATATAGGACTATGGGCTAGGCTACATGAGGTGTGATACTAACCTTATTAGAACATATAGGACTATGGGCTAGGATACATGAGGTGTGATACTAACCATATAGGACTATGGGCTAGACTACATGAGGTGTGTGACTAACCTTATAGGACTATGGACTAGACTACATGAGGTGTGATACTAACCTTATTAAAACATATAGGACTATGGGCTAGGCTACATGAGGTGTGAAACTAACCTTATAGGACTATGGGCTAGGATACATGAGGTGTGATACTAACCTTATAGGACTATGGGCTAGACTACATGAGGTGTGATACTAACCTTGTAGGACTATGGACTAGACTATATGAGATGTGATACTAACCTTATTAAAACATATAGGACTATGGGCTAGGCTACATGAGGTGTGATACTAACCTTATTAGAACATATAGGACTATGGGCTAGGATACATGAGGTGTGATACTAACCTTATTAGAACATATAGGACTATGGGCTAGGATACATGAGGTGTGATACTAACCATATAGGACTATGGGCTAGACTACATGAGGTGTGTGACTAACCTTATAGGACTATGGGCTAGACTACATGAGGTGTGATACTAACCTTGTAGGACTATGGACTAGACTATATGAGATGTGATACTAACCTTATTAAAACATATAGGACTATGGGCTAGGATACATGAGGTGTGATATTAACCTTATTAGAACATATAGGACTATGGGCTAACCTACATGAGGTGTGATACTAACCTTATAGGACTATGGGCTAGACTACATGAGGTGTGATACGAACCTTATTAAAACATATAGGACTATGGGCTAGGCTACATGAGGTGTGATACTAACCTTATAGGACTATGGGCTAGACTACATGAGGTGTGATACTAACCTTATTAAAACATATAGGACTAAGTTTGGACTACCAAACTTGCTGAGTGCCAGGCAGTTAGCAAGTTTGGTAGGCTACTAATGACCATCAGCAGCATTAGAGCTTGGAGAAGTGGAATTTGACTGCGGTCATGAATCGTGAACGCTGTTGTGGTGGTAATACAAATCAAATCAAATGTTATTGATCACATACACATGGTTAGCAGATGTTGATGCAAGTGTAGCGAAAATGTAAAAAATCCTAAGGACCTGAAGCGAGGTGACCATCTTTGTCGGCACCATCTTGTCTACGGTTACCATAACAACCTTATGCACACACACACATGCATGCTTGCACACACACACATACCTACAGGCATACACACTCACACATAAACAGACCGTGGCATACACACATGTTTGCACGCACACACGCAATCATGCACGCACATGCACACACACACAGACTAAATAAACAGCCAGGTCAAGAGGACTGATTATAAAGCAATGCAATTTTATCATTCCTATCTCCTTTGATTTCCCAGAAAAAACACTCTGAATATCTGAATT
The DNA here is from genome assembly GCF_002021735.2 of Oncorhynchus kisutch. Lineage (NCBI taxonomy): Eukaryota > Metazoa > Chordata > Actinopteri > Salmoniformes > Salmonidae > Oncorhynchus > Oncorhynchus kisutch. The sequence goes on from NC_034199.2 coordinate 3,189,338, forward strand.
GTTCTGGAAGCCTTTGAAGTTTCTACGTTCTACTCTTGGGAAGTTTTTGCTCATAATTTGTGCATTTAGACACGCCACCGTAAATGGCAGTGTGATGCTTAACTGGAGTCGTCTCGGAATTAGAAGCTGGATTGGAATTGACATTTCCTGTTGCTGCTGCCATGGAACAGAGGTAGGGGGAGAGATAATGGGATAGAGAGGATGGGGAAGAGAAAGAGGGAGGGAGATGGAAAGGGAAAGAGTGAGGGAGAAAGAGCGGGTGAGAGGGAAGGACAGAGGGATTGGTGGTGGTGAGGTCTGAGTGGCGGTATATTTCTGGTAACTTTGGAAGAAAAAAAGAATGACAAAGCTGTAAAACATCATCTTAAATATAAACCATCAACTTAGTGAGAACCAATGGTGTTAAATATAAGGGTTTCAGCATGAAATATCCTTGATATATTTTTTACACACTTTTATTTATTTTACAATGTCAATAAGTATTTGTTGTTAAGTTTTTATCACCAAACTGGTGGCAGTTGTGAAAATAATGACATTTTTGGTTACATGCTTTTTTATAAGGCTATTTTCTCTTGAAACATATTGTCTATCCACTAGAAACTCATGGACAATATGGTCACAGATAAATAAAACAAATGGTTACTTTATATGAATGCTTAAAAAAAATAGTTATTTAAGTATAAATTACCAAGTGTGACAATATACTGCCATACTGTAGATTACATGTTGATTACAAAAATTACTGAATATTCTGGTAACTTACCGGTAGCTTTACAACCCTAGGTTTGTGTCAGGAATTGTGTGTGCAGCTTAGGCTAGTGGAATGTTTGAGTGCTTTGGTAAAATGGTTGGAAGCAGTAGAATTAACATAGAATGTGCCTCTGTAATTGTGACATTATCCAGAGGTGGGCAATCCTACCCAAATCAAATCAAATCAAATCAAATTTTATTTGTCACATACACATGGTTAGCAGATGTTAATGCGAGTGTAGCGAAATGCTTGTGCTTCTAGTTCCGACAATGCAGTAATAACGAACAAGTAATCTAACTAACAATTCCAAAAAAACTACTGTCTTATACACAGTGTAAGGGGATAAGGAATATGTACATAAGGATATATGAATGAGTGATGGTACAGAGCAGCATAGGCAAGATACAGTAGATGATATCGAGTACAGTATAACATATGAGATGAGTATGTAAACAAAGTGGCATAGTTAAAGTGGCTAGTGATACATGTATTACATAAGGATGCAGTCGATGATATAGAGTACAGTATATACGTATGCATATGAGATGAATAATGTAGGGTAAGTAACATTATATAAGGTAGCATTGTTTAAAGTGGCTAGTGATATATTTACATCATTTCCCATCAATTCCCATTATTAAAGTGGCTGGAGTTGAGTCAGTGTCATTGACAGTGTGTTGGCAGCAGCCACTCAATGTTAGTGGTGGCTGTTTAACAGTCTGATGGCCTTGAGATAGAAGCTGTTTTTCAGTCTCTCGGGCCCAGCTTTGATGCACCTGTACTGACCTCGCCTTCTGGATGACAGCGGGGTGAACAGGCAGTGGCTCGGGTGGTTGATGTCCTTGATGATCTTTATGGCCTTCCTGTAGCATCGGGTGGTGTAGGTGTCCTGGAGGGCAGGTAGTTTGCCCCCGGTGATGCGTTGTGCAGACCTCACTACCCTCTGGAGAGCCTTACGGTTGAGGGCGGTGCAGTTGCCATACCAAGCGGTGATACAGCCCGCCAGGATGCTCTCGATTGTGCATCTGTAGAAGTTTGTGAGTGCTTTTGGTGACAAGCCGAATTTCTTCAGCCTCCTGAGGTTGAAGAGGCGCTGCTGCGCCTTCTTCACGATGCTGTCTGTGTGAGTGGACCAATTCAGTTTGTCTGTGATGTGTATGCCAAGGAACTTAAAACTTGCTACCCTCTCCACTACTGTTCCATCGATGTGGATAGGGGGGTGTTCCCTCTGCTGTTTCCTGAAGTCCACAATCATCTCCTTAGTTTTGTTGACGTTGAGTGTGAGGTTATTTTCCTGACACCACACTCCGAGGGCCCTCACCTCCTCCCTGTAGGCCGTCTCGTCGTTGTTGGTAATCAAGCCTACCACTGTTGTGTCGTCCGCAAACTTGATGATTGAGTTGGAGGCGTGCGTGGCCACGCAGTCGTGGGTAAACAGGGAGTACAGGAGAGGGCTCAGAACGCACCCTTGTGGGGCCCCAGTGTTGAGGATCAGCGGGGAGGAGATGTTGTTGCCTACCCTCACCACCTGGGGGCGGCCCGAGTGCTATTGTGGATGCAGGGTTTCGCTCAAGCCAAACCCTACCAGACCTGATTTGAATTACCAACTAATCATAGCTTTCAGTCAAGGTTTGAACAGTAGACTCAAGTGTGTAAGGAAAAATCTGCTTAAAGGTAACAGCGCTCAATGTTGTTTCGAGTGGCCGATTGCATATAGTCATATAGTCCTATGGGCTAGGCTATATGAGGTGTGTGACTAACTTTATTAAAACATATAGGACTATGGGCTAGGCTACATGAGGTGTGTGACTAACTTTATTAAAACATATAGGACTATGGGCTAGGCTACATGAGGTGTGATACTAACCTTATTAAAACATATAGGACTATGGGCTAGGCTACATGAGGTGTGTGACTAACTTTATTAAAACATATAGGACTATGGGCTAGGCTACATGAGGTGTGATACTAACCTTATTAAAACATATAGGACTATGGGCTAGACTAATTGAGGTGTGATAGTAACCTTACTAAAACATATAGGACTATGGGCTAGACTAATTGAGGTGTGATAGTAACCTTACTAAAACATATAGGCCTATGGGCTAGACTACATGAGGTGTGATACAAACCTTACTAAAACATATAGGACTATGGGCTAGACTAATTGAGGTGTGATAGTAACCTTACTAAAACATATAGGCCTATGGGCTAGGATACATGAGGTGTGATATTAACCTTATAGGACTATGGACTAGACTACATGAGGTGTGATATTAACCTTATAGGACTATGGACTAGACTACATGAGGTGTGATACTAACCTTATTAAAACATATAGGACTATGGGCTAGACTACATGAGGTGTGATACTAACCTTATAGGACTATGGGCTAGGCTACATGAGGTGTGATACTAACCTTATTAGAACATATAGGACTATGGGCTAGGATACATGAGGTGTGATACTAACCTTATAGGACTATTGGCTAGGCTACATGAGGTGTGATACTAACCTTGTAGGACTATGGGCTAGGCTACATGAGGTGTGATACTAACCTTGTAGGACTATGGGCTAGGCTACATGAGGTGTGATACTAACCTTATTAAAACATATAGGACTATGGACTAGACTACATGAGGTGTGATATTAACCTTATAGGACTATGGACTAGACTACATGAGCTGTGATACTAACCTTATTAAAACATATAGGACTATGGGCTAGGATACATGAGGTATGAAACTAACCTTATAGGACTATGGACTAGACTACATGAGGTGTGATACTAACCTTATTAAAACATATAGGACTATGGGCTAGGATACATGAGGTGTGATACTAACCTTATAGGACTATGGACTAGACGACATGAGGTCTGAAACTAACCTTATTAAAACATATAGGACTATGGGCCAGGCTACATGAGGTGTGATACTAACCTTATTAAAACATATAGGACTATGGACTAGACTACATGAGGTGTGATACTAACCTTATTAAAACATATAGGACTATGGGCTAGGATACATGAGGTGTGATACTAACCTTATAGGACTATGGACTAGACGACATGAGGTCTGAAACTAACCTTATTAAAACATATAGGACTATGGGCCAGGCTACATGAGGTGTGATACTAACCTTATTAAAACATATAGGACTATGGGCTAGGATACATGAGGTGTGATACTAACCTTATAGGACTATGGACTAGACGACATGAGGTCTGAAACTAACCTTATTAAAACATATAGGACTATGGGCTAGGCTACATGAGGTGTGATACTAACCTTATTAAAACATATAGGACTATGGACTAGACTACATGAGGTGTGATACTAACCTTATTAAAACATATAGGACTATGGGCCAGGCTACATGAGGTGTGATACTAACCTTATTAAAACATATAGGACTATGGGCCAGGCTACATGAGGTGTGATACTAACCTTACTAAAACATATAGGACTATGGGCCAGGCTACATGAGGTGTGATACTAACCTTACTAAAACATATAGGACTATGGGCCAGGCTACATGAGGTGTGATACTAACCTTATTAAAACATATAGGACTATGGACTAGACTACATGAGGTGTGATACTAACCTTATAGGACTATGGGCTAGACTACATGAGGTGTGATACTAACCTTATTAAAACATATAGGACTATGGGCCAGGCTACATGAGGTGTGATACTAACCTTATAGGACTATGGGCTAGACTACATGAGGTGTGATACTAACCTTATAGGACTATGGGCTAGACTACATGAGGTGTGATACTAACCTTATAGGACTATGGACTAGGCTACATGAGGTGTGATACTAACCTTATAGGACTATGGACTAGACTACATGAGGTATGATACTAACCTTATTAAAACATATAGGACTATCGATTAGACTACATGAGGTGTGATACTAACCTTATAGGACTATGGACTAGGCTACATGAGCTGTGATACTAACCTTATAGGCCTATGGAATAGACTACATGAGGTATGATACTAACCTTATTAAAACATATAGGACTATGGGCTAGGCTACATGAGGTGTGATACTAACCTTGTTAAAACATATAGGCCTATGGACTAGGCTACATGAGGTGTGTGACTAACCTTATAGAACTATGGGCTAGACTACATGAGGTATGATACTAACCTTATTAAAACATATAGGACTATGGGCTAGGCTACATGAGGTGTGATATTAACCTTATAGGACTATGGGCTAGGCTACATGAGGTGTGATATTAACCTAATTAAAACATATAGGACTATGGGCTAGGCTACATGAGGTGTGTGACTAACCTTGTTAAAACATATAGGACTATGGGCTAGGCTACATGAGGTGTGATACTAACCTTATTAAAACATATAGGACTATGGGCTAGGCTACATGAGGTGTGATACTAACCATATAGGACTATGGGCTAGACTACATGAGGTGTGTGACTAACCTTATAGGACTATGGGCTAGAATACATGAGGTGTGATACTAACCTTATAGGACTATGGGCTGGGCTACATGAGGTGTGATACTAACCTTATTAAAACATATAGGACTATGGGCTAGGATACATGAGGTGTGATACTAACCTTATAGGACTATGGACTAGACTACATGAGGTGTGATACTAACCTTATTAAAACATATAGGACTATGGGCCAGGCTACATGAGGTGTGATACTAACCTTACTAAAACATATAGGACTATGGGCCAGGCTACATGAGGTGTGATACTAACCTTATTAAAACATATAGGACTATGGACTAGACTACATGAGGTGTGATACTAACCTTATAGGACTATGGGCTAGACTACATGAGGTGTGATACTAACCTTATTAAAACATATAGGACTATGGGCCAGGCTACATGAGGTGTGATACTAACCTTATAGGACTATGGGCTAGACTACATGAGGTGTGATACTAACCTTATAGGACTATGGGCTAGACTACATGAGGTGTGATACTAACTTTATAGGACTATGGACTAGGCTACATGAGGTGTGATACTAACCTTATAGGACTATGGACTAGACTACATGAGGTGTGATACTAACCTTATTAAAACATATAGGACTATCGATTAGACTACATGAGGTGTGATACTAACCTTATTAAAACATATAGGACTATGGGCTAGGATACATGAGGTGTGATATTAACCTTATAGGACTATGGGCTAGACTACATGAGGTGTGATACTAACCTTATTAAAACATATAGGACTATGGGCTAGGATACATGAGGTGTGATATTAACCTTATAGGACTATGGGCTAGACTACATGAGGTGTGATACTAACCTTATTAAAACATATAGGACTATGGGCTAGACTACATGAGGTGTGATACTAACCTTATAGGACTATGGGCTAGGCTACATGAGGTGTGATACTAACCTTATTAGAACATATAGGACTATGGGCTAGGATACATGAGGTGTGATACTAACCTTATAGGACTATTGGCTAGGCTACATGAGGTGTGATACTAACCTTGTAGGACTATGGGCTAGGCTACATGAGGTGTGATACTAACCTTGTAGGACTATGGGCTAGGCTACATGAGGTGTGATACTAACCTTATTAAAACATATAGGACTATGGACTAGACTACATGAGGTGTGATATTAACCTTATAGGACTATGGACTAGACTACATGAGCTGTGATACTAACCTTATTAAAACATATAGGACTATGGGCTAGGCTACATGAGGTGTGAAACTAACCTTATAGGACTAATGGCTAGGCTACATGAGGTGTGATACTAACCTTATTAAAACATATAGGACTATGGGCTAGACTACATGAGGTGTGATATTAACCTTATAGGACTATGGGCCAGGCTACATGAGGTGTGATACTAACCTTATTAAAACATATAGGACTATGGGCTAGACTACATGAGGTATGAAACTAACCTTATAGGACTATGGACTAGACTACATGAGGTGTGATACTAACCTTATTAAAACATATAGGACTATGGGCTAGGATACATGAGGTATGAAACTAACCTTGTAGGACTATGGACTAGACGACATGAGGTCTGAAACTAACCTTATTAAAACATATAGGACTATGGGCCAGGCTACATGAGGTGTGATACTAACCTTACTAAAACATATAGGACTATGGGCCAGGCTACATGAGGTGTGATACTAACCTTACTAAAACATATAGGACTATGGGCCAGGCTACATGAGGTGTGATACTAACCTTATTAAAACATATAGGACTATGGACTAGACTACATGAGGTGTGATACTAACCTTATAGGACTATGGGCTAGACTACATGAGGTGTGATACTAACCTTATTAAAACATATAGGACTATGGGCCAGGCTACATGAGGTGTGATACTAACCTTATAGGACTATGGGCTAGACTACATGAGGTGTGATACTAACCTTATAGGACTATGGGCTAGACTACATGAGGTGTGATACTAACCTTATAGGACTATGGACTAGGCTACATGAGGTGTGATACTAACCTTATAGGACTATGGACTAGACTACATGAGGTATGATACTAACCTTATTAAAACATATAGGACTATCGATTAGACTACATGAGGTGTGATACTAACCTTATAGGACTATGGACTAGGCTACATGAGCTGTGATACTAACCTTATAGGCCTATGGAATAGACTACATGAGGTATGATACTAACCTTATTAAAACATATAGGACTATGGGCTAGACTACATGAGGTGTGATACTAACCTTGTTAAAACATATAGGCCTATGGACTAGACTACATGAGGTGTGTGACTAACCTTATAGAACTATGGGCTAGACTACATGAGGTATGATACTAACCTTATTAAAACATATAGGACTATGGGCTAGGCTACATGAGGTGTGATATTAACCTTATAGGACTATGGGCTAGGCTACATGAGGTGTGATATTAACCTAATTAAAACATATAGGACTATGGGCTAGGCTACATGAGGTGTGTGACTAACCTTGTTAAAACATATAGGACTATGGGCTAGGCTACATGAGGTGTGATACTAACCATATAGGACTATGGACTAGGCTACATGAGGTGTGATACTAACCTTATAGGACTATGGGCTAGACTACATGAGGTGTGATACTAACCTTATAGGACTATGGGCTAGACTACATGAGGTGTGATACTAACCTTATAGGACTATGGACTAGGCTACATGAGGTGTGATACTAACCTTATAGGACTATGGACTAGACTACATGAGGTGTGATACTAACCTTATAGGACTATGGAATAGACTACATGAGGTATGATACTAACCTTATTAAAACATATAGGACTATGGGCTAGGCGACATGAGGTGTGATACTAACCTTATTAAAACATATAGGACTATCGATTAGACTACATGAGGTGTGTGACTAACCTTATAGAACTATGGTCTAGACTACATGAGGTATGATACTAACCTTATTAAAACATATAGGACTATGGGCTAGGCTACATGAGGTGTGATATTAACCTAATTAAAACATATAGGACTATGGGCTAGGCTACATGAGGTGTGTGACTAACCTTGTTAAAACATATAGGACTATGGGCTAGGCTACATGAGGTGTGATACTAACCATATAGGACTATGGGCTAGGCTACATGAGGTGTGATACTAACCTTATTAAAACATATCGGACTATGGGCTAGGCTACATGAGGTGTGATACTAACCATATAGGACTATGGGCTAGACTACATGAGGTGTGTGACTAACCTTATAGGACTATGGGCTAGAATACATGAGGTGTGATACTAACCTTATAGGACTATGGGCTAGGCTACATGAGGTGTGATACTAACCTTATAGGACTATGGGCTAGGATACATGAGGTGTGATACTAACCTTATAGGACTATGGGCTAGGCTACATGAGGTGTGATACTAACCTTATTAAAACATATAGGACTATGGGCTAGGCTACATGAGGTGTGATACTAACCTTATAGGACTATGGGCTAGGATACATGAGGTGTGATACTAACCTTATAGGACTATGGGCTAGGATACATGAGGTGTGATACTAACCTTATAGGACTATTGGCTAGGATACATGAGGTGTGATACTAACCTTATAGGACTATGGGCTAGGATACATGAGGTGTGATACTAACCTTATAGGACTATTGGCTAGGCTACATGAGGTGTGATACTAACCTTATAGGACTATTGGCTAGGCTACATGAGGTGTGATACTATCCGTAGATGACTATGGCCCAGGCTACATGAGGTGTGATACTAACCTTATTAAAACATATCGGACTATGGGCTAGGCTACATGAGGTGTGATACTAACCTTATATGACTATTGGCTAGGCTACATGAGGTGTGATACTAACCTTATAGGACTATTGGCTAGGCTACATGAGGTGTGATACTAACCTTATAGGACTATGGACTAGACTACATGAGGTGTGATACTAACCTTATTAAAACATATAGGACTATGGGCTAGGATACATGAGGTGTGATATTAACCTTATAGGACTATGGACTAGACTACATGAGGTGTGACACTAACCTTATAGGACTATGGACTAGGCTACATGAGGTGTGATACTAACCTTATTAAAACATATAGGACTATGGGCTAGGATACATGAGGTGTGATATTAACCTTATAGGACTATGGACTAGACTACATGAGGTGTGATACTAACCTTATTAAAACGTATAGGACTATGGGCTAGACTAGATGAGGTGTGATACTAACCTTATTAAAACATATAGGACTATGGGCTAGGCTACATGAGGTGTGATACTAACCTTATTAAAACATATAGGACTATGGACTAGGCTACATGAGGTGTGATACTAACCTTATAAGACTATGGGCTAGGCTACATGAGGTGTGTGACTAACCTTATTAAAACATATAGGACTATGGGCTAGGCTACATGAGGTGTGATACTAACCTTATAGGTCTATGGGCTAGGCTACATGAGGTGTGATATTAACCTTATAGGACTATGGGCTAGGCTACATGAGGTGTGATACTAACCTTATTAAAACATATAGGACTATGGGCTAGGCGACATGAGGTGTGTGACTAACCTTATTAAAACATATAGGGCTATGGGCTAGGCTACATGAGGTGTGCGATTCTGATTTTAAAATGTCCCCTCAATAGAGTACTCCTCTGTTTCTTGCATTACTGCAGACAAGCCGGTCATCATTCAGAAGTGATAATACATCATTCACAAGTGATAGGCTAATATTGTCACCAATTAGACTATTCTTAATTGAATGTTGACTTTACATATACCAAATAATATTTGTGTGAAATTAGTTTTGATTTAGAATGGACCGCCTGGGGAATAAATACATGTCATCAAATGGAGGATGCTTTTCTCATGGTTCATTCTCCTACCAGCCAGGTAGGCTATATAGTCCTGTTTATTGTTGTAAAGAGATGCAATGTGCTTAATATTAGGAAAGTTGATAAATTACATATCCTATAGAAATGTTGTGCAACATGAGCTAATGGGCTCTCATGAATTGTTTTTGTATTTATGTCAGAGTGATTAGAGGGACAAGAGAGTGCTGAGTGCCAGGCAGTTAGCAAGTTTGGTAGGCTACTAATGACCATCAGCAGCATTAGAGCTTGGAGAAGTGGAATTTGACTGCGGTCATGAATCGTGACCGCAGGTGTGGCGGTAATATGGTCACCATAACAACCTTATGCACACACACACATGCATGCATGCATTTACACACACATGCATGCACACATATACATACATACAGGCATACACACTCACACATAAACAGACAGTGACATACACACACGCTTGCACGCACACACGTAAGCATGCAGGCACATGCACACACAGACTAAATAAACAGCCAGGTCAAGAGGACTGATTATAAAGCAATGCAATTTTATCATTCCTATCTCCTTTGATTTCCCAGAAAAAACACTCTGAATATCTGAATTGTTCTGGAAGCCTTTGAAGTTTCTACGTTCTACTCTTGGGAAGTTTTTGCTCATAATTTGTGCATTTAGACACGCCACCGTAAATGGCAGTGTGATGCTTAACTGGAGTCGTCTCGGAATTAGAAGCTGGATTGGAATTGACATTTCCTGTTGCTGCTGCCATGGAACAGAGGTAGGGGGAGAGATAATGGGATAGAGAGGATGGGGAAGAGAAAGAGGGAGGGAGATGGAAAGGGAAAGAGTGAGGGAGAAAGAGCGGGTGAGAGGGAAGGACAGAGGGATTGGTGGTGGTGAGGTCTGAGTGGCGGTATATTTCTGGTAACTTTGGAAGAAAAAAAGAATGACAAAGCTGTAAAACATCATCTTAAATATAAACCATCAACTTAGTGAGAACCAATGGTGTTAAATATAAGCATGAAATATCTGTGATATATTTTTTACACACTTTTATTTATTTTACAATGTCAATAAGTATTTGTTGTTAAGTTTTTATCACCAAACTGGTGGCAGTTGTGAAAATAATGACATTTTTGGTTACATGCTTTTTTATAAGGCTATTTTCTCTTGAAACATATTGTCTATCCACTAGAAACTCATGGACAATATGGTCACAGATAAATAAAACAAATGGTTACTTTATATGAATACATTTTTTTGAAGTTATTCAAGTATAAATTACCAGTGTGACAATATATTGCCGTAGTGTAGATTACATGTTTTGCTCAAGCCAAACCCTACCAGACCTGACTAATCATAGCCTTCAGTCAAGGCTTTGAACAGTAGACTCAAGTGTATAAGTGAAAACCTGCTTAAAGGCGACAGCGCTCACTGTTGCTTCGAGAGGCCGGTTTCCATGTCATTTCCTGATGTTCTAAGACATGTATGGACGTCAAATACTGACTTGTATCAGGTGGGACCTGGCTGGGCATGTCAACATACACATTAAAGTACATGGATATACAATAATTAAGATTTAAACTTATGCACGTATATTCCCATCCCAACTTTTTACTTTTTTGATGTCAACACAGACATAAGTGTAGTTTAGATTTTTTTTTTATTCTCCCCAATTTCATGTATCCAATTGGTAGTTACAGTCTTGTCTCATCGCAGCAACTCCGGTAGGGACTCGGGAGAGGTGAAGGTTGAGAACCGTGCATCCTCTGAAACACAACCCAACCAAGCCGCAATGCTTCTTGACACAATGTCCACTTAACCCAGAAGCACTAATGTGTCAGAGGAAACACCATACACCTGGCGACCATGTCAGTGTGCCCTGCACCACAGGAGTCACTAGTGCACAATGGGACAAGGACATCCCTGCCAGCCAAACCCTCCCCTAACCCGGACGACACTGGGCCAATTGTGCACCACCCCATGGGTCTCCCGGTCGCAGCCAGCGACCTCTGATTCAGTGGGGTTGGGTTAAATGAGGAAGATACATTTAGGCTAAATGCGTTTAGTCGTGCAACTGACTTGGTCTTCCCTTCCCCAAGTTTTCTGAGGAAATAAAAACAAATTAACGTGTTGTTAATTTTTTATGTTTATGGTTGGACATAAAAGTCTATAAAAACACCAGCAAATCAGCTCCGAGTGATTAAAATGTAGAAAATATGTTCTAAAGTATTCACACACATAATAGAGAGATTTGAATGTATTCAAATGCAAGCAGGTTTTGAAATGATTCTATTTGGTCAAATATTACATCTGTTTGGCCTTCTTCTGGTCAATTTGCAGCCTACAAATGATTTGCAATTATGTTCCTGCCCCCTGACCATCCGCTCCAGAAAAAATTGTCCTGCGGCTGAATCTAGTTGATCCATGCTGTAGAAGACAATGAAACATACGTAATAGTCACACACACAGACACACACACACACTCACACACAGACGGTCGCTCATACACAGACACACACATACACACACACACACACACACACACACACACACACACACACACACACACACACACACACACACACACACACACACACACACACACACACACACACACACAGAGACGGTCGCTCATACACAGACACACACACACACACACACACACACAGACGGTCGCTCATACACACACACACACACACACACACACACACACACACACACACACACACACACACACACACACAGACGGTCGCTCATACACAGACACATACACACACACACACACACACACACACACAGACGGTCGCTCATACACAGACACACACACACACACAGACGGTCGCTCATACACAGACACAAACACACATACACACACACACACACAGACGGTCGCTCATACACAGACACACACACACAGAAGCATGCACCCACATCAAATCAAATTCAATTGTATTTGTCACATGCGCCAAATACAACAGTGAAATGCTTACTTACAAGCACCCAACAATGCAGTTTTAAGAAAAATAAGTGTTAAGTAAAACATTGAAATAACAAATAACAAATAATTAAAGAGAAGCAGTAAAATAACAGTAGCGAGGCTATATACAGGGGTTACCGGTTCAGTTGCATCCTGATCCCCCTATATACAGGGGGTTCAGGATCCAGTTACAGAGGGAGGTGTTTAGTCCCAGGATCCTTAGCTTAGTGATGAGCTTTGAGGGTACTATGGTGTTGAACTCTGAGCTGTAGTCAATGAACAGCATTCTCACATAGGTGTTTCTTTTGTCCAGGTGGGAAAGGGCAGTGATGGAGTGCAATAGAGATTGCATCATCTGTGGATCTGTTGTGGCAGTATGCAAATTGGAGTGGGTCTAGGGTTTCTGGGATAATGGTGTTGATGTGAGCCATGACCAGCCTTTCAAAGCACTTTATGGCTACAGACGTGAGTGCTACGGGTCAGTAGTCATTTAGGCAGGCTACCTTAGTGTTCCCACACACACACACAGACAAAAAGTGAATTCTCCAGAGCACAATAACATCAGCCAACACAGAGAGCAGAAGTGACACTCTCCCTCTTGGTCTTATTAATGATGGAAGTGGATTGTTCACATCACTTGAACTCTTCTGAGTACTGTCTCTATTATCCACTCTGAAACCGTACCCAGACAGACAGACAGACACACACACACACACACACACACACACACACACACACACACACACACACACACACACATACACACTTACGCACACACACACTTGCGCACACACAAACACACACACTACCACACTCAAACACAAACACACACACACACACACATAAACACACATCTGAAAGATATGTTTTGGTGAGCTGTGACTCCCTTCCAAACAGTGGTGCATTGCAGCATCTGAGGGCAACTCTCTCTTTTAGGGAGAATGCAAAATGAATGCCAGTGCATTACTGGGGCTCATTGTGCTGCCTTGCAAAGTGACAATGCCATAGAGGGTTTTTTAGGACACTCAGGGCTCTAGGAAGAATAGTAGAGCCCAGCACATACACACACGCACGCACATGGACACACATACACACACACACACACACACACACACACACACGGACACACACACACACACACGGACACACACACACACACACACAGACGGACACGGACGGACAGATGGACACGGACAGACGGACGGACGGACACACGGACGGACGGACGGACGGACACACACACACACACACACACAGACGGATGGACACACAAATGCACACACACATGCTTTCCATCTTCACAGGACTGCTGTCAGCCTAACACCGTTTACATTGTTAACTTTGGAGCCTGAGAAAATCTGTGTGTGTGTTTGTCAAGTGCTGAGTCAGACAGCCCACTCCTTTCCCACTATTTCACTCTCTCTCCCTCCTTCCCTCCTGTCTACCCCTCCCTCTCTTTTCACCCCGCCTTAATCTCAGATTTATCTCTGAACTTCATTCTGATTCACACAGTGGTGGAGCCAGGTACCACAGCCAGGTACCACACAGTAAAACATCCATTGTTGCCACATATGTTCCTATCAGTTACCAGGTAAACGCCCGTGGAAATAGTACCAGAACATAGAATGCTACCTGAAAAGGTAATAGGGTTTAGGATGCACGGTTGAGGCTGGACCAGTTACCGTGGAAAAGAGTTAGTATTGATATAGCCAAGCGTCTGCATTACCCACAGCCACACAATTTTGAGAAGAGATTCTAGCTCAGTCTCACTAATAGAAATGATTAGGAGATAGTAGAATACCTTTCTGTAAGGCCCTGGAGAATAAGAATGTAATATTTGTTTGCAAACCAAGTCGACAAACGCAATGGGTCTTGATAGGTGGAAAATATTCATCTTACAACTGCCTCGTGATAAATAAATAAAAAACACCCATCCCTCCCTCCTGATTCACACACACACACACACACACACACACACACACACACACACACACACACACACACACACACACACACACACACACACACACACACACACACACACACACACACACACACACACCTTACTTAGAAATCTCCAGTACCAGTCTAATTGTAAGGACTGGGGGACTGCTGCTCCCTCCAAAGCAATTAACCCCTCTCCCAGGCCGGTTGATTGGAGCATTGAGTTGACTCGCTCCCAACCGATTGTGCCAAACTCTTCCCCATCCACTGTTTAATCCACAGTGCCGCCTCCCTCCTTACAATACCACAGTAACTGATGTGTCAATTTCCAAATGATAAAAAGCACAACAGATACGGAGGGAAGGCGGGAGAGAGGGAACTTCCAACTAATTCCCTGGTTTTCCAAAAATCCTGGCTGAGGAATCTGGATTTACTGCTTATTCCCTCCTGATTCTAGGAATCTTCCAATTAGAATATCAGGAAAACCAGGGAATTTATTGAAAGTTCACGGAAATTTCCAACCCTAGTCACCATTCCTTTGATGGAGTCAGTAACTAACTTCTTGAAAGTCAGAGGATATAACTGATGTTATGCTTGCTTCGACATGATGTGCCACATGAGGTGTGATTCAAACAGAGACAGAGCTAAAAGGAGAGAGAGAGAGAGAGAGAGAGAGTGAGAGAGAGAGAGAGAGGGAGAGAGAGAGAGAGAGAGAGAGAGAGTGTGCATGTGCGTGTGCACGTGGGTAAGTATGTGTGGATGGGCTCAGAGGAAGGGGTTGCCAGAGAATGGCATTTCATTGTTGGAAGGTTTTCTCTTCCACTGGCATGCCTGATAAAAGCCATGATTGTGTTTGTGTGTCTACGTGCGCATGTGTGTATGTGTGTGCAAAGTTTGCGTAAGTGTATGTGTAAGTGTATGTGTAAGTGTATGTGTAAGTGTAAGTGTAAGTGTATGTGTAAGTGTATGTGTAAGTGTATGTGTAAGTGTATGTGTAAGTGTAAGTGTATGTGTAAGTGTATGTGTAAGTGTATGTGTAAGTGTATGTGTAAGTGTATGTGTAAGTGTATGTGTATGTGTAAGTGTATGTGTAAGTGCATGAAGGTCCTTCTCTGTGTGCGCGTGTCACACCAGACCTGGGTTAAAATATTATTTAGGGTATTTCAATTGGTTTTAGGAGTATTTCAAATAATGTATTTAGAAATATGTTATTTTTTTTAATAGTTTAAATTACTTCAAATTAAAGGTAGCTGTTTTGGCCACATTATTTGAAAATAATCAAATACACAGAACAATATATCTTAATTTGACAATTTTCTCACATCAGAAAAATAATCCTGCAGCAACAGGAGAGGTGAATTCTTATGTGGATTATAATTAATGGACATTTTTGTAGGGATTGATTCATTTTTGTTAGGATAAATCAAATCTGGAATTTTTAAGTGGAAATTACAAACTTTCGAAGCCTTTTTTTAACCTTGAATAAACTACAAGTTTGGATTTTCTGCTGCGCAAGAAAATTCTCTGCGATAAGAAAGAAAGTGAAGAGAAAGTGATCAAATTAATATTGTACATCTGTGAGGGGTTCCTGAGTCGCGCAGCAGTCTAAGGCACAGCATCTCAGTGCTAGAGGCGTCACTACAGGCCCTGGTTCAATTCCAGGCTGTATCACAACCGGCTGTGATTGGGAGTCCCATAGGGCGGCATACAACTGGCCCAGCATGATTAGGGTTTGGTCAGGGTAGGCCGTAATTGTAAATAAGAAATTGTTCTTAACTGACTTGCCTAGTTAAATAAAAGAAAAACGTAACCCAGGTTTGTAGCCTCGTAGTGTACCACACTCTTGTTACCATGGCTCACAATTTTATATTACGTTGAGAAAATGATTGATTGAATATACAAAAAACAAACTGTGTAAATCATGAAACATTGATCTGACAAAGGAGTACATCTCTGAAACTCATCAGAAAACCAATCTATATTTTTCTATGGTATAGGACAAGCCAGTTGCATCAAATGAATGTACTGTTTCTGGTCACACACAGTTGCGTATATACACTGAACAAAACTATAAACTCAACATAAACTTTTGGCTCCATGTTTAATAAGCTAAAATAAAAGATCCCCAGAATATTCCATACACACAAAAAGCTGATTTCTCCCTGTTTGTGAGCATTTCACCTTTTCCAAGATAATCTATCCACCTGACAGGTGTGGCATATCAAGAAGCTGATTAACCAGCATGACCATTACACAGGTGCACCTTGTGCAGGGGACAATAAAAGGCCACTCTCAAATGTGCAGTTCTGTCACACAACACAATGCCACAGATGTCTCAAGTTTTGATGGAGCGTGCAATTTGCATGCTGACTGCAGGAATGTCCACCAGAGCTTTTGGCAGAGAATTTAATGTTAATTTTTCTACCATAAGCCGCCTCCAACGTTGTTTTATAGAATTTGTCAGTATGTTTAACCTGCCTCACAACTGCAGACCATGTGTATGGCGCCATGTGGGCGAGCGGTTTGCTGATGTCAACGTCCTGAACAGAGTACCACATGGTGGCGGTGGGGTTATGGTATGGGCAGGTATAAGCTACAGACAATGAACACAATTCCATTTTATCGATGGCAATTTGAATTCACTGAGATACCGTCATGAGATCCTGAGGCCCATTGTTGTGCCATTCATCCACCGCCATCGCCTCATGTTTAAGCATGATAATGCACCCATGCCCCATGCTGCAAGGATCTGTACACAATTCCTGGAAGCTGACCTGCATACAAACCAGACATGTCACCCATTGAGCATGTTTGGGATACTCTGAATTGACATGTACAACAGTGTGTTCCAGTTCCAGCCAATATCCAACTACTTCGCACAGACATTGAAGAGGATTGGGACAATATTCCACAGGCCACAATCAACAGCCTCAACAACTCTAAGGGAAGAAGCTGTGTAGTGCTGCATGAGGCAAATGGTGGTCACACCAGATACTGACAGTTTTTTTTTTATCCACTTCCTTACTTTTTTTAAAGGTATCTGTGACCAACAGATGCATATATGTATTCCCAGTTGTGTTAAATCACTAGATTAGGTCATTTAATTCATTTATTTAAATTGATGGATTTCCTTATATGAACTGTAACTCAGTAAAATCTTTGCAATTGTTGCATGTTGCACTTATATTTTTGTTCAGTTTTTTAAATAGTTTTTTAAGTACACTACATGAACAAAAGTATGTAGACACCTGCTCGTCGAATATTTCATTCAGAAATCATGGGCATTAAAATGGAGTTTGCTGCTATACAGCCTCCACTCCTCTGGGAAGGCTTTGCACTAGATGTTGGATAATTACTGCGGGGAGTTGCTTCCATTCAGCCACGAGCATTAGTGAGGTCGGGCACTGATGTTGGGCGATTATGCCTGGCTCGCAGTCAGCGATCCAATTAATCCCAAAGGTGTTCGATGCGGTTGAGGTCAGGGCTCTCTGCAGGCCAGTCAAGGCCTTCCACACCGATCTTGACAAACCATTTCTGTATATACTTTGGTTTGTGCGTTTCCACTGCTGAGTCCAATGGCAGAGAGCATTACACCACTACGCTTGGCATTGCGCGTGGTAATCTTATACTTGTGTATGTGCTTGCTCGGCCATGGAATCTCATTTCATGAATCTGCCGACAAACAGTTATTGTGCTGACATTGCTTCCAAGGGCAGTTTGGAACTTGGTAGTGAGTGTTGCAACCGAGGACAGAAGATTTTTACGCTCTACGGGCTTCAGCACTCAGCGGTCCCATTTTGTGAGGTTATGTGGCCTACCACTTCGCGGCTGAGCCGTTGTTGCTCCTACACATTTCTACTTCACAATAATAGCACTTACAGTTGACCAGGGCAGCTCTAACAGGGCATAAATTTGACAAACTGACTAGTTGGAAAAGTGGCATCCTATGACAGTTCCACATTGAAAGTCACTGAGCTCTTCAGGAAGGCCATTCTACTGCCAATGTTTGACTATGGAGATTGCATGGCGGTGTGCTCAATTGTATACACCTGTCAGCAAGGGTGTGGCTGAATTAGCCAGATCCACTCATTTGAAAGGTTGTCCACGTAGTTTTGTATATACTGTATAGTGCATGTACATTTTTAAAAAACATTTAAAGATTTTAAACAATATTAGGTCAGGGCTCGATTCAATCCGTATCGCAGAAGTACAGCGTTATAGCGCAATTGAAATGTAAAGGTAATTTCCGATTGAGCCGACATACTCTGTATGCCGCATTTACCATGAATGCAGTCTCCACTAACATGGGACATTGCCTTTAAATTTATATTGCGGTGTAATGCAGATCTTCAGCGGTATGGATGGATTTGAGCCCTTCGTGTGTGAATCAGATGCATTTTTATTGAGCTACATTTTCAAATCCAATCGCAATAAATTATAATCAAGGACAATGAGCCACAATGACAATTTAGATTGCAGGTGTACGACATTGTATTAAGTGAATATGATGATAATAGACCAAAAAATGTAAGGTTAACACATTTAGTCATTACAATCACATGCAATGAAACGGTACTCGCCCACCATGACTACCTGAAAAGTACAGGGAGATTGGTTGATGTCAGTTGAGTTGAGTCCCTATCCTCATTAGACCATCTGTCTCTTCCGATTGGTTTCCTCAGACTCAGGGCAAGGAGCTGATTCCCATGTCCTCTTTCGGGCAAACCTTTTTCACACTGTCCTCATCTGACCTGATAATAATACAAATAACAATACATGTACTTTTAAAGTCACCCAAGGCCCCTGTAACCTACAAAGGAAACAACTAAAAGCAGAAAACCAAAGTGGAAATACATTATTAAAAAAGGGGCCAAAGATAGAATACCTCTACAGTTTCACCCAAGATGTGCAACTCGAAGGGTCACTCTCCCTCATCCTCTTACAGGGGACCCATGGTTACATAGGGACAAGGAAACTGTCCTCTGATTCCATCTTCCTCTTGGAGGACAGGCCTTCTGTCTGAAAGCTTCCTGGGAAACCAGAAGTGGATGATCGTGTCTCTCTTTCAGGAGATGCTTGGCCTCATAGAGGTGTCCTCCTCTGATCTCCCTCTCCTGGAGGATGAGTTCTCTGGCTGGGTGCTGTCTGCTTGACTCCCTGCTGTGGCTGAACCCATGCTCCTGAACCAGGTGACCCATGCTGGCACCACAACGGGGGCACGGACACTGTCAGACCCTCTGGTGCCCTCAAGGCTGGAGCTCTGGGGCTCTTCATGGTGCTCGCGCATCATGGCCTCCATGATCTTGGCCTCCACTGACCAACCAGATCTTTCGAGATTGATGTCGATATTGGAATATCCATGTCCTGAGGACGTCATGAAATGCCTTTGAAAACAGGCCAGTAGGGGCAACAGTGAGTGCTATTACCATCAAGTAGGCTTGGATTTTTCTCAGGCATTGTGGATGTGGGTGGTGGACATCCTGTGACTCTGAATCAGAAGGTTATGTGTTTGATCCCAGTCGTGGACACTGGATTTACATTTTTTATTTTAGCCCCATCCCAAACCTTAACCTTTACCTTAACCATTTGGAATGAGTGCCTAAACTTAACCCTTCTAAATTTGACATTTAGAGAAATGGAACGATACACAGTATCAGGAGGAACCTTCTGATCCCATGACTCTGGATCAGAAGGTTGTGTGTTTGATCCCAGTCGTGGACATTTTTATTTTTTTTACCTTTATTTTAACAAGGAAGTCGTTTTGAGACTATTGTCTCTTTTACAAATGAGCCCTGCACAATACAAAAAATAAGCACATACAACAGGCAAGTATAGAAACACATAAAGATAGACAATATACACATTAAATACACATTAAGATACAAAACACAGTCAATTAAAACAAGCACATTCTTCAACGCATCCAATCGAAACATCTTTATATTGTTATTCCAAACATAGTGTGGAGATTAGGAAAGGAAGGAAGGAAGGAAAGGAAATTAAAGGCTGATTTACTTCAATCTTTAGACACCAAAGGAGTCTCCAAAGTTAACCAACCCTCGAAACGGGTTTGATAACTTGTAATTTTAAAGCTTAACAGGGATGTCGGGTAAATCGGAAGCTTATGGAGCAGGTCTTTGTAAACAAAAAGAGCGTAATGATGTGATCTATGTGACTTTAAAGAAGTTCAGCCAGCCTTGTCACAGCCAGGTCAGCAGTAGGCGCAATTGCGTACATAATAGTATAATCCGCATATCGATGAAATGTAAACATTTTTTTTTACAGATTGACCAATAACATTTATATAAAAAGTGAAAAGAACAGGTCCTAGTATCGACCCCTGCAGAACACCTTTATGTACTCTATCTCAAGAATTTTAAACCCATCAATCATGATGGCCTGAGTTCTGTCACTAAGATAATCATGAAATCATGAACAGACGTTAGATCCTAGTCAAGGACATCTTGTTCAATACATAGCATGATCAACAGCTTTTGACAGGTCCACAATCAAGGTAGCACAATTCATTTTAGCATCTAAAGAATTGACAATATCATTAATGTGGTGCTGTGATAGTGCTGTGCCCTGACCTAAACCCACATTGATTTATATTCAAAATACCATGTTTTGAAAGTTGTGAATCTTAGCTAGACATGGAAACCTGCAGTTGGTATGACAATTATCTAGATCACTACTCTCCCCGCCCTTATGGAGTGGTAGCACATGAGCTGTGTTCCATACTTTAGGAATATATCCTGAGAATAATGTTAGATTTAAGATATAAGATATGGGTTACTGAGCCAACAATGAGGTTGGAAGCACATCAAAGATTTATTTTCTGTGAATTGCCAGAATGCAAAAACTTGACTTCTGTTTTCCAAATCAATCTGTAAAAGTTCCAAATCAGCATTTAGCCCACTCTTAAAGGCACTGCATTGTCAATCCGATGTTGGCATTGGCAGTGCAGTATTTACGGTAGTCAGAGCATTCATACTTCTTCCGCTTCGCAGAGCAGCACAGAGCTGTTGTGAAGGAAGTTGTCAAGAAGTTGTCAAGAAAGTTTGTGTTTTTCATGACCTCCCGCCCTTACCTACTGTCAACCAATCATGTCAATGCGGAGCTATACGGAGCCCTCTGCATTGTTAGAACATTTGAGAGGCATATGCTCATGCTGTACGGAGCTTGATTTGGCCGCTGCATGCCTCCATACAATTTGGCCTATGTCACACCCTCCATACGAAGCCTCCGACCACATTTCGGATCAAGCATAAATAGGCTTTTAGATATTGTAGGGCTAGACACTTTTTCAAAAAAATTGCTTGCTGAAATAAAATGCCGATTAAATGCATCAATTATGACATTTTTGTCTGTAATGGGGGAAGTCTGAATGAATTTGTGGGGGCAGTTTCCCATTTTTCCATATTCCTCTTACTATCAGAATGAGTGGTTACATAATAATCAAATCTAGCCTTTATACTTTTATACTACGTCTCAGATATTGATTCCTTAGTTGCCTTGAGGTTTGCCAATCCGGGTCTAAGCCTATGTTTCTGTTTCTGGACTTGACCCAGTGTACATTTATCTTACAAACGACTTCAGAGAATTCAGAACTGAATCAGGCACGAACTCTCATAGTTTTAAAGAGAGCATGATTATCTACAATAGTGTCGAAGACATTTACAAAAAAAGCTTGAAGCTAAATCAGGTTCAGAAATAGCTGAGATACAATCAAGGTCACTAAAATAAACATAATGTAAAAAAGTGTGTCCTCTTAGTGATGACAGGAGGCTTAGATTTATGCATTCTCACATCTCTGACACAGACAACTGGGCAATGGTCACTAAAATCCAGTGAGAAAACTCCATTAGCGACATATTTATCTGGAGTATTAGTCAAAATAAGATCAATCAAGGTAGATTTCGATGGATCTTTAGGATTCGGCTGTGTAGGCTCAGTTATCAGCTGAGAGGTTTAGCTCAGAGCAAATATCTTTCAGCATATCTGACTAGGGCTGTTATAGTGACTAGTTGGGGGGACCATATTACTGCCACACTAGCAGTCATGAGTCATGACCACAGTAAACTTCCATGTGACTGTTGAATCTCCTCTTATGCACTCTGGACATGGTTCGGTAGTACCCAACTCACTAACAACCATCAGGTTGCTAATATCCTGGTAAACATGGCTCCATTGTCCCTCTAACCACTCTGACATCAATGCAAATGCAATCTAAAATCACATCCAACACGTCATCAAAACGGCAGGCCTATCGTACTTTTAAAACTCACCTCACTGTGATGATCAACAGCAGGTTGAAACTGTGAAAAGCGTGGTTTTTGTGTATGTTGTTTCAAATCCTAACACAACGAAATGGACAGCGCTTTCTAAAGTGATGATTAATTCAAAACACCCATACACATATTAGAGCTTATGCATGGCAGCCCAAGCCCGAAAAAAACAGAATAAAAATGATTACACACATTACATAGCCTACAGCATATTACACATGGCAGAATTACATAAAAAACGGATTTAAGATGTCTTTGGTACGTAATTGGTCTAGCCTATACTCCAAAATTAAACACATTTGAGTAATTGCTTTTTGAGTGTGGACTGTATGTATTATTATACCCTAGGCAATGCTGTTGGTTCATTGATTTACAGGCCAGTTGACAGCCAGCCTAAATTAGTGAATTGGTATTTGATTTTTCCTATTTTTTTTATAATGAATTGGGTAACACACTAACTTTAGCCATGCGTTTTATCTCCTCTTCTCTCCTTGATAATTTTTCTTGAGCACGCAGACGGGCCGTCAACGGTTTAGTGAAATATGTTTTGTTTGTGAAAACATGTCCCTATCGATGTTCCAGAACCGATTTCACTTGTTTTCCCCAAATGAAGCACGTAGTATCTGCAGGAACAAGGTTGGAGAGGCCATGGGACACAGAGTTTGGGCGGAATATGTTGAACCTGTTGAGCAGCGAGAGCCTTCTCCTCAAACAGTGGTGGATGTGTGGAGTGAAAGTAGTGTTCTTATATTTATTTCTCAGCTGCACATATTAAGCACATACTCTGCTTTACAACCGAATAAGCCTACAAAACCGACCAGATGGAAAGGACACTGTCACACCCTGACCATAGTTTGCTTTGTATGTTTCTATGTTTTGGTTGGTCAGGGTGTGAGCTGAGTGGGCATTCTATGTTACATGTCTAGTTTGTCTAGTTCTATGTTTGGCCTGATATGGTTCTCAATCAGAGGCAGGTGTTCGTCATTGTCTCTGATTGGGAACCATATTTAGGTAGCCTGTTTGGTGTTGGGTTTTGTGGGTGATTGTCCTTGTTCTGTCTCTGTGTTACTTTGCACCAAAATTTGATGTTGGGAGCAACTTTGAAATTTGATGTTTGGAAATCTGGATGAAGTCTAATTCTGCAATGAGATTGTGAGAGCTGGTTGCACTGACACTGCCTGTTCCACCTCAGCCTCATTCAGGGCATCATTCCTAGTCACTGCACACTACTGGCATTAGCCAGCGGGACCAGCACACACAAAAAAAGGCTTTACCTCCAACCTAAAAGGGTTCTTTGGCTGTTCCCATATGATAACCCTTTGAAGAACCTTTTTTTTGTTCAAGGTAGAACCCTTTTGGTTCCAGGTAGAACCCTTTTCGGTTCCATGTACACCGCGTTTTATATGGATTCCAAAAGGGTTCTACCTGGAACCAAAAAGGGTTCTCCTATGGGGACAGCTGAAGAACCCTTTTTTGAAAAATAAAATCTAAGAACGCAGAGGATGGCTGGGAGGTTGTGGGCTCTATGACCCAGCTCTCTGGACTCTTCAGACTCAGAGTCACAGCCAGACACATAGGCTCCTCCTTATCAGATTGAGAGTCGGGGTCAGACTCGTAGCCAAAGTCATAGAGACGTGACATTTAAAAGATTCAAAGTTTGACGTGTCTTCTCAGAAGGTTTGGTTGTTGATGAGGAGAGTCTTGAATTTGTCTCTAGAATTTTGTGAATGTAGAATGTTATTGATGGTTTCCATGGCAAACCAAGCTTATTTTTTTGTGATGCACTAGGTCTAGTGATGTCATAAAGGTGGAAATGTGGCCAGAGATGACTGGAGATTCAAAACCAAACAACTTCAAATTTATGTTCCAATTACAATTTTTTCCGGTGAGGTGGTCTTGTGTGCAGTGGTTCAAACACAGCAAACGCAATAGAGGACAGAACATACATTTTTTCTTACAAAAACCACTTAGTAAAGCATCACTGACACCGGTAACATTACTGACTTTTTCGATCATCATCCCCCCTCCTTTTCAAATGTGTACTGTGACATTCTACTCATAAGAACCTACCCTGTCCCCCACCAGGTCGTGGTTTCTACTGGTTTCTATTGTATAACATACTGTATGTCTACCATGTCCCCCACCAGGTCATGGTTTCTACTGGTTTCTATTGTATAACATACTGTATGTTTACCCTGTCCCCCACCAGGTCATGGTTTCTACTGGTTTCTATTGTATAACATACTGTATGTCTACCCTGTCCCCCACCAGGTCATGGTTTCTACTGGTTTCTATTGTATAACATACTGTATGTCTACCCTGTCCCCCACCAGGTCATGGTTTCTACTGGTTTCTATTGTATAACATTACTGTATGTCTACCCTGTCCCCCACCAGGTCATGGTTTCTACTGGTTTCTATTGTATAACATACTGTATGTCTACCCTGTCCCCCACCAGGTCATGGTTTCTACTGGTTTCTATTGTATAACATAATCTATGTCTACCCTGTCCCCCACCAGGTCATGGTTTCTGTTCATGCGGCCGGTGTATCTGTGGTGACGGCTGGTTTGGGAAGTTGTGCTCGTTCCCTCGGACATGCGAAATGACTGACGCTCAGAGCAAAGAGCTGTGTGAGACCGCCGATGGAGTCATGTGCAATGGAAAAGGTTCCTTTGTTTTTTACTTTGTCATTCTATTACATTTATTTCATTTCTATCTCCATCTATTGGCTTCTTTTGTGTCTATTCTCTGCACTATTTCATTCCATTCCATTCAATTATTTTCTACTCCACTGATTTGTGTAGACCACTTGAGTGGAGCTTTCCATGAGATCTAATCACACAGATTAGGGTAGTAGCAGGCATAAAGAAACAACACCCTCATACCTGCAGTCTTCTGGCTTCAGGTATAAGAGACATAAGTGGTTTCTTAGGGCCCGGCTGCTTGGCATGGCCAGCGCCAGAACAAATCTGTTGGATGGGAATTTGATTTCCATAGGGGGGGTTCTTTTTTTCCATGGGACCTCCTATGTCTGCATGCGCTGCACATTATTATTATTTTTTACTAGAGACGTTGGGCCTGGAGGGATCCCCCTTCAAGCTAATGTGCAGTCATTCTGACAGTGTAATTAATAGATTGTATGCATGTGCAAAAATGATGTGAAGGTCTTAGCTAACTTTAGAATACAAAGAAAGCTTTTTCTTTAGTTTATGTTAATGTAGGATATATGTCAAAAAAGAAAATACAAAAAAAACAAGGTCAAGTGTTCTATCAATGAAACAGGAACTATATGTGTTGGCACGTGGTAACAACTTTTTGTTCTTGATAAATAGTGAAAATCAGCACAAAACCAAAAATGGTATTATAAGGAAGTGTCAATATGAGAGCAGTCAAAAATAGTCAATTTAATGTCCACTCGCGCTTACATTGTGTGCGTCTTCACGCAATGGCATCAGTTGGAGCATGTCCATGTCACATAAACAAGGAAAGTTGGTGAGTGTGATGCGGATCTTGTTTTTTGCTTGAGATGTAGGATGTGCTCTCTCAGTGATGACACAGGGTTTCATTTGGTGATGGCTCCGGCTTAGGCTCAGAATCAGAAGAATTATCATCAGAGATGTCATGATTCTTTTCTTCCCTGCCATCTGAGTCGTTTTCATTTCGATTTTGTAGCAGCGCGAACGCAGCATGTGCATCCATTCGTCTTGGTCTTCTTGCCATTGTAGATTACGCACGCTCTCACTGTGTAGCCTACTCCCAAGTAGGCCAGAGTAGACTGATAAGAGTGCTTGGATTCGATGGACTGATATAGGGTATATAATTAGAATAAATCAACACAATAGGATGGCCCTCCCTGTTCTTCATTCACAATTGGTGATTACATAATTATGCATTGTTTGCCTTCTCTCACTCGTCAACTGACCCATTCTCCCCCTTTCTCCCCCATTATACTTAACTTCATTTATTTCACCTTTTATTATATGTGACATTTGTTTCAATATGGTTTAGGTTCAGTTTTGAGGCAATTATCGGGATGATTATCAACTGGGCAAGACAGCTTCAATGATCGGGAGAAGGAGAGGATCAGGCTCTACTGTTGGGAGAAGAAACTACTATCTCACCAGAGAAAGCATGCAATCGAGCAAAACAGCGCCCCTCTGTCTGTTGTTTTGCTCGATTGCATGCTTTCTCTGGTGTCATACTCTTTTTGTCCAGACAGCATCAGATACATGGGCTACATATACTGAGACAGAGGGGCGCTGTTTTGCTCGCTAAGATGATTTATCTGAGATTGATGTGTCTTTCTGTCGGCACACGTCTCAGTCGAATAAATTATCAATATTTAAATATTTTATTTGGACAGGAAAGGAGGTCCTGCTGCCTAAGGGGGCCGATCTCGCTTAGGGCCCTGAAAATGCTCGAGCTGGTCCTGAGTGTACCCAATATCCAGGGTATATCTACAGTGCCTTCACAAAGTATTCAGACCCCGTTACTTTTTCCACATTTTGTTACGTTACAGCCTTATTATGATATAGATTAAATAAAAACAATCCTCAGCAATCTATACACAATACCCCATAATAACAAAACAAAAACAGGTTGATAGACATTTTTGCAAATTGATTAAAAATCGAAACAGAAATACCATATTTACATAAGTATTCAGACCGTTTGCTATGAGACTCAGAGTTCAGGTACATCCTGTTTCCTTTGATCATCAATGAGATGTTTCTACAACTTGATTGGAGTCCACCTGTGGTGATTTCAATTGATTGAACATGATTTGGAAAGGCACACAGATGTCTTTATATGGTCCCACTGTCGACAGTGCATGTCAGAGCAGAAAACAAGCCATGGGGTCGAAAAAATGGTCCATAGAGCTCACAGAGCTTCAGTAAAAGGCACATGACAGCCCACTTGGAGTTTGCCAAAAGGCACCTGAAGACTCTCAGACCATGAGAAACAAGATTTTCTGGTCTGATGAAACCAAGACTGAACTTTTTAGCCTGAACGCCAAGTGTCACGTCTGAAGGAAACCTGGCACCATATCATAGCCCGGACCCAAACCCGATCGAACATCTCTGTAGAGACCTGAAAATAGCTGTGCAGCGGTGCTCTCCATTCAACCTGACAGAGCTTGAGAGGATCTGCAGAAAATAATGGAAGAATCTCCCCAAAACAGGTGTGTCAAGCTTGTAGCGTCATACCCAAGAAGAATCAAGGCTGTAATCACTGCCAAAAGTGCTTCAACAAAGTACTGAGTAAAGGGTCTGAATACTTGTGTAAATGTTATATTTCAGTTTTTCAGTTTTGATAAATGAACAAACATTTCTAAAAACCTGTTTATGCTTTGTCATTATGGGGTATTGTGTGTAGATTGATGAAGGGAAAAAAACAATCCATTTTAGAATAAGGCTCTAAACAGTCAAGGGGTCTGAATACTTTCCGAAGGCACTGTGCATCATCATGTGTTGGAGGCCGTATACTCTATTCAGCTATGTAACCAAAGAACAACTTGCATGTCACACTGACATTTCAGCCAAATGTCAGGTGCATGGAGATTACTGGAGTATGAAGTACTGTCAGTGATCTACTAAACCAAAGGTGTGTTGTCCATCTTAGGACATCTTCACCCTCTGGTCTCACACCTTCTTAGGCTGCACAATGGAGATGGGCATGTTTCAACATGCTCCTCTGCACTCAGACACAAGCATAAGACTATCCTCTCCCATTCAGTTGGGGTATGGTTAGGGTTAGGTTTCAAATCAGATTGTATGACTTTGTGGCTGTGCCAGCTGGTGACCATTCTGCAGAGCTG
This sequence comes from Oncorhynchus kisutch, assembly GCF_002021735.2. Lineage (NCBI taxonomy): Eukaryota > Metazoa > Chordata > Actinopteri > Salmoniformes > Salmonidae > Oncorhynchus > Oncorhynchus kisutch. The sequence continues at coordinate 3,218,487 of NC_034199.2, forward strand.
CCTCCAGAACAAGATTCATGACAACAAGCGGTAACCTATGACCCAAGTGGAGTCAACCCTTCAACTCTCACACTGCAATCCTTCAGGCACACACTACCCACTGGGCAAAAACTGATTGAATCAATGTTGTTTCAACGTCATTTCAACCAAAAACATCTATGTGATGATGTTGAATAAACACGGAAAACTAATATGATTTGCAGAAAGTCATCAACGTAAGGTTATTTCGTCTTTTTTTGACCCAACTTTGAACTTAAATCCTATGATATGGTGAAATGTTTTGTTGATTTCACATTGAATTCATGTTAGTTGACAACTGAAAAGACTTCTCCCGGGTTACAGCCATGAGAGATTCGTTCCCCTCTCATCCGCCTGCTTGCGTGCCTTTTCCAAGCATTTAACCCCTTACTATCCAGCCCGTCGCTCACTGCCCTCAATGTGCACTGGAGCACACAGTAGAAATATCTGATGGGAGAAATGCAAGGACAGTGCTTTTGTTGTTCAGGAGAAGAAGTACTGGGGGAGCCAAAGGAGGACAGACTTTTACAATGAAGGCTTGCTGGGGGCGATTCCCGGGTAAAAGTATAGCTGATGTGATATACTAAAGGGGTGGACATGCATGGGAAAACTATGTCCCACTGGTTGGAACCAGCAGGCCTTATATTTTAATCCAGTCACAATTTAAAAAGAGTCAGGACGACAATACACTATGATTGTGAGCACATTACCTTGTCCTCACAAATCTATCCTTATATTTTTATAACTGTAACTATTTTCTTGATTGCTTGAACGTCCGTTGTTGTTGTGTGTGTATATGTTTGTGTGAATGTGTGTGTGTGTGTGTGTGTGTGTTCTGGCAGGGTCGTGTCACTGTGGCCGGTGTATCTGCTCTGGATCTCCTCAGGATTGGTGGGTCTCTGGGGAGTATTGTGAGTGTGACGACAGAGAGTGTGATAAGCACGACGGACTCATCTGCACAGGTACAGTATAGACCACACACACACACACACACCTAAAGACTCTGTCCAAGGCCCAATTCTACCGCCGATAATGGCCTTGGCTCGGTGTCAACGAGCAGGAGAGAAAGACAGAGACAAAGAAAAGAGAGGGAGAACGAGTGAGCGGAAAGACAGGAGAGAGAGCAGAAAGAGACTTTCCTCTTAACAGCCCAGATCTCATCCAGAAGTGCTATCTTCTCTCCACTGATTCTGAAAACCACAATAAGAGTTTATGGGCACACTTTAAATTACGTTTAGCTTATAAAGGTTTCATAAGCACTTCATAAGTGTGTTGCAAATATTCTATAACCATATGTCATGCTTTATAAAAGGTTAATAAATGTAGCATAACTATGTGACATAATCACCAGCGTCAAATGTGATATGATATAAACTTTTGCCTTGTGAAGGGTGACAGTGTGCTGAAAGATGTCATACGCTCTAAAGTGATGTCATGTTAGTCACATTACACCTAATCTCGTTCCCAGACACATCCACCCAAATGTGCGGAAGTTCTGGTGGACCAACGCATCAAACATGGCTTATCATAACATTTTAGAAAGATAACTTGTGGAAATGGGTAGGGCTTAGCCATAATTATGACTTTTTGACTGTGTTAACTAGTGACGATGAGCTATAAAAATAGAGTCGCACACCCAACTAGTGACAATGAAAAACACTCGACTCAGGTCAATCCTATAGTGTTCTATGGTCACTCCCACTAAGGCCAACTTTGAATGGTTGGTATCCCAGGCTTATACACTACAAGACCAAAAGTATGTGGACACCTGATTGTCAAACATCTCCTTCCAAAATCATGCGCATAACTATGGAGTTGCTCCACCCTTTGCTGCTACAACAGCTTCCACTCTTCTGGGAAGGCTTTCCACTAGATGTTGGAACATTACTGCAGGGACTTGCTTCCATTCAGCCATGAGCATTAGTGAGGTTGGGCACTCATGTTGGCGATTAGGCCTGGCTCGCAATTGCTGTTCCAATTCATCACAAAGGTGTTTGATGCGGTTGAGATCAGGGCTCTGTGCAGGCCAGTCAAGTTCTTCCACACCAATCTTGACAAACCATTTCTGTATGGACCTTCCTTTGTGCACAAGGGCATTGTCATGCTGAAACAGAAACAGTTCTTCCCCAAACTGTTGCCTCATAGATGGAAGCACAGAATCATCTAGAATGTCATTGTATGCTGTAGCGTTAAGATTTCCCTTCACTGGAACCATAAACAGCCCCATACCATTATTCCTCCTCCACCAAACCTTACAGTAGGCACTATGCATTGGCATTGCGCATGGTGATCTTAGGCTTGTGTGCGGCTGCTCTGCTATGGAGACCCCATTTCATGAAGCTCCTGATGAACAGTTACTGTGCTGACATTGCTTCCAGAGGCAGTTTGTCACTCGGTAGTGAGTGTTACAACCGAGGACAGACGATTTTTACGCGCTATGCACTTCAGCACTCGGCTGTCTCATTCTGTGAGCTTGTGTGGCCTACCACTTCGCAGCTGAGCTGTTGTTGCTGAACTTCACAGTAACAGCACTTATAGTTGACAGGAGCAGCTCTAGCAGGGCAGAAATTTGTCAAACTGACTTTTGGGAAAGGTGGCATCCTATGACTGCGCCACGTTGAAAGTCTCTGAGCTCTTCAGTAAGGCCATTCTACTGCCAATGTTTGTGTATGGAGATTGCATGGCTGTGTGCTCAATTTTATACACCTGCCAGCAACGGGTGTGGCTGAAATAGCCAAATCCACTCATTTGAGGGAGTGTGTGGGCAATAGCCTGGGCACGATGTTACACCAAGAATCGCCTACCTTGATGAAAGCAGCACCAGTGGCGATTTGAGCATGTACATCTTGTTGGGGCAAAAAAATTATAATGTGGGATGCATGTCAGCAAAGCCACTACACAACACAATACAACACTAAACAATATATTCATTGCACTGTAAAGGTGACTAACAGTGCACACACACTGTTAGGGCCTACATAAACTGTCCCAACAGCAGAATCTCAACAGCCGGTCCCAATACCATAACACTGCTACACCTGGCTATCAGTAGAGCCTTGTCTGGCAGTCTCATTTGCTGCCTTTAAAAAAACATGACTTTAATGTCTGACTTGCTTAAACAAATGTGGTTTCTACGGACAATTGAGATGTACAAGCTATGGCATAAGGGGACGATGAGCGGATAAAAGACAATCCGTAATTTCGATTAAAACATTAATGAGCGAGCTAGGACAGAGGTAGTCAATATAGCTATTTGTTCAGCACTTTTTAAATGTACAGCCACAAAATTCAGAACATGGGCCGTTCTTACAGTGTCCTCCCTGTACAACAAATCAGAACGGTAGGATAAATAAAGGGGGCATATAAGCACACAATGAAAGCTCTTACAATATTCAATGATTACATTTCTCAAAAACAGTTTATAGTCTATATGTGCACCACAAAGTCAGAATAGTAGGCGGAATTAAGAGATTAAAATTGACAAAATTATTAGGGTGAGGCACATGGGCTACTAACAGCTTACTACACTTAGTATTACTTTCTTAGCTCTCCCTGGCATCTAACATAATTTATGCAGCAGCATACAATACATTTTTGGACTCAACTTGTTGTGCTGTGTTCACTTGAACAGAAAGGTGGCACGACGGTCCTTCGTGGTCAAATTTTGTCAATAAACTTTGCCTTCAAAGTCTGACATTCTCTGAATTTATGGTGCTTTCAAAACAACTTGGAACACACAAAAAAGTTTGAATCATCATGACATCAGTGATCTCCCGAGTTGGATGAAAGTTTAAAAATGATTTTCCCAGTTGTAGCTCGTTTTTCCAGAATTCCCAGTTGTCTTGAACTGACGAAAGTCAGATTTTGCAGTTCTGAGTTAACAGTTGTTTTCAGAGCGGCACAAATCATGCTTCATTGACAACAATGATGAATGCTTATAATTTTTAACTTGGAAAAAAGACCCTTAATCTTAGATTTGGGACTACACAGCCACTCCACTGAATAGCAGGCTTTGCAACACTTGCAGTTAGCCACTGATTCCTTCCAAACCAGTCATTGTTGAATTTGCGATTTCCAACTTGTTGTGTAATGTTTATATCCAATGGCTGATGAGCACCAATAGGTTTTATTTATACTTTCTCTTCATTATTCCTCTTCATATGACAAGGATTAGAGAGGATTTGCCAGTAGATTGTCGACTTTATTCATGATGACGACTGCTAGCTAAGATTTTGAAAGTTTGATGTTGACATGTCCAATCAAAGCTACTATAGATATGTGATTTGACGTAATTTTATCCGTTGTCCAATGGCCTTGAGTCTTCTTCGCTGGGCACTTCTATCAAATCAAATCAAATCCCATTTTATTGTCACATACGCATGGTTAGCAGATGTTAATCCGAGTGTAGCGAAATGCATGTGCTTCTAGTTCCGACAATGCAGTAATAACCAACGAGTAATCTAATCTAACAATTACACAACTACTACCTTATACACACAAGTGTAAAGGGATAAAGAATATGTACATACAGATATATGAATGAGTGATGGTACAGAACGGCATAGGCAAGATGCAGTAGATGGTATAGAGTACAGTATATACATATGAGATGAGTAATGTAGGGTTTTTTAAACATAAAGTGGCATAGTTTAAAGTGGCTAGTGATACCTGTATTACATAAAGATGGCAAGATGCAGTAGATGATTGTAATGGTTCTCGTCCTCCTCTTCTCTTTTGTTTTTGTTTTTGTAATTTTCTATTCAATGCCATTACAGTATCCATTGACTTAGGAATCCATTTGCAGTTCATATGCCTTCCACTAGATGTCAACAGTCTTTAGAAATCGTTTCAGGCTTGTATTCTTATAAATGAGGGAGTAAGACCAGTCTGAACTAGTGGACCCTAAGGTGACGCAGAGTTTTTTCAGGCACATGTGCATTTCTTGTTTACCTTTTATATTGACAACGTTATTGTCCGGTTGAAATATTATAGATCATTTAGGCTAAAAAACAACCTGAGGGTTGAATATAAACATCGTTTGACATGTTTCTATGAACTTTACAGATACGATTTAGATTTTTTTGTCAGATTTTTTTTGACTGAGTTTGAGCCTGTGGATTACTGAAGAAAACGCGCTAACAAAACAGAGGTTTTTGGATATAAAGAGACTTCATCGAACAAAAGGAACATTTATTGAGTAAATGAATGTCTTCTGATTGCCACCATATGAAGATCATCAAAGGTAAAGGATTAATTTTATCTCTATTTCAGAGTTTTTTAACGTTTCTGCTTGGCTGGTTACTGTTGGTAATAATTTGTCAACTGGGCTATGTTCTGGGCTAGGTATGTTCTAGAGTCCCACATACCCTAGAGAGGTTAAACTAACAAAAATAGTTCTACAAGCAGTTGTTACAACAACAAAAAAATAGCTTCAAGTGTTTCGTCCAAATACTTGTGGATTCTACTAATAAAAGAATGGACGATCTTACCAGAGGTCCAGGACCTGAAGAACAATTTGCAGTTCTCCCAGTTCTCCCTCGATGAGTTGAAACACGAGAATGGCAAGATAACAACAATCTGTCAGTCATTGAGAGGGGACATAAATTCTGTGTGTGAATCCATGATAACAATGGGACAATCAAGACGGAGGGACAATCAAGGCGGAACAACATGGTTGTGTACGCTATTGCAGAATTTCCACGAGACCTGGACGGAGTCTGAGGACAAAGTGAGGGAAATGATTTCGGAGAAATTGAAGATGGACCACAAGAAGATTGAGGTGGAGCGCACCCATAGGACTGGAAAACCCACCACCGGACCAGGTGATAGGCCCAGGCCGATAGTGGTCAGGATCCTGAGGTTCAAGGACAAGGTAGCTGTTCTGGAAAGACCAAGAACTTGAGAGGAGCGTATATCTTCCTCAACACGGACGATCCTGAAGTTGTGCGCCAGAAGAGGAAAGAACTGATTCCAGCCATGAAAGCTGCCAGAGCGCGTGGGGACATTGCTTACATCCGCTATGACAGGCTCATTGTCCACCCTCCCTCCCAGAAGCCTTGAAGGGATGAGCGAGCCAAGCCTATGGGTTCGTAGCTTCAACCCCCACAGAACACACACCAATTGATTAATGGACTGCTGAATGTATATTTTGTCCTCTTGCTTTATTTGCTCTTTTCAGTATTATGTCTATATCTGATAAGCTACCCAGGAAAGGGCTGAAAATAGCCCATATTAATATATGTAGCCTTACACATAAGGTTCATGAAATCAATAACATGCTAACATCAGATGACATTCATATATTAAACCATTTCTGAGACTCACTTAGATAATTATTTTGATGATACAGCAGTAGCAATACAAGGATATAACATCTATAGGAGACACAGACATGCTTATGGGGGAGGTTGAACTACCGTTAAAAAAATTGGGGTCACTTAGAAATGTCCTTGTTTTTGAAAGAAAACGACATTTTTGTCCATTAAAATAACATCAAATTGATCAGAAATACAGTGTAGACATTATTAATGTTGTAAATGACTGTTGTAGCTGGAAACGGCAGATTTTTTCTGGAATATCTACATAGCCATACAGAGGCCCATTATCATCAACCAGCACTCCTGTGATCCAATGGCACGTTGTGTTAGCTAATCCAAGTTGCAATAAAACTGGCCTTATTTAGACTAGATCTGGAGCATCAGCATTTGTGAGTTCGATTACAGGCTCAAAATGACCAGAAACAAAGAACTTTCCTCTGAAACTCATAAAACTCACACTCTTGTTCTGAGAAATGAAGGCTATTCAATGTGAGAAATTGTCAAGAAACTGAAGATCTCATACAACGCTGTGTACTACTCCCTTCACAGAACAGCGCAAACGGTCTCTAACCAGAATAGAAAGAGGAGTGGGAGGCCCCGGTGCACAACTGAGCAAGAGGACAAGTACATTAGAATGTCTAGTTTGAGAAACAGATGCCTCACAAGTCCTCAACTGGCAGCTTCATTAAATAGTACCTGCAAAACACCAGTCTCAACGTCAACAGTGAAGAAGTGACTCTGGGATGCTGGGCTTCTAGTCAGAGTTGCAAAGAATAAGCCATATCTCAGACTTGCCAATAAAAAGCAAAGATGAAGATGGGCAAAATAACACAGACACTGGACAGAGGAAGATTGGAAAAAGTGTTATGGACGGACAAATCTAAGTTTGAGGTGTTTGGATCACAAAGAACATAGTTCAACCGGACAAATGAATAGATGCTGGAGGAGTGCTTGACGTCATCTGTCAAGCATGGTGGAGGCAATGTGATCGTCTAGGGGTGATTTGGTGGTGGTAAAGTGGGAGATTTGTACAGGGTAAAAGGGATCTTGAAGAAGGAAGGCTATCACTCCATTTTGCAACGCCATGCCATACCCTGTGAACGGCACTTAATTGGAGACAATTTCCTCCTTCAACTGGACAATGACCCAAAGCACAGCTCCAAACTATGCAAGAAGTATTTAGGGCAGAAGCAGTCAGCTGCTATTCTGTCTCTAATGGAGTGGCCAGCACAGTCACCGGATTTCAACCCTATTGAGCTGTTGTGGGAGCAGCTTGACCGTACGGTATGTAAGAAGTGCCCATCAAGCCAATCCACCTTGTGGGAGGTGCTTCAGGAAGAATGGGGTGAAATGTCTTCAGATTACCTCAACAAATTGACAACTACAATGCCAAAGGTCTGCAAGGCTGTAATTGCTGCAAATGGAGGATTCTTTGATGACAGCAAAGTTTGATGGACACAATTATTATTTCAAATAAAAATCATTATTTATAACGTTGTCAGGGTCTTGACAACATTTACTTATCATTTTGTAACTAATTTCATGGATGTTTTCATGGAAAACAAGGAAATGTCTAAGTGACCCCAAACATTTGAACAATAGTGTATATTCAGAGCCATATCCCTGTAATGCTTAGAGATCTTATGTCAAGTGTTATTGAAGTGTTGTGGTTGCAGGTTCACCTGGTACATCTAAAGCTTTTTCTTTTGGGGTGTTGCTATGGGTCACCAAGTGCTAACAGTCAGTATCTAAATAATATGTGTGAAATGCCTGATATTGCATGTGATGTAAACACTTTCTTGGGGACCTCGCTCAAGAGGAAGCTTCTTACTGTAACCAGTGCCTGTAATCTGGTTCAGGTTATTAATCAACCTACCAGGGTGTTTAAAAGCACTACAGGAACAAGATCATCCACATGTATCGATCACATTTCTACTAATACTGTAGAACTTGGTTCTAAAGCTGTATCCGTACACATTGGATGCAGTGATCACAATATAGTGGCTATTTCCATGAAAGCCCCAGTTCCAACAGGAACTGGGCCTAAAATAGTCTATAAGAGACCATACAAAATATTTTGCTGTTACTCTTATGTGGATGATGTTAAAAATATTTGTTGGTCTGATGTGATTAATGAGGATCATCCAGACGCTGCACTTGATGAATTTATGAAATTGCTTCTTCCAATTATTGATAAACATGCACATGTTAAGAAACTGACTGTTAGAACTGTTCCGGCTCCATGAATTGATGAGGAATTGAAAAAATGTATGGCTGAAAGAGATGGGGCAAAAAGAGTGGCTAATAAGTCTGACTGCACATCTGACTGGCTGTTTTTCTGCAAAATCAAAAATTATTTGACTAAACTCAACAAAAAGAAGAAGAAACTGTATTATAAAGCCAAGATCAATGAAATAAAGAATGATGGGAAAAAACTTTGGAGTACTTTAAATTAAATAATGGGCAGAAAGACAAATTCAACTCCATCGTTCATTGAAATAGATGGCTTATTCATTCGAAACCATTTGATGTTGCCAATTATTTTTATGATTATTTCATTGGCAAGGTGGGCAAACTTAGGCAGGAAATGGTAACAACGAACAGTGAGCAATTGTATTTATGCATACAAAAAATAGAATGAAAGAAAAGCATTGCATGTTTTAATTTTGTAAAGTTAGTGTAGGAGAGATGGAAAAATTATTGTTATCGATCAATAATGACAAACCTACTGGCATTGACAACTTAGATGGAAAGCTACTGAGGACGGTAGCTGACTCTATAGCCACTCATATCTGTCATATTTTTAATCTGAGCCTAGAGGAAAGTTCTCTTCCCAAGAGTGGCAAAGCAGCCTTTACTGGTTCTAACAGCAGACCTATAAGCTTGATGCCAGCTCTTAGCAAACTGTTTAAAAAAACTGTGTTTGACCAAATACAATGTTATTTCTCTGTAACCATATTAACAACAGACTTTCAGCATGCTTATAGAGAATGGCACTCAGCACGTACTGCACTGACACAAATGACTAATGATTGGTTGACAGAAATTGATCATAATAAGATTGTGGGAGCCTTTAATATTATTGGCCATAACCTGTTTTTGAAAAAAATTGTGTGTTATGGCTTTTCAACCTCTGCCATGTCGTGGATTCAGACCTATCTATCTAATAGAACTCAAATTATTTTCTTTAATGGAAACTTCTCTAATGTCAAACATGTAAAGTATGGTGTACCTCAGGGAAGCTCTCTAGGCCCTCTACTCTTTTTAATTTTTTTACAAATGACCTGCCACTGGCATTAAACAAAGCATGTGTGTCCACGTATACTTAACAAAGAGTTGCAGTCTGTTTTGGAATGGGTTGCCAGTAATAAACTTGTCCTGAACATCTCTAAAACTAAGAGTATTGTATTTGGTATAAATATTTCCTTACGATCTAGACCTCAGCTGAATCTGGTAATGAATGTTGAATGCTGTTGAACAAGATGAGGAGACTACATTTCTTGGCTTTACTTTAGATTGTAAACTGTCCTGGTCAAACATATATATTCAATGGTTGTAAAAGATGGGGAGAGGCCTGTCTGTAATAAAGAGATGCTCTGCATTATTGACACCATACTCCAAAAAACAAGTTCTGCAGGATCTAGTTTTGTCTAATCTTGATTATTGTCCAGTTGTGTGGTCCGGTACTGCAAGGAATGACCGAGTTAAGCTGCAGATGGTCCAGAACAGAGTGGCACGTTTGCTCTTAATTGTAATCAGAGGGCTGATATAAATATTATGCATGCCAGTCTCTCTTGGCTAAGAGTTGAGGAGAGACTGACTGCACCACTTCTTCTTTTTAGAAGAAACATCAATTTGTTGAAAATCCCAAATTGTTTGCATAGTCAACTTACACACAGCTCTGACACACAGACTTATCCCACTAGACATGCCACCAGGGGTCTTTTTACAGTCCCCAAATCCAGAACAAATTCAAGAAAGCATACAGTATTATATAGAGCCCTAATTGCATGGAACTTCCTTCCATTTCATATTGCTCAAATAAACAGCAAAACTGGTTTCCAAAAACAGATAAAGCATCACCTCGCGGCACAACGCCTCTCCCCTATTTGATCTAGACAGGCTTGTGTGTATGCATTGATATGTAGCCAACGTGTGCCTTTATTTTTTTTATGTGGTTCTGTCCTTGAGCTGTTCTTGTCTATAGATTTTTTGTATTATGTCATTTTGTGTGACGTTTCATGTTTTGTGTGACCCCAGGAAGAGTAGCTGTTGCTTTTGAAAAAGCTAATGGGGATCCTAGTAAAATGCCAATGACCAAATACCAGTACATTTCAATCTGTCCCATATTTAACTGAGCCTGCTAGCTAGCTACATTTCGGCTAGCTAGCAGTTGCTGTAACGTCACCAAAATTATTTATTATTATTTATTATTATCACATTGTATCCAAGGTGGCATAGCAGTTCAGACGTCTTTTGTCCTCGTCTTGTCGTGTCCTGTATATATATAACTTTTTCACATACATTTTATTTTTATTTTCCATCAACTCATCTTCAAAACACTCTCCTGCAACCCGCCTCACCAATGTATATTTATAAAAAAGTATTATTTACCTCAGATCTGTAATCCTCCAAGAAGCTAGCCAGAAACTCCAAGAAGCTAGCCTGAAACTAGCCAGAAGCTAATCCAGAAGCTAGTTCAGAAGCTAGTTAGCTCCTTTACTGGCAAATTGTTAGTATTCAGCTAACCACGGTTTGTGGTCATCAGCTATCCTTTAGCTCGAAAATCTATCGCCAGTTCTGTACTGCGCAGCGCGGCTCGGAACGGAACATACCGGACCAATTTTTCTCTCCATGTCCCTGGATTTCGACTGCTCTCTGGACATTCATACCCGGATCTCACAGCTAGCTAGCTGCTATCCGTGTGACTATCGGCCTTCGTCGATTCCGGAGCAAACATCAATTATTCCGGAGCTAGCAAGCTCCGTCAATCACTCCTGAGTTCCATCAATCACACCTGGGCTGCAGTCACCTATCCGGACCCGTTTTACTGCCTTCGCGGAGCCCCACCGGGCCTTCACAACTGGACTGCCGACGTTATCTACCCGAATGAGTTATTCGGCTGGCTCCTCCGTCGCGACGTTACCTGAATGCCCATCTGCGGCCTGCTAACCGTTAGCTGTCTTACCGGCTGCTATCTGAATAGACAATCGGACAATTTTTTTAAATTTTTATTATTATTATTATGTTTTCTTCTTGGGCCTCTATAACTATATCTATTGTTTTTATTTTTGTTGTTGTTGTGTGATTTGGATTAATCCCCTCTACCACACGGAACCCCACTAATCTACTGACGGAACGCAAGAGGTGGCTAACAACAGACCTCCATCCTATGCTAGCTTGCTACCGATGCCCTGGCTAGCTGTCTAAATCACCAACCAACCTCTCCACTCACCGGACCCTTTTGATCACTCGACTAAGCATGCCTCTCCTTAATGTCAATATGTCTTGTCCATTGCTGTTCTGGTTAGTGTTTATTGGCTTATTTCACTGTAGAGCCTCTAGTCCCGCTCACTATACCTTATCCAACCTATTAGTTCCACCACCCACACATGCAATGACATCTCCTGGTTTCAATGATGTTTCTAGAGACAATATCTCTCTCTTCATCACTCAATACCTAGGTTTACCTCCACTGTATTCACATCCTACCATACCTTTGTCTGTACATTATACCTTGATGCTATTTTATCGCCCCCAGAAACCTCCTTTTACTCTATGTTCCAGATGTTCTAGACGACCAATTCTCATAGCTTTTAGCTGTACCCTTATTCTACTCCTCCTATGTTCCTCTGGCGATGTAGAGGTGAATCCAGGCCCTGCAGTGCCTAGCTCCACTCCTATTCCCCAGGCGCTCTCTTTTGACGACTTCTGTAACCGTAATAGCCTTGGTTTCATGCATGTTAACATTAGAAGCCTCCTCCCTAAGTTTGTTCTATTCACTGCTTTAGCACACTCTGCCAACCCGGATGTTCTAGCTGTGTCTGAATCCTGGCTTAGGAAGACCACCAAAAATTCAGAAATTTTAATTCCAAACTACAACATTTTCAGACAAGATAGAACTGCCAAAGGGGGCGGTGTTGCAATCTACTGCAAAGATAGCCTGCAGAGTTCTGTCCTACTATCCAGGTCTGTACCCAAACAATTTGAACTTCTACTTTTAAAAATCCACCTCTCTAAAAACAGGTCTCTCACCGTTGCCGCCTGCTATAGACCACCCTCTGCCCCCAGCTGTGCTCTGGACACCATATGTGAACTGATTGCCCCCCATCTATCTTCAGAGTTCGTGCTGCTAGGCGACCTAAACTGGAACATGCTTAACACCCCAGCCATCCTAAAATCTAAACTTGATGCCCTCAATCTCACACAAATGATCAATGAACCTACCAGGTACCTCCCCAAAGCCTTAAACACGGGCACCCTCATAGATATCATCCTAACCAACTTGCCCTCTAAATACACCTCTGCTGTCTTCAACCAAGATCTCAGCGATCACTGCCTCATTGCCTGCATCCGTAATGGGTCAGCGGTCAAACGACCTCCACTCATCACTGTAAAACGCTCCCTGAAACACTTCTGCGAGCAGGCCTTTCTAATCGACCTGGCCGGGGTATCCTGGAAGGATATTGATCTCATCCCGTCAGTAGAGGATGCCTGGATATTTTTTCTAACCATCTTAAATAAACATGCCCCATTCAAGAAATTTAGAACCAGGAACAGATATAGCCCTTGGTTCTCCCCAGACCTGACTGCCCTTAACCAATACAAAAACATCCTATGGCGTTCTGCATTAGCATCGAACAGCCCCCGTGATATGCAGCTGTTCAGGGAAGCTAGAAACCATTATACACAGGCAGTTAGAAAAGCCAAGGCTAGCTTTTTCAAGCAGAAATTTGCTTCCTGCAACACTAACTCAAAAAAGTTCTGGGACACTGTAAAGTCCATGGAGAATAAGAACACCTCCTCCCAGCTGCCCACTGCACTGAAGATAGGAAACACTGTCACCACTGATAAATCCACCATAATTGAGAATTTCAATAAGCATTTTTCTACGGCTGGCCATGCTTTCCACCTGGCTACTCCTACCCCGGACAACTGCACTGCACCCCCAACAGCAACTCGCCCAAGCCTTCCCCATTTCTCCTTCTCCCAAATCCATTCAGCTGATGTTCTGAAAGAGCTGCAAAATCTGGACCCCTACAAATCAGCCGGGCTAGACAATCTGGACCCTTTCTTTCAAAAATTAACTGCAGAAATTGTTGCCACCCCTATTACTAGCCTGTTCAACCTCTCTTTCGTGTCGTCTGAGATTCCCAAAGATTGGAAAGCAGCTGCGGTCATCCCCCTCTTCAAAGGGGGGGATACCCTTGACCCAGACTGCTACAGACCTATATCTATCCTACCGTGCCTTTCTAAGGTCTTCGAAAGCCAAGTCAACAAACAGATTACCGACCATTTCGAATCTCACCATACCTTCTCTGCTATGAAATCTGGTTTCAGAGCTGGTCATGGGTGCACCTCAGCCACGCTCAAGGTCCTAAACGATATCTTAACCGCCATCGATAAGAAACATTACTGTGCAGCCGTATTCATTGATCTGGCCAAGGCTTTCGACTCTGTCAATCACCACATCCTCATCGGCAGACTCGACAGCCTTGGTTTCTCAAATGATTGCCTCGCCTGGTTCACCAACTACTTCTCTGATAGAGTTCAGTGTGTCAAATCGGAGGGTCCCCGATATAATAGTAGAAAAGTGTCAATAACCTAGGTTTATTCATAATATATGAAACATAATTGTCTAAACATGAACAATAATGCAGATTTGTTCATATTTAAGTGACATTTGCATTAAATTTGGGTATAAAACCATGTTCCAAGGTCAAATAAATTCCCACAATGTGAATCACTGTATATGGAATACATATTGGCTTATAGCAAGAACGATTCTGGGTGCCACAGTAAAAATATTGTAGGGAATACTCAGTAGGGTCTGAATAATGTATATATGCTGTCATTTATGGGGCCATGAAAAATACGGAGTGTTGCTGGCCTTTTATTCAACCCATTCCATTGACGGCCACAATGTGAATCACTGCATATGTAATACATAATCATCACGTGCTAACCAAACAACATTGCAGGAAATCCTCACTGAATTAAAGGTGAACTACACTCCAAAATGTACATTTCTAAGATTTTTCCAAGACCGCAAAAGTCATCCCCTGATGTCGATTAAGCATAGTTGTAATCACAGAAAATCGTTTGTTTTTGTTTTTAAATTAAAAGGTGAAAATGGTAAAACCAGAAAAAATTGGGAAATACAAAACCTGAAAAAACTCAAATGAGAAAACGGAATTTGGGAAAGAAACAGAAGTATGCAAAAATAATGGATTTTAAAAGGCCCTATCAATGGATTTTAAAAGGCCCTATCAAAGTTTTGAGGAAGGTTGAGGTCAGGTCCAATATTGACTATGATCCCAAGAGGGAAAGAGGTTGGGCCATCCTATATATTTTTTGAGTAATATAATATAATATAATATATACAATTTAGCAGATAGTTTTATGCAAAGCGACTTACAGTCATGCGTGAATACATTTTTACATATGGGTGATCCCTGGAATCAAACCCACTATCCTGGCAAATGCTTTGTTAAGCCTCAATTTAATGCTATTTATAAGGTCTTTATTAAGAGGTGCTTATGCCACCTATATTTGTCTTAGTGGGTTATGTCACATTTGACATTGGTAGTTATGTCACATTTGACATTGGTGGTTATGTCACAGTTATGAACCCTTTACAGAGCATGACTTACATTTATAGATGACTTGTAACACATTAATGGAGTGTTTATGAAGGCTTTATGAATCCTTTATAAGCTGCACTTCATTTAAAGTTGGTCTCCCATTAATATTTCCTCAGGGCAGCAGGCAATTGGACAGCTGTTTAGAAGTACTTCTCTTATTGGATGCATGACTCCTGTGTCAGTCATAGTGTCATTCAAAGCAATGCTGTAATCACAGAATTCACACAAACATTCATTAAAAATTTGAGAGAAAGATTTGAGTGGACAAAGGGAATTCATAAATATGTTGGTTAAATGTCGCTGTTTAGCATATTAATGATTAGGGCATATGTCACAATTACCATATACATGAGGATGATTGAAATAGTGTTTTTTTCATGTTTCACTGGGAAAAGTGACTTCTCAAAAAGGAGGGAAGGGGGGTTATGCAAATCAAAACAAACAATAGTAATTATTCGATTACCCCCCCCCCCCTTCCCAAGTTGGCAGTACAGTGCACTCAATATTTTAGCATTAGAACCACGCAAACATCTGTCTGCTAAGTTTGTGGATGAGTTATTCCACATGTGGGAATTGTATGGATTGTTCAAAGCAGGAGATTCTCATTATGCATACAATTCATGAGGGATGTGGAACATTCAATGTATTAGGAATGCCTGCTGGTTCATTTCATGCACCAAGGATGATAGTGCTGGCACCCTTTGAGCCTAGAGAGAAACGAGGGTGCAAACCTGTGACACAAATTAAGAACCTTCAGTCAACATTAGAAACATCTAATTGTCTTTGAAAATAACTTCAATGTTTGGTTGTGTTTTGGAATATCCATTCCAGTAAATCACTTGAAGGGAATACAGCACAATACAGTGGACACAGTTTACATTGCTTACACCTCTTGGTGGTTCAGGGGTTGGACTGACAGTTGCAGGGACTTGGGCTCTAACAAGTCCCCGTCTAGGTCGGGGCTATCCCCCAGACTTGTCACAATCTGTTTTCTAGACAGAACATCCAGAACCATGTGTACCTGTAGTTTTAAGATGTGGGAATGCCCAATGTGTGAATGGCGGCAGCGTAGCCTAGTGGTTAGAGAGTTGGACTAGTAACTGGAAGGTTGCGAGTTCAAACCCCCGAGCTGACAAGGTACAAATCTGTCGTTCTGCCCCTGAACAGGCAGTTAACCCACTGTTCCCAGGCCGTCATTGAAAATAAGAATGTGTTCTTAACTGACTTGCCTGGTTAAATTAATTTAATTTTAATGATACAATGTGAAATACAGCACAACACAAATATTTTGGTTTCTCCATTCAGTATAACACCATCCCCATCTATCCCTGCTTTAATGCCCAACTCGGAGGCATGACACACAACACTACTCCACTTCTGAGAGTCTAGATGAGGGTATTTCTCCTGCCCTGATCTGCCCTGCCCGTAGCCCAGTGAAATCGCTCACTGCATGACCAGACTTGCTCAAAAGAACACTAATTTCCCCTGTGTTCTCTTGTCGACACAGCAAAACTCCCTAAGCTATAGGCCTCAATATTAAGGCCAGAAATATAATGATTTCCTATGACCATTTCACAGTGTTGATCTGTCAGGCGGTCTCAGTATTTAGTACCATACACACACATTGTCTTTTTACTTCTGTACTTTTGTCTTTGACTAAGATTGAGCCTTATGTAATGGCGTCATATAATAAATTCACACCAAGAATGTAATCCCACTCTAGAGCATACCCATAGCAACCTAAGAGAGCTCAGCCTAGCTCGAGTCCCCATAGTGGAACTCTGTCAGGGGGTTCAGGAACCTAGTTAAGAAAGCTCAGGCAGGCATGGTTGGTCAGGTGGCTCTGTCGCTTTACAGTTTCTCCTCTTACCTCTTATTGCAGGGAATGGGATGTGCAACTGCGGCAACTGTGACTGCTGGGATGGCTGGACGGGGAACGCCTGTGAGATCTGGGTGGGAACTGAATACTAACACCACAGAACATTTCAGTAGCTACACAAAGAGACTGTGCTGTCAGAAAAGGCGTGAAACACCAAAGGAAGGAGAGGAATGGAGAGCGCGATGGAGAGGAGGATAAAAAAAGAAGTCAACCAAACTGGGATGTAATTCTTCATTCAGATTTCTGTATATCACTTGTATAACAGCATTCATTGTACTGGTTACAAATCATCTTTATTAAAACGATGTTCTTATTTTGTATGCAAGAAAAAAACCTTTGTAGCAAAAATATTTGTTTTCTCTTTAGAAGACCTTACCATGTAACCCTTTATATGTTTCCAGTATACCTATTTGTATGGCAATTGTTTCTGTAAGAATCATTACATATTCCAGAACGCTACACATAATAAGATGCAGGTACATAAACAGAATCCAAACATTGAAAACAAAAGGATAAATGTTTAATACATTGTGTGTGTGTGTGTGTGTGTGTGTGTGTGTGTGTGTGTGTGTGTGTGTGTGTGTGTGTGTGTGTGTGTGTGTGTGTGTGTGTGTGTGTGTGTGTGTGTGTGTGTGTGTGTGTGTGTGTGTGTGTGTGTGTGTGTGTGTGTGTGTGTGTGTGTGTGTGTGTGTGTGTGTGTGTGTGTGTGTGTGTGTGTGTGTGTGTGTGTGAGATTCTCACCAGTGGTGTGTTTTTTTAGGGGGTTAAAAGTGCTTCCTGACAAATTGGTCTCAAAGAACACCCTGCACTCAAGTCAAGAATATCGTTTGAGCGTTTTATTTATTTTGTAATAATGAAACATTGAATGTGCCGCGTGACACAACATTTCTGCATGGAAAACAATGAAAATACCATAATCATACGTGGGTATAAATCTGTATTAACATGACATACATTTCTCCAAGTGGCACACTTGCAATTGTATATATTTAAATATAAATTGTTTTAATAGTGCCTATTATCGCTGAAAACTATCACAACCATCATAATCTTCTACAACCGGTCAATCAATGCATGGCAATTCCCCCTTACTCGTGAACACCATGTCATGAACATGTTCAAGTGTGGTGGCCGAAAAAAGAACAGAAAACACACATAGCTCTATAGTGCCATGCTGGATATTCATGTAACTTCAGAAGGTGGTTTCAGGGGATGTGAGTTTCTTTGACTCGAGAGCCCAACCTCTACCTGAAAACATGATTGATAGGAATTAGTAAAGAAAAACTGTAATGTAAATAATTCTACTTTGGCCTTTTCATGCTTTTTAGTACTAGCCAACCTTTCGTTTTATTTATCCCATCAAAATGACAGGTGCAATAATATATTGCACACTATATTGCATTAATGTTACTGACATTACAGTCACACCTTTATATAAATATTTGATTCAATATGTTGTATATATGTATACAACAAACAAACTGTACAGTGCAGACAAACTTGTAGCATATATGTATGTAAAATTAGAAGTACATACCAACAGTTCTTGATACACATAGCCTACTACATGCAGCCCATCAATGCCATCCTCTCCCCATGCAAAAGATGAGAAAAAGGACAAAAGCGAAACTAAAACCTCTCCAACTACTTTTTGACAAATTAGTTGACAGAGGGAGAAAACTGAAAATAAACTGTTTGGGAAGGATCAGGAAAACAACATCACGCACGACCCATATACAGTAGGAACAAAACAAACAAACAAACAAAAAAACAAGATGGCGGCTAGAGAGATAAACAGACGCACATTTACACAGTCATTTACAAAAATAAAGTTCAGCTTTCGAAGAACCAGTCAACTGGTCTGAAGGGGCTTGGGTAGCCCAGCATGTAGAGTTCATTATGATGAAGGGAAATTACTGGACATGCATCCCAAATTGCACCATATTCCCTATTTAGTGCACTTCTTTTGACCAGGACCCATAGTGCAGTATGTAAGGAATAGGGTGCCATTTGGGATGCAACCTGGGTGTAATGTGGAGGGGACACCCGCCCTAAAGAAAAAAGTATTATTTCAGCTCCTTTGTGTATATTACGGCATTGTTATAATAGCATCCATGTAGCTTTGTACAGACAAGTGTTTAAGTCTAACTAGTAAATGTGCTTCAACATCCTCTAGAAAATAGGGGCTTAAAATCCCAATAAACTGGAAAATTATATCAGCAAATAAATCTCTTAATATATTTCCAATTTTAGCAGCATACAGTAGCTTCAGTCTACTTATCAACATTCTAAATCTTAGCTATCAATAGAATCCAGTAAATCAAGTTCAGAATTAAATCAGCAGATAGATTCAGATAATGGTTGATACATTGCTAACAGTCGTGATCAGATCAGGACTCCGAACAGAAAGTGCGGTGAAGTAGCTCCAGTGGAAGTAATTCGAGTCCCAAACAATTTCCAAACAACTCCTCACTAGCATTGGTCTGAACAGTACCTTTCCCTTATCCCATTGTCCAGGGATCATCAACTAGATTCAGCCGCGGGGCCGGAACATAATGACAAATCATTCGTCAATTCCAAATAGACTGCAAGAAGCCCAAACAGATAGAATTGAAACCTTGCTTACATGTGTATGCGATCACGTGTTTATCTTTTATGCGGGTGAATACTTAATAACAGATTTCCCAAATTAAAATCACTCAGAGCTGATTTCCTGGTGTTTTTACAGTCTTTTATGTCCAACAACAACGATGACATTTTTTTTTGCTCAGTAAACTTGGGGGCCAAATAAAACCACAATTTGGCCCGCGGGCCGCCAGTTGGGGAACTCTGCCATAGTCCTATGTGGAAAAACATGCATGTAAATGTTTCTAGGTATCCCAAAACCTTGATTCATATGAACACAAGATCCAAAATGACATCAATCAAGACCTTTCAAAGCTTCAGCAAGAAGGCCAGCAGAGAATCGATTCATCAATGGGATTATTTTAGTGAAAATGAACCATATGGTAAATCACAGTGGGTAAAAAGCAAAATCGGAGAAAGGAAAATCGAATCAGAATGCAGTCGGCTGCTGTTGCCATTGTACTACACAGCAACAACAGTGGTATCGTTCTGGCTTCTTGGATACTTTGGTCATTTTATGAATCAATCTCTGTCATCTGTAAAGGTTGTTGAGAGAATATTCTGCTAGGTCTTTATTGGATGTGTTTGGTGGGTGAGACACCTTAGGCCCAGTTGTGACTGGATATATGTATTGGCATGCTGGGGATCAAGGTCTAAACAGGCATGTAATAGGCCAAGATGAGCGATACTGGACTCTTCATGCTGAGCTAGGAGAAAATCTTCTCGTAGCATCTCAGAATATGTAGTATAATCTTTTTTTTTTTTGTGAAAATGTTATAATATAAGCCATCTCTTGCATTGCTTCTGCAAGAAAAATAGAACACAATACTAACCTTGCCCATGCTTTAGTTTCCTGAACAAAATGGGGATGCAGCCAAACCTTGAGTAAATGTGAATGTAAAATGGCTGCCACCGTTGGGCTTGAACCATTTAGTCTAAGCCACTAGCCTAGCCCGTTATTCAGAGAAGTCAGCGAGTGAGGGACTGTGGCCTACAAGGCCTATAGATATTCCTAGAGCCCTTGCTCAGAAATAAGAATTTAAGAAAAATAGATTTCAGGTTCCTATTTCCCGACCGGATGAGGCAGAGCTCACCGCTGGTGGGATCGGATTGTGATATGTTTACACCTATACACCACTTGTTAAAGCATTCTCCAACACACACGCACATCTGTGTCTGTATGTGTGTGTGGGCTCCTCGCATTGATTGCAGTGGGGGTAATTAGCACTTCATCAGCTATGATTGTGTGAGCTGTCCTCCAGTCTTTCTTTATTGAGCTCTAAAAAAGCAACACGCAGCCTGAGACTCTGACTCTCCCCTCGACGTAGATGCTGTGTGTGTGTGAGAGTGTGTGTGTGTGTGTGTGTGTGCGTGCGTGCATGCGTGCGTATCTGTAGTGCTTCCCAAACACCAGACTTCCCTAAATGAGTCCCTGGAACCAAGCCACCGGTGGCATCTTATTTCTTGTTAGTGTATGTGTTGTGTATGGGAAGAAGAGTGTATTTCAGTGTCAATGTGTCTGTGTGTGTTGAGTATACATCGGCATGAATGCGTGTATTACAAAACCACACACTTCCCCTGCAAAATGTACTTTTTTCTAAGTTACTCAACAAAGAGAAAAATGTGAGAATAGAAAGAGAAAGAGACGGGAATATACTTGTAAAAAGTAGAAGATAGCAGTCCATTTTCTTTTTTACTATGTGTGTAAAGCATCTACCCCAGAACATAGCTGGTGCACTGTGGTATAGAAAATAGATCTTAATCACACACACTGTTGCAACAGGGCATATATGTAGAGGGGGTGGTCTTGGGTTACCGTCAGCAAGCAAGGTATCACATGTGGCTGTGAAACACACATCATTTTTACGGATTCCATTGTCAGAGTCACTCTTCCTTCTCTTTGGGGGGTGGGGGCGGAGGCGACCACCCTTCTGCATCGATCCCCCATTGATGAATTAAAGAGAAAGAAAGAAAGAAAGAGAGAGAGAGAGGAGAAGAAAGGAAGGAAGGACCGAGAGTTTGCCTGGAACTAATCCACAGAAGAAAGAGGGTGCAGGTTTGGAGTCTGGTAGGGAAAATCCCTGACTCCATCATGTACGTCCCTCCCTCCCTCCCTCCAGCCACACACACACACACACACACACACACACACACACACACACACACACACACACACACACACACACACACACACACACACACACACACACACACACACACACACACACACACACACACACACACACACACACACACACACACACACACACACACACACCAGGTGAATTGTGGCTATGTCGGGGGCTTAGCAGCAGTAGCAGTAGTAGTAGTAGTAGTAGGCTTGCTGACTGGTTTGCCTCCATTCATCACTGGGGGCTCGGTTGTGCTTTTACTGGGAGGGACGGCTGTTTTGGGCGCTTTGGTCTCTCCTACATCATGCAACGATGGCTCTCTGTACATAGCAACTGTGAGGGAGAGAGATAATAAAGAGAAGGGAGGAGATAAGGAGGCAAGGAAGGGTGAGAGGGAAAAAGAGGAAGCGGGTAGAGAGAGAGATAGAGAGGGTAAGAAAATAGAGAGAAAAGAAGAAAGGGAGAGAATGGAGGAGAGGGGGAAGATTTAGTAAAATCCAGAGCAAAATAAGTATTTTCAGTCCAATAACTAACTAAAACTAACCACATGGCTCCTTTTTCACCAATGAATAGCATGAATGATTTAATCAGTTTTAAGTTTTGTTGAGGCAGAGGCTTCTATTTGTTTTTGGAAATCATTCCAGGCCACACGAAAAGGGGCAAAAAGGGGGCGAAAAATACCAAAAAAATGTCTAACACATTATTTAGCCTGTGACTGCTGCCATAGTTAAGTAAAGGTTCAATGAAAAAAAATTATATATCTTCCACTCCTTTCTACAGACCCCAGTCTGAATGTGGCCAAAAGCCTTTATGCAAAATGAGCAGTGGGAACCTCCCAAATGATCCTGCACTTTACGCTCCCTGCACTGCAGCTGTGTCACTGTCACGACAGTGCAGTACAGGTTCCTGGAGGCTTCCATGTTTAAATAATGGACACAAATCTGCCAGGGAGGGGAGGAGAGTGTAGACGCACTATAAAGCATCAACATTTCATGGCCACAAAGACAGGGCTTGTCCCTTCCCCTCTGTGCTATATGCCAACCTGTGAATTATGGATGGGAATGAGAAATATAAATGATACGTCAAGGGGAAGATAACCATCCTTCAGTGTAGCCGTGGGTGGTTACTCGGGGTGGGATTAACAGTAAAGATAGACTTGTTCCCTCGAAAGACACTACCGTGACAGGGTCTAGGTGTGGGATGGTCATTCCGAGGGGTGTGGAGGATGCAATGTGCTATTGTGAACCTGCAGGCATGTGATGGCTTACATGTGAATGTCTTGTGTAAGATTCTGGTGATATATACATAAACCCTGTCTCATAGGTAGCCCATACATTTAATAAGTTTGACACCTCTGACATGAGGCATAAACTTGGTACCAACAATAAGTAGTAGGGTTGCAAAGGGAAGTTTTCCAGCAAACTACCAGAATGTTTGTAACTTTCGCCTTTTTGGGTACTTCGGATTATCACAGGTGTCTGTAATTATCTCTGGTCCTCTGTGTGACCTCATCACGTGTAAAATACACTGAGTGTGCGAAGCATTATGGACATGACATGCCATATAGGCATAGACTGACCAGGTAAATCCAGGTGAAAGCTATGATCCTTTATTGATGTCACTTGTTAAATCCATTTCAATCAGTGTAGATGAAGTTGAGGAGACAGGTTAAAGAAGTTCTTTGTTGTTGTTTTGAGACAATTGAGACACGGATTGTGTATGTGTGCCATTTAGAGTGTGAATGGGCGAAACAAAAGATCGAAGTGCCTTTGAACGGGCCAGGCGCACCGGTTTGTGTCAAGAACTGCAACACTGCTGGGTTTTTCACGCTCAACAGTTTCCAGCGTATATCAAGAACGGTTCTCCACTAAAAGGATATCTAGCCAACCTGACACAATACAACAGTTTATATAAACAAATCTAATAAGATGATTTTAAAATAAGAAATAGAATGACAAATCTATAAAACTTTATCCTAAATAAAAATCCATTAACTTAGTGAATACCATTGTTGTTTAATATGAGGGTGAATACTTAGTGAATACCATGTTGTTTAATATGAGGGTGAATACTTAGTGAATACCATGTTGTTTAATATGAGGGTGAATACTTAGTGAATACCATGTTGTTTAATATGAGGGTGAATACTTAGTGAATACCATTGTTGTTTAATATGAGGGTGAATACTTAGTGAATACCATTGTTGTTTAATATGAGGGTGAATACTTAGTGAATACCATTGTTGTTTAATATGAGGGTGAATACTTAGTGAATACCATTGTTGTTTAATATGAGGGTGAATACTTAGTGAATACCATGTTGTTTAATATGAGGGTGAATACTTAGTGAATACCATGTTGTTTAATATGAGGGTGAATACTTAGTGAATACCATTGTTGTTTAATATGAGGGTGAATACTTAGTGAATACCATGTTGTTTAATATGAGGGTGAATACTTAGTGAATACCATGTTGTTTAATATGAGGGTGAATACTTAGTGAATACCATTGTTGTTTAATATGAGGGTGAATACTTAGTGAATACCATTGTTGTTTAATATGAGGGTGAATACTTAGTGAATACCATTGTTGTTTAATATGAGGGTGAATACTTAGTGAATACCATTGTTGTTTAATATGAGGGTGAATACTTAGTGAATACCATTGTTGTTTAATATGAGGGTGAATACTTAGTGAATACCATGTTGTTTAATATGAGGGTGAATACTTAGTGAATACCATGTTGTTTAATATGAGGGTTTCAGCATGACCTATTATTTATATGTAATAATTCTTTATATGAATACATTTTTTCAAATTCAAATATAAATTACCAAAGTTACCATAGATTGCCATAAATTACCTGTTAGTTACCAACATTACAGAAGTTAAACTTTGGTAAATTACTAGCTTTCAGCTAGGAGGAAAAGTTCATAGACAGTAGAAGGTACAGACTTATGTTTTGCAAAGGTTATCCTTGAAAGAAGTCTAGCAGATATAAATGCCCTACTTTTCAGTTCAATATATTGCCACTCATCACAAAACAACAAAAACTATATTTGCTGCTCTCTTGCTTATACTGCTCTAATGCCCCTGAAACAGTTATTTTCTAACGAAAAGAAAAAATCTAACTCAGAATGTGGTGTTGGCATACCTTCTAATGGCTTGGGCAGGAAGTGAGCAGCTGGTTTTGTTTTCTTCACTCGATTCCCCTTCATGGCTTGGCCCTCTTTGTTGAGCCCCAGGAACCAAGCTCTCCCTGACTCCTGTTGCCTGTACAGCATCGACGAGTAGATCACATAATAGTTCTCAAACACAGACTCTTTGAACTTGCATTCTGCCGTAAAGAGTTCCTGCAAAGACAGAAGACAGGTTAAGTATCATGTCTATGTGGCAGAGCCATGGCTAAGTGGTAATGGTCCCCGGTCTCAATACATGTATAACTCCCCATCAGTGACCGGGTTCAATCCCATAGTTTACCCAGTAAACCAAAATTGGTTCTGTGAAAGTTGCCAGAACATTCGTTACATTGTTCTCATAATGCAAAAACTGTCCAGTTGTGTTTATCATTATACAAAGTTTGTCTTGCAAGAACATTCCCAGAACACATTTAGTCTGTTCCTTACCTGGAAACCTCATGAGAATGTTTGGGGAATGTTCTGCGGTGGTTGTTACAGCTGTGCACAACATTTTATGTGAATGTTTGGTGAACATTCCAAGGATATTTAATTTAAAACATTTTCCCGAAAAGAAAAACATTTTCATCAAAAACATTATTTGAATGCTTTTGGGATGTTGTCCTAATGTTAGATAAGACCGTAACTAGAACTTAATGGGAATCTTAGCAAATTTGATGGGATTTTTCCCAGTTTGCTGGGTACCCATCCAACGCTCTCTCCTCTCCACACCTGTATCGCCAATTGTAATTTATCATTTGTACAATAAAACTTTAAAAAGTAAAGTTCTTAAAAACATGATGTATCTTGTTCATATAAGAAATATAATTGATGTTCCATTTGGGTCTTGAAGCATAGGTAAAGGTAACACCCTATTCCCCATATTATTCACTACTATGTGGTTCACTATCACATATGGCTCTGGGAAGAGAAGTGTACTATATATTAAGATGTAATTTGAAACACAAAGCCTTTGTGCAAAAAACAATGAAGCATATGAACATCATTCATGTTTGAACATGTAGCCATATCCAGAGGTCACAAAGACTAATTTTATGCAGCTCCACTACACAATACGTTTTTTTTTTAAAAGCCACTTTCGACAGGATTACCAACATAGACTGACGAGCTGAAATACTCAGAAGCCCTGAATGTGGCAGACCAATCCGAACTCCTCTCTCGGCATGTACAGCCCTCTCATTATCTCAGCCAATCATGGCTAGTGGGAAGGTTGCCACTTTTTCTGTGGTTTAACCAACAAGGCTAGTAATTGAACAATTTTATTCGTATTTACAGATAGCATACAAGTTTTTTATTAAGGCACATGAAAGTTCACATGTTCGAGAAGGCATTTCTGCCAAAAACGCATTTTGATAAAACATTTTTTTTTTACATTCAAACGGCTCTCCTATGAAGTTGTGACTTTCGATATACGACTAGTTTCCTGAATCGTGTCACAATTGTTTAGGAGCCCGTAAAACGGCAGCCATCTCCTCCGGTGCCATTCTGCATTATATGCCTAGATGCCTCAATTTGTTAAACTAGCTGGATTATATCTGTGTGTATGTTGTGCTAGCAAACACCCAAGAAAGTGTCATGAAAATACACTCGTTACATCTGTAATACTTTGTGCAAACAACCTTGTAGCTAATCCAAAGACCTCCTCATCTTTCACACACCCCTTTTTGTCAATGACAAATGAACACCACATCTCCCTCCGCTTTACCCCCATTCATCTCATTAAACTGAAGAGAACATGAGGGTAATAAAGAGCTTTCCACATTATCTGCCCCACATCGGGGTTTTCATTGGGGTGTATTAATAAACACCTGGTCATGCTTCAAGGAGTTCTGGTTGGAGAAGTTCACTTAAAGCCTATTCAGCACACCCCCACAAAGACCCTGTTTGAATAATTCCAAAATGTACCCTCCCTCCCTCCATTCCTTAGAGTTTATTTATCGCTGACATGATTGGTCAATGTAAGAGACCCCACTACTAGCTTACACCTATCCAGCCAGAGCAGCAAATTATTTGAACGGGTCTGAGCCACAAAAAATTTCTTTTCGACGTTTAATCTTCTTCCATGCTATTTCCCCTTGCTAGGCATTTATGAGTGGGACTTGATGTAGTTAATAAATATTAGGTGGTCTTTCCACCGTTTAGGTGTTTGCTCATAACTCTCACAGCTTCACCCTGGGGATTATTTATGGGGTGAGTGTGTAGTTCCGACGACGCATCCCATCACCGAGTAATAGCAGGTTATTAGCACTGTGTTAAATTGCTCTTGTCAGGGCTTAACAACCAGTCGGGGCCGATGACGACGACTAAGTGACACTTTGGGGGACTTATTAATGACTGGCTCAATCAGAGGAAATTGCATTAGGTAAGGCAGGCACAGGCTGGTAGCTGTATTTGGAGAGCTTCTAGTCTCCTTAATTGAACACTCAGAGCGATTCCATTGACTGCATACAGACCTGAGGAACTTAACCGGCTCAGTTGGTCAGCGAGAGCTGCTAGTAGCGCTAATGCTGTATATCCCTTGTGTAATGATTGTAACACTTAGGAATGGACAAAAGACTCATAGGCTGTGTTTACACTTCCATTCTACACTGTAAAAAGTTATTTAGTTGTTTCAGCAAATTTTTCCAAAGTCAATTCAACTGAAAAATAGTCGATTCAACTCAAAATGTTGAGATAACATGGTTTAGTCAACTAGTCAGAAAATGTTGAGAAGTTGACTCAATGAGTAATGTTGACCAGTGAATTATACAATACACATTGACTAAACTATAATGAAATCTCTGAATGTCTCACGAGTGAATGCTAGAAACTACCAGTATGTGGGCTTCAATTTTGAAACAAACATCTTAGTTTCTCAAGTCCTCTGTGGTTCGATTCGGCGGTCATCTAAGCATGAATGTCAGCATCGGTATTAGAACCAGTTCGAATCAATATATGATTTTACTAGCACTAGCTATCTAGCTAACTGTGTCTTTTGAATTGCTAAGGCTAGCCAACTACCTACTGAGCACAAACTGCTTTTGTAATACAGTAAATATCCTAAAGTTAAGGCTGTTACAAACTAATGTAACATTCAACCGTAAAATTAGTAACACATTTTGAGGTAACTGTAACCATAAATGTCTTCTTATGTAATCATATATGCAAGATAACATGCAAAGGTTGTCACACCTATGCTGTAATCATCTGTTAAGATTCTCGAACGGCATTGAAAACTTAACGAAGGCCCGCAGGTACGAACGAGGATAGTTAAAACATGGGTCGGGACCGGACAATATTCACAGCCAGTAGCTTTTGAATGAATTTTGGCGTTTGATTTGGCATTGAAAGTTTGTGATGCCGCACTGAAGTCAGCACAGCATTGTGTGCCACACAGGAGTTTCTGCAGCCCAAACTGTCTTGCCAATCATATTGACGCAAATGGAATCACACAGTGGGTGCAATAACTGAGAGTGAAGCGCTTTTTCTCTGGATGGGCTTTCCACTGGTACTTATGTTATTTAGACAACCTGAAAACGCATAGCCCAAGCAAGAGACTTCAGCTCCATCTTAACTCCTCCACATTCACTGGATTGGTGGTTGAAAAGTGAAGAAGAGAACCTCCCCCGACAGTTTTTTTCCTTCTCGTCGAGACCAGTATGTAGGAGATCTAGTTTCAGGCGTTTATTTTAAGGCTGCTGCGTTAGGTTCCCTCTAAAGTAGCACATAGATGCAATGCTCATTTCCTGTCACTTTTCCTTTACATTTTTGGGTGGTTATTGTGGCAACGGCATGTGCAAAAAAAACACTTTATGATGCCTGAGAAATGCTAATATCAGTACTATGACTTGAATGGGATTCGTGCCACAAATGCTAAAACAGTATTTGGAAACAGTGCAAAGAAAATAAACCCAAAGCATGGATTGCTTTCATACCTTGTCCATAGACTGCTTACCAATGTGTCATTTTGTAATTTGGGTGAACTATCCCTTCAAGAGATTATGATCTAAGCAATCGGGGCTCGGAGGCATGTTTAATATGAAAAAAATACTCTCTGAATTACGAGGCAAAATTCCATCCTCATTTGGCGACGTGCGTCCTCAGATTCATGGCGTGTCAGCAGTCTCCTTCCAAAGGACTGCTTATCAAGTGCAAGATGTCAGAGAGGCAGTGCCTGCATCTTCCCGTTTCCAGGGGTATCAAATCAAATCAAATTGTATTTGTCACATACACATGGTTAGCAGATGTTAATGCGAGTGTAGCGAAATGCTTGTGCTTCTAGTTCCGACAATGCAGTAATAACCAACAAGTAATCTAACTAACAATTCCGAGTAATGTAAGAAATAACACGTAAAAAAACAAAAGACTGCATAGTTTCCTAGGAACGCGAAGCGAGGCGGCCATCTCTGTCGGCGCCGGAAGTCAAGTTTTGGGGGGTATCGGGGGAAAGCACAGTCTTTAACATGCTGTACTGACAGGACTCAGGACAGATCAGCTACACAGCTTTTCAAAAATATAATGGATTGAGGTAGAAGTTAATTGGAGTGAGTATTGATTTAGGCCTAGATTCATTCCATATCTCTGAAGATTAGCACTATAGCACGATTTACATTTAAAGGCAATGTGGCCCCATTTGTGGAGACTGCATTTATGGTAAACGCTGCATTTGTTGGCTCAATCTGTAATTAGCTTTGAATTTCAATCACGCAATAGGGCTTATCTTCCGCAATACGGATTGAATCAGGTAAATTGTTGAGAATGAACAGCCTTTTACAATACTGACCACTTTGCAATAGTGTGAGTAAAAGCTCCATGGCTTCATCCTATGCAGCCAAAGGATAAATCCACAGTGTCAAATAATATTCATACCTATAAGAGGTGGGATACCAATCGGAAGGAGCATAACAGTACGTATCTATATTAGTACGGCAATATGAGAGTACCGTACCACACAACAAAACAACAGATCTGAATGCAAGAGGAAGCAGTGACTTTTCACTGTGCCATTCAACCAATAAGCACATTTGCAACAGGTGTTTCACTTGCTCAACTGGCTCCAAGTGTCTCTTTTTTGGACCAGATCCCATACACTCCTCAAGACATGTCTTTTAAAACGGTTGTTGACGGGTTGCTTTCAGAACCAAACTAATGTCTCGGAGCCGATTTCAAAGCCAAATAGGTTTTTACCTTCACGGTTCCCAGAGTCACTTCAATTAGGTTATTAATTACACATCTTCCTCGTCAGGTAAGACTCGTTGTTGGTTGACTGGTCACTGTAATCAACGAGATCGCTTGTGAGGCCATGTTGAGCCGAGCGCTGATTACTTCTTCAACCACCCGAGAGCGGCTGAACAAAGTCAGTGAGAAGGTTTCTTGGATGCAAATACTTTCATATAACTAGGTTCCCAGATTTTTGAGTGACTTGGGGAGAGTGGGGGGAAAGAAGTTTTCTTGGGTACAAACACTGTCAGTCACCGATAATCATAGTGGTTTGAAGATGACTCCGAGGCAGTCAAACGACTCCTCTTCGGGCGCTGATTGCATCTCAATCTCCAGCTTCAATAGAGCTTTTTAATGCTTCTCTGTTGTCTTCCGTTCATTCACAGTCAGTTTTTTTTCCAGATGATTGTATTGGGAAAGTGAACAAAGCCAAACAGACATACGTCCTCTTTTTTGTTTTTAAAACATGTTCATTAAAATTCATGAGGGGATGCTTAAAAATCACAGTCTGAAACTAAGCCATCGTCACTCTCCTCATTTCTGATGCCTTCTTTGAATCTTGGATAGAAAATATTGATGTCCACTTCAGCTGGCCATTATAACATCGTGTTCATAAATATGAAACGTCGGTGCCAAATTGCTTCGGAGAAGACTGACAAATTCACAAATTAAGAGACATAGAAATACAGAAATATATAATTTCATTGTTGTGGTATTTAATACACCAGTCAAGGTTTTGGCATGCACATCCATCTTGTTTTTCAGGTGAAGAGGTGTAAACGGCACGCGCTCCCAGTTTATTGCTTTCAGTGTGTGTGGTTGTGTCTGGTGAGTTTGGTCGATATCTGAGGGCGTAATAGAAAGCTCTACTAAATGTCACCTCCACAACCTGTAAATGAGCCATGAGGTGATGAGTCTGTGTCAGGGGCTGTCTTGACTTTGAGCTGCAGCGTACAAACTTTATTAAGGAGAGACAACCTCTGGTCCACAATGTCAGCTACTGGCTCCGTGCTTTCCTTGACAGGCCCTTCTCCTCTTCTCTCTTTTTTTTCTTCTGTTTTCTATTTTTTTGTGGTGGGGGGCAGAACATGGCACATACCTTTGCACTCAGTTGCTATGGCAACAGAGAAGGGGTTTCTCCAGAATAGTGATATGCTCTTAAAGAAAAGGACCGGTGGTGGTCATTCCCTATAACAACATAAATAGGAACATGATGGACCCACACTGGAGGCAAAGTGAAACAGATTCGTTTTTTGGGGGGTAAATGCATTAAATGTCTCCTGTGATCAACATATGACATATTCCCTTTCAAAACATTAAAGATACAGATTATGGTTTGATACATTTCAAAATGAATTTCAAGGTAGGTGGGCTGTTGCAGTTTTTTTTAGGGGCAGCCAATGATGGCACAGAAGAAACATTTGCTATTAATTATCTAAGGCCAATTAACAGCTCAAATACTGTTTGGCTAGTATTCTACAACTTCAGCAGGGAAAATACATGTACTCGACGGGGTACACTGTATGATGCTAGCTGAGATCCACCTGAATTTGAGATCATGTTTAGAAAGAGAAGGGTGACATTGGCAGAGAGTTATGAGGTCGAGGCACACCCCTCTACACCCGCGGCAAATCGAATCATTTCTGGGGCACACAACAGTTGATTTTTCTCCCCTCTCAATCCTCCTGCCTGCCTCTCCACATCAGTGACTCCCCGGCACCCTGATTCGCAGCGCTCTAAATGGGCAGCCATAATTGACCTTGGCCACAGACAGAGGGCCAGCACCGCTCAGACCAACATAATCACTCCACTCACCACAGAATGAATGAGAGAGAGAGAGAGGGGGGGGGGGGGGGAGTCATATATATATATAGAGAGAGCGAGAGAGAAAAATAGAGAGTTAGGAGAAAAGTGAAAGAGAAAATGGGGAGATATAGAGAGGGAAAGAGAGAAACAGAAAGATAAATAAGCACGAAGATAAAGGCTGTCCCCATACAGTAGGAGAACCAAATCAAATTGTATTTGTCACATCCTTCGTATGCAACTGGTGCAGACTAATAGTCAAATGCAAATTTACGGTTCCTTCCCAACAATGCAGAGAGAAAAATAGAAAGGTAATACAAAAAATAATAACTCAAGGAATAAATACACAATGAGTAACGATAACTTAGCTACAGTGACTTCAGAAAGTATTCACACCCCCCATCCTACATTTTGGTATGTTACAAAGTGGGATTAAAATGGATTTGATTATTATTTTTTCTACACAAAATAATTTGTCATGTCAAAGTGTGAGAAACATTTGAACAGTTTTATAATATATATATATATACAGTATATAAAACGAACTTGATTAGATATTCAACCCCCTGAGTCAATAGAATCACATTTGGCAGCGATTAAAGCTGTGAGTCTTTCTGGGTAAGTGTCTAAGAACTTTGCACACCTGGATTGTACAATATTTGCACAATCAATTCTTCAAGCTCTGTCAAATTGGTTGTTGATCATTGCTAGACAACCATTTTCAAGTATTGTCATTGATTTTCATGCCAATTTAAGACAAAAATGTAATTAGCCATTCAGGAACATTCAACGTCATCTTGCTAAGCAACTATATCTGGCTGATTATATTTGGCCGAGTGTTTCAGGTTATTATCTAAATAATTAACTAAAAGGTGAATTTGTCTCCAAGTGACTCTTGGAAAGCAGACTGAACCAGGTTTTCCTCTAGGATTTTGCCTGTGCTTAGCTCTCTACTTTTTATCCAAATAACTCCCTAGTCCAATGACAAACATACCGACAAGCAGGGATGGGGAGTAACGGACAACATGTATTCCATTACATGTAAGGGATTACAAAAAAACGGTAACTGTAATCCCTTACGTTAAAAGCAAAAATATTGTAATCAGATTACACACACGTTTGAAAAACTAGATAATTACTTCAAGGATTAAATTCAGAACGGATGTTGGCAGAAAAAAATCTTTGACACTTCTCAGTTTTCTTAATGACATTCAAATCAGCATTGAAAACAAGGAGCAAGTTTACATATAGTTGAAGTCGGAAGTTTACATACATACATACATACAAGTTTAAATACATTTAAACTCAGTTTTTCACAATTTCTGACATTTAATCCTAGTAAAAATTCCCTGTCTTAGGTCAGTTAGGATCACCACTTTATTTTAAGAATGGGAAATGTCAGAATAATAGTAGAGAGAATGATTTATTTCAGCTTTTATTTTTTCATCACATTCCCAGTGGGTCAGAAGTTTACATACACTCAATTAGTATTTGGTAGCATTGCCTTGAAATTGTTTAACTTGGGTCAAACATTTCGGGTAGCCTTCCACAAGCTTCCACAAGTTGGGTGAGTTTTGGTCCATTCCTCCTGACAGAGCTGGTGTAACTGAGTCAGGTTTGTAGACCTCCTTGCTCGCACACGCTTCAGTTCTGCCCAAATATTCTCTATAGGTTGAGGTCAGGGCTTTGTGATGGCCACTCCAATACCTTGACTTTGTTGTCCTTAAGCGATTTTATCACAACTTTGGAAGTATGATTGGGGTCATTGTCCATTTGGAAGATCCATTTGCGACCAAGCTTTAACTTCCTGACTGATGTCTTGAGATATTGCTTCAATATATTCATGTAATTTTCCTCCTCATGATGCCATCTATTTTGTGAAGTGCACCAGTCACTCCTGCAGCAAAGCACCCCCACAACATGATGCTGCCACCCCTGTGCTTCATGGTTGGGATGGTGATCTTTGGTTTGCAAGCCTCCTCCTTTTTCCTCCAAACATAACGATGGTCGTTATGGCCAAACAGTTCTATTTTTGTTTCATCAGACCAGAGGACATTTCTCCAAAAAGTACGATATTTGTCCCCATGTGCAGTTGCAAACCGTAGTCTGGCTTTTTTATGGCGGTTTTGGAGCAGTGGCTTCTTCCTTGCTGAATGCCGTTCAGGTTATGTCGATATAGGACTCGTTTTACTGTGGATTTTGGTACTTTGCTGTTGTTCTGGGATTGATTTGCACTTTTCGAACACCAAAGTACTTTAATCTCTAGGAGACACAACGTGTCTCCTTTCTGAGCGGTATGACGGCTGCGTGGTCCCAATGTGTTTATACTTGCGTATTATTGTTTGTACAGATGAACGTGGTACCTTCAGGTGTTCGGAAATTGCTCCCAAAGATGAACCAGACTTGTGGAGGTCTAAAATTTCTTTCTGAGGTCTTGGCTGATTTCTTTTGATTTTCCCATGATATCAAGCAAAGAGGCACTGAGTTTGAAGGTAGGCCCTGAAATACATCCAAAGGTACACCTCCAATTGACTTGAATATTGTCAATTATCAAAAGCTTCTACAGCCATGGCATCATTTTCTGGAATTTTTTAACTTCTGACCCATTGGATTTGTGATAAAGTGAATTATAAGTGAAATAATCTGTGTGTAAACAATTGTTGGAAAATGTACTTGTGTCATACACAAAGTAGACGTCCCAACCGACTTGCCAAAACTGTAGTTTGTTAACAACAAATATTATGGCTGAACTCAAATGTGCTGGTTGATAAAATACCTGTATTTATGGGAAAGATGTTTGAAAAGGCTATTTTGTTCTTAAATTATATTGTAAATTGGAATGGTAGAGCTATGTCCTTCATGGAGTTATCAGAATTGTACGGAAAGGTCTGCTCAATCTAGGAGTTCAACCAATTGATTACAGCATTACCCCCAAAAATGGAGGAGGCAGGTGGCAGCGGGAGGATGTAGGGAACTGGTCTGTCTGCCCAATATAAAGGATCAAAACTGGTGGAGGTATAAAAATAGCATAAATAAGACCGTATACCAGTTTCATCTGAGGACCAGGATGTTGACAACTGTGCCATACAGATTGCGAAATAGTTGGGAATAGATTTTTTATGTACCGATTCCATGGTACAGGGTGTATGAGTTGATATATTAAACAACACAAGATTCAAGACTTCGTGCTTTTCAGCTAAAATTATTATATAGAATTCTTGCCACCAACAAAATGGTGAATATTTGGGGCATAAAATCATCAAAGCTTTCCATATTTTGTTGTGAGGATACAGAATCAATAGACCGTTTTTTTTGGTATTGCCCTCAGGTAGTCTGTTTCTGGTCTGAGGTTCAGGAATGGCTGAAAATGCATAGCATTGATCTAAAATTGACCCTAGAAATACTGTTAGGAATTCTGGAGAGAACGGGTCAGTCAATTACTAATATACTAATACTCTTAGTAAAATTATTTATCTTCAACTCACAATCTGTGGATTTGTACGCATGCATATACACACACTCTCATTCAAATAAACGCATACAAGAACACACACATACATGTAATAGTGCCAGACATGCACACAAATATATACAGTTGGCATTGCTGTTATGATTGTAGTTGTCCTTGATGTCCTTTGTTTAATTTAATGTATATATTTTTTTGCATTGTTTGCTGTTTTCTCCTGTCTTTTTTCTCTTTAGTTCTTTTTTCTTGGTTGTTGGTGCATTGGGGGGATTCTTGGGGTGGGGAATGGAATTCATTGTATTTTTTTATTTTAAAAAGGGGGGGTGGAAGGGGTCTCAAATGGTTGAGGGACAGCTATTGGGGAACTGTGAGGGGATCTTGGAGGGTTCGGGTTCACGTTTTTTGGCCTGGTGGTAGATCTGTCAACGTGCCCTTGAGCAGGACATTGACCCTGGATGCTTGTGTGTGTGGCTCTGAATGGGAATCTGTTGGATGACTGGTATGATGTAGTTGTTGAGCGGCTTCACTGCAAGTATATTGTACTTTTCGGATATTTAAAAAAAATAAGGGTTGAATACCTATTGGCTCAAGACACTTCATCTTTTCCTTTGTAATTCAATTGTAAAAAATTCTAAGAACATAATTCCACCTTGACATTATGGAGTATTGTGTGACACAAAATCTAATTTTGAATAATCAATTTTAAATTCTGGCTATAACACAACAAAATGTGGAAAAAGTCAAGGGGTGTGAATACTTTCTGAAGGCACTGTATATACACAGAGTACCAGTACTGAGTTGATATGCAGGGGTACAAGGCAATTGTGGTAGATACTGTATGAACATATAGGTAGGGGTAAAGTGACGAGGCAAAAGGATAGATAACAAACCGTAGCAGCAGCTATGTGAGTCAAAAGAGTTTGTGCAAAAAGGGTCAAATCAAATCAAAGATGTGCTGAATACAACAGGTGTAGGCCTTACAGTGAAATGCTTACTTACAGGCTCCAACCAATAGTGCAAAAAAGGTATTAGGTGAACAATAGGTAGGTAAAGAAATAAAACAACAGTAAAAAGACAGGCTATATACAGTAGCTAGCCTATAAAAGTAGCGAGACTACATACAGGTACCGGTTAGTCAGGCTGATTGAGGTAGTATGTACATGTAGATATGGTTCAAGTGAAGCTCTTTTTTTGCCGTAAGATACGGTTGCAGAAACATTATGTACAAATTCAGTTAAAAATAACGCCAAAAAAACCCACATAGTAAAACTGCTGCCATTTCTTCCCGGGGCCATTTTAGAAAACTATGCAGATAGTCCAGGCAGCTACTTGGTTAACTCTTTAGCTGCCTTATGGCTTGGGGGTAGAAGATGTTCAGGGTCTTTTTGGTTCCAGACTTGGTGCATTGGTACCACTTGCCAAGCAGTAGCAGAGAGAACAGTCCATGACTGTTTTGGTTCCTGGTAAAAACCCTTTATGGGTTCCATGTAGAACCCTCTGTAGAAAGGGTTCTACATAGAAACCAAAGGGGTTCTACCAGGAACAAAAAAGGGTTCCTCAAAGGGTTCTCTTATGGGGACAGCTGGTGTAGGGTAAGTGTAGGGGAGAGGGGACCGGTAGAAGGAATGGACCAGCATTAATATGCAGAGCGTTCACTCACTACCACAGAGAGAGAGAGGAAACGAAGAAATGGTTTATTAATGCTGCCAGCATAAAGCCTATTAATCCATGGAAAAAGGTCATCTTCCAAAACGCTGGGCTGCATTTGCAACGCCAACCTGTTCTCATACGTTTAAAAGTCGTGTCAATGGTGGGTGCAGATGAAGGGGCTTCACTGAACCTGACTGATTACCGAGGAGAGGAGAGGAGACGGGGCATAAACGTAAAGAGACACCAGAGAGTTGAAATGAGGGCAAGGATATGTGAAGACTGTATGAAAATGGTATGTATTAATGAAATGTCTACTGTATGTATAGTGAGAGAGAGGGAGAGTGTGTGTGTGTGTGTGTGTGTGTGTGTGTGTGTGTGTGTGTGTGCATGCGTGTATGATTGTGTGTGCTAGTTCCAGAGCATGTGAGCTGAGTTGAGCTCTTGGAACAGTGTGCAAGCTCCGGTGCTCCATGTCCTTTCCAACTGCTCCGCTAAAACCCCACTGCACTCACAGGAAAAATAAACTTCAAATTAGCTCCACATCTTAACCAACACCCATCTATTGTTGTGACAACCTGGACCTCCCATTTGGTTTTGAAGTATTGAAACCAAACCATATGGATTTGAACACCATTTCAAATAGGCTACATGTCATATTAAACAGCATTTAACACTCTAAATAGATCAGGAGCCAGACAGGGAGCCTAAGAAGGAACGAATATGAATGATTTAGGCTATATTAATTATATTACTTCAAAGCTATAGCCTACAAATCAATACATTGCGAAGCATTTCGGAGTGCGACACAATAAGCTGGTAGGGATAGAACGCGCATAGCATTTAAACAACATTGTTTCAATAATTATAGCCTTTAAATTGCACATATAGGCTGTGACTTACTTAGAATATAAATTAAATGAAAAATGTCTTATTAGTGACTTTTAATTTTTAGAATTCATTTTTAAAATCCGAGTTTGGCCAGTCTGTGGCTTCATGGTGCCTGGAGAGCAGGTCAACAGCAGAGAACATCCTCTCCACACTTGCAGAGCCACTGTGGATGACGCTAAACACCCTTGTGGCTGACGCTAAATACCCTTGTGGATGACGCTAAACACCCTTGTGGATGACACTAAACACCCTTGTGGATGATGCTAAACACCCTTGTGGCTGACTCTAAACACCCTTGTGGCTGACGCTAAATACCCTTGTGGATGACGCTACACACCCTTGTGGATGACACTAAACACCCTTGTGGATGATGCTAAACACCCTTGTGGCTGACGCTAAACACCCTTGTGGCTGACGCTAAACACCCTTGTGGATGACGCTAAACACCCTTGTGGATGACGCTAAACACCCTTGTGGATGATGCTAAATACCCTTGTGGCTGACGCTAAACACCCTTGTGGATGACGCTAAACACCCTTGTGGATGATGCTAAACACCCTTGTGGATGACGCTAAACACCCTTGTGGATGATGCTAAACACCCTTGTGGATGACGCTAAACACCCTTGTGGATGACGCTAAACACCCTTGTGGATGATGCTAAACACCCTTGTGGATGACGCTAAACACCCTTGTGGCTACTCTTGCTAATCTGGACAAAGGTGCAAAGTTGTTTTTAAATGTTTCTATAGGTAGGCCTAAAGGCACACATCAACAACAGCCACCCTCGAAGCATCGTTACCCATCGCGCCACAAAATCCGCGGCCCTTGCAGAGCAAGGGGAACAACTCTCAGAGCGAGTGACGTCACCTGATTGAAACGCTATTAGCGCGCACCACCGCTAACTAGCTAGCCATTTCACATCGGTTACACTGCAATGACACACTTAGTTATCTACCCACCTCATTCCTTTCTGTTAGCATGTGCAGGTAGTAAGTACAACATCATGCATTCAGGATAGGTGTCTTTTCAGATTCCACAATGATTCTTCAGTTGTGGAAACAACATCAACTTCAACCTCCTTCGATGTTCTGTCCCATACATGTTGTACCCTACAGTGGCCTCAGCAACCGCTCAAGAATTAAGTGTCTAGATAGTTATTATTCTATTTATTATTATTGAAGAGAATGATATAGCTTGTATAATGCTGTTAGGTAGCTAACTAGCTAGCTAGCTACTAGCTTTGACAGCAACTAGGATAACTAGCTACTGACTTGACGTTTACATTTGCATAGTAGCTACCTGTACATAATAAAGTAAATGTCCAAATTTGACATTTTAGTCATTTAACAGACTTAATTAAACCATTTTTGTTCTGGTGCCCCATGGGAATCAAACCCACAACCCTAGTGTTGCGAGCACTGTGCTCTACCAACTGGACCACTCTTAAAGGGAAACCAAACGTTGCCTCCTGCGACAATGTTCCAACATACACCTTTCCCCTACCTCTGGGATTCAGCTAGCTGGTAGGTAGCTACCTAGCTAGCTGGATTCGCAACCTAGGGAAATAGTGTATGCTCGCAGCGTTTCCCAAACTAAGGGTCGCATGTGGGGTCGCCTGATTTGAAAATGGGGTTGCGACAGAATCTCAGAATAAAATAAAAATGTATTGCTTAGTTCATAGAACGACGGTTACGCGAGGAACCTCCGATCTGTTTTTCTCCTGCAAATGTCGCTCTAACCTTTGAACAGTCGGAGCTATGAGCTATCATGACACTATTCCTGAAAGCTAAGACTCTCAGGAAAACAAATCTGTGTAATGATGATGTTTTTTTCTACACAGAAGAGCAGACACAATTATTGCCTGGTGATCTTACCAATACCTTTCTGAGTCATGTCAGTCATTTCAAACCATACTTAATATGGTCACTGTCAAAGTACTGTCAGACTGATTTGTAATAGACTGTCATAGGTCCAAATAAAAAGTAACATTGGCTTTTGATTAGGTTACCAAAATGTTTTGTTATGGCACCTTCCCTGTCAGGGGATGAAATTATAGTTGAGTAGCTGTGTATAGCAGTGTCAGCATTCGAGAGAATTGGTGATTACAGTGTAGATAAAACCACAACTTTTATTCTAACCTTGTTTGGTTATTATTGATATTTGTATTATGTTATGTAAATAACTGCCAAGGTCATTTATAAAGAATGACAACAACCTTGCATTACAGCATTGTCTATGTACTTTCAACAACAGACACCATTCCAAAATGTACTTCAAGGGTGTTTAGTCAAAAACATTTGCTGAAGATTATACCATGGGCCTCATGGTCTCAGAGGCCTAACACAGTAAGTAATACTGACTGTGTCAGGTCTCTGAGACGCAGAGGCCTGTAGTCTGCCCTGTAGTTAATCATGCCGTTCTGCTATGAATAGATGTCGAGGCAGATGGGGTATAGTCCAGGATGGTCTGCCATGCTGTTCTGGGACCTGTCTGCATCTTCTGGTGACCTACCTCTAATTTTTTATTTATTTAAAAAAAGGCACATGGTATTCAACCTGTCATTTGGAGCTGAAATGGGACCCTGAAAGTGAGGAAACTTACACAGGTGTGTAGGCTACTATGTTTTGTCATCAAAAATACATCTTTCATCTTAATTTGATATATCATCATTAATAATATCAAATAATAATTTTATCCCCTGACAGACAGGGAAGGTGGACATTCACATAACAAATTACAACAATAATATATCAAATAAGGGGATGGGCTCTAGACCAGCCGATCAGCTAATCAGGGCTGGGTATGTAAATATCTACACATTTGTATCCTAATGCCCACACGATCAGACTGAGCATTTCAATGGCCAAAGGAGGCTCAGGGAAATACAAATATATGTTCGAGTTATTTTCCTAAATAAACACACACAGTGATTTATTAGACATACGGTGATTTAAAATGAAAAAGACTGCATGGGGGCCTAAAGCATTTTGCAGTCAGATGAACGGACGAAGCAAATTGTTTCAAAGGTAAACTGCAGTCCCAGTCTAGTCCAGTGTGTGTATTTAAGTGTGTGTGTGTGTGTGTGTGTGTGTGTGCATGCTTTCATGCGTGCGTGTGTACGTGCATGTGTGTGATATTCGGTCCATCCCCTGGCCACTCTCCAGTCCTATCAAGCCCACAGGTGGCTGACCCAATCACAGAGTGATTATCAAGTAATACATTTCTTGACTTGGCAAAAGCTGTTGTTTTGACAGCCAATATCCACTAATCCTTGGATCTGGAGCCAGCTGGAGAACCCTGGATGATTCCAAGCACATTCCAAGTCCCGTTCCAAACCCGTTCTAACGCCATTCTAGCTAGATCATAACTTATCAAATCCTCCTATGGTAACACTATTTGAGTAGGAGTGCTCATAAACAGTTTTTAAACCATTATCAAATAGCCTTAATTATCTGACTTGATTGTAAATCACAAAATATATTACGTCCGTTTATTTATTTTACAGAACACTTGTATATATAAACTGTAATCATATTAATCATGAAGAATTTTACAACACATAACTAGTTTAATTTGATAAGTAGTTTATAAGTGTCACTGGACCTATTAACACAGATGAGGCAGACCACAACTATTGATCAGGACGTCAACATGGTATTACCCTTGATGAAGAATCCCCAGCACAATTCTTATGTGAAAAGTTTCACTCTTCTCTATTTGAAGTGCTAACATGGCAGCCTTCATAAACAAACATGTTTCTAACAAGGCTAATGATGTCTGTAACATAGTTCTGTCTAGAAACCTTGAGAACTTCTTTGAAGCT
Source organism: Oncorhynchus kisutch (assembly GCF_002021735.2). Lineage (NCBI taxonomy): Eukaryota > Metazoa > Chordata > Actinopteri > Salmoniformes > Salmonidae > Oncorhynchus > Oncorhynchus kisutch. Next base: position 3,260,350 of record NC_034199.2, read on the forward strand.
GAAGCTGGGGAAATTGTCTGAATATTACAGCAGAATATGTTTATATCTCTAATATAACTGAAGCATAAATTGCACTGGATACCAAACTGATTTCAGTTCCTTCGCCACATTTCACATTCAGACAAATGTGACAATTTGAGGGGAGAGGGAATTATTTTGGATGTAAAAAAAAACCTCTCTATTTCGCTCTCTCTCTCTCTCTCTCCCTCTCTCTCTCTCTCCCTCTCTCTATTTCGCTCTCTCTCTCTCTCTCTCTCCCTCCCTCTCTCCCGCCCCTATTTCTCTCTCTCTCTCTCTCACTCTCTCTCTCACTGTAATTGTTAGGGTCAAATTTGTCTCCGTTCTTCAAGATTCGGGTTATGAGTCCTTGATTCCAGATGTCAGGGAAATAACTAACACTCAGGATCAAATTAAACAGTTTTAATATAGCCAATTGAAATGTTGCACTAGTGAGTTTGAGCATCACTTTTAGGATGCCATCAGGTCCGACATGCCTTTTTAAATATGAGAGCCTGAAGTTTCTTATAGAGCTCCTGTTCAGTAATGGATTTTGATTGTCCTTTATAGATTTTTCTAATCCATTCAACTTCTCATGAATTTGGCATTGTTCTGCGTTTGTGTCAATTTGAACAGTGTTGTAGAGTGTTTTAAAATGGGTTGTCCATATGTCACCATTTTGTATCGCTAATGCCTCGTTTAGATTTTTTTCCCGTTTTTTCCAATTTTGCCAGAAGTTGTGTGTGTTTATGGACTCCTCAATTAATGTCAGCTGCTTGCTGTTGTACTGTGCTTTTTGGTTTTGAGTGTACGTTTATAGAGTTTTAAAGTCTCACAGTAATGAAGGCGTAATTCACCATTATTTGGGTCTCTGTGCTTTTGGTTGGATAGTGTTCTAAGTTTATTCCTTATAATTTTACAATCTGCATCAAACCAGTTGTCATCTGTGGTCTTTTTTTATTCGTTTTTTTATCAATTTCAATTGTCGTTTGCCTGAATATATAGTTGATGTTTTGTACTGCTAGATTGATGCCTTCTTTACTGTGAGTGAATGTGGTATCCAGAAAGCCCCCCCCCCTCTCTCTCTCTGTGTCTCTCTGTGTCTCTCTCTCTCTCTACATCCATCATGGAGGATATCTATTTTTGAGAGTGGATGAAAAAAGTACTGATGCTTTTAAAGTGCTTGGCGATCTGAAGCACTTAAGCTTTCAATATAGCATCCCGAGGGCACTGACCTTTGAAATGTTTCGATTTTTAACACCATCCTCAAACTACATGCACACACACACACACACACACACACGTAAACACACACTCGCACATACACATGCGGATGCTCAGTCTCAAGTATTTCCCCTCTCAACCAAATACAGACTGAGTTTAGATTTCAATTGGTGTACTATGATACCATTCTAATTATGTATCTCTCCCCCCTAACATTCTCTTGATTTTGTATTATACCCTCAATGCTGTGCACCACATTCAGTTGCTCTCTCATTCTATCTCCTTAACTTCCACCTCACTGCACTTCCACTCACACAAACAGACACTTCACTGCAGCTCCAGAGCAACCAGAGAGAAAAAACTGTCTCCCGAGCAAAAGACATAGCAATCTCAATGGGACGAACCAGGCCAAGTACACTTAGAAAAAAACATACAAATACGCAGTCGAAGGTACAATTTCATCAAGATAATTTTACAGTCCCAATTCAATTCATGGAAATTAATTTCAATTGTTTCTGATAACTGCATGCTCTAGTTTAGTGCATGATCTCTTTACTAGAACTTGATCAGTCAAAACCAAATGGAGAGAAGGCTAACCAAGTCAATTATGAATTTGATTGTGCAGCATCTGTACATTACAATGGATTCCACATATTTCTTCCCTTGTTTAATTTCCTTTCTTTAATTTGAATTGTATTTTCTTTTCTTATTCCAGTGTCTAGTTGTGGATGACACAGCTGATTGAGGACATGGCTAATTAATGATTCAGCAGAGAGGAACAGACACATCTCAGTCATTTAGCAGACACTCTTAACCAGAGTGACTTTCAGGAGCAATTAGGGTTAAGTGCCTTGCTCAAGGGCACATCAACAGCTTGTTCACTTAGTTGGCTTGGGGATTCAAACCAGCAACCTTTCGGTTACTGGCACAACACCCTTAACCACTAGGCCACCTGCCAAGCTCCAAAGTAGACCCCCACTCACCACCAGGTTTACATTTCAAAGGCCAAAGGTCAATTGAAGGCGCCACACAGCTGGACAACAACACTGAGGGATGGGAAAACCATAACTGATTCAGGGTTCTCAAAGAAAATAGTCCTGCACTGGGATTCTGATGTATTCACACTAGCTTTGCCCCAATTGGCTTGCTAGTATTGTTTTTGAAAGCAAACTCTACAAGTGACGCATATTGTCACTAGACAGCACTTGGATGGCCACAAAAAATGTGACATACAGAAATTTAGGTCTAATGGTTAACATTTCTAGTCAGTTTGTCGAAAGTAGACTGAACGTGCTCATTAGGCACTCTGTTTCTTTTCATGTTCACAATGACCGTCATTATATGAAAACATGCTGGATCCTTAATGGTCTGCACACTGTTATTCTAGCCACACACACAGTTTTCTATTGCTATCCTTGTGGGGACCAAATAACTTATTCCAATACAAAATCCAATTGTCCCTAACCCCTAACCCTAAATCTAAACCCTAAATCTGAACCCTAAAATTAACCTAACCGTAACTCCTAACCCTAATTGTAACACTAATCCTAAACCCTAAGACTAAAATAGCATTTTTCCTTTGGGACTGGAAAAAGTTCCCCAGTTAACCGAATGTTCCTTGCTTAATTATCCTTGTGAGGACTTCTGGTACACACAAACACACACACACACACACACACACACACACACACACACACACACACACACACACACACACACACACACACACACACACACACACACACACACACACACACACACACACACACACACACACACACACACACACACACACACACACACACACACACACACACACACACACACACACACACACACACACACACACACACACACACACACACACACACACACACACACACACACACACACACACACACACACACACACACACACACACACACACACACACACACACACACACACACACACACACCCTAGACCTGGATCAATGGCTTTCAAACAGCCTTGCTTCCTAAGTTCAAAGCCTGTGTGTATTTATCCAACCAGCCACTTCCCAGTGCTGTGGTGTTGATCTGTAAATTGGGGTCATATTGGTGTCAAGAGACTGAGATCCCAGTTAGATTGGCCAGTCATCTCTCGTCAGGGGAAAGCCGTCTGCTACCTCTAACAAGCTGACAAAGTCCTCTCAGATGGGTTTCAAAGACGCAAAGACACAAAGGAAAGGAAAAAAGCTGCAGCACACGCGCACGCTGGCACACAAACACACACACACCTACACCCACGGACACACCCACACACAAAGACACAGGGGCTGTCAACATTCGTCTCCAACCCAGAGAAGCATGAGTTGGACTCAGTTTTCAGAATCCAATTCTCCAAAGATGAAAGCTGGGATATGACAGATGCGTACTGTATAAACAGGCTATTGACTGCTTTGCCTGACAGTACAGTAACAGTTGATTAGAAATGAGATTAATCTGATATACATGCCTCACTTTTGATTAAATACTAGGTTGACTCTGGCAGAAATTGGTAGACAACAGCTTTTCCTAAAGACGGTTAGCTTTATCACACATTTACAGAATGTTAATAATGTGTTTTGAGCGGCTTTGGAGGCATTATGGTATGATATGGCATTAATGCATATTAATGATGCATTTTAATGATGACACTATATAGCGAGAGAAAGGGAATGCGAGGGTGAGAGAATCAGGGTTCTGAGTCCTGGGTTTCCTGTGTAGTGATGGGCAACGCACACACACACACACACACACACACACACACATTCATGGAGACCGTGTCCCAGTTTCTGTTTCAGAGAGGAAGTGATCGACCACGCCCTCATTCTTCTGGTCTCTCTCTCTTCTCTCCATCTTTCTGTCTCTCTGTTCCTCTCTAACACTCACCCCCTTCACCCTCAGCTGCCTGAATCTAGCACTGCCCTGAATTTACAGAATGATTCAAACTGAACAAGTCTAACTGACATTATAACATAGATTTCTGAATTACAGTCTGAGTGACAGTTTACCATTGATCATGAACATTGGAGCATGTTTGAAGCAGGTCAGAATACGAATCGGGTAGCATGTTCTGCATTGTGCATCAGATAATCAAGTCCAAATGTCACTGAAGATGACACTTCAGCTTTAATTTCTTAACTGCAGTTAACTTCCAATGCAGGTAAATGCACTGAAATTGACACTGCTGCACGCTTGAACCACCAGCTGAAAACAAAAACATTTAGGACTGTTCACACTATAGAGCCGAACCAAGCTGAGCCATACCAAGTATTACTGAGCTAACTTGGTTGTATCTGAACCAGTACAGTTTGGTTCAGGTCGGCACAATAGGGTATTGGAAAGCAGAGTAGAACAAAACGGATTCAAGAACCAATTCTCAGGTGTACTACTTGCCTTAACTTTCAACAAGGCAAATGCAGTAAAACTGACACCAGTGTATCTTTAGGACTCTAAATTAATACAGAATAGTATTCAATCATCCGTGTTTTTCTGCCCTTATCTTATACTTGGATTTTCATAGACGGCATCGTCATCTCCCAGTCCACTGCTATTGTTGCTTTGTGAGTGGAATTACTCTAAAGTAAGGGAATTTAGGCCCTTGAAGGCCGATGGGCACTACCATTCTTATTCAGTCGAGTGTGAACATCGCTGACAAACAATGTTACTGCAAGAGCACGGCCAAATTAAAAACAATTGTGCATTGTGAATAAATAAGTATAGAAAAAAGTATACGCACAGCTTTGATCTGACTGAGTAGACATTTGCCAAATCTGAAAGAGCTGAAAAGAGAGGAAGTAATACTGTAGGAGAGAAAAGTCTGTGTGTCTTACTGAGTCCGAAAGAGCTGGGAAGAGATGATCAGATAGGTTAGAAAATAGGGATAAAAACACATATATGATGTAACCAGAGAAGTCAGTTTGGACACGAGGTGAAACATTTACCTGGATATCCAAGATAACACCACAGATTCAGAGCCATTTTTCATAGCTGTCTTAAACAGTCGTATTTTGTTCTCTTCAAGATTCCCAATGTACTGCCCACACAAGGCCCAAAGACAGAGGCTTATTAGGGTGAGTTGAACTTTGCAGATTGAGAAGATTTACAGAACTGGCTAGATGTTCTTGCAATGTGGAACAACTGAGTACCATGTCCATTTATATGGGTACAAGATAACTGCTGTACATAAACATCTTTCAACTGCTATGTCACTTCATCCCTTTACGAGCAATGCAATATCTATCTAGAAGTGTACCCTGGTATTGGAAACTTACATCTTTCATCAATAGCATAACATCTCTGTGCCTCCTTTTAAACTCTCTCCCTCTCCCACCTATCTCTCTCTGTCTCTCATTCTCCCTCCCCCTCTCATTCCTCAGAGAAATTTAAGTCTCAATTTGTCTGACATCCCTGCAGCCTCACACTCACTTCAAATGTAAATTTTCTGCAAAGCCGCAGTGTACCACTGACAGGACTTAACCTTTTACTGCAGTGGGCTAAATCAGGGTCACACCGAGTGTTTCTTGGTAGTCTTAAACACAGCTCTACTTTGAAACAAAAGTATACACACACAATTTTGAGTGTGTATCCCAATATTACACTTTATATACAATACCAGTCAAAAGTTTGGACACCTACTCATTCAAGGGTTTTTCTTTATTTTACTATTTTCTACACTGTAGAATAATAGTGAAGACATCAAAACCTTGAAATAACACATATAGAATCATGTAGATACCAAAAAAACGTGTTAATAAAATCAAAATATATTTTAGATTCTCCAAAGTAGCCATTTGCCTTGATGACAGCTTTGCACACTCTTGGCATTCTCTCAACCAGCTTCACCTGGAATGCTTTTCCCACACTCTTGAAGGAGTTCCCACATATGTTGAGCACTTGTTGGCTGCTTTTCCTTCACCAGATGGGATGGCGTATCGCTGCAGAATGCTGTGGTAGCCATGCTGGTTAAGTGTGCCTTGAATTCTAAATAAATCACTGACAATGAAAGCACCCCCACATCATCACACCTCTTCCTCCATGCTTCACGGTGGGAACCACACAAGCAGAGATCCTCCGTTCACCTACTCTGCGTCTCATAAAGATGGCGGCTGGAACCAAAAATCTCAAATTTGGACTCATCAGACCAAAGGACAGATTTCCACTGGTCTAATGTCCATTGCTCGTGTTTCTTGGCCCAAGCAAGTCTCTTCCTCTCATTGGTGTCCTTTAGTAGTGGTTTCTTTGCAGCAATTCGACCATGAAGGCCTGATCAACACAATCTTCTCTGAACAGTTGATGTTGATATGTGTCTGTTACTTGAACTCCCTGATGTTAAAATGTACTTTACCAGAGTGTGTGATGCAGGACAATGCATTGGGGGGGGGGGGGGACATTGCATTGCCTTGTACAGTTAAAGCAAAGTTAAGATACGTTACTTTATCGTCCTCACATAGAACTTTTAGGCTTAACAAACAAGTATCCACTACATTTATTTTATGGACTGCTTAGTATTTACTGTAAATGGCAGTATTCACTTCAAAATGAACTGATAAGTACCTAGGTAATTACCTAGGAATAAGTACTTTAGATGTTTGAGATCCATTAGATTAGAACAACCACTAAACGTTTCCATTTCATATCAGGTAGCTAGTGTTAGTTCTAAATAATACCAGAACATATCCACTAATCAATTTTACGAAATGTAACATAAAAATACAACATTTCCTATATATCTTGACAAATTAAACCTAGTTACCTTAAAACATTATTTTAAAAACATTAACCTTGAACCTTATAAAGCATCAGTTGTACATTAGCGTCATGTTATCCAGGGGATAATGCCATCTGGTTGTACATATGGGACACTAAGCCATGTCAACAGGGTCACCATGTAATAACATAGTGATGCAAAAGAGGTATTAGTCAGACATAGTGCCTATCTGGTGGAGGTCGGAGGTCAGGAGAGAAGCTAGAGTTTATATATTGAACCACATGACTATTAGAACTATTATTATCCAGTATTGCGCAATAAGCACTGCCGTTATGTCATACTGGTACAGTATTAAGTCATTTCCACAGAAACACGTTGTAACTGGATGGAAACATCTGGATGGGGCAGGGTTCACATACAAACAATATGGATAGAACTACCATACACATTTACTGCAAGGTAACATTTCATTGTGTGCTGGATGGCCCAAACTTGGCAGTCACACACACACAGATGCAAGAATGCACACAGACACATGTGCACGAATGTAGATGCACAACCACACACACAGACACACTGAGTATATAAAACATTAAAAACACCTGCTCCTTCCATGAAATAAACTGACCAGGTGAATGATCTCTTATTGACGTCACTTGTTAAATCAATCGGTGTAGATGAATGGGAGGAGATGGGTTACAGAATGGTTTTATAGCCTTGAGACAATTGAGACATGGATTGTGTGTGTGCCATTCAGAGGGTGAATGGGCAAGACCTAAGATTTAAGTGCCTTTGAAGGAGGTATAGTAGTGGATGCCAGGCACACCGGTTTGTGTCAAGAACTGCAAACGCATCTGGGGTTTTCTTGCTCAACAGTTTCCCATGTGTATCAATAATGATCCTCATCCTCCACAAACAACACCCGTACTGCCAGTGACATTCTGTTAAAAGTCCCCAAAGCACACACATCCCTGGGTCGCTCATCTTTTCAGTTCGCTGCAGCTAGCGACTGGAGCAATCTGCAACAAACACTCAAACTGGACAGTTTTATCTCAATCTCTTCATTCAGAGACTCAATCATGGACACTCTTACTGACAGTTGTGGCTGCTTTGCGTGATGCATTGTTGTCTCTACCTTCTTGCCCTTTGTGCTGTTGTCTGTGCCCAATAATGTTTGGACCCTGTTTTGTGATGCTACAATATTGTGCTGCTGCCATGTTGTGTTGCTACCACATTGTTGTCATGTTGTGTTGATAACATGCTGTGTTGTCATGTGTTGCTGCCATGCTGTGTTGTTGTCTTAGATCTATCTTTATGTAGTGTTGTGTTGTCTCTCTTGTCGTGATGTGTGTTTTGTCCTATATTTTGTTTCATTTATTTGTAATTTTAGTCCCCCATCCCCGCAGGAGGCAGTGTTGAAAGCTGTCTTCCACTCGTCTCCTTCGTGTATCCGCACAAGGTGGTAGGCTTGTGCGGATACACAATCGTAAGGCACAATCGTAAGGACAATGTGGAGGGAGGGAGGTAGCACAGGCCTTGCTGAAAACCTCCAGGAGGTCATGGTACTCCGCGGGAACGGCAGAGAGATCTGAGGCCGTACTCAACCCTGGAGGCAGACATTCCGGGGAAGGCTGCGCCGCTGTGCTGCCTTCAGGCAACGGGAATGGCAGAACGGGCTCCAACCCAGGTATGAACCCGGGTCCAGTCAATATCGGGGTTGTCCTTCTGGAGCCAAGAAAATCCCAAAGCAATAGGGATGTGGGGAGACTCAATGAGGAGAAGCTGTATTGACTAGCTGTGTTTTCCAGATACCCGCATATTAATGGGAACTGTGCTGTGTGTGACTCTTCCAATGGAGCGGCCGTCCAGTGCCCTGGCATCCATGGGAACGGAGAGGAGTTGAGAAGGGATAATTAGTTCCGATACCAGGGTAGCGTCCATGAAACCCTCATCTGCCCCAGAGTCAATGAGCACCCGGAGAGACTTAGAGTGGTCTCCCACAGCAAGATCACAAAAAAAAGGAGTTTGGATAATGGGATTTAGAGGGTTCCCAGTCAGGCTCACCAGTGTACCTGTACCTACTAATGATTTAGGACTTTTCACAGGGCAGGTGGCTATGTAATGCCCGACAGCACCACAACACAGACAACTGTTCGAGCTTAGCCTATGTGAACGTTCCCTAGGCGATAATCAAGCTATGACGTTGGGAACCGGGAACTCCTGGTGGTTAAGATGGCTCTGGAGAAGTGGAGACACTGGCTGGAAGGGGCGGAAGATCCATTTTTGGTCTGGACGTACCATAAGAATTTAGAATACCTCCGCACTGCCAAGCGCCTCAACCCAAGGCAAGCTCGTTGAACCTTGTTATTTACCAGGTTCAATTTCACCATCGCCTACCTCCCAGGGTAAAAAAATGTGAAGCCCGATACTCTCTCCCATCTGTACAGTTCCACTGCCACTCCCTCTGAATCTGAGACCATCCTCCCTGCTTCATGTTTGGCGGCTTCAGCATAATGCCAGTTTGTTCCTTATATACATACTATAAATGCTACTGATTTAAAGGACTGTGGCATGTCTATATACAGTGAGCTACAAAAGTATTAGGACAGTGACACATTTTTTGTGTGGTTTTGTGTCTGTACTCCAGCACTTTGGATTTGAAATGCTACCATGATTACGGATAGTCCTGAAGGAATCGTGAATAATGATGAGTAAGAAAGTTACAGACGCCCAAAAAATTGCTAACTTCCCCTGTTATTCTAATGGTGCTTCTGTAACTTTCTCATTCATTATTATTCACGATTCATTTAGGACTATCCGTAATCATGGTCGCATCCACATTAATGTGGAAGTGTCTAGAAACATATTCTATTCTCGTTTACAATAAAAGTGACTCCAAAATGACACAATACATTATCATTCATTTCTTTTGGCCACAAAATAATCTGAAACAGAACCAAAACAAACATCAAATGCTTCCAACAAGATTGTAGAGTCATAAAGTTGATGTAATCATTGCGTGCTATGAATATGGGACCAAATACTGAACCTTTGACTAGTTTAATACACGTATAAGTGAATTTGTCCCAATACTTCTGGTCCCTTAGAATGGGGGGGATTATGTACAAAAAGTGACATATATATATAGATATGGATGAATAGCCGATTAAAGCTGACAGTCTGCACTTCAACCTCGTAGTCACATTATTATTTCAAATCCAAAGTGATGGAGCACTGAGCAAAAACAACAAAACATTTGTCACTGTATTTTGTAGCTCACTTCATGCCCAGAATGTGGTTTCAGTGGATTTATGCAGTAGGAAAATCACCAAGGAGACATTATATTGGTTCCTTATGCATGAAGACTTCCAGACTTTCTAAAACTTTCCCGTCCTTGCCAACTGGAGATAAAAGATGGCATGCATACCAGTCAGTCAAATATGCAGCAAGCAAACCAGTCCTTCAGATAGCCAGCAAACCAGTCAGTTATCCAACCAGCCAGGCAGAAAGCCAACCAGCCAGTCAGATAGCCAGCAAAGCAAGAGACCAGCCCGTTAGCCAACAAAAAGCCAGTGTGTTGATCAGCTGAGGGCTCAAGCGATACCATCTGCAGCGGCAAGATACAGAGAAACTCTGACAGACAGTACGTGGCAGCATACACACACACACACACACACACACACACACACACACACACACACACACACACACACACACACACACACACACACACACACACACACACACACACACACACAGTGTTGTGATCATCTACAGAACAGAGATAGAGGCTATCATCTATCTGATCAGGAGACGGGATGAGCAACTGTCACAGTGCCGCGTGCTGAAGTCAGACTGTACGTGTAGTCACTGTGTTCTTTTAGTACTCTGTGTTGTCAACAAGACCAGAGTTATACGCCATCTTACACAGGAAATTGGCCAGTGTTACCTAGTGCTGATTTTTAATTTATAGTGTTGATTCAGGTGTTTTCTTTCATGCACAAATCATTTTGGGATTCCCTCCAGATATCATACATGATATTGACACATTAGATATCCTGAGATAGGCCTATGTGGACATCTGATTTTCTCTGTATGATGACAAATACTGAAAGTAGGCCTACATAGGTTATTTTCTCAGCACATGCAATGCATTATGCTCTTGACTGAGGTCCATATCAGGATATTGATATGCTTTTTGATATGCTAAATAAGAACCATTTCTGATGCTTATTTGAGTTTTGAGGACAGGCTCAATAATTTAACAAATATTAAATCCATATAATTATTGCAGACACTAGCTATAATGTCTGTATTCCCTCTGCATAAAGAAGGAGCAAGCTAAAAGCACTGTAACTAGTAGCCTAGCAACAAGAATCACATATTTTCTGCTGTGGACTTCAAACTGTCATTTTTAAATTTGGGTGCCTTAAATGAGTGTGTAAACATTGTCGAACTGACAACTAGAGAAACATAGAAGTGAGAAGCTGTTTAGAAAAGACCTCAAAGAAGTTAACACTAAAACGAGTAGCTCATATGAGATGTTTTATTGAACTAGAATCAAGAAAGTTAGCTAATTCGGCAAGCAGCCAATAGGGCTAGCTAGCTAGCTAGGCATGACAGGGGGGGTAAAAGGTAATTGGTAGCCTAGTTAGCTAACAAATAACGTCATTGTTTATTTTTTATACCTCCTATCAATACACATGGTGACAGCTAACGTTTTAAAACATTTAGTCATATTTTGTATTACTGGTTAACAAACTAGCTAGCTAACTAATTTATCTAGCTAGCTAACTAGCAGCTTGGCTAGCTAGCTAACGTAAATTCACCCCATTCCATACAAATGTGAGCAACCGCAACATTCAAACGAGGCTGCAAAGAAAACTAATGGGACTGTGTTGACTTCAAAATCTGGGTTGTGAACTAGGTTTCTATTCAAGCGTTGATCAACATGGTAATGGCTCTATAGTCTATAGAAAAGTTGAAAAAACTGACCCTCCGTTACATCATGACGTGTCATGCCGTAACGTACAGTACACATTTAAGCTACTATTTCTGTCTTACAATCTCTCTCCACCAGGTGTAGCACTTCTCTCATCCTTTAAAAACAAGAAATGGACAGTGACGGGGGTAAGGGGGGATACCTAGTCATATTTTGCATCGTCACTGCATGCGATCATGACGCAAAAAAAAAAATGTACTTCTGAAGATCAGTTTAGCACCGCCCTAAAAACCCGACTCAAATTCGACACAAACCTTCAAATAGGTCTGTAATGACACATTATATAAACTCTTTATAGTGTTTTATTTACATTTTAGAGGCAATAAGGTGATAAGTTGGACAGATCGAGTGAAAAATAGCAATTTTCCCACACAACATCTCTCCTTCTCACTATCATGCATTAGTTTGGCTTCCCCGCCCGCCATTTTTATAAAGACCCGACGGGGCTCATTTCCTTCTTGAATCATGCAGAAACGGGCAGCGTTTAGGTCATGTCATTTATTTTGTTGGAAAGGGGAGAAAGTGTGCTTTACAATGGTATTGACATTACAGTTGATCTGGAAGTATTACATTTTTGGGGCCCTAAAATAAGGTAAATTGTACGGACCAAGGTGAGTGAGTTTAGGTTAACTTAACTTACTGGAACAAGCTTTCTCGTCATGTATGAAGCAGGTAGAGTAGCTACCTTGTGCTATGGTTATGTGAAATTATAATATTTTCTTCCAATATCAACACAATTTTGATGAATGCTTCTACACCTGCATAACGTGTAGGGGCTGGACTGCGAGGGACTGCCGCTGGTGACCCAATCTGCACCCATTGCATCCATTATCCATAACAAACAGGGCAGGCAGGGGTATTGAGGGTGTGCAACTTTTATTTTCTGTTAAATAAATACAATTTGGGATCTTCCCGAATCGCAGCTGCTAGCTGTGCCACTAGAGATCCTGTTTCGAGTCCAGGCTCTGTCACAGCCGGCTGCGACCGGGAAACCAATGGGTCGGCGCACAATTGGCCCAGCGTTGTCCGGGTTAGGGGAGGGTTTGGTCTGCAGGGATGTCCATGTCCCATCGAGTTCTAGTGACTCCTGTGGCAGGCCGGGCGCATGCCAGGTGTACAGTGATTCCACCGGCTGGCTTCCGGGTTAAGCGGGCATTGCGTCAAGAAGCAGTGCGGCTTGGTTGGGTTGTGTTTCAGAGGACCCACGGTTCTCGTCCTTCGCCTCCGTACGGGAGTTGCAGCGATGAGACAAGACTGTAACTAGCAATTAGATACCACGAAATTGGGGAGAAAAAGGGGTAAAAAATAATAATAATACATTTTTAACAAAGATTTGTATCTTTACAGAAAACCTGTTGTGATTGGAGCTCTGGATTTGCTATGTTGCATTTTTTTTTAAAGAAATAGCAAAAATGTGCTTTGGAAATAGCAACTTGGATTAAATATGATGATGTTTGCCTTCCCATGCTTTGTAGCCTACTACTGAATATGGTGCAAATGTATGCTCAGATATTTCACCTTCGTGTAAAGAAGCACGATAACTTTCAGCACCTGAACAGGTAAAATTATTTTGGTCGCTGGCCATTGATCATGAGTCGGATTTAGTCAATTTTCAATTATCAGACATACAAGGATGAATATTACCTACCGTATCATGTAAGGATAACTACTGAAATTATGCATTGTTTTAGAAATACAGATACAGAAGTATCAGGTAGTGACTACAGATATGATACATTTCTGAAAATATGCCCTTACAACAGCTTCAATTCGTCAGGGGCATGGACTCTACATGGTGTTGAAAGCATTCCACAGGGATGCTGGCCCATGTTGACTCTAATGCTTTTCACAGTTGTGTCAAGTTGGCTGAATGTCCTTTGGGTGGTGGACGATTCTTGATACACACAGGAAACTGTTGGGTGTGGCAAACCCAGTAGCGTTGCAGTTCTAGACACAAACCAGTGCGACTGGCACCTACTACCAAACCTGTTTAAAGGCACTTAAATATTTTGTCTTGCCCATTCATCCTCTGAATGGCACACACACAATCCATGTCTCAATTGTCTCAAGATTTAAAAATCCTTCTTTAACCTGTCTCCTCCCCTTCATCTACACTGACTGAAGTGGATTTAACAAGTGACCTAAATAAGGGACCATAGTGTTCACCTGGATTCACCTGGTCAGTCTCTGTCATGGAGAGAGCAGGTGTTCTGAATGTTTTGTACACATAGTGTATATCTGAACCGTATGTACTGTGGAGAGGTTTGACAGTGATACAAATCAAATGACTATTTCAACACTCATGTCCTGATGACTACTTGTGGCTGTTCAAACCCTGCTCCTTTGCACATTACATTGTACTTGAAGCAACAAGCACAAGTACACCATTTGTATTTGCATGGTACTTGACATTTAAACACTGGCAATGTAATTAGGTCTGCATTAGGGTCATTAATACAGATTGCTGGCTGGGTGCATACGCTCAGATAGCTACTGCAGTGTGTATTCAAGGAGAAATGATGGCTTAGGCACGACACAAGTGCATACCCCGGAAAGTGCATACACGTGCACAAATACACACAATGATAAGGGCATGGGCACATGCAAGCCGCACAGACACAGATGTATTTATGCACACATGCATGCACAAGTGACTATAGAGGAGCAGAGAGAGGTCTCTTGTCCGGTTCATGTCTAGAGGCACATGTCTAGACAGAGTTCCGTGGTATGGAGTCCCGCTATGCCCAAATAAATCCACGTTAAAGCCATCGTCTTTTTCAGTTTAATTGTGGACAGGATAAACAAGAAGGTCTAATCCATATACCAATGATTTATTACAATATGCCTAGACATTTCAAAATGTACTTTTACTTAGGAGACAGGAGGAAATTGTATGACCATACACAGCCATAGCTGGTTCTCTCGAATCTCCTTGGATGAGAATCACCTAGTTGAGGTAAGCAGTGAGAGCTGAACTGTTCAGTAAATGCCAAATCCTGGCCTCCCTACATGTTTCCCCTCTGGATGAAATGTACCAAATAGAAGGCATTTTAAATTCCTACCTCAAAAGTGGTCTATAGTCAAGCTGATGAGATGATAAGGGGTCACCTGACTTGGGTGTAAATGATGGCTACAATCCCATTTCCATACCAGCATATGACTAAGAAAGAAGCAATGTATGGAACATGCATTCTAAGTAGTATGCTAGTGTAGAAATTGGAGCGGAGTCGATGTGTGCATGACTACTGTTCGTTGGTCTTTACAGCCTCTATGGCAACCTACAGGTGCTAGCTTCTTCACGTAATTCACTAAGTGCCCCATGGGCTATAACTCACCAGGTAGCGATCCTGACTGGTGTGAATGGATTAGGGGCTCCCATATGGAAATTAGCCTCTCTAAAGATTGTCCTGTAAAGGTTATCACAGTGAGACTGAGTGGATCGATAATCAATCCACTGCAGAGGTGGCGTGCCTCTCTAAAGCAGGGGGGGGGGGGGGGCAATCAGACATGCTAGAGGATGAATTAGCCTATCAGGGGCGAACACACAAGATCAGTCGTGTGTGACGAATGGGATAGCTATTCGCTTCTTCACAAAATGGAAACATTTCGGGAAGAGAAGCTGGAATGGTTTATGTTTTCACAAGACGGCATTATGCTGAAACGTGTTCAATGTGCAATACATTCTTAATACATGTTCCTGTGTAGAATTGTAATCTAAATGCTATCGGTTTGAATCTAATCAAATACATTTTTATTTGTCACATGTGCCGAATACAACTGGTGTAGACTTACGAGCCGACGACGCAGAGTTAGAAAAATACAATAATATAGTAACACGAGAAATAAAATGTAACACACAAGAATGGAGCTATATACAGGCAGTACTAGCACTAGATCAATCTGCAGAGGTACGAGGTACTTGAGGTAGATATGTACATGAAGGCAGGGTAAAGTCACTAGGCATAAAAATAGATAAGATAATAAGAGTAAAATAAAGAACAGAGTAGCAGCAGCGAATTATGAGTGTAAAAAGTGTGTGTGTGTGTGAGTGTGCATGTGTGTGTAATGTGTATGTATGTGTTGTGCCGGTATGTCTGTGTGTATTATGTGTGCGTGTGTGCGTATGTATTGTATGTAAATGTACGGGGGTTTTGTGTGGGAGTGTCAATGTAGTTTGTGTGAGTGGGTGTGTATATGGTGTGTATATATAGTCTAGTGAGTGTACGTAGGGTCAGTGCAAGATTGAGTCAGCGCAGATAGTTTGTGTACCATTAATTGACTATTTAGCATTCTGGCTATTTAGGAGTCTTATGACGTGGGTAAAAGCTGCCTCGGAGCCTGTTGGTCGATGTGGATGGGGATGTGCTCTCCCCTCTTTCTCCTATGGTCCACGATCAGCTCCTTGGTCTTACTGATATTGAGGGAGAAGTTGTTGTCCTGGCACCACACTGCTAAGTCCTTGTAGGCTGTCAGTGATCAGGCCTACCACTGTCGTGTCTTGATGACAAACTTGCAAACTTGATGGTGTTGATGTCGTGAGTGGCCAAGCATGCGTGGGTGAACAGGGAGTAGAGCAGGGGACTAAGAACACACGCATGATGGGCCCCCGTGTTGAGGATCAGCATTGCGGATGTGTTGTTGCCTACACTCACCACCTGGGTCCGGCCCATCCCGAAGTCCAGGATCCAGTTGCAGAGGGAGGGTTTCAGTACCAGGGACCCGAGCTTGATGATGTAGTCTAAGAACAGCATTCTCACACAGTTATTTCCCCTCTTGTCCAGGTGGGAGAGGGCAGTGTGAAGTACAATTGAGATTGAATCATCTGTGAATCTGTTGGGACGGTATGCGAATTGGAGTGGGTTTAGGGTGTTTGGGATGATAGTCTTTCAAGGCACTTCATAATTACAGATGTGAGTGCTACAGGGCGAAGGTAATTTAGGTAGGTTACCTTGGAGCTCTTGGGAACAGGGACTATGGTGGTCAGTTTGATACACTTTGGGATTTCAGACTGGGACAAGGAAAGATTGAAAATGTCAGTGAAGACACCTGCCAGCTGGTGTCCGCATGCTTTGAGAACGCGCCCTGGTATTCCGTCTGAATGTTAACCTGTTGCTCACATCGGCCACGGAGGGCGAGATGACGTAGTCATCCGGAATAACAGGGGCTTTCACACAAGGCACAGTGTCATATTCATCAAAGCGAGCATAAAAGGCATTGAGCTTGTTTGTGAGTTCTGCATCGCTCTTTTGGGAATTCTGCATCACTGGGCAACTCATGGCTGGGTTTCCCTTTGTAATCCATTATCGTCTGCAAACCCTGCCACATACGACGAGCATTGGAGCCAGTGTAATAGGATTCCACCTTCCTCCGATATTGGTCTTCTGCATGTCTGAAGTCTCGTCAGAGGTCGTCCATGTCCAGGTCCAGTTCCTTGTAAGCAGTAGCTCTAGCCTTTAGCCCAGTGAGGATATTGCCCGTAATCCATGGTTTTTGGTTTGGATACGTTCTTATATTCACTGTGGGGACGATGTTGTCAATGCACTTATTGATGAAGCATCTGACTGTTGTGTTAAACTCCTCAGTGCTACAGATGAATTCTGGAACATATCCCAGTCTGTACTAGCCAAACAATTTTGTGACCTCGCATCTGCTTCATCTGACCACTTCCGTATTGAATGCATCACTAGAACTTCCTGTTTGAGCTTTTGTTTGTAAACAGGAAGCAGGAGAATGATGTCATGGTCAAATTTGCAGAAGGGAGGACTAGGGAGGGCCTTGTATGTGTTTCTTCTGGTAGAATAAAAATTGTCAAAAAATATATAATAATAATAATAATTTTAGCGCCCCTAGTGGTGCAGTAGACGTGTTGGTAGAAGTGAGGTAGGGCAGTTTTTAGTCTCCCAGCGTTAAAGTCTCTGCTCACCCAGACCAGAAATGCTGCCTCTGGGCGAGTAGTTTCTTGTTTGTTTATGGCCCCATACAGTTCGATGAGTGCCAGAGTGGTGTTGGCTTGTGGAGGGATGTAGACAGCTGTGATAATTACGGATAAGAACTCTCTTGGTAGATTAAAGGGTCTGCAGTTTACAATGAAGGTTATATGGGCATTAGTGTGAATTTCCCCTGATAGACTTACCTCTTCCCTCTCTTAATAATTCTCCTTCTCCCACTAATCAATATGCTGCTCTTTCCAGTCTCCTGCTTTCCCATTATCTGTCACACCCATATCATTTATCGGGCAGAACGCTCACGAGTGACTTGGAAATGGGACGCGTGACTTGGAAATGGGTCCTAAGGACGCGGGGAAATGCCTCCAAAACTGGCTAATAGGGGCAACAGTGAGGACTATTACGATAGGCTTGGGATTTTCTAGGGCGTTGTGAAAGAAAATGGCAGATGAGCATAATCCCATGACACTGGATTAAAAGGTTTCGTATTTCATCCCAGTGCCGGTGTCACGTTCTGACCTTAGTTCTGTTATTATATCTTTGTTTTAGTATGGTCAAGGCATGAGTTGGGTGTGCAGTCTATGTTGGTTTTTGAGTTCGGCCTAGTATGGTTCTAAATCAGAGGCAGCTGTCAATTATTGTCCCTGATTGAGAATCATACTAGGCAGCATGTTTTCCCACTATGGGTTGTGGGTAGTTATTTTCTGTTCTGTGTTTTGTTGCACCGTTCAGGACTGTTCGTTTGTGGTGTATTGTTTTTGTTTAAGTATTCCTTCTTTATTAAATTACAATGAATACTTACCACGCTGCACCTTGGTCCTCTCTTTCTCCCGACGACAGCCGTTACAGCCGGACACATTGATTTAAAAAAATTAATAATTATGACCTTGGTTCAGAAAGTTGCGTGTTTGATCCCAGTGGTTGACACTAGTTTTTTATTTTTTCCATGACTCTGGACCAGAAGATTGCATGTTCAATCCCTTACCTTAACCCTGGGGTGTCAAACTCATTCCATGGAGGGCCTAGTGTCTGCAGGTTTTTGTTTTTTCCTTTGAATTAAGCCTGAGACAACCATGCATGGGGAGTTCTTTGCTAATTAGTGACCTTAATTCATCAATCAATGACAAGGGAGGAGTGAAAATCCGCAGACACTCAGCCCTTTGTGCAATGAGTTTGACACCTGTTCCTTAACCATTTGGAATGAGTGCCTCAAACTTAATGTTTTAAACCAAATCCAAAACTTTTACGTTTGGAGAAACGAAGCGATACTGAGTTGAGTCAACACAGGGTGTCAAAATCACTTCAAAATTTGACGTCTGGAACGACTTCGAAATTTGACATTTGGATAAACGTGAATAAAGGTCTAATTCTGCAGTGAGACTGTGAGAGCCTGTTGCATTAATAGTCCCAAATGCCTCAATAGGGTTTATGCTAACCACAATGTCTGAGCCCTGGTTGACAGATCAATGGAGGGATGGCCTCCATCATTGCTGGGTTGTCCACAGGGGGCAGAGAAGGATTGGGGATCAATAGCGCCAAGGAAACCCTTCAGGAGGTACCAAGCCACGAGACCATACGGACATCATGGTGAAAAGATAAGTCAATTTCAACAATCTCAATGTCAAGAGAATTTACAAAACACCAATTATTAACTGAATTTAAATTCATAGTTTGGGATTGAAATAATATAAACCCAAATCTTGGCAATATTTATGATCATATGTTTGTCCCTTCTAGGTCCAGCATAAGACACAGGCTGTTTCAGTGTTCACACAGCATTGACTTGTAACGGCAGATTTCCTCCTCTTCGTCTGAAGAGGAGTAAGGATCGGACCAAGATGCGGCGTGGTAAGTGTTCATGATGATTTGAATAAGAAAAGCACTGAACACTATGAAATACAAAAACAATCAAGAAATACGTGAAATGACCAAACCGAACCAGTACTGTGTGGCGACAAACACTCACAAACCAACAGTGAAACCCAGGCTACCTAAATATGGTTCTCAATCAGGGACAACGATAAACAGCTGCCTCTGATTGAGAACCATATCAGGCCAAACACAGAAATAGAAAAAACATAGAAACACAAACATAGACTGCCCACCCCAACTCACACCCTGACCATACTAAATAAAGACAAAACAAAGGAAATAAAGGTCAGAACGTGACATGACTACCAAGGCTCACGACAAAAGGCTCTGAGAGAAGGGAATTTGGAAAATCTACTTTTGGAAAGGATAATATCCTCTTTATCCGCCATTTTATCTGTTGATCGGAGTGTGCTATGGGATTGTACAATATCCCTCTCCTCTCTCCACTATCCATCACACATCCTTACTATTCCTCCTAGCACATGCAGTGGCTGAATTCTAAATGGCACCATATTCCCTAGTGTACTACCTTTGGCCAGGGCCCATAGTGTTTTGGTCGAAAGTGGTGCACCATATCGGGAATAGGCCGCCGTTTGGGACACACCCACAGTCTCACAGCTCTGCTTTACTGTACGTCATAAATAAGTGTCTTGTAAACCAGTGACTCAGAAAACAGCTGCACACGGGTAATTATCTAGAATAAACAGAGGAATAAAGGAATGAGAGAGGAATGGAGGAGGAGACATGAAATGAATAGACCATAATAACTTCATTAAACTCTGTTTTAATCACAATGAAATCTTGTCTAAAGGCAAGTCTGTGTCCTTACAGATTGGTCCATTACTAATAATAACACAGGTTGGCCCATTGTTAATAATAACAGTGCAATAATGTGGCTGAGAACCAAAGTATATTCTTAGCCCTGTCTTGCCCCCTGCTAGCGTTGTGCCAGGCCAGCTCTGATGGTTTCCTCTGACCTTGTTGTTCATTACTTCTACTGCACACATTTTGTCTTGTCATACAAAAAAAATATTCCATCCTATTTCTTGGGACAATTTAGGCTTTCTGATAATGTATAAATCATTTTTCCCCCTACAACCAGAAGAAATGTTGTTGTCTCAGGGCAGCGCTGTGCAATAAGGTTAGAAACACTTATCTTCCTCATTTTCACATCTGTTGATGTTGGGGTGGTGCTGGAGATAATGAATATGAAGTTGAAAATTAATACAATTTCCCTTTAAGTGAAATATAGTAGAAACAAGCACTCTTTAGATAAGAACATACAAGCTGTCCATAAACTAGTATTTCACTGCCTCTAAAACCTGATTCTGGGGTTCATTCTTCCTTGTTGTCACTGTCCTCAGGGCTCCCGAGTGGCACAGCGGTCTAAAGCACTACATCTCAGTACAAAATGCATCACTACAGTCCCTGGTTCAAATCCAGGCTGTATCACATTCAGTTGTAATTTGGAGTCCCATAAGGTGGTCCACAATTGGCCCAGCATCATCTGGGTTTGGCTGGGGTAGGCTGTCATTGTAAATAAGACTTTTTTCTTAACTGACTTGCCTAGTTAAATAAAGGTTAAATAAAAAAATCCTCAAGCTCACTATCAGGGAGAATGTTCCTAACTGCTCGATTAGGCTCCTTTCGCCCATAGAATGTCCCTGTGTTCATTGCCTGTGAATGTCAGAGGATATGTTGGCAAAAACATTGACCAAGGCCATCTTTTTACATCAAATTACATTCCTTTCATGAGTATGATATTGCCCTGAAAAGTAGCCTAACAGCACAATGTTGCCCTGAGGCAACAAAGATATATATACAAATTAAATATTTTCAAAACCTATCAAATACGCTTCTTTAGAGGTTCCTACACAAGTACATTTCATATGTTTTATTGTTTAAACATGCAAAAGAATGAAATGCACAGTATCTTACCCTTCGCTCACACCATGCGTTCGTGTGCGCTCTGCTTCCTGAAAGAAGGTCCCTCCCCCAAATGATTCATCATAACAACTTCTGCACCTCATTCGATTGTTTACAGACATGCCATCACATATTGTCATGTGTAGGGGGAAAATGTATTACATGTGGGGGGGGGTTCTGTTACTTGAGGGCAACAATCTGCATCTACTAGAGGGTTATTGCACAAAGCTGGTCACCCACTAGCCCTTGTGGACGCCGACCTGCCTGACACTGACACTACATTCGAGATAGGAGAGAGCTGACTGTCTGACTGTCCACTGTGGCAGAAATTAGTTATGTAATTAAGCACCTGCAGAAGTCTGTGAACATGGTCCTATAATGACCTGCACCAATATTTCCTCTTCACCTCTGGGTGATGTGCAGGTATGTGAAGTCAGGGGGCTCGAAATGGAACCTGTTATCTGAGTACAGCATTTGTGTCCCCAGTTGCTCAAATATTTGTTGGTTTACTATTCTTGTGGGGACTTCTGGTCCCCACAAGTATAGTTAAACACGTCCACACACACACACACACACACACACACACACACACACACACACACACACACACACACACACACACACACACACACACACACACACACACACACACACACACACACACACACACACACACACAGTGTCTTCCTAGGCTGTAAAAGGCTAGTGCTACAAGTGCAGACTGCAAAATAGTACTACAACTGTTCTATTCAATGGTATCTATTTAGTTAGAGTTTCTTTTTCACTACAATTCTCGTGTTCAAACTTATGTACTGGCCACTGCTTGCTGTCATGTTAGAATTGTAGGGAATCCTGCCTTGACTTAAACTGCTGACAAATGTTTAGTGTAGGCCATTCCCTTTTTTTGTGTTATGTGTCTGTGCACTGTGTCAGATTGTGGTCCTATTCAGTTTGACAGGATATTTCTGGCCACTGTGTCAGATTGTGGTCCTATTCAGTTTGACTAGATATTTCTGGCCACTGTGTCAGATTGTGGTCCTATTCAGTTTGACTGGATATTTCTGGCCACTGTGTCAGATTGTGGTCCTATTCAGTTTGACTGGATATTTCTGGCCACTGTGTCAGATTGTGGTCCTATTCAGTTTGACTGGATATTCCTGGCCACTGTGTCAGATTGTGGTCCTATTCAGTTTGACTGGATATTCCTGGCCACTGTGTCAGATTGTGGTCCTATTCAGTTTGACTGGATATTTCTGGCCACTGTGTCAGATTGTGGTCCTATTCAGTTTGACTGGATATTTCTGGCCACTGTGTCAGATTGTGGTCCTATTCAGTTTGACTGGATATTTCTGGCCACTGTGTCAGATTGTGGTCCTATTCAGTTTGACAGGATATTTCTGGCCACTGTGTCAGATTGTGGTCCTATTCAGTTTGACTGGATATTTCTGGCCACTGTGTCAGATTGTGGTCCTATTCAGTTTGACTGGATATTTCTGGCCACTGTGTCAGATTGTGGTCCTATTCAGTTTGACTGGATATTCCTGGCCACTGTGTCAGATTGTGGTCCTATTCAGTTTGACTGGATATTTCTGGCCACTGTGTCAGATTGTGGTCCTATTCAGTTTGACTGGATATTTCTGGCCACTGTGTCAGATTCGGCTGACCACTTCTAAGGGTGGACAAGGACGTATTGTCTGTGGTGAGTCTGTGGATTCTAAAATCAAAGGGAAATCAGATCATAACTTGGATGCATTTGAGTCATTCTAGTGAGAAAACGGAAGGAACATATTTCAATACCATTATCTTTTATGAGGGGATTTGAAAAGTTATTTTATATGATATCTTCTAAAGATAGGTAAAGAAAATGACCTACAGTACAACCTTCTAGGTGAATGTCATGTCCATGATATGATCTGATTTTACTTCTTTTAGATATTACAATGCATTCAGAAAGTATTCAGACCCTTAGATTTTTCCACATTTTGTTACGTTACATACTTATTCTAAAATGGATTCAATAGATTTTTTACCACATCAATCTACATACAATAACTCCCATAAGTATTCAGGTCCTTTGCTACAAGACTCAAAATTCAGCTCAGGTGCATCCTGACCCCTGACAATTACAAATACCTAAACAACAACAACTACAAATACCTAGTTGTCTGGTTAGACTGTAAACTCTCCTTCCAGACTCACATTAAGCATCTCCAATCCAAAATGAAATCTAGAATCAGCTTACTATTTCGCAACAAAGCATCCTTCACTCATGCTGCCAAACATACCCTTGTATAACTGACTATCCTACCGATCTTTGACTTCGGCGATGTCCTTTACAAAATAGCCCCCAACACTCTAACAAACTGGATACAGTCTATCACAGTGCCATCCGTTTTATCACCAAAGCCCCATATACTACCCACCACTGCGACCTGTATGCTCTCGTTGGCTGGCCCTCACTACATATCGGTTGCCAAATCCACTGGCTCCAGGTCATCTATAAGTCTTTGCTAGGTAAAGCCCCGCCTTATCTCAGCTCACTGGTCACCATAGCAACACCCACTCGTGCACTCCAGCAGGTATATTGCACTGGTCATCTCCAAAGTCAACACTTAGTTTGGCCGCCTTTCCTTCCAGTTCTCTGCTGCCAGTGACTGGAACGAATTGCAAAAATCTCTGAAGCTGGAGTCTTATATCTCCCTCTCTAGCTTTAAGCATCAGCTGTCAGAGCAGCTTACCGGTCACAGTACCTGTACACAGCCAATCTGTAAATAGCACACCCAACTACCTCATCCCCATATTATTACTTACCCTCTTTCTCTTTTGCACCCCAGTATCTCTACTTGAACATCATCATCTGCACATCTATCACTCCAGTACTAATCCTAAATTGTAATTAGTTTCACCTCTAGGGCCTATTTATTGCCTACCTCCCTGCTCTTCTACATTTACACAGACTGTACATAGATCTTTCTATTTTTATTTTATTTTGTGTTATTGACTGTATGTTTGTTTCTGTGTAACTATGTGTTGTTGTTTTTGTCGCACTGCTTTGCTTAATCTTGGCCAGGTCGCAGTTGTAAATGAGAACTTGTTCTCAACTGGCCTACCTGGTTAAATAAAGGTGATTTTAAAAAAAAATCCTGTTTCTACAACTTAATTGGAGTCCACCTGTGGTAAATTCAATTGATTGGACATGATTTGGAAAGGCACAGACATGTCTATATAAGGTCAGTTTATCAGAGCAAAAAACAAGTCATGAGGTCGAAGTAATTGTCCGTAGAGCTCCGAGACAGGACTGTGTCGAGGCACAGATCTGGGGAAGCAATGAAGGTCTCCATGAAAACAGTGGCCCCCATCATTCTTAAATGGAAGAAGTTTGGAAGCACCAAGACTCTTTCTTAGAGCTGGCCCGCTGGCTAAACTGAGCAATCGGGGGAGAAGGGCTTTGGTCAGTGAGGTGACCAAGAACCCGATGGTCAATCTGACAGAGCTCCAGAGTTCCTCTGTGGAGATGGGGAAAACCTTCCAGAAGGACAAAGATCTCTGCAGCACTCCACCAATCAGACCTTTATGGTAGAGTGGCCAGATGGAAGCAACTCCTCAGTAAAAGACACATAACAGCCCGCTTGGAGTTAGGCAAAAGGCACCTAAAGACTCTCATACCATGAGAAACAAGATTCTCTGGTCTTATGAAACCAAGATTGAACTCTTTGGCCTGAATGCCAAGCATCACGTCTGGAAGAAACCTGGCACCATGCCTATGGTGAAGCATAGTGGTTGCAAGATCATGCTTTGGGGATGTTTTTCAACGGCAAGGACTGGGAGACTAGTCAGGATCAAGGGAAAGATAAGCTGAGAAAAGTACAGAGAGATCCTTGATGAAAATATGCTCCAGACCGCTCAGGACCTCATACTGGGGCGAAGGTTCCCCTTCCAACAGAACAACGATTGTAAGCACACAGCCAAGACAGTGTCCTTGAGTGGCCCAGGTAGAGCCTGGACTTGAACCTGATCGAACTTCTCTGGAGAGACCTGAAAATAGCTGTGCAGCGACGCTCCCCATCCAACCTGGCAGAGGTTGAGAGGATCTGCAGAGAAGAATGGGAGAAACTTTGAGAGCAGCATGGACCAGATAGAACAAGACAGAAATTATAAATAGGAAAGTTTGAGCCAAAATAAAAAACACCCAAAGCACTAGGGACTCGTCTCCAGCATCCTCGCAAAGAAACACTCTGTTTCACGCTACCGACTCTTGTATAAGATGCTGCTCTCTATTCCTCCCCAAAAACTCCCTGTCCTAAGTTACCCATCGTTTTTTTCATTATTTTTTAAATTCATATTGATGCAATCTAAGTTTGTCCATGCATCACCTCCAACCTTTCATGTTTGGCCTAAATCGAGCACTGAAACGAAACAGGTGCCTTCCGCGGTCTCCGTTTTAAGCTTAATGATACCAAAAAAAAAGCCACTGCACACAGCTCCACCACAATACTGCGTGAGATTGGTCTTCTGAAGGATCTCATTTCGACAGGGTCACTTCCTTGATGTGCCAAGTAAATTTGAGAATTGTAAAAAGGTGCCACAAACAAACAAGTGCAGGCGTCAGTTGAAGACAACGCCCACAGTCTGACTGAACAGTGAATTGAAGGAGAGAGGACATTCTCTAAAGAAAACCAACAGGCTGTGAAAATAACCTTTACACAGGAAAGTATGAGACTTATGAGCAAACTCAACACCAGCCACTTAGGTTTGCTAACGCAAAGATTTCACAACGACCAATAGAAGAAAAACAATGCAACACTGCCCCAGGCTTGTCAGGGGTTGTAATAGTCTTTTGGGAGTAATAACATGTACATGTTTAAAATGTGTCTGGTTCAATGTTTGCATAAACAGTTCCATTTCAGTTATCTGGAGAATACAATAAATCCTATTTCTACATGTCCCCGTTTTGCGAGCCATGATAGAGAAACAGAAATCCCCCCTCGTCTTCTCATTATTCTGGAGAACTCTCTCATCCCTCTCCCAACAGAAGAGAAGAAATTAGACGGAGTTTATTGCCCTAGATACAAAGGTACTAGATTGAAAAGGGAAGAGATGATTGAACTTCCTTTTATTTTCTGGTGAGTCCTTTGTGCCAGGCAGCTCAGTCACTCTGATGCTATCTGTATTCTCTCATACTTTGTTCGCTGAATATTTCTCACACAAAATAAAATGATTCAAAATCAGGGATGCTCAAAAGGCCTTCCGGCTCCTCTATCTGAAAGCCTACCAGACTCACTCTTTCATTCCTCTTATTTGTCAAAAAATAGAATTCTGCTTAGCATCAAATTGCGTAATCTCTGTCGTTGTGTTGATAATTGATTCATTATGGTGAAAGGGGAGGAAGAATGAATCATTACTCGGATTTCATGAACCTGAAGTCGTGCTAAAACTAGAGGAGAAAAGAGCTTTGCTAGAGGTTGAAAGGACAAAAAGACAGGTTTCACAGAATTTCCCATTACATTTTAAAATCTTGCTCGTTAAAAGTACACTCTCCCATTGCTTGAATACAATCTCCAAGGCATTGGCTGGGATTGTAAGTGCACTATCATCAAATACACCTGATGGAGGGAAAAGGTGGATCATGAGCTCCCACACTCAGAACGAGAGACAGTGTGCAGTAAACGGCAGGAATAGATGCACAGTTGAAATCGGAAGTTTACAAACACATAGGTTTGAGTCATTAAAACTCATTATTCAACCACTCCACAAATTTCTTGTTAACAAACTATAGTTTTGGAAAGTCGGTTAGGACATCTACTTGGTGCATCACACAAGTCATTTTTCCAACAATTGTTTACAGACAGATTATTTCACCTATAATTCACTGTATCACAATTCCAGTGGGTCAGAAGTTTACATATACTAAGTTGGCTGTGCCTTTAAACAGCTTGGAAAATTCCAGAAAATGATGTCATGGCTTTAGAAGCTTCTGATAGGCTAATTGACATCATTTGAGTCAATTGGAGGTGTACCTGTGGATGTATTTCAAGGCCTACCTTTAAACTCACTGACTCTTTGCTTGACATTATGGGAAAATCAAAAGAAATCAACCAAGACCTCAGAAACAAAATTGTAGACCTAAACAAGTCTGGTTCATCCTTGGGAGCAATTTCCAAATGCCTGAAGGTACCACTTTCATCTGTACAAACAATAGTATGCAAGTATAAACACCATGGGACCACGCAGCCGTCATACCGCTCAGGAAGGAGACGCGTTCTGTCTCCTAAAGATGAACGTCCTTTGGTGCGAAAAGTGCAAATCAATCCCAGAACAGCAGCAAAGGACCTTGTGATGATGCTGGAGGAAACAGGTACAAAAGTATCTACAGTGGGGCAAAAAAGTATTTAGTCAGCCACCAATTGTGCAAGTTCTCCCACTTAAAAAGATGAGAGAGGCCTGTAATTTTCATCATAGGTACACTTCAACTATGACAGACAAAATTAGAAAAAAAATCCAGAAAATCACATTGTAGGATTTTTTATGAATTTTTTTGCAAATTATGGTGGAAAATAAGTATTTGGTCACCTACAAACAATCAAGATATCTGGCTCTCACAGACCTGTAACTTATTCTTTAAGAGGCTCCTCTGTCCTCCACTCGTTACCTGTATTAATGGCACCTGTTTGAACTTGTTATCAGTATAAAAGACACCTGTCCACAACCTCAAACAGTCACACTCCAAACTCCACTATGGCCAAGACCAAAGAATCCAGAAACACATGGGGGGACCTAGTGAATGACCTGCAGAGAGCTGGGACCAAAGTAACAAAGCCTACCATCAGTAACACACTACGCCGCCAGGGACTCAAATCCTGCAGTGCCAGACGTGTCCCCCTGCTTAAGCCAGTACATGTCCAGGCCCGTCTGAAGTTTGCTAGAGAGAATTTGGATGATCCAGAAGAAGATTGGGAGAATGTCATATGGTCAGATGAAACCAAAATATAACTTTTTGGTAAAAACTCAACTCGTCGTGTTTGGAGGACAAAGAATGCTGAGTTGCATCCAAAGAACACCATACCTACTGTGAAGCATGGGGGTGGAAACATTATGCTTTGGGGCTGTTTTTCTGCAAAGGGACCAGGATGACTGATCCGTGTAAAGGAAATAATGAATGGGGCCATGTATCATGAGATTTGAAAACCTCCTTCCATCAGCAAGGGCATTGAAGATGAAACGTGGCTGGGTCCTTCAGCATGACAATGATCCCAAACACACCGCCCGGGCAACGAAGGAGTGGCTTCGTAAGAAGCATTTCAAGGTCCTGGAGTGGCCTAGCCAGTCTCCAGATCTCAACCCCATAGAAAATCTTTGGAGGGAGTTGAAAGTCCGTGTTGCCCAGCAACAGCCCCAAATCATCACTGCTCTAGAGGAGATCTGCAAGGAGGAATGGGCCAAAATACCAGCAACAGTGTGTGAAAACCTTGTGAAGACTTACAGAAAACGTTTGACCTCTGTCATTGCCAACAAAGGGTATATAACAAAGTACTGAGATAAACTTTTGTTATTGACCAAATACTTATTTTCCACCATAATTTGCAAATAAATTCAATAAAAATCATTTTCCCCCACTGTATATCCAGAGTGAAATGAGTCCTATATTGACATAACCTGAAAGGCCGCTCAGCAAGGAAAGAGCCACTGCTACAAAACCGCCATAAAAAAGCCAGACAATGGTTTGCAACTGCACATGGGGAAAAATATTGTACTTCTTGGAGAAATGTCCTCTGGTCTGATGAAACAAAAATAGAACTGTTTGGCCATAACGACCATCGTTATGTTTGGAGGGAAAAGGGGGAGATTTGCAGCTGAAGAACACCATCCCAACCGTGAAGCACGGGGGTGGCAGCATCATGTTGTGGGGGTGATTTGTTGCACTTCACAAAATAGATGGCTTCATGAGATAGGAAAATAATGTGGATATATTGAAGCAACATCTCAAGACATCAGTCAGGAAGTTAAAGCTTGGTCACAAATGGGTCTTCCAAATGGACAATGACCCCAAGCATACTTCCAAAGTTGTGGCAAAAGTTGTGGCCATCACAAAGCCCTGACCTCTATCCTATAGAAAATGAGAGTGCAGAACTGAAAAGGCGTGTGCGAGCAAGGAGGCCTACAAACCTGACTCAGTTACACCATCTTTGTCAGGAGGAATGGGCCAAAAATCACCCAACTTATTGTGGGAAGCTTCCGGAAAAGTTTGACCCAAGTTAAACAATTTAAAGGAAATGCTAACAAATATTAATTGAGTGTATGTAAACTTCTGACCCACTGGGAATGTGATGAAATAAATAAAAGCTGAAATAAAAAATTCTCTCTACCATTATTCGGACATTTCACATTCTTAAAATAAAGTGATGATCCTAACTGACCTAAGACAGGGGATTTTTACTCTGATAAAATGTCAGGAATTGTGAAAAACTGAGTTTAAATGTATTTGGCTAAGGTCTATGTAAACGTCCAATTTCAACTGTAACTTGCTTTCAGGAGAGGATGAAAAAGAGATAAAATAGGAGGAGGAGGTGGGGGGGATGAGGTGTGTTTTCGCTAGCTGTGATTATACGAGTAATTCACACATCAGAGAACAGCAAGAGAACAGCAAGAGAACTGAGTGTGAGTGAGTGTGTGGCTGGTTGGATGGCAAGTGCCTGATCACAAAGCCCATTAGCACAGCAATGAGCTGCAAATTGAGCAGAAGAGCATTCTGAATGCTGGAGCGAATCTAGCAGTGTTAACTGTTCCATGTGGATGGGAACACTATTTTCCCATTTGACATATTTATTTTGCACACCAATATATACACTGCGTACACAAAATATTAAGAACACCTGCTCTGTTTGTGACATCCACTTCAATCAGTTTAGATGAAGGGGAGGTGACAGGTAAAATAAGGATTTTTAAGCATTGAGACAATTGAGACATGGATTGTGTATGTTTGACATTCAGAGGGTGAATGGGCAAGACAAAATATTTAAATGCCTTTGAACAGGGTTTGGTAGTAGGTGCCAGGTGCACTGTTTTTTGTCAAGAACTGCAACGTTGCTGGGTTTTTCACACTCAACAGTTTCCTGTGTGTATCAAGAATGGTCCACCACCCATAGGACATCCAGCCAACTTGACACAACTGTGGGAAGCATTGGAGTCCCCGTGGAACGCTTTTGACACCTTGTAGAGTCCATGCCCCGACGAATTGAGGCTGTTCTGAGGGCAAAATGGGCTGCAACTGAATATTAGGAAGGTGCTCCTAATGTTTGGCACAGTCAGTGTACAAGGTTTAACGTATTTATAGGTATTGAAGGTTTTTGTCGAAGGAGCTCGTAAGAAGATTCCCACTCAACGTGTTTAAGCATTTCACATCACATTCTATGTTGCTTTTTTAAGACTAAAGCGTTATCAAAAATATATATGTTGATAAAGGGTCGGCGGGAGAATCAGATATAAGGAAAGATGGATTGAGAGAGCAAGACAGAGGGGGGGAGAGAGAGAGCAAGTGAAAGCCAACGAAGAGAGCAGAGAGCAAATTGTGCAGATCAAGTCCACATACTAGCCACCCCACTGCGTCACCATCATCTGATATCAATCATTATCAATTCATCCAGTGGGTTGCCAGAAGCACCAGTCTCCACCATGAGTGTAGGCCTACACTGCAATCCAACTTTTAGCTGTGAATGTGTAGCCTACAAGATGAAATGAACCAATGAAAAAATAAACCTCTATATATTTACAGGTAACTGCTGTCGTGGAAGGATCAGAATTTGTTGGTAACATTTGTAAGATGTTTAATATTCATCAAATGTGTAAGTTACTTCTCATCAGAATGGTATTTTTGTATAATACTGTGGCGAGGTTGCAGTTATCTGTTCTATGTCAAAACTAAGTTGCATGGGCCGCTGAGAGGGGAGAGGTCAAAGTGTCATCATGTGTAAACATATCTTTCACTCCCTACCTTTTTCCCAGTGGAGAAAGGAGGGTGGCAGTATCTGGAATCATTCTATGCTCCCTCTAATGTTGTTTCTATCTTAACCTATAGCCTCATTCTCCTCTCCGTGAGTTTGTCCAGGAGGTTGTATTTTGAGTTGGTTGTATCTAAATGACAATTTGATATATGCCTGTTGATATGGAGGATTTGGTTTATGGTTCTGGGGTTTGGGAAAGGAGACAAAGCTGAAGGATGAATTATGTCTATGCTGTCTGACTATGTATGTCTTTGCTATTAAAGGAACTCAGTTGCATTGTAAGGGGGCTCTCAGAGAATTCAGGGGGAGACCCTGAATTTATCTGAGAGTCACAGGATTGTGATAGAGCTCATATAATTAAAGATGGACTTTTATAACTAACTCTGACTTGTGTGTGTGGTTTGCTCCCATGATTTGGTAAATAGAGGAAATTTCCACGACACTGCCAAAATAAAGGAAACAGCAGATGCATCCACACAGGTGTGATTCCTGAGTTAATTAGGCAAGCATGCTTAGGGTCCTTATTTTGTCTACCATGGCTGAAGAAGAAGAAGAGATCTCAGTGACTTTGAAAGAGGGTTTAAAGGGTGTCTGTGTGTGTGTGTGTCAGTTACCAGATCTCAACCCAACTGAACACTTATGGGAGATTCTGGAGTGGCGCCTGAGACAGTGTTTTCCACCACCATCAACAAAACACCAAATGGAATTTAGTTGAAGAATTATGTGGCGCACCCCTCTTTCAGAGTCCCAGACACTTGCAGAATCTATACCAAGGCGCATTGAAGCTGTTCTGGAGGCTCGTGGTGGCCTAGGAAGCCTGGAGAAGTTCATGGCAAGAAAATAGCTATATAGGGGTGGCAACCAGGTGTAAATATGTGATTCCTTGCAACACATCAAACCAATGAAATGCCTTGCTTGAGCGGAGCTCCAATGGTGCTCACTAGATTTGTGTTGTAGGTGCAAGTGTGTGAGAATGGCCGGGAAATCGCACATTAAAACCCCATCAAAATATCTTGATTTATGTTAATTTTGTGTACAGAGGACACTTCTGCAAAACAGAATTCGTTTTTTTCCTCCATGTTCTCTTCCATTTTTTCTGCAAAGTTGCAAACTAGCATACGAAACAACTGCAAAATGTGTCCTTCCCAGTCTGAAAACAGTGACGAACAAACACATAGCACCAACGGGCATGTTGGGGAGGGTTCTTGAAATGTAGCACCCAATCAAAACGTTACCGCTTGGAGCCAACGGATCAATAAACTGTTTTGCAATACAGAATTACCTCCAAGGGTGGCGTGACAACAATTTGATTTTGTAGGTATGGCAACGTGAGACTAGTGGTGGCCCAATGCCCTATTAAGACACGTTATGTAATGCGTTGTGTAGCATCCATAATGTAGATTCATTCCCAATCCCTACCGTAAATTCCCTAAACACAATCCATAGACTCCAGGTCAATCCTCTCCACTGTAATTCCCTTCATGGCTTTAGCCAAGCAGTGATAATAAAGTCACGGAATTCCATCGGAATACCTGCCTGCCTGTCGCTGGAAAAACCGTGCCTCTTATCCTCTGCACTTAATGAATGAGGACAGCAAGGGGAATGAGATTTCAGTGTCCCTGATGCTCTATGTGGGATGGGAAGACGTGAGAGGGATTTTAGGGCACTGATCCTGATGGATCTCCCTATCTGGGAGACGAGGTTAGGATGTTCTTCATCCTGATTAATATAGCTAATTAGGATTGGAAATGAAAGGAAATGAAAAGAGAGAGAAGATAAGGGGGAACTGAGAGGAGACGAGAAGAGAAGAGAGAGAAATACAGGTAGTCGAAGATGGAGAAGGGAAGAGAAGAGAAAAGTGGAGATGAGAGAGGAAAAGAGGGTTGTGGGTGGAATGGTGGAGTGTTATCATCTTAATTCAATTTGATTATAATGCAACCATCTGTGTTATCATTTCTAGTCGAACAACTTGTATTTTCTGCTTGTGTTGCATTTAGGACATAAAAGCATGACACACACAGGTCAAGCAAATAATAAATGAAGAAACAGTCAATACACATTACATGCAAAATTGATCCAGCTAGGACATACAACCATCTTTGTTCTCACTTTATGCATTTTAGAGACAAGAGAGAAGAGGGCGGTGATTGGAGTGGGGTTTTATCGTCTTCAAGGCTGCCTGCCATGAGGATGGTGTATTTTACAGAGGAAAAGTCAATACCGCAGTCAGGCTACTGACACTGCAGTCTGTTACAACTGGCCATGAGTAAGAGAAAGTAGTTCATGACTACACAAACTAGTTACCTTGAGAACACACGGTTCAAAATGGGACCTGTGGTTATAGAGCAACTACGCTAAGTAGACACTGAGTGTACAAAACATTGAGATGCACTTTCTATGACATAGACTGACCAGGTGAATCCAGGTGAAAGCTACGATCCTTTATTGATGTCACTTGATAAATGCACTTCAATCAGTGTAGATGAAGGGGAGGAAACAGGTTAATGAAGGATTTTTAAGCATTGAGACAATTGAGACATGGATTGTGTATGGGTGCCATTCAGAGGGTGTATGTGTGCCATTCAGAGGGTGAATGGGCAAGACAAAAGAGTTACAGGGTATGGTAGTAGGTGCCAGGGGCACCGGTTTGCGTCAAGAACTGCAGCTCTGCTGGGTTTTTCACGCTCAACAGTTTCCCGTGTGTATCAAGAATGGTCCACCACCCAAAGGACATCCAGCCAACTTGACACAACTGTGGGAAACATTGGAGTCAACATGGGCCACCATCCCTGTGGAACGCTTTCGACACCTTGTAGAGCCCATGCCCCGACGAATTGAGGCTGTTCTGAGGGCAAAAGTGAGGGATGCAACTCAGTATCAGGAATGTGTACACTTTGTGTATAAGGCACGCTCTCAAACATTCATATCACTGCACAGGAGCATTAACATATCATGATATGTAAATGATTTGCTGTATATAGATACATCCCGATTGTGTTTCTTATCCCAAGTAATCACCAAAGCATTAGGCTCTTTGCACCAGATGTAAAAGGTTAAAATATGAGTCTTCATTGACACATCATACTGTATTTCTTCTCATAACATTTATTTTACTTTATTTTGATCGGTCTTCAATTCTTGATTCCAATTTAGAAAAAAACATGCCTACATTTTGCATCTAAAATAAAATATATACAATACAATAAAACAGAAATATGTTATTCTACACAGCATGACAAACTGTCTCTCCATTTCCATTTTGCACCATTTATTGTTTTTCTTGATGCATGGACCGGAAATATCTAGTTGATGTGATTATAGAGGTACTTGATGTGATTAATATAAATCTATATGCATGAAACCGTGTGCAATGGGATTTCTCATCTTCTCTGCAGAGCAATTAGCCTTGAAATACTGCAGTAAATATTCTCAACGCCAACATTGCTCTGCTGCAAAAGGTTTTAACTCTGATGCCGGAAACGAAGAGAAGGTCGACATCTTCCCTTTAGAATAAACAGTGGGATTTGATTATGTGTGTGTGTGTGTGTGTGTGCGTGTGTGTGTGTGTGTGTGTGTGTGTGGGTCTCTAAAAAGAACAATGTGATATGATAACAAAGGTGTCTGAGCTGGACATACAGTGCCTTCGGAAAGTATTCAGACCCCTTGACTTTTTCCACATTTTGTTGCATATTCTAAAATGGATTTAAAAAATAACAAATCTCAGCAAGTTTTTCAAAATTGTTGCAAGTTTATTCCAAATAAAAAACAGTAATACCTTATTTACATAAGTATTCAGATCCTTTACTATGAGACTCAAAATTTCCATCAATCATCCTTGAGATGTTTCTACAATTTGATTGGAGTCCAACTGTGGTAAATTCAATTGATTGGACATGATTTGGAAAGGCACACACCTGTCTTTATAAGGTCCCACAGTTGACAGTGCATGTCAGAGCAAACACCAAGCCATTAGGTCGAAGGAACTGTTCATAGAGCCAAGAAAGGATTGTATCGAGGCACAGACCTGGGGAGGGGCACCAAAACATTTCTGCAACATTGAAGGTCCCCAAGAACACAGTGGCCCCAAAAATTCTTAAATGGAAGAAGTTTGTTACCACCAAGACTCTTCCTAGAGCTGGCCGCCCGGCCAAACTGAGCAATCGGGGGAGAAGGGCCTTGGTCAGGGAGGTGACCAAGAACCCGATGGTCAATCTAAAAGAGCTCTAGAGTTCCTCTGTGGAGATGGGAGAACCTTCCAGAAGGACAACTATCTCGGCACTACTCCACCAATCAGGTCTTTAAGGTAGAGTGGGCAAACGGAAGAATCTCCTCTGCAAAAGGAACATGACAGCCCGCTTGCAGTTTGCCAAAAGGCACCGTAAGACTCTCAGACCATGAGAAACAAGATTCTCTGGTCTGATGAAACCAGGATTTAACTTTTTGGCCTGAATGCCAAGCATCACGTCTGGCGGAAACCTGGCATCATCCCTACAGAGAAGCATGGTGGCGGCAGCATCATGCTGTGGAAATGTTTTTCAACAGCAGGGACTGGAAGAGTAGTCAGGACGATGAACGGAGCAAAGTACAGAAAGATCCTTGATGAAAATCTGCTCCAGAGCGCTCAGGACCTCAGACTGGGGCGAAGGTTCACCTTCCAACAGGACAATGATCCTAATCACACAACCAAGACAATGCAGGAATGGCTTTGGGACAAGTCTCAGAATTTCCTTGACTGGCCCAGCCAGAGTCCGGACTTGAACCCGATCGAACATCTCTGGAGAGACCTGAAAATAGCTGTGCAGCAAGGCTCCCTCTATCCAACCTGACAGAGCTTGAGAGGATTTGTAGAGCAGAATGGAAGAAACTCCCCAAATGCAGGTGCCAAGCATGTAGCGTCATATCTAAGAAGACTGAAGGCTGTAATCGCTGCCAAAGTTTACTGAGTAAAGGGTCTGAATATTTCAGTTTCGTTTTTTTTATACATTTGGAGAAAAAAAATCAGTTTTTGCTTTGTCATTATGGGGTATTGTGTGTAGATTGATAAGGTAAAAAAACAAACAATTTAATACATTTTAGAATAAGGCTGTAACGTAACAAAAAAGTGGAAAAAGTCAAGGGATCTGGAAACATTCCGAATGCTCTCAATACCCACTTGCATGTAATGTATATTGACTGTTTCTTGAATTATTATTTGCATGACCTGTGTGTGTCATTCCTTCATGCCTTAAATATTACAGAAGCTGAAAATACAGTTGAATGTAACAGAATAAAATGGAATAGAATAGACTGTTACTCACTGATGTGTACAGATGGCCCTCCCCGTTCATGGAGATGTATAACCCTGTCTTCACAGACTGAATCGCAACAACTCGGAGACCCACAGGAATCAAGTTGAACAAAGCTGGAAGACAGAAAGATGGAAAGAGCGGCAGAGGGGGACAAAGTCAGAGTCAGAGACAGACAGACAGACAGACCAATTCCCCATTCAAACCACTGGAGAAAACCCTTCACAACATTTTCGGACAAGATTGAACTGCCAAAGGGGGCGGTGTTGCAATCTACTGCAGAGATAGCCTGCAGAGTTCCGTCATACTATCCAGGTCTGTGGCATACCAATTCAAGCTTCTACTTCTAAAAATCCACCTTTCCAGAAACAAGTATCTCTCCGTTGCTGCTTGCTATAGACCACCCTCTGTCCCCAGCTGTGCCCTGGACACCATATGTGACTTGATTGCCCCCCATCTATCTTCAGAGCTTGTGCTGCTAGGTGACCTAAACTGGGACATGCTTAACACCCCGGCCATCCTACAATCTAAGCTTGATGCCCTCAATCTCACACAAATTATCAATGAACCTACCAGGTACAACCCCAAATCCGTAAACAAGGGCAACCTCATAGATATCATCCTAACCAACTCTCCCTCCAAATACACCTCTACTGTGTTCAACCAAGATCTCAGCGATCACTGCCTCATTGCCTACATCCGTAATGGGTCTGCGGTCAAACGACCACCCCTCATCGCTGTCAAACGCTCCCTAAAATACTTCAGCGAGCAGGCCTTTCTAATAAACCTGGCCTGGGTATCCTGGAATGACATTGACCTCATCCCATCAGTAGAGGATGTCTGGATATTCTTTAAAAGTGCCTTCCTCACCATCTTAAATAAGCATGCTCCATTCACAAAATGTAGAACCAGGCACAGATATAGCCCTTGGTTCACTCCAGACCTGACTGTCCTTGACCAGCACAAAAATATCCTGTGGCGTACTGCATCAGCATTGAATAGCCCCCGTGATATGCAACTTTTCAGGGAAGTTAGGAACCAATATACACAGGCAGGTAGGAAAGCTAAGGCTAGCTTTTCAAACAGAAATTTGCATCCTGAAGCACAAATTCAAAAAGGTTCTGGGACACTGTAAAGTCCATGGAGAAGAAAAGCACCTCCTCCCAACTGCCCACTGCACTGAGGCTTGGAAACACTGACACCACCGATAAATCCACTATAATTGAGAATTTGAAAAGCATTTCTCTACGGCTGGCCATGCTTTCCACCTGGCTACCCCTACCCCGGTCAACTGCCCGGTACCCCCCACAGCAACTCACCCAAGCCTCCACCATTTAGCTTTCACCCAAATCCAGATAGCTGATGTTCTGAAAGAGCTGCAAAATCTGGACCCTTACAAATCAGCCGGGCGAGACAATCTGGACCCTCTCTTTCTAAAATTATCTGCAGAAATTGTTGCAACCACTATTACTAGCCTGATCATCCTCTCGTTCGTACCATCTGAGATTCCCAAAGATTGGAAAGCTGCCGCGATCATCCCCCTCTTCAAAGGGGGAGACACTCTAGACCCAAATTGCTACAGACCTATATCAATCCTACCCTGCCTTTCTCAGGTCTTAGAAAGTAAAATTAACAAACAGATCACTGACCATTTCGAATCCCACCGTACCTTCTCCACTATAAAATCTGGTTTCAGAGCTGGTCAGGTGTGCACCTCAGCCATGCTCAAGGTCCTAAACGATATCATAGCTGCCATCTATAAGAGACATTACTGTGCAGCCGTATTCATCGACCTAGCCAAGGCCAGGATTCTCAAATTCCTTGGTTTCTCAAATGACTGCTCGCCTGGTTCACCAACTACTTCTCTGATAGAGTTCAGTGTGTCAAATCGGAGGGCCTGTTGTCCGGACCTCTGGCAGTCTCTATGGGGGTGCCACAGGGGTCAAATCTCGGGCCAACTCTCTTCTCTGTATACATCAATGATGTCGCTCTTGCTGCTGGTGATTCTCTGATCCACCTCAAAGCAGACGACACCATTCTGTATACTTCTGGCCCTTCTTTGGACACTGTGTTAACTAACCTCCTGACGAGCCTCAATGCCATTACAACTCTCCTTCCGTGGCCTCCAACTGCTCTTAAATGCAGGTAAAACTAAATGAATGCTCTTCAACTGGTCGCTGTTCGCACCTGCCCGCGTGTCCAGGATCACCGGTTCTGACTTAGAATATGTGGACAACTACAAATACCTAGGTGTCTGGTTAGACTGTAAACTCTCCTTCCAGACTCACATTAAGCATCTCCAATCCAAAATGAAATCAAGAATCGGCTTCCTATTTCGCAACAAAGCATCCTTCACTCATGCTGCCAAACATACCCTCGTAAAACTGACTATCCTACAGATCCTCGACGATGTCATTTACTGTCATGACTTCCACCGAAGTAGGTTCCTCTCCTTGTTCGGGTGGCGTTCGGCGGTCGGCGTCACCGGTCTTCTAGTCATCGTCGATCCACTTTTCCATTTGTTTTGTCTTGTTTTCCTACACACCTGGTTTTCATTTCCCACATTAATTGTGTGTATTTAACCCTCTGTTCCCCCCATGTCTTTGTGTGGAATTGTTTGTTGTAAGTGCTTGTGCACATGTTTACTGGTGCGCGTCGGGTATGTACCCATGTTGATATTTTCTTGATGCCGTTGGTTTTGCAATTAAACTGCTCCGGCTATTACCTAGTTCGGCTCTCCTGCGTCTGACTTCCCTGCCACCAGTTACGCACCCCTTACATTTACTTACATTAAAAAAATTGCCTCCAACACTCTACCCAACAAATTGGATGCAGTCTATCACAGTGCCATCCGTTTTGTCACCATAGCCCCATATACTACCCACCACTGCGACCTGTACGCTCTCGTTGGCTGTCCCTCGCTTCATACTCGTCGCCAAACCCACTGGCTCCAGGTCATCTACAAGTCTCTGCTAAGTAAAGTCCCGCCTTATCTAAGCTCACTGGTCACCATAGCAGCACCAACCCGTAGCACGTGCTCCAGCAGGTATATCTCACTAGTCACCCACAAAGCCAATTCTTCCTTTGGCAGCCTTTTCCTTCCAGTTCTCTGCTGCCAATGACTGGAACGAACTGCAAAAATCACTGAAGCTGGAGACTCATATCTCCCTCACTAGCTTTAAGCACCAACTGTCAGAGCAGCTCACAGATCACTGCACCTGTACATAGCCCATCTGCAAATAGCCCATCCAACTACCCCATCCCCATACTGTATTTATTTATTTATCTTGCTCCTTTGCACCTCAGTATCTCTACTTGTACATTCATCTTCTGCACATCAATCACTCCAGTGTCTAATTGGTATATTGTACTTACTTCGCCACCATGGCCTATTTATTGCCTTACCTCCCTTATCTTACCTCATTTGCACACACTGTTTTCTATTGTATTATTGACTGTATGTTTGTTTATCCCATGTGTAACTCTGTGTTGTTGTTTGTGTCGCACTGCTTTGCTTTATCTTGGCCAGGTCGCAGTTGTAAATGAGAACTTGTTCTCAACTAGCCTACCTGGTAAATGTGATTTTTTTTTTTTTTTAAATTAAAAATAAATAAACAATGATTTCAAATAGTATTTTCAATACAGAATTAAATTACACACAGACTACCCCTTGCTGACCAGGAGACTCTTGGATATGTTGTGGTGGACTGTCATTACAATTGCTTTACTGAAACCTGGTAAAATTAAGTTTGTAGTGTGGCTAGCCACTGGATGGCTCTGAATGCACTGTCAGCATGCAGTCAATGCTATTAACTACTTTTGGAGCTAACTAGTGGTCTCAAATCCTATCCTGATGTAGACAGCAGATGAACGTTATATTCATAATTTAGCTAACTTAGCTAATTAACACGCATTTATCTGATTAACATAACTTTCCTCAGCCATCACCTGCCTTTTTCCTGACACTGACAGTGGGTTGAATGCTGTAACAACACAGAATAAAACAATTCCCAAGAGCACCATGATGGTGGTGAATTCCCATTACTGCTTATCATTTATTAACCATCATTTAAGCACATTAATTATATTACTTTAATAATATATTTCAGCTGTGTATAACTTATATTTTTTATGACTTCATTATTTTCATTCCTTAAGTCATCATCTCATCTCTGCTCAGGTAGTAGCAACCAGCCACACAGACAACCATCTCACTTTATCGCTGTGCTCCCCATTGAATGAGTCATCCTAATTAACTAGGCTAGTAGTAGCTAGCTGGCTGCCCAAATCATTTGACTAGTTCTTCAAAGTAGACTGCTTATTACCAACTACTTCAACCATCAATCAGGTAGAGCTACCTCACTGTCTCTTTCCCTCGCGTTGTTGTGTTGTGTCATTCCTCTCTCATGTGGTCTCATATGGTCTGTGTGTGTATCCGCCTCTCTCCATGGCCAGAAAGAACAGGCGCAATGAATTCTATCTAGAGAAAAGAAGTATTGAGCTCACAAAAAAATAAATACATGGAATTCAAGTAACTGAACCCCCCCAAAATAAAGACTTTGCTTAATCGCTCAGCACTAAGAGCTAGCTAATCAGCTAGCAAACAATGAAACTAAAGTATAATTTTGCAACATTGATGGACCTGGGAAGTAGCACTGGAAAAACTGGAGCCACCATAGGGGCGTGGCTGATTTAATAGGTCCTTTTTGACCGTAGAACACACTTTGGCCTTGTTAGGTAATGGCCATTTTGTTTGTACTGATTGAGAAATAACAGGGCTAGTCTTGGCAGCGACACTAAGCAGTCGCATCCCAAATGGCACCCTATTCCCAACATAGTACACTAGTTTTGTGTAGAGCCCTATAGGTTGTACCAATGTATAGGGAATAGGGTGCCATTTGGGATACAGCCAGTGTGTGTATGGCTGATTTAGATGCACAGTAATAAGCTCTCCTGACCATTTGAGGTAATTGGTATTGGTGTGGATGTACAGTAGGTAGAGCAGAGTGAGGGATGTGAGACGTACAGTGCCTTCTGAAATTATTCAGACCCCTAGACTTTTTCCACATTTTGTTATGTTACAGGCTAATTCTGAAAAATATTCAATTGTTTTATTCCCCTCATCAATCTACACACAATACCTTAACAGGTTTTTAGAAATTTAAAAAACTGAAATATCACATTTACATAAGTATTCAGACCCTTTACTCAGTACTAGGAAGAGTCTTGGCGGTTCCAAACTTCTTCCATTTAAGAATGATGGAGGCCACTGTGTTCTTGGTGACCTTCAATGCTGCAGAAATATTTTGGTACCCTTCCTCAGATCTGTGCCTCGACACAATCCTGTCTCTGAGCTCTAATGACTATTCCTTCGACCTAATGGTTTGGTTTTTGCTCTGACATGCACTGTCAACTGTGGGACCTTATATAGACAGGTGTGTGCCTTTCCAAATCATGTCCAATCAATTGAATTTACCACAGGTAGACTCCAATAAAATTGTTGAAACATCTTAAGGATGATCAATGGAAATAGGGTGCCCCTGAACTCAATTTTGAGTCTCATAGCAAAGGGTCTGAATGCTTAAGTAAGTAAGGTATTTCTGTTTTTTATACATTTGCAAACACTTCTAAAATCCTGTTTTCACTTCGTCATTATGCGATATTGTGTGTAGATTGCTGAGGATTTAAAAAAATATATAATCCATTTAGAGTAAAGCTGTAACGTAACAAAATGTGAAAAAAGTCAAGGTGTCTGAATACTTTCCGAAGACACTGTATGTATGGACACTGGGTTTTTAGAGGCATTGAGCAAATATGGAATAGGGATTTTGGCTGATACTGTGTTGTGCAAATGTTGTTACTGTGTTAACAACATGTCACTACATTGCTGAAAGTTGAAAGAGGTCGAACTGAACAGTCTACTCAATGAATTATCAATTGGTGCTGATGAAGCAAATTTTGGTGACTTGGAAAATCAATGACATTTCTAAAGGAGGCAAATAATTAGTAGGAAAACCTTTTGTCATCATTGTGATGTCATCATATTGACTAGATGTCGTAACGTAGCTAGCTACGTTGTGAAGGGAGAGCAATGGCGTTTTAGCTAACTGACATTAGCATTGCTAGATATTTTTGACTAACTTTGCTTGTCAATGACAACATTGCCATCTATCTAAAGTAAATCTGATGACATGTTCATGATGACAAAGTTGTTTCTCCAAAAATGATTTGCCTATTTTAGCAATGTCATCGTATTTATAAGACAATGTAGTGTAATTTAGACAACATCGTCATTAACACCTGTTTAGAAAAGTTGGTCCTCAGTCCTCTGTGAACGTTCATAACAATGACATGACTGTGAAACCCATGAATAGTTTATATTGTTTCTTAATTAGTGACATAAAATATGGATGGATTCTTTGGTCCAACTGACTATTGATCTTCCAATCATTGCTTTAGTAACATAACATATTCACGTATTTAATTATATTTCATACCATATTATTTATGAACTCTATCGTGTGTGCATGTGTGTATGTGTAGGTGCCCCTTGTATATCCATAAACAAGGTTCTATAGGTCTATGGAAGCGACACGTGTCATCTCTGCTCCTAGTGACAGACACAGAGACAAAGCAGTGTCAAGCTAGAGTTAGCGCCACATACTGAAATCAAATTAACCAGCTAGCCTGGAGCACTAAGGAAGCTGTGCCAGCGAAGAGCTAAGAATACTCTCTTCTCTCGAGCTAGCCCACTGTTTCTTGGACCACTTTCCATCTCAGAGAGAAGAACCCATCTGCTTTCTATATAATACAGGTGAGGTTGGGAGACTAAATCAATGTGTTGACAAGCTCAGCATTTTGATTTTATAGATTGTCATCATGGACAGATAAAATTATAGATTTATCAACCTCAACCATGTGTAAACAATTGACCATTATTTATCTCAAATCATACAACATATACAACAAAAAGAGATCTTCATTTGCCGATTATGAGACACCACAGTAGCTGTGGTATCTAGACTTGCATAATATCTAGACTTGCATACTACTTAGAATGGAGTATTGGCCATGCATACTAAACAGTTTCACACGAATGTATGCAATTTGACAACTTGTTGACCCTGTAGCAGTGGTTCCCAACCTTTTTCGGTTGCTGTACCACCAACTGATTTTTGCTCCGCCCGGAGTACCCCTGATGTACCCCCTCATGTGCATTTTACCAGTAGGTCTGTGGTCTCATGAGTCTTCTCAAGTACCCCCTGTGGATAGGCCAAGTACCTCCAGGGGTCCTAGTACCCCTGGTTGGGATCCACTGCTGTAGCAGGATAGATAAAGAGACTGTATACTCACAGGAGTTACTGCTGTCATCCTTGGTCCCATCGAGAGAACCATCTGGGTTCAT
Organism: Oncorhynchus kisutch; assembly: GCF_002021735.2. Classification (NCBI taxonomy): domain Eukaryota; kingdom Metazoa; phylum Chordata; class Actinopteri; order Salmoniformes; family Salmonidae; genus Oncorhynchus; species Oncorhynchus kisutch. The sequence goes on from NC_034199.2 coordinate 3,304,716, forward strand.
TTGCAAGTAGTATCCCTGCCTGCAATATAACCTGGTCACTATACCCTTGAGCTGGGGATCTGAAACACAGCGAGAGAGAGGGAAGCAGGGAGAAAAAGAGAGAGAGAGGTTAGCAACAGTATACAAGTAGTTAGACCAGCTCAAGATAATTTATACTTTCAACCGAAGGAGAGAGAAGAGGACTCTACCACACAAATGCTGCACCAAAGAAACACTTCATATACATAGACGTAGAACAAATATTCAAATCTCTATATGAACTGTCATATACTGTAAATGTAGAGAACAGAGGTAAAGGATCACAGAGTAAAGAGCAACCAAACCATTCTTATGTGGAAATTGTTTGAATATATTGTTTCATAATCCACTGTTTGTGTCTGGTTTGAAAACCATTGCATAAAACAAAGTACCTAACTCTTTATGATTGATTAATGACCATTGTGAATTTCCAGAGGCAAATCATGTAGCTAAAATGTACTGCATATATGCCATGCCTTACGCAGAAATCTGCCCAATCAAATGTGATTAAATTAATATGATAGCAAACTCAACAGCACCCTCTTCAGTTATCTTCTCTTGTGAGGGGAAACCATGGCTCATGTTGCACTGTAAATTCCTCAAAGGGTTGTCATGTGAATTGGGGGATAATATGGCCTTTACTGTCTTAATAGAGCAGGGGGAGTACTCTGGTTTAAAGTCTATTTTATCATTCATAATTACAGATAAGAGTTCAAGCGGATGTTCAAGTCATTTTCAAATCAGAATAATTTAACTGAAACAATTGTCTTAGCTCCTGTAGTTAAACGTGGATGTTTGAGTGAGATGTTGGTATTGGAACAGGTAGTACGCTTTTAAGAGCTGCTTCCACCCACCACATTGGGAGGTCTTGCCGTGAACTCTTTATACATGCACATTTTCCACAGAAATTAACATAATGCACTCATCTATGTACAACACCTTAGCATGTGTGTGTGTGTGTGTGTGTGTGTGCTGCCTGTATGTGTGTTTCACCTGTATGTGTGGATGTGTGCCTCCTGTGTGTGTGGGTGTGTGTGTGTGGTCTACCCAAGGGCCTAATGCCTTCCACATTAGCCTTATCGTAGAGACAGCTATCAGGCCAGATTTGATTCTCACTAAGCCCTGAGGAGATGAATAATCACGTGTGTGTGTGTGTGTGTGTGTGTGTGTGTGTGTGTGTGTGTGTGTGTGTGTGTGTGTGTGTGTGTGTGTGTGTGTGTGTGTGTGTGTGTGTGTGTGTGTGTGTGTGTGTGTGTGTGTGTGTGTGTAAAAAAGGTAGAATTGCCAATGCATATTAGGTGCTTTTATCCAAAGTGACAACTTCGAGTCCACACATTTTTGTATGTGACCCCAGTGGGAATCGAACCCAGAACTCTGGTATTGCCACTGCCACACACAACCACTACAATAGTGTAAAATACAATACATGATTACAATACAGATGGAAGGTGTATGATTACCATCCCAATGAGAGTGCCATGACATAAATTCAGACCTATGTCAGGCTTTGATTCTCCATGCCAAAAGATTTTTTCCACAGTTGCATGAACAATGAGGACATTTACTGCAAGGTCGATGAGAATCTATGCTCAAGACATGCTTGATGCAAACTAGTGCCTACTAAACATTTGTTTCATTTGATTACAGTTCACCTATGTTGTAATTATATCTGAAAAATACATTTATTTTTTGCTGTTTTTGACTCTCTCTCTCTCTCTCTCTCTCTCTCTCTCTCTCTCTCTCTCTCTCTCTTTCTCTTTCTCTACCGCACCTGCTGTCTCAACCTCTGAATGCTCGGCAATGAAAAGCCAACTGACATTTACTCCTTCAGTGCTGAGCTGTTGCACCCTCTACAACCACTGTGATTATTATCTGACCCTGCTGGTCATCCTGCAGGATGGCGTAGCAGTCAAACGTGTGTTTGTCTTGTCCCGTCTTGTCCCATGTAAATAGTCGGTTTTATCATTTTTTTCATATATATTTTAATCTCACTTTCCACCTACGATCTAAATATATTTTACTGCAACCCACCTCACCCAATGTAGCACGGATCTGCTATTTTTATACATTAAAAATAGCCACGGCTAGCGGTATTCACCTTTAGCTTGGACACCAGCCAGCTTTAGCTCGGTCAATACCTGCCAGTCTGCACAGCGCGATATCAACCCAGAGCATGTCGGACTGCTTTTCTCCACCATCACCGGATTCCTGCCACTCTGTGCCATTACACCGGATCAGCTCAGCTAGCTAGCTGAAACCGAGGGGATACCGCTGGCTAACGCCTCTGTCCCGAAGCAAGCACCAGTTAGCATTGAGCTATCCTCGAGCTAGGCCCATCTCCCGGCTAGCCGAAGAGGTATACCCGCTAATCCGTGGAATACAATATCTCTTTTGCCAATTGGTCTGGACCCTTTATTGCCGACACGGAGCCCAGCCGATCCATCACGATTGGTCTGCCGACGTAATCGTCCGATGTGGTTTCAACAGGCTTTCCGTTGCGATGTTTCCGAAGACCCATCTGCTAGCCCCGGACCGGTAGCTTTCTGAACGCCGTGCCTCCCACTCGGCTAGCATAGTAGCGACTACCGAACGGCTCCCGGACTCACCTATTGCTGTTCATTGGACCCTATGATCACTCGGCTACACATGCCTCTATCTAATGTCAATACACATTGCTTTCTGCTGTTTCGGTTAGTTATTGTTTTATTTCACTGTAGAGCCCCTAGTCCAGCTCAACATGCCTTAGATGGCTCTTTTGTCACACACCCCACATGGGGAGACCTCACCTGGCTTAGCTGGTGTCTCCAGAGATGCAAGCTGTCTCATCGTCACTCATTGCCTAGGTTTACCCCCACTGCACTCACATCCTACCATACCTTTGTCTGTACATTATGCCCTGAATCTATTCTACCACACCCAGAAATCTGCCCCTTTTATTATCTGTTCCCAACGCACTACACAACCAGTTCTTTTAGCCTTTAGCCGTACCTTTATCCTACTCCTCCTCTGTTCCTCTGGTGATGTAGAGGTTAACCCAGGCCCTGTAGCCCCCAGTACCACACCCATTCCCCAGGCACTATCATTTGTTGACTTTAACCGTAACCGTAACTGTAACCGTAAAAGCCTTGGTTTCATCCATGTTAACATCGGAAACCGCATCCCTAAATGTGTTTTATTCACTGCTTTAGCACACTCCACCAGCCTTTACATCCTCCTGTCTGAAGGAAAGCCACCAAAAATTAAGAAATTTCCATCCCCAACAACAATATTTTCCATCAAGATAGAACTGCCAAAGGGGGCGGTGTTTTAATCTACTGCAGAGATAGCCTGCAGAGTTCTGTCATACTATCCAGGTCTGTGCCCAAACAGTTCGAGCTTCTACTACTAAAAATCCACCTTTCCAGAAACAAGTCTCTCATTGTTGCCGCATGTTATAGACCCCCCTCAGCCCCCAGCTGTGCCCTGGACACCATATGTGAAGTGATTGCCCCACATCCATCTTCAGAGTTCAAACTGTTAGGTGACCTAAATTGGGACAGACTTAACACCACGACCATCCTAAAATCTAAGCTAGATGCCCTCAATCTCACACAAATTATCAAGGAACCTACCAGGTACAACCCTAAATCCGTAACCATGGATACTCTCATAGATATCATCCTGACCAACTTGCCCTCTAAATATACCTCTGCTCTCTTCAACCAGGATCTCAGCGATCACTGCCACATTGCCTGCGTCCGTAATGGGACCGCAGTCATGCGACCACCCCTCATTACTGTCAAACGCTCCCTAAAACACTTCAGCGAGCAGGCCTTTCTAATCGACCTGGCCCGGGTCTCCTGGAAGGATATTGACCCCATCCTGTCAGCAGAGGATGCCTGGTTGTTCTTTAAAAGTGCTTTCCTCTTCAATAAGCATGTCCCATTCAAAAAATGTGGAACTAAGAACATATATAGCTCTTGGTTCAATCCAGACTTGACTGCCCTTGACCATCACAAAACATTCTGTGGCATACTGCATTAGCATTGAATAGCCCCCGCGATATGCAACTTTTCAGGGAAGTCAGGAACCAAAATACGCAGCACGCGCTCCAGCAGGTATATTTCACTGGTCATCCCCAAAGCCAACACCTCTTTGGCCTCCTTTCCTTCCAGTTCTTTGCTGCCAATGACTGGAACGAATTGCAAAAATCACTGAAGCTGGAGACATATCTCCCTCACTAACTTTAAGCATCAGCAGTCAGAGCAGCTTACCAATCACTGTACCTGTACACAGTCCATCTGTATATAGCCCCCCCAACTACCTCATCCCCATATTGTTATTTTTGCTCTTTTGCACCCCAGTATCCCCCGACTTGCACATCATCATCTGCATATCTATCACTCCAGTGTTAATGCTAGATTTTAATTATTTCTCCACTATGGCCTATTTATTGCCTTACCTCCCTAGTCTTACTACATCTGCACACACTGTATATAGATGTTTCTGTTGTGTTATTGACTGTACGTTTGTTTATCCCATGTGTAACTCTGTGTTGTTGTTTTTGTCGCACTGCTTTGCTTTATCTTGGCTAGGTCAGTTGTTTTTAACTGGCCTACCTGGTTAAATAAAGTTGAAGAAAAAACAACATGTAATCCATGAACGTTTGAACATCTTGAGAAACAATCTGGCCTTAATGGCCGTGTTCTCTTAACCTCTCTACCCAGTACAGTCAGTAGAGGACTGGTCAACCCTCAGAGCCTGGTTCCTCTCTACCCAGTACAGCCAGTAGAGGACTGGTCACCCCTCAGAGCCTGGTTCCTCTCTATCCAGTACAGCCAGTAGAGGACTGGTCACCCCTCAGAGCCTGGTTCCTCTCTACCCAGTACAGTCAGTAGAGGACTGGACACCCCTCAGAGCCTGGTTCCTCTCTACCCAGTACAGTCAGTAGAGGACTGGTCAACCCTCAGAGCCTGGTTCCTCTCTACCCAGTACAGCCAGTAGAGGACTGGTCACCCCTCAGAGCCTGGTTCCTCTCTACCCAGTACAGCCAGTAGAGGACTGGTCAACCCTCAGAGCCTGGTTCCTCTCTACCCAGTACAGCCAGTAGAGGACTGGTCACCCCTCAGAGCCTGGTTCCTCTCTATCCAGTACAGCCAGTAGAGGACTGGTCACCCCTCAGAGCCTGGTTCCTCTCTACCCAGTACAGTCAGTAGAGGACTGGACACCCCTCAGAGCCTGGTTCTTCTAGTTTACCCAGTACAGCCAGTAGAGGACTGGACACCCCTCAGAGCCTGGTTCCTCTCTACCCAGTACAGCCAGTAGAGGACTGGTCATCCCTCAGAGCCTGGTTCCTCTCTACCCAGTACAGCCAGTAAAGGACTGGTCACCCCTCAGAGCCTGGTTCCTCTCTACCCAGTACAGCCAGTAGAGGACTGGTCACCCCTCAGAGCCTGGTTCCTCTCTACCCAGTACAGTCAGTAGAGGACTGGTCACCCCTCAGAGCCTGGTTCCTCTCTACCCAGTATAGCCAGTAGAGGACTGGTCACCCCTCAGAGCCTGGTTCCTCTCTACCCAGTACAGTCAGTAGAGGACTGGTCACCCCTCAGAGCCTGGTTCCTCTCTACCCAGTACAGCCACTAAAGGACTGACAATTGCACCAAAGCAATTGACAAAAACTCCTGACATCGCCCTCTCTCTCTGACTGAAGAGTATGGGACACTAACGCTGAGCCAGCATAGAGACCACAGGATTTTCAGATGTCATGAATTGATATCTACATTTATGAAGACTTCATAGGCCAGCACAAGTAAAGGACATAGGCCATCACGCAAAAAGGTAGCTATTTGCTGGGGACACTTCAGGCTGATGTGGGGACACTTCAGGCTGACGAGTAAGTTTCACACATCCCCATGGGCCACACACACACACACACACACACACACACACACACACACACACACACACACACACACACACACACACACATGCACTTTCACATGGATTTTTAATGAGAGCACAATCCCCTTGAGTGAGAACAACCAGGCAGACACACTAAGATGTCCTCCTCCAATCAATTAAAGACTTTGATCAGCAGCGTTTAAAACAATCTCAGAGAGTGAGATTGATTCCTCAGACAGTTCAGCAGAGGCCGATTTGTAATAATTAAAATGGAGACAGAGCTGAGAGCTCGCTGCGCTAGCACACAGTGTGCAGAGGCGTGTGTGTGTGTGTGTGTGCACAACTGTGTGACCATGTGTGTGTGTGTGTGTCTTGGGGCAGCAGGTAGACTAGTGGTTAAGAGCATTGCGCCAGAACCCAAATGGTTGCCTTGAGGAAGGCACTTAACTGTAAGTCACTCTGGATAAGAGTGTCTGCTAAATGTGACCCGTTTCAGGAAACTAGGCGTATGTCGCGGGTCACTACTTCACAGGAGAGCCCTTTGAACGTAATCCTTTTTTTGCCAGAAATGCCTTCTGGAATATGTGAACTTTCCTGTGCCTTAATATCAAACTTGAATGCCATCTGTAAATATGAATACAATTGTTAAATTACGAGCCTAGTTGGTTTAGCCACAGAAAAAGGTGGCAACCTTCCCGCTAGCCATGATTGGCTGAGATAATGAGTGGGCTGGACATGCAGAGAGATGAGTTCGGATTGGTCTGCCATATAGCACGCTTCTGTCTATTTGAGCTGGTTAATATGTGTAGGTAATCCTGTCTAACGTGGCTTTTGAAAAAATATATTGCTTAGTAGAACTGCTCTTCACTTTCTGGGGGACCAAGTTTTGAAATCAGTGGATACAGAGTATGATAGATAAGGAGATGGAGAAAACACCTGTCTCCGGGTTACATCTTCAAACTAAGGGCAACCATGGCATCTGTGACAGGGAGAAGCGTCCAACAATGATGTATAAGATATAAGATAGTCTAGCTAGGTGTATTTCAGATATTACACATTTCTAATTCATTTTCAATTCAAGCTAAAGTGCACTGTTAGCTAGCTAGCTAACATTAGCTGGCTGGCTTGCTAGCTAACATTACGTGTATGATCGTATTATTCGTATCTCAGAGCCATTTGCTTAGCTAGTTATAGCCTAATGTTAGCTAGCTAACATTGAACCTGGTTGGTTAGCTACCTGCAGATTCATGCAGGGTAGTAATGTCATGAGTTGGGATTATGGTCCATTGTTTAGCTAGCTAGCTAGCTACATGTCTTAACAGAAGACTCCACTATGCAAGTAACCATTTTGGGTGAGTTCCTAAATTTAGTCTGGCAATCTACTCCGATTTTAGTGCACTCTCGTCTGAGTGTGACAGCACAATCTGACAGCACAGTTGCAGTCACCAACGCTCTGGATAACATAACAGCCTAACCAGCTCTGCTAGGGCGAGTAATGTTCAGTGATCAGTTCTCTCATTTGTGTCTGGAAGTAGCTAGCAAGTTAGCCAGTTAGCTTGGGTGCTTGACTGCTATTTCTAGTACAGAATGCATGGATCAACCCTTAAAGAGATGGGTGGGGCTAAAGCTTAAGAGGATGTGAACGATGCTGAATGGGTGTAGACAAAACATTCAAAGGCAATTTTCTCAAAAGTGAGGTTTACAAGTTGATCAACTTTCAAAGCAGAATTACACAAATGCAGTGTATGATATACCATTTTGTAGCTCTGTGTCTCTGCATTTATCCAATCCAATGTAAAAACACAATTTCTAAATTTGCTACATTAGACTGAATCAAGGTGATCGGTCACAAATGACTAAAATGTTACAGTTCTACATTGAATGTCCTTGATTTTGTCTGCCTTTGCATTTATGTGTAAGGAGCAAGGATACAGTGCCTTCAGAAACCCCTTGACTTTTTCCACATTTTGCTACTTTACAGCTTCATTCTAAAATTGATTAAATATATGTTTTCCTAAGGAATCTACACACAATACCCCATAATGATAAAGTAAAAACTGGTTTTTAGAAATATTTGCAAATGTATAAAATGTATAAAAGACAACAGAAATACCTTTTTTACTAATTTATGAAAAATAAAAACCTGTAATACCTTATTTACACAACTATTCAGATCCTTTACTATGACACTCGAAATTGAGCTCAGGTGCATCCTGTTTCCATTAATCATCCTTGAGATGTTTCTACAATTTGATTGGAGTCCATCTGTAGATTGGACATGATTTGGAAAGGCACACACCTGTCTTCATAAGGTCCCACAGTTAAACATATCAGATAGTGTTCTGATTATTTGCTCTTTTTGTTGTCCTGTCTATTAATGGGATACTGTTTGAAAGTAGTGATTTAAAAGAGAAAATAAGACATACACTTGGCACAATGCAAAGTTGCACGTCAGAACAAAAACCAAGCCAAGACTCGTTGACCACTAAGTTAAACTGAGCAATCGGGGGCGAAGGGCCTTGGTCAGGGAGGTGAGCTCCAGAATTTCCCTGTGGAGGTGGGAGAACCTTCCAGAAGGACAACCATCTCTGCAGCACTCCACCAATCAGGCCTTTATGGTACAATGGCCAGACGGAAACCACTCCTCAGTAAAAGGCACATGACAGCACACTTGGAGTTTGCCAAAAGACACTAAATGACTCTCAGACCATGAGAAACAAGATTCTCTGGTCTGATGAAACCAAGATTGAACTCTTTGGCCTGACTGCCAAGCGTCACGTCTGGAGGAAACCTGGCACCATCCCTACGGTGAAGCATGGTGGTGGCAGCATCATGCTGTGGGGATGTTTTTCAACGGCAGGTACTGGGAGATTAGTCAGGATCAAGGGAAAGATGAATGGAGCATAGTACAGAGAGATCCTTGATGAAAACCTGTTCCAGAGTACTCGGGAACTCAGACTAGGGCAAAGGTTCACCTTCCAACAGGACAACAACCCTAAGCACACAGCCAAGACAACACAGGAGTTTGGGACAAGTCTCTGAATGTCCTTGAGTGAACCAGACAGAGTCCGGACTTGAACCCGAATGACCATCTCTGGAGAGACCTGAAAATAGCTGTGCAGCAACGCTCCCAATCCAACCTGAAAGAGCTTGAGAGGATCTGCAGAGAATAATGGGAGAAACTCCCCAAATACAGGTGCCAAGCTTGTAGCGTCATACCCAAGAAGACTCGAGGCTGTAATCGCCGCCAAAGGTGCTTTAACAAAGTACTGAGTAAAGGGTCTGAATACTTATGTAAATGTGATATTACAGTTTTATATTTGTAATAAATTTGAAAACATTTCTAAAAACCTGTTTTTGCTTTGTCATTATGGGGTAGTGTGTGTAGATTGATGAGGGGATTTTTTTTTATTAATCAATTTTAGAACAAGGCTGTAACGTAACAAAACGTAGAGAAAGACAACTGGTCTGAATACTTTCCAAAGGCACTGTATCCTGTAGCCCAGGGACTCATTTCCCCACTATTTCCAAAGTGACACCAGTTTGATTTAAAAAAACGGAGAAAACCAGCAAAACCATAGCTGAAATGCAAATCCAGCAGCTACCCAATGACATATTGGTTCCCTTACCCTGCCAGGAGTCTATGAACAAGGTAAGACAGCAATCCAGGCTTTGTTTTTGTTTACCTGGCCACTTGTATTTCTGTAATTTGGGATCCCTTTAAATGCCTTTAAATGTGAGATAGAAGCCACAGGCATTCTTTCTCATCATGGCAGAATTGGAGCACTTCAGTCCTTCTGTACGAGTGGAGCTGAAGAAATCTACTCCTATCTATTATGCAAGCCTTCGTAGGTCCTCAGACTGAATATTCAATACATTATTCACGATTGCCAATTGATGGCAGACATTCGCATACGCCGCTACATGTGTGGCCGTGAAATGTTAAGTTAACCCTTTATACTTGTGGGAATTGGCCTATATGAATAGGACTGCATTGAAATGTTTTTGTTTACGCAATTCAAAACCGGTCCATTATAAATCGTAATCTGGGTAAGATGGGCATCATTTGAAAGCTTGTTCTATTTCCAACATGACTAGCTAAGTTATAAATTACGATCTTACTTATCTGGGCTTTTCACAGGGCAACAGACTGTAATTTTGGTGTGCATAGAAAGGAATTATGCGTGCACCCAGGTGCGTGTTTCACAGTGAATTTAATTCACGATAGACAAACATAGGCTCATTCTGTTCAGAACAACCCAGGGTATGACACCATGTCATCTGGTAACTGTACAACAACCAGGCTCATTCTGTTCAGAACAACCCAGGGTATGACACCATGTCATCTGGTAACTGTACAACAACCAGGCTCATTCTGTTCAGAACAACCCAGGGTATGACACCATGTCATCTGGTAACTGTACAACAACCAGGCTCATTCTGTTCAGAACAACCCAGGGTATGACACCATGTCATCTGGTAACTGTACAACAACCAGGCTCATTCTGTTCAGAACAACCCAGGTTATGACACCATGTCATCTGGTAACTGTACAACAACCATAGTCTTCATGAACGTTGACACTGTATATTACATGAGTTTTATGATTTGGAAATGTGAAGTTGCACATTTGGACTGGTGTTTTGCTTGCTTTTATGACATCGAAGCGGTATTTATTATACTCCTCAACATCTCATCTTTCAAAATTCATTGAGTCCTCTTAATTTACAGCATTTACCTCGCTCAGACAACCAATATTTTGATAAAGTTGCTCAATTAGCATGACGGATGGGGGCAACTTCTTGTTGCGTGTGGTGCTCAAATTCAGAACGGCTGTCAGTCAAAACCCATACAGTGCTGTGAAACACAGGGCCTGCCATTTTTAACATGTTAAGGTACTGCATTCCAATATAGACACTTAACAGTGCCCAGATGTGTCATTTTCAACCCATATATAAGGCTACTGGCCTCTCTTTACCAGGTAAGTTGACTGAGAACACATTCTCATTTACAGCAACAACCCAAGGAATAGTTACAGCAGAGAGGAATGAGCCAATTGGAAGCTGGGGATGATGGGATTTAGCCAAGACACAAGGGTTAACACCCCTACTCTTGCAATAAGTGCCATGGGATCTTTGGTGACCACAGCAAGTAAGGACACCTGTTTAATGTCCCATCTGAAAGACAGCAATGGGATCTTTTTTTAGATTAGAGGAAAGAGTGCCTCCTACTGGCCATCCAACACCACTTCTCGCAGCATCTGGTCTCCCATCCAGGAACAACCCTACTTAGCTTCAGTGGCAAGCCAACAGTGGGATGCAAGATGTTATGCTACATGTACAGAACAAGCAAAGCTGTGGGTGTTACTAGGGCACCATTATTGAGAATAAGGCGTATTCTCAGACATACGATACGTAAGGCTTTCAGTTGCTGAATAGAGAGGGGGTTGGATATACTGTACTGAGAAAATCACTGGGTGCTTTTTCAAAACAGTATCCTGTGCAGTTGAAGGTGTATTCCTCTTTCTCACTGCAAATGAAGAGCCAGGCAGGGTACCCTTCACACCTAACAGTTGATATAGCTGCAGTGGTTTTGCAGCTGTAGGGGCATCCCTCTTTCTGCATACACAACAATCACACATCAAATCCTCCCTTTTGCTGAGTAGAAATGTTTGTTTATGCAATAGGGGTATCCCTCTCTTGCCTGCTCTCTCAAAACCTTCACACACATCTAAAAGATTACAACCGTTTTTCTCTTGAGCTGAAATTGCGTTTTTTTGTTTCGTTTTTTTTTTTACAATAGGGTTACTCCTGGGATAAATGGAACAATCACTGTGTACTTGATGTTGGGGTATTTTCTTTCTCTCCTTTCTCTTCTTCTTTTCTCTCTCACTCTCTCTCTCTCTCTCTCTCTCTCTCTCTCTCTGTCAGGAAAGGTAACTGTCAAGACAGTGGAGACACATGCTCAGCTGCATGCACACACACACACAGCAGTTGCACACCTCACAGCCAGCCCAACCCTGATTGACACACTTTGGATGTTTCTGGAATATTTTAGGGGCTTTTCCTTGCCCACATCGGAAAAGCCCTCTCCGTCTCTTTCTCCTCCATGTGGTCATGGAAGATAGCAGGAAGCAAATGAAAAGCTGGCCTGGTCACAGATCTGTTTGTGTTATCATGTTTAGCATGACAAGTAGTTGAGATGATATCAACAGATCTGGGACCTGCAGGCCAATAAAAAAGCTGCTTACAGTTTTACTGTTTATCTGAGGGCTTATGTCGAAATTCATATTCTGATACGGACATTACTTAACACTATCTCAATTCCGTCTGAATTTCTTTTTAAAATCCATCATCAATTCAAGTGATATAAACAGTAGACTGTTTGTCATTCATCAAGGGAAAGAGCATGTATCCGTTGTTTCAATACAAAGATGAGAGCGCAGCCCTGTAGGGGCTTTACATTACAGTACAGGGTGTTCTGTGACTGTTTTGCATTCAGACATTTCCCATACAATCAAAATAACTAGTGCCTCCACTGTGGTTTTATATGACATTTGTGTGTGAAACCCTTCAGGAATAAATATGTTCCATTGGAAAAGGTAATCATGTTGATGATGGATTTTCCTGGGAAAAAAACCTGCCAAAAATACAATGATAGCTAGCATAGAGAGTGAATGTCAACCCGGTGGTCCTCTTTTGTTTTGCCTATTCACCCTCTGAATGGCACACATACACAATCCATGTCTCAATTCTCTCAAGACTTTGGATTTTGGCCATAGCTTTCACCTGGATTCACCTGATCAGTCTATGTCATGGAAAGAGCAGGGTTCCTTAAGGTTTTGTATACTCAGTGTATATACAGTATTTAGTAGAAAATGGGTTTGGATGCAATCTATGAAAACCCTTTGAACCATAGAACTAATCCAATCATCTACGGCGGCAGGTGGCATAGCAGTTAAGGGCGTGGGGCCAGTAACTGAAAGGTTGCTGGTTTGCATCCTGAGCTAACTAGGTGAAGAATATGTTGATGTGCCCTTAAGCAAGGCACTTAACCCTTCTAAGTCACTCTTGATGTGATGGAAATATAATGTATCATCCAGGAATCACTGGCATGGCATTGAAATAGGTCATCACATATTTTGATTGAATTTCCCATTATGGCAATAAACAACCAATGTATTTGTACATTTGGCGACAACACAGACAAAAATATTTTTGTCCAACTCTAAGGGAACTCAGCCAGATCCAATCATGATTGGATCTCAAAGAAGTGCCTTTTGAACCTCTACACCTGGTCAAAGACCTTCAATCTCATTCATTTAGGGCAAAACTCTCTCACAGGACACATTCCAATAGTAGACTGTGGATAGAGTCCAATGTTTAATGGAATTGTAATCAGATACTATTTGAAATCACATCATCAGCCAGATCCAATCATGATTGAATCCCATAGAAGTGTCTTTTGAATGTCTACACTAGAGGTCGACCGAATTAATCGGCATGACCGATTAGTTAGAGCCGATTTCATGTTTTCATAACAATCAGTAATTGGCATTTTTGGACGCCGATTATGGCCGATTACATTGCATGAGTCTCCACGAAGAGACTGCGTGGCAGGCTGACCACCTGTTACGCGAGTGCAGCAAGGAGCCAAGGTAAGTTGCTAGCTAGCATTAAACTTATCTCATAAAAAACAATCAATCTTAACATAATCACTAGTTAACTACACACGGTTGATGATATTACTAGTTTAACTAGCTTGTCCTGCATTGCAAATAATCAATGCGGTGCCTGTTAATTTATCATCGAATCACAGCCTACTTAGCCAAACGGGTGATGATTTAACAAGCGCATTTGTGAAAAAAGCACTGACGATGCACCAATGTACATAACCATCCAAATCAATGCCTTTCTTAAAATCAATACACAAGTATATATTTTTAAACCTACATATTTAGTTAAAAGAAATTCATGTTAGCAAGCAATATTAACTAGGGAAATTGTGTCACTTCTCTTGCGTTCTTTGCAAGCAGAGTCAGGCTATATGCAGCAGTTTGGGGCCACCTGGCTCGTTGCGAGCCAGGTGGCCCCATTTCTTCCTAACAAAGACCGTAATTAATTTGCCAGAATTTTACGGAATTATGACAGTACATTGAAGGTTTTGCATTGTAACAGCAATATTTCGACTTATGGATGCCACCCGTTCGATAAAATACGGAACGGTTCCGTATTTCACTGAAAGAATAAACGTTTTGTTTTTGAAATGATAGTTTCCGGATTTGACCATATGAATGACCTAAGGCTCGTATTTATGTGTTTTTATTATATTATAATTAAGTCTATGATTTGATATTTGATAGAGCAGTCTGACTGAGCGGTGATAGGCAGCAGGCTCGTAAGCATTCATTCAAACAGCAGCTCTTAGCAATGCTGGGATGCATAGCACTGTTCATGACTTCAAGCCTATCAACTCCCGAGATTAGGCTGGCAATACTAAAGTGCCTATAAGAACATCCAATAGTCAAAGGTATATGAAATACAAATGGTATAGAGAGAAATAGTCCTATAATTCCTATAATAACTACAACCTAAAACTTCGTAACTGGGAATATTGAAGACTCATGTTAAAAGGAACCACCAGCTTTCATATGTTCTCATGTTCTGAGCAAGGAACTTAAACCTTACTTTTTTACATGACACATATTGCACTTTTACTTTCTTCTCCAACAATCTGTTTTTGCATTATGTAAACCAAATTGAACATGTTTCATTATTTATTTGAGACTAAATAGATTTGTATTTATGTATTATATTAAGTTAATAATTAAAGTGTTAATTCTGCATTGTTGTAAGTGTCATTATTACATATATATATATATATATATATATATATATATAAAATTCTGCTTTTTTTGGTCCTCCAATAATCGGTATCGGCGTTGAAAAATCATAATCGGTCGACCTCTATTCTACACCTGGCCAAAGATCTTCAATCTTAGGGCAAAACTCTCTCATAGGACACATTCTAATAGTATACTGTAGATAGAGTCCAATGATTTATGGAATTGTAATCAGATCAAATCACATTTAGCTCGGCTTGATTGAGCTTTTCTGGAGCAATGGAACCGATAGAGTATCAAAAGTGCAAACCCTGCCCATCTGGCACTCCAGGCAGGCTAAAGAGAAAGCTAAAAGTATTTGAATGATTTTTAATAGTATTTCAACCAAGATCTACTTGTCACAGATTCCCACAGGTATCGTCAATGTGACATGCATTCTATAATATATTATCAATCCATCTTAATGTTGTGAGAAGAGACATTTAAACGAGGCTACATACAGTGGGGCAAAAAAGTATTTAGTCAGCCACCAATTGTGCAAGTTCTCCCACTTAAAAAAGATGAGAGAGGCCTGTAATTTTCATCATAGATACACTTCAACTATGACAGACAAAATTTCAAAAAAAATCCATAAATTATGGTGGAAAATAAGTATTTGGTCAATAACAAAAGTTTATCTCAATACTTTGTTATATACCCTTTGTTGGGAATGACAGAGGTCAAATGTATTCTGTAAGTCTTCACAAGGTTTTCACACACTGTTGCTGGTATTTTGGCCCATTCCTCCATGCAGATCTCCTCTAGAGCAGTGATGTTTTGGGCCTGTTGCTGGGCAACACGGACTTTCAACTCCCTCCAAAGATTTTCTATGGGGTTGAGATCTGGAGACTGGCTAGGCCACTCCAGGAACTTGAAATGCTTCTTACGAAGCCACTCCTTCGTTGCCCGGGCGGTGTGTTTGGGATCATTGTCATGCTGAAAGACCCAGCCACGTTTCATCTTCAATGCCCTTGCTGATGGAAGGAGGTTTTCACTCAAAATCTCATGATACATGGCCCCATTCATTCTTTCCTTTACACGGATCAGTCATCCTGGTCCCATTGCAGAAAAACAGCCCCAAAGCATGATGTTTCCACCCCCATGTTTCACAGTAGGTATGGTGTTCTTTGGATGCAACTCTTTCTTTGTCCTCCAAACACGACGAGTTGAGTTTTTACCAAAAAGTTATATTTTGGTTTCATCTGACCATATGACATTCTCCCAATCTTCTTCTGGATCATCCAAATGCTCTCTAGCAAACTTCAGACGGGCCTGGACATGTACTGGCTTAAGCAGGGGGACACGTCTGGCACTGCAGGATTTGAGTCCCTGGCGGCATAGTGTGTTACTGATGGTAGGCTTTGTTACTTTAGTCCCAGCTCTCTGCAGGTCATTCACTAGGTCCCCCTGTATGGTTCTGGGATTTTTGCTCACCGTTCTTGTGATCATTTTGACCCCACGGGGTGAGATCTAGCGTGGAGCCCCAGATCGAGGGAGATTATCAGTGGTCTTGTATGTCTTCCATTTCCTCATAATTGCGCCAACAGTTGATTTATTCAAACCAAGCTGCTTACCTATTGCAGATTCAGTCTTCCCAGCCTGGTGCAGGGCTACAATTTTGTTTCTGGTGTCCTTTGACAGCTCTTTGGTTTAGGCCATAGTGGAGTTTGGAGCGTGACTTGAGGTTGTGGACAGGTGTCTTTTATATTGATAACAAGTTCAAACAGGTGCCATTAATACGGGTAATGAGTGGAGGACAGAGGAGCCTCTTAAAGAAGAAGTTACAGGTCTGTGAGAGCCAGAAATCTTGCTTGTTTGTAGGTGACCAAATACTTATTTTCCACCATAATTTGCAAATAAATTCATAAAAAATGATTTTCTGGACTTTTTTTCCTCATTTTGTCTGTCATATTTGAAGTGTACCTATGATGAGAGAGGTCTGTAATTTTCATCTTTTTAAGTGGGCGAACATGCACAATTGGTGACTGACTAAATACTTTTTTGCCCCACTGTATATCCCATTTGGTCTGGATTCTGAAGTTATTATCCAATACAACAAATAAATGTGTTAGCATGTGTGTGCTGTCCAATCCTGCTCTGAATATGTATGGGGCACATTCAGCAGGTTCAAAAGAAAGCAGGCTCAGTATTTCCATAGACTAAAAATAATGAATTTTCCCCTGAAAAACTCACAATCAGCAGTTAGTTGACATGCTCATACTGATCCTGTTGTCATGGCTTTGAATGATAGGTGAGTAGATGTATACATTGCATAACAAGTAGCAGTGGAAGACTGAAAGACCAGCATTTTTTTTTTTTTCCTTTTAAGATTTAAGTATTTTAAGTGTTTTAACCTTTTCACACGTGAGTTCCATATATCTCACGTTGATAGTTTTATGTCAGAATACACTCACTCTTCCAAAATGTGACCCGATTCAGGAAACTAGGCGTATGTCGCAAGTCACAACTTCACAGGAGAGCTGTTTGAACGTAAAATGTTTTTTTTATCAACATGCGTTTTTTGGCAGAAATGCCTTCTCGAACATGTGAACTTGTGTACATATGCCATCTGTAAATACGAATAAAATTGTTAAATTACGAACCTAGTTGGTTTAGCCACAGAAAAAGCGAGCAACCTTCCCGCCTGCCATGATTGGCTGAGAGTGAGTGGGCTGGACATGCCGAGAGATGAATTTGGATTGGTCTACCATATAGCACCCATCTGTCTATTGGAGCTGGTCAGTATGTTTAGATAATTGTGTAGAACGCAGCTTTTTTTTTAAATGTATCATATTGTAAAACTGCATAAACCTAATGTCAAGTTAAAGTGTACTGTTACCTAGCTAACATTAGCTGGCTGGCTCGCTAGCTAACGTTTTGTGTATGCTCTCCACTTTCTGGAGGACCGAGTTTTGAAATCAGTGAAATTCGGGTATGATAGCAAAGGAGATGGAAAAAACACCAGTCTGGATTACATCGTCAAAATAAGGCAACCATGTATGGCATCAGACAGGAGACGCATCCAACCGTGATGTATACTGGTAAAATGTTTAGATATTACACATATTTTCATTTCAAGTTAAAGTGTACTGTTAGCAGGCTAGCTAACGTTAGCTGGCTGGCTCGCTAACTAACGTTACGTCATGCATTGGGATTCATTGTTTCCCTAGCTAGCTCTCTAGTTACATTTCTTAACAAAAGACTCTTGTCTTATTGTGCCAGAGCACATAATACCTGATACATATTTGAACGCTCAACACCCAATTGAATATGTCAGTAAACGTCGTCGGCAACAAAGCGTAATTCAATTGCTGCCAGCAGCACAGTTAGTTACCAGCACTCTGGATAACATGAAAAAAGCCTAACCAGCTCTGCTAGGGCGAGAAACGGTCAGAGTGGGGTGTTCTCTCATTATGTGTATGGAAGTAGTTAGCTTGGGTGCTTGACTGTAGTTGTGAGGTCACAGCTTTCGGAACAACCCTACTTATTGGCCAGAGCGTCCAGTGTGCGCTCTGAACGCAAAATCACATTGAGCTGTTCTCTCTCTCTTTAGATGTATGGATGTAGCTGGCAAGTTAATACAGAACACTCGGCAAAACCCTTAAAGAGATGGGTGGGGCTACGTCTTAAGAGGCTGTGAACAATGCTGAATGGGTGTAGACAAAGAAGGGTTCTCCAATAGTAGAACCAAAACATTGAAAGACGGTTTTCTCAAAAGTGAGTTTACAAGTTGATCAACTTTCAAAGCAGAATTACATTCCCATTGTCTCCTCAAATGCAGTGTATGATATACCATTTTGTAGCTCTGAGTCTCTACTTTTATCCAATGTAAAAAACAGAAACCCAAACATTGCTACATAAGACTGAATCCAGGTTGTGAGTCACAAATATGATTGTTACGCAACAGGACAGTTAATACGCGCTGCCTGAGTAATGTAGGGTATGTAAACATTTAAAAGTGGCATTGTTTAAAGTGGCTAGTGATACATGTATTACATAAAGATGGCAAGATGCAGTAGATGGTATCGAGTACAGTATATACATATGAGATGAGTAATGTGGGGTATGTAAACATTATATTAAGTGGCATTGTTTAAAGTGGCTAGTGATACATTTTTTACATACATTTTTCCATTATTAAAGTGGCTGGAGTTGAGTCAGTAAGTTGGCAGCAGCCACTCAATGTTAGTTAGTGGTGGCTGTTTAACAGTCTGATGGCCTTGAGATAGCAGCTGCTTTTCAGTCTCTCGGTCCCTGCTTTGATGCACCTGTACTGACCTCGCCTTCTGGATGATAGCGGGGTGAACAGGCAGTGGCTCCTTGATGATCTTTATGGCCTTCTTGTGACATCGGGTGGTGTAGGTGTCCTGGAGGGCAGGTAGTTTGCCCCCGGTGATGCGTTGTGCAGACCTCACTACCCTCTGGAGAGCCTTATGGTTGTGGGCAGAGCAGTTGCCGTACCAAGCGGTGATACAGCCCGACAGGATGCTCCCGATTGGGCATCTGTAAAAGTTTGTGAGTGCTTTTGGTGACAAGCCAAATTTCTTCAGCCTCCTGAGGTTGAAGAGGCGCTTCTGCGCCTTCCTCACCACGCAGTCTGTGTGGGTGGACCAATTCAGTTTGTCCGTGATGTGTACGCCGTGGAACTTAAAACTTACTACCCTCTCCACTACTGTCCTGTCAATATGGACAGGGGTGTGCTCCCTCTGCTGTTTCCTGAAGTCCACGATCATCTCCTTTGTTTTGTGATGTTGAGTGTGAGGTTATTTTCCTGGCCCTCACCTCCTCCCTGTAGGCTGTCTTGTTGTTATTGGTAATCAAGCCTAGCACTATAGTGTCGTCTGCAAACTTGATGATTGAGTTGGAGTCGTGCATGGCCATGCAGTCGTGGGTGAACAGGGAGTACAGGAGAGGGCTCAGAACGCACCCTTGTGGGGCCCCAGTGTTGAGGATCAGCGGGGTGAAGATGTTGTTACATACCCTCACCACCTGGGGGCGGGTCTCGAGCTTGATGACGGAAGTGAGTGCTACGGGGCGGTAGTCGTTTAGCTCAGTTACATTACCTTTCTTGGGAACAGGAACAATGGTGGCCCTCTTGAAGCATGTGGGAACAGCAGATTGGGATAACGATTGATTGAATATGTCCGTAAACACACCAGCCAGCTGGTATGCGCATGCTCTGAGGACGCGGCTTGGGATGCCGTCTGGGCCTGCAGCCTTGCGAGGGTTAACACGTTTAAATGTTTTACTCACGTCGGCTGCAGTGAAGGAGAGTCTGCCGGTTTTGGTAGCGGGCCGTGTCAGTGGCAATGTATTGTCCTCAAAGCGAGCAAAGAAGTTGTTTAGTCTGTCTGGGAGCAAGACATCCTGGTCCGCGACGGGGCTGGTTTTCTTTTTGTAATCCATGATTAACTGTAGACCCTGCCACATACCTCTTGTGTCTGAGCCGTTGAATTGTGACTCTACTTTGTCTCTATACTGACGCTTAGCTTGTTTGATTGCCTTGCGGAGGGAATAGCTGCACTGTTTGTATTCTGTCATGTTTCCGGTCACCTTGCCCTGATTAAAAGCAGTGGTTCGCGCTTTCAATTTCACGCGAATGCTGCCATTAATCCACGGTTTGTGCCATTAATCCACGATGCATTTGCTAATAAATATCCCAGTCCACGTGATCAAAGCAATCTTGAAGCGTGGAATCAGATTGGTCGGACCAGCGTTGAACAGACCTGAGCGCGGGAGAATCCTGTTTTAGTCTCTGTCTATAGGGGAGGGGGGGCTGATGTCCAGACCAGGTGTAGGTGTGGCTCCACAGACACGTCTGAGGCAGGCTCCTGTCGGAGCTGTTCTGCTGAGCAGGACAAGGGCATTGTGATTTCAGTAACTGTCCGCAAAGGGGACAACATAGACGACCAACAAAAGAAGGTGGCCCCGCTTAAATGGAGTAGTGGTCAGCTTTTCCGAAAGGAGGGCGGGAGAGGGGCCTTATATGCGTCGCAGAGGTTAGAATAACAATGATCCAGGGTTTTACCAGCCCTGGTAGCACAATCGATGTGCTGATAGAATTTAGGGAGTCTTGTTTTCAAATTAGCCTTGTTAAAATCACCAGCTACAATGAATGCAGCCTCAGGATATGTTGTTTTCAGTTTACATAGAGTAAAATAAAGTTTGTTGGGGGGGAATATATGCGGCTGTGATTATAATCGAAGAGAATTCTCTTGGTAGATAATGCGCTCAACATTTGATTGTGAGGAATTCTAAGTCAGGTGAACAGAAGGACTTGAGTTCCTGTATGTTGTTATGATCCCACCACGTCTCGTTAATCATAAGGAGTACCTCCCCACCCCTCTTCTTACCAGAAAGATGCTTGTTTCTGTCTGTGCGATGCGTGAAGAAACCAGCTGGCTGTACCGACTCCGATAGCGTGTCTCGAGTGAGCCATGTTTTCGTGAAGCAAAGAACGTTACAGTCTCTGATGTCTCTCTGGCATGCTACCCTTGCTCGGATTTCATCAACCTTGTTTGTCAAGAGACTGGACATTGGTGAGTAGTATGCTTGGGAGCGGTGCGCGATGTGCCCGTCTCCGGAGCCTGACCAGAAGACCGCTTCGTCTGACCCTTTGTTGTTTTGGTTCGCCGGCTGGGATCCGATCCATTGTCCTGGGTGGTGGTCAAAACAGAGGATCCGCTGTATTTCGATCAATGTTGAGCTCACCCGTGATGTGATGAATTATAAATAGTAATTGCTATTGGCTAATTCATATTATGGTTTCTGTCAGCCGAGAGTTCTCTAAATATGACCGCTTGTGTTACTTCAATTTTTCCTCAGTTAGTGCTAGGACTAATGTAGCCTACATTTCACGGGTTGGACGATTGTGTTATGCTGTCGCTACGTCTGTGCATGTCTGAATATTGCATCCCAAAATAAACTGGTCACATACAGGACATAACGTTGTAAGGACTGTGTTTGTGCAAAATGTTTGCGTGGAAAAACAGTGTGGCTACCTCAAATGCTGACTGTTGAGTCAATCAAAACTGGACGTTCTAAATAAGCATGATAATGACACCGGTTTTAGCATACGCTAAAGGGACCACTGTAGAATGATCACACCTGTTTGTTGTTACGTGTGAAAAGGTTACGTTTTTAAACTGTTTTAGGTGGCCTAAGTTGATGGAGATTCACCAGGTAAGTTGATGGGAGACTTGTTGGAGATAGAAGTGAACTATCTGCAATGCTCTGCCCATTTCACCTCACTGATACACCCATGTTGCCCACATCTGGTCCAGGGGGAACCATGACATTCAGTATATACATGTGGAAGAGGGACTTACTACTACTAAGATACTGAGAAATGCATGAAGAGGACATAAATGCATAGTCTTTCAGATGCAGACATGGAAGCTGTTGTTCAGTTGTTTTTTTGCCAAACAAAATTTAGTAGAATCCTAAGAATCATCAGAAATTCAGATTAAGGACAATGTTTGTGAAAACATTGCCATAAAAATATTATAAAAGGGTGAATATTCAAACGCTTTTACAAAAAAGGATTACAGCTATACAATCAGTATGTGTGTTGTGGCCAATGCATGAATCCAGGACACATTCGTGTTCACTAGAGCTTGCAACAAAACGTCCAGACAGTCCCTCTCTGTTTTAGTCCAATTTCTTCCATTTGGTGCCTAATGAACACCACCCAGCACTATGCTCCATCCAACAGTGTCAACTGCGCCACAGTAAAGAAAAACCTGGTCTCCTCAATGGAAAACCCACACAGTCTCAGAAAAACGAATCATCTAGGAAAAAGCTCTCCCCTGGAAGCCCTATTTCCAGTGTATCCTCAGCTGTGGAAGCCCTGAAAAAAAGACAACTGCATTGTCCGCTCACGTTATAGTGCCGCGTATGATTGGTGGAGCATTCAGCTTTATTTTGCTAGAAATGTCCTTCCAGAGAGGCCGGTATTGAATTAAGCACACCAAACAAGTCATTACTCTTCCTTTAGTCTGTGTGTGTGTTTGTTTCTGTACATGTCTGCGTGTCTGCATCTGTGTGCATGTGTGTGCATGCATGTGTGTGTGAGAGAGAGAGCACAAGAGTGGGCAGCATTTCCTAGCAGCCCCCTGTGAGCTCTGAAAGCTGTGGTGGTGGTTGAAATCACTCGCTAAAAATTGTCCCCAACAACTCTCATGCGAGTGGGAAATTAATGAGATATCTTCCCACTGGGCCAGTAATCACAAATAACGGCTATGATGAAGATGAGTGACAACCAAGGTTGCATCCCAAATAGCACCCTATTCCCTTTCTAGTGCAAAAAAATTGACAGGGCCCATAAGTAGTGCACAACATAGGGAACAGGGTGCCATTTGGGACGCAGACCCAGTGTTTGCCATGTGGTCTGACTACAACTCTTATCACCCAGCAACTAGAACAAATCATACATTTATGAGTAGCTTTCACCACCACTACATTTAATTCTTATAATGCATTGTGTTACAGCAGAGGACCTGTTTTAGAAAGGCCAAATGCAATGCATCACTTGCCAATACTTATCAGGGCAATGTCACTGTCACACGTGCACACATGAACACACACCCACGCAAACAAATACATACACACACATGCACACACACAAACAGACAGAGGGGCCCTGAGTTGGCAGGTGTGTTGTTGTCAAGGCGTTGTAGGAGTAATTTGTCACGCCGGATAAGCCTGGCATCAGTGTCTTTGACTCTGGAATTTATTAGCGACAGATTGCCCCCGTAAACACCAGTGGCAGGTACCAAGATACACAGCTATGCCACATACCCAAGCCCACAGCGCCTATTATGGTTTTATTAGGCCCCGGCTTCTCTGTTGGTATGATCTAGCATCAAGTCCTGCAACTGCTGGGATCTCTGTCCACAAGCCAGAAGAACTGGGTTATTGGACAGTGCAGGGGGCATCCAGACAGACAGGGACTAGGAATGGAAATATGCTGTCTAGCTGGTTTAATACAGCACTGTTAAGCCTGTGTATTGTATGAGTTTTTGATTTTTTGATCGGAGGATATAAATGAAAGGCAGTGGCCCAGAGGTTCAATACAGTTATGTGAGGAAAGATTAGGTTTGAAAGGCGTAGCCTCTTATCGGGGAACTAT
Organism: Oncorhynchus kisutch; assembly: GCF_002021735.2. Taxonomy (NCBI): domain Eukaryota; kingdom Metazoa; phylum Chordata; class Actinopteri; order Salmoniformes; family Salmonidae; genus Oncorhynchus; species Oncorhynchus kisutch. The sequence continues at coordinate 3,328,625 of NC_034199.2, forward strand.
TAACCTTTTAGGTCTCACAGCAATTAATTGTATTTGTTGTTCATTCTGGGGATGTGTAAGGCTTTGTTTTATGCACAATGCAGTTCATCAGTTCAGCAGTGTGCATGTAGGAGCTTCAAAGCGGACACGCCAATTCAAGCAAGCCTTGGTGATAGCTCCGTTTTAAAGCAGGGATCATCAACTAGATTCCGCCACAGGACGATTTTTTTCTTGAGCGGATGGTATGAGGGGGCGGAACATACTGACAAATAATTTGTAAATTGCAAATTGACCACAAGAAGCACAAAGAGATATAATATTTCAAAAGTTGCTTACATTTGTATACGATCACGTCTCTCTATTATGCTTGGGAACACTTCGGAACAGATTTTGAAAATAAAAATGTCCTGGTGTTTTTACAGTCTTTTATGTCCAACAATGTTTTAGTTTTTTTTCAGCTCAGAAATTTGGCCTGCGGGCCACCAGTTGGGGAACCCTGTTCTAAAGCATCACACACTGCTCGTCTATTGCCTGTCATCTACCTAAGATTGAATGTAGGCTAAATCGGGGGTAGATGAGTTTTTTCTCCCCTTCTCTCCTTCCTGCCTGTGAGGGACCAACAAACAGACCACTAAAGTCAACCATAAGAACCATGGGATTGGCCGCCACAAGCTACAGCAGGGATCAACTTCAGCCGCAGGACGGGGCTGGAACATAATTACAAATCATTTGTAGACTGCAAATTGACCGCAAGAATATTTCACTAAAACATAATCATTTCAAACCTAGCTTAGATTTGTATACAATCACATATATCTCTATTATGCTTGGGAACACTTGGGAACAGATGTACACATTTAAAATCACTTATGGCGGATTTCCTGGTGTTTTTTAAGAATTTAAGTATATATCTTTTTAGCTCAGAAAACGGGGGGGGGGGGGGGGGGGGGGGGGGGGGGGGGCAAATGACATCACCTGCAGGCCAAGTCCCACACAGGAAGCCAGTTGGGGAACCCTGGGCTATAGCCTACCACGTGTGTTTTCTCCCTTCATTCAACATTTATGGATGATGGGATAGTCAGTGCAAATATGATACTGCAATGGTTTATCTCTGAGTTTAGTGATTTAATGATTTTAAATTAATGTTCATGCACACATTGGTTTGCCTACTTGCCAACGAGTGGTTACCCAAATTAATGATGTGTATAAAAAGGTTGACTTTACAGCACAATGCGTTACCCACATAAGTCACAAAAGACACCTCACAAACACGGGGACACACAACTTCTCACACCTTGTCTCCGTAGTCTCCTCTTCTTCAGGCCGAAGATACGCACTTTGGAGAAGATGTCGACCAGGTTTCCATTGCAGAGCCCCTTGTTCTTACTGGGGCTCTTCCTCCGCCTGTTTGGGGGTGGTCGGTCTACATGCTGCTCCCGTGCCTCCCTCTTCTTCCGGATCAGACCGCTGGCAATAGCGGCTGCCATGGCTCAATGTCTCACTGCTGCTCAGGTCCGGTCCGCACTCCGTCCGCACACGGAGCACAGACCACATAAACAACCGCCTCTAGTCGCTCGCAGCACGGTCACAGTCCCATATTGGCGGCTAGACGGTCCGTGGTGTAGAATCAGGTATATTTAAATAGTAGTCTACTTTTTGATAACTGCCTTTAGTGTACAGACACTACATTTTAGTGCTTATGAAACATTGCGTTATCATTAATTGTACGGTTCGTGAGAATCATGAAACTGTTGTCATAAAATTATTTCATTCCATATTTTCATCAGGAGTCTAGCTGGTGAAATTGCTTGGCAAAAACTCACCCCAAACGAGATTGCTCAACAGTCATATCTGCGTATTGATTTTCGATTTATTGGGTGACATTTTCACGTCCATCCCCTGCTAAATGTCCAGTGTGTGTTGTAGCCTCCCCTTCCCACACTCCCGTCTCTTCTTCTCCTTTTGTCTTCCTTCCCTCCTCTCGTCCTGGAGACCGGTGCAGGATTCAGAACTCAGCACGCTGGACAGCGGTGGCCACGCTGTGTTGAGTGTGTGTGCGCGCGTGTTCCGCCAGCCGGCCAAACAAACAAACAAAAGCGCTTTTCTGGGTGATTATCACCGTCGGACGACGGGCACTCACTCGCCAGGGTACAGCTTAGGATAACACGACGTTTACGCAGAAATATTAGCCAAGCTGACCATTCAATACGCAACACTGCTCCTGAAATGGCCATTCATCTTGGAGAGTCAAATATTAACCAATACATGTCAGTAGGATAAATACGACATCAACATCAAAGTAATACGTAAATATCAAACGTGGCTATATCTAGGCCTATTGAATAGCAATATAGGCTATACCTATCCGACCGCATGGCTGCATGATGCGTTTTCACGTCTTCTCTTTGTATAGTCCACTTCTCTTCACATCTGAGCTGTCATTGTAGATTGGTATTGTGGTCCAAGAGAAACACACACACAACATGGGCGATTGTACACCGATTGGAGAGAGAAGAAAATGTAGGCTAACCTAAGCTTAACCGGGTCCTGTGCGGATGACGTCTGGGCGGTGTGACAACTGCATACAAATAGATAAACTTACGCTGCCGGATGCGGAGGAGACAATACGGCTGTGGGGAATTTCATATTAAACCCACCGTTCGTTGGAGAGACAGCAATCAGGTGCGTAATCGAAAAGACAGGATAGGAGACCCCGCATGGAAACACATAGGCTATCTATAGGCACCATTGCACACGCACACCTCTCCCGCGCAAAAGCGCATTTGGCATCAATCCCGCGCTGTAAGAAAAACGATGAAGGGTGACTCTTGTTTCCGTCTATAGATCAACCCATCTTCCACATCAACAAGTCTTAGCCACTCACCCTCTCCTTTGCACTCGCCTCGGAGAGGAAAGAGGAGAATACCCTCCCTCCCTCTCGTTCGACCTCAAGTCCCTCACTCCAGGCGTTGCTATGAGCCGGTAGTGAGATTTGACACATAAAGGCGGCTTCAGCTGTGCAATAACTGACGCCCGGCTCCGAACAGGCTCGCAACTAAATTGCAATGGGCATTTAATAGGCTCGTTACAAATATGGCTGAAAACACATGTATTTGTATATGTTTTAATGTGTATGGGACCGTCCACAATTGCATGTATCAATGTAGGCATTTATTGCCCGGTAGTCTACGTATGACCCTGGTCAGGTAGCCTATTGGAAAAGAGTAAACCATGCATCAAAATGTAGGCTTTTGAACTCCTCGCTAATCAAATTAAATAAAAGTGTGTGCTTCAAGTGCTTAAGCAGAAGGAATAGTGTAACTGCAAAAACATAGGGTGGCAGGTAGCCTAGCGGTTAAGGGCGTTGGGCCATTAACCGAAATCCCCGAGCTGACTAGTTGAAAAATCTTCGAAGTGTCCTTGAGCATGGCACTTAACCCTACAAATCGGTCATGTAAGTCGCTCTGGATAAGAGCATCCGCTAAATGACTAAAATGTCAATAAAACCTGCAACTCGAGCGGGCTAACATGCATGACTATCGCCATTTAATCTCACAATAATATCACTCTATCTCTCAATCACTTTCGAGCTCATTCATTTCAGCGCCGCGTTCCTTTGCCACACACACACACACACACACACACACACACACACACACACACACACACACACACACACACACACACACACACACACACACACACACACACACACACACACACACACACACACACACACAACCACACACACACACACACACACACACACACACACACACCCCACTGGGCACACACTGGTTGAATCAACGTTGTTTCCACGTCATGTCATTGAAATTACGTTGGATTACGTGGAATAGATTTCTATGCCCAGTTTGAGGGCGCACAGTGCTAATTCCTGGACAAATCGTAGAGCAAACCATAGGCTACACAAAAAACATTGACATATTCAGCAGAGACACTTCAGAAACTTCAACATATGCTGGATTGGTGGTTCCAATACTACAAAATAACACCATAAATCATTAGATATTTCTCTGTTAGATGGATATCATTTCCAGAGACAACAATCACAGATATAAATTAAAAAGCAAGAGAGCCATCTGCCGTTTGTCGCCGCAATTAATTAAACAAGTAGGAACATTTGGGGACAGTGGCATCAGGCTACAGGCTACACTCTCTTTCCCCACACAATGGAGCATCCACTTGTTGATGTCAAGGCATACCGGGCTGAGATGCATTGCCAAATGGCCGGGCCAGGGCTGGATTCGCAAGCATTCCCTTTTTCACGTTGCACCTGGAAACTAAGGGAGCCGGTCAGAGAAATTAATCAGCGATATGAATCTTTTTTTTTTTATCACTGCGTCATTTTAGGGCCTACTAATGAATGTTTTAGCCAGGGGTAGATATTCTGGATGATTAAAGAGTGAGGGGGCATGCCGCATGCAATCCCTATTTATATTCAGAGGGAAAACCATCTAACCTTATTAAATCTAATGTACAGCGGGGTTCGAAATTATTGACACCCATGATAAAGATCCACAATAATAAGTGCATAAAATACATAATTAAAATACTGGGCTATGTTGTATTCTCCCAAAAATTGGGAAATTATATTATTTTATACTAATACAATTGCTCAAAGAAATATTTTTTTTCTCTAAAAAGGTAGGGGTCAAAATTATTGACACACTAAAGATCCTTATAAATAAACTAGGCCTATTCAAAAGTTTAGTATGTTGTCCCATATTCCTTGCACGCAATGACTTATTCCACATTTTGTTGCAGTACAGCCTGAATTCAAAACTGATTAAATCTATTTTTTGTCTCTCACCCATCTACACACAATACCCCAAATTGATTGAAAATTAAATACAGAAATATCTCATTTACATAGGTATTCACACCCACATAGCCGCTGGATGTAGGGCTGCTTAGGGTGCTGTAGCACCCCCTGAAAAATCAGAATTAAAAAAACAATGTTAATAAAAACAACTGGGAAAAAAAGAAAAAAAGTAGTGCACTGGGCATTTACAAGTCCTTTATTGGTGGACCGATATAACCCTCTGTAGCGTGGCCATGTTTTTATGTTTTAATTTATTTAATTCAAAACTGTAACTAGGCCACTCAGGAACATTCAATGTCATCTTGGTAAGCAACTCCAGTGTATATTTGGCCATGTGTCTAGGTTATTTTCCTGCTGAAATGTTAATTAATTTCCAAGTGTCTGGTGGAAAGTAGACTTACGCAGGTTTTCCTCAAGGATTTTGCCTGGGCTTAGTTCCATACAGTTTCTTTTCATCCAATTACAAACATACCCATAACATGATGCAGCCACCCCTATGCTTGAAAATATGGAGTGGTACTCAGTAATGTGTTGTTTTGGATTTGCCCCAAACATGGCACTTTGTATTCAGGACAACTTTTAATTGCTTTGCCACATTTTGTGCAGAATTACTTTGTTGCAAACAAGATGCATGCTTTGGAATAGTTTTTTTTCTTCTAAAACATGCATCCTTATTCTGCACAGGCTTCCTTCTTTTCACTCTGTCAATTAGGTTAGTATTGTGGCGTAACTACAATGTTGGTGATTCATCCTCAGATTTCTCCTATCACAGCCATTAAACTCTGTAACTGTTTTAAAGTCCCCGTTGGGCTCATGGTGAAATCCCTGACCATTTTCCTTCCTCTCCGGCAACTGAGTTAGGAAGGACACCTGTATCTTTGTAGTGACTAGGCGTATTGATACACCATCCATAGTGTAATTAATAACTTCACCATGCTCAAATGGATATTCAATGTCTGCTTTTTTCATTTTTACACATCTACCAATACGTGCCCTTCTTTGCGAGGCATTCGAAAACTCTCTGGTCTTTGTGGTTGAATCTGTGTTTGAAATTCACTGCTTGACTGAGGGACCTTACAGATAATTTTATGAATGAGATACAGAGATGAGGTCATTCAAAAATCAAAAATCACAAGTCCATTCAACTTATTATGTGATTTGTTAAGCACATTTTTACTCCTGAATTTATTTATGCTTGCAATAAAATAGTTGAATACTTATAAGACATTCCAGCTTTTCATTTTTAATTCATTTGTAAACATTTCTAAAAACATAATTCCACTTTCACATTATGGGGTATTGTGTGTAGGCCAGTGACATGAAGTCTCACTTTAATCTATTTTCAATTCAAGCTCTAACAAAAAAAAACATGTCAAGGGGTGAACATACCTTCTGAAGGCACTGTACATCAAGCTTATGACTCTACAAACTTGTTTGATGTATTTACATTTTGTTTTGGTTGTGTTTCAGATTATTTTGTGCCCAATAGAAATTAATGGTATATTATGTATGAATGGGAAACATATTGTTTGTGACTCCAAAGTGATTCCAAAATGAAACAATATATTATTTACCATTCATTTCTATTGGGCACAAAAGTATCTGAAACACAACCGAAACGAACAGCAAATGCATCCGACCAGTTTGTAGTCACAAGCTTGATGTAGTCATTGCGTGCTAGGAATATGGGACTAAACGTTTGACTACTTTATTTATAATTATATCTCCTGGTGTCAATAGTTTGGACCCCTACCTTTTTGAGGAAACCAATACCCCTGTGACCGGTCTATATGTGTGGTGTGCCTGTCTTCGCACGTAAATGCTCCTTGGATAGATTGCGCTCAGATGCCGCCGCAGAGACATGCACAGTTGGAGACAATGCAGTTTATGTTGCAGCCAGCAGCGGACACTGTCAGCCCAACAATGACTCTACACGTAGGTACTGACACAGTACACCACCGGCACAGTGCAGTAGCAGTGAGATATGGACAGAGACTGTATGACATGATAGTCTGGCTATAATGTATTACCTGCACTGTAAATCAATGCAATTTGATCAAATGTTTACTAGAACATGACAGGACTATGTTTGCCCTATGTGGAGACAGTCTTTCAAAAATGTTCTTGCACAACGAATGAATTGCTATTTCTGTATGAGGCTGCATGTACATTCTTGTCTTTACCCAATGCCATCATTACATGGCAACATGAACAGATAAATGATCCAATTGCAAATCATATTTGCTGCACTGTTATTTCCCACAGTCAATACATGGACATAATATCAAATCAGCCTCATCCCCGAAGCGAGGAGAATTACATGACAAAACAATATGTATCCAGCTGCTTGCTGAGAGGAACACATTACGTATGAGAGATTACAGTAGCATGTTCAATGAGCTACAAAACATACCCATAAAAACTATTGCTACAGCAATAGAAATATTACAATGAGCATGATGCTGCAGTATGTTGTGTCCTCATCTGCCTCAGCCAATGCTTTACTGCTCAGTCTCTAGCAGGGCTGAAGCATATAGGGAGTATATGGGGGACGCAGACTGGATTAGACTACTGCTTTACCAGAAATATGCCACTGGGGGAGTAGTGCTGAGAGATCAGTGCTTTTTGAGATTGATTTGATGGTTAAAAAAATATTCATGGCTTTCGATGTCGGTTTCTATTCTTTGGGTTGAATGTTGTATCAGAATAAAACAATTAATAAAAGTCCCATGATGGTAGTTTCTGCCCATTTATGCTTATCACTTATTAACAATCATTTATTCACATTATTTTAATGAAATATTTCAGTTGTTTTATTTGATGACTACTATTTCATTCCAAGTCATCATCTCATCTCTATAGAGCTGCTACATATGCTGTCTGACAAAATCACTATTTTGTAGTTCTTCAAAATGAATAAGGCATACTTCGATGACTGCTGAATACCAACTATCAATCACTTCGAACATGTATTTTCAGATAGAGATACCTCGCGAAGCAACAGCTGCGCTCTATACTGAGCATACAAAACATTAGGAACACCTGCTCTTTCCATTACATAAATTGACCAGGTGAATCCAGGTGTAAACTATGATCCCTTATTGATGTCACTTGTTAAATCCACTTCAATCAGTGTAGATGAAGGGGAGGAGACAGGTCAAAGAAGGATTTTTAAGCCTTGAGACAATTTAGACAAGGATTGTGTATGTGTGCCATTCAGAGGGTGAATGGGCAAGACAAAAGTTTTCAGTGCCTTTGAACGAGGTATGATAGTAGGTGCCGGTTTGCTTCCAGAACTGCAACGCTGCTGTGTTTTTCACGTTCAACAGTTATCAAGAAGTGTGTATCAAGAATGGTTCACCACCCAAAGGACATCCAGCCAACATGGCACAACTGTGAGAAGTATTAGAGTCAACATGGGCCAACATCCCTGTGGAATGCTTTCGATACCTTATAGAGTCCATGCCCTGATGAATTGAGTCTACTCAGTGTATATCCCCTCATGAGCACACATTCTTCTGACTCTTCCACAGCAGGCATAAACTAAACAGAGAACAGACAAGTAGCTGCGCAATGGATTATGGTCATTGTAGTTAGTTACCACATTTTATGCTCTAAACTATGTAGAACATTGGCCTTTTGAAAACTGCAACTCTCTACTACATCACACAGTTCAGGCTGGATCTGATTTATCTCTATAGAAACTACAACTCTCTACTACATCATACAGTTCAGGCTGGATCTGATTTATCTCTAGAGAAACTACAACTCTCTACTACATCACACAGTTCAGGCTGGATCTGATTTGTCTCTAGAGAAACTACAACTCTCTACTACATCACACAGTTCAGGCTGGATCTGATTTATCTCTAGAGAAACTACAACTCTCTACTACATCACACAGTTCAGGCTGGATCTGATTTATCTCTAGAGAAACTACAACTCTCTACTACATCACACAGTTCAGGCTGGATCTGATTTGTCTCTAGAGAAACTACAACATCACACAGTTCAGGCTGGATCTGATTTAGAGAAACTCTGCAGTGTGTGCATTAAGCTCTCAGAAAAACCCAAAACAAAATGGGATTCAAATGATTGAACCAACGTAAGTCAATAAGTTGTTTAAGAAACAGAAAATAACCAATATTTTAGTTAATCATTCAGCACTACTCAGGAGTTGACACAGCATGTGGGGATAGATAAGCCTTTCCTTCACCGAGTGGAGACATAAACATATCTAAAACATACATGTAGATAGTCTCCACAGCAGTAATGCAAGCAACAGTTTGAATCCATACAATATATATGTTGAATATGTCTATGCCATGGTGAATGATAAGCTTGGGTAGGATTCTGAACAGGAAATTCAAAATGATATCAAGCTGCATAGCATGTGAGCTACCTTCAGATAGTGCTTGCCAATAAAAAATTGAGCATACCTGCATACCTGTCTAAACCAGATTACCATAGTATATTCAGATACTGATGAGAATTCATTTTGATATTAGACACAGAAACCTTGTTATAAGACATTATAAAAAGCTCATACATGCTCATAACAAGTCATAAAGCATTATACCAGGAATGCTTTAAGTAAATATTTACCAAGCGTTTTCTACACCTTCTGCTGTTCTATTCGTTACTGTCCTGTAGATAGAAAGTTGAGCACATACCTACATGTCTTTTCCTTCGGAAAGTGTGGGACTCCATGGCCAACCCATTCCAACCCCTAGCAGGCTAAGAGCCCTTCTTTACTGCATGGGATCTGACCTGGAATGATTTCTGCCCCATTTATACAGCTTATACTAGGAGATAACGTTGTTAGTGTGAACTGACAGTCCGCCCCAAACTGTTCAAATTAATTTGTCACTTATGCGCTCTTTAAGGTGGGGAAATAAGGAAGAAGAGCAGTTTGTTTTCTGTTGAAAACTGATGTATTGCAACAATACCGACTGAAACTACAGTGGGACTGTCATACTCAACTACACTGTATGACTGAAGTTTCAAAATCCAATCAAATTGACATCAGACACTACTAGGGTACCCAAATCAACTGTGACAACACATAATTGCTAAATCGACAGACGTTCTAAACGTGATGAGAATTGCCCAAAAAAGAAACATCAGAAATAGCAAAGTTGGTGTTGTTAGTATACTAAAACCTGTTACCACCACTGTGGATGTGAGTATCACCCCCCCCTCCTCCCCCTCCCCACGGGAAGAACAATGCACACATTGGGATCTAAGATGCAGGGACGAAAACAAAGAACCAGACAAGAGGAAGACTATAAAGCTAACTGATCCATTAGGGCTGGATTCACTTATCAAATCTCCTTCCTCGGAATTACGTTAGTGCTTACGAGATGTCCTGCGGCAGAGGAACAGAAAATGTCAGCGGATGGGACTTCAATAAACAAGGCTGTAGATTATTCCTATTAATTTGAGTCGCTCCGGGGGCCTCTCTTCGAGTCCCCTCCCTGATGGGGTAAATTGCAAATTGGGAGTCAGAACATTTTCAGGGTCGAGACTGAGATGAGAAAAATGAGAAATGATTTTGCTTAGCAGAGAATTAAGTCATTTCGTTCCCTTCTTTCTATCATTCTTTGCTAAACTGTAGAGTTTAATCTGAGTCTTGAGTCCACCATCCAGTGAGGCAATCAGATGCAGGGCCTTTAAAAATAACTGGCTTAGCCAGCAAAACATGGCCGTTTGTGTGTTTGTGTCCACTTGTGCCCCCGCGTGTGTGTGCCCACATCTGTGTGTGGATGTGTACCTCCTTGCGTGCACGCATGTGTGTGTGTTTTGTTTGAGAAGTCTAATACTCTAAGCTAATCAGGCATTCTAGATGTGGGGGGTTGTACACAGGCAACTTATGAAGAAAATGAAAATGGAGCAAGCTCCTTAAGTGGTGCTTAAATTGAGTAAATTAGTGTATGTGAATGAGGTACTAGGAGGTAGTCCTTAGATTAACTGCATTTTTTCCGTGAGTCCATATTAGTGTTTCATATTGCTGTGTGCAAAATGACATAGAGACTACTTCACCTTCAAAACACAATCTAATCGATATAATGGAATGGACTAATTATTCAGCAATAATACAAATGAGATTGTGGGTAAAAAGTTCTGCGACAATTGATTGCGTTGAAAAAGGAGACCCATATATTAGCCCTAAACTTCAATTCAGAGCCCAATCAAATCACCATCAATTATACAAGAATGCATTTTTGTTGTTGTTTTACAATTGATAATTGAAAAGATTATAACACCTATTTCATTTCCATGGAAATGGGCAATAAAATGATCAAAGTGTATCGTACATAATAGCAAGCGCTACAATGTCTTGCAAAACATTGGGAACGTAACATATTACTGTTACTATACATCCCAATCGGTCTTTATCAAAGCTAGCCTACAAATATCATTCTAATCATCCGCCATACAGCACATCTGAGTTCACACTGCCCGGTTCATTTAAAGTTGATTACAGATATTACACCTCGAAGGGCAAGTCAAGCTAAGAACCCTCAAATACTGACACAAACACTGATTACTCACAAGCTATTCTTCTCATAACTACTTAGAATTCAATGGGTCGCCAAACGGTTGGTTTTCCTATCGGGCGGTAGCCATAAAAGCATTTAAATGCTCATCATGCATTGGCCTTAGGTCATAATAAATATGTCATTGGAGCATATTTGTAGCCACAGAACAATAAGGCTCTCTGTTGTGAGTGTGATGGAGCAACGCCCTTCTGACTGTGATAGGATTAGGGCTGCATCCCAAATGGCAACATATTTTCTATATAGTGCACTACTTTTGACCAGAGCCCCATGGGCCCACTTCATAGGGAATAGAGTGCCATTTCAGACGCAGCCTAGGACGAACCGGAGGTGTCAACAGCCTCCAACCGAGACACTAATGAAACACAATAACCAACGGTGGCCAGAGGGTCCAACCTATAGGCCACAGAACCATTAAATCCTAATTTGCAATCCTCCATTAACGATCAAACCACTGCTAAACTTCTCTTCACATAAAGATGATAGCTGGGGACATGTTTTTATACTGTTACCTGTCCAGCGACTCTGAGAGAGGGGAGAGAGATGGGGGGTGGTAAGATAGGAGAAAGAAAGAGATAGGTGGAAGAGAGAAAGGCAAGAGATAGAGGGTGACAGAGAGAAAGAGGGTGGAGGTTGAAAGAAAGTTGAAAATGGTGGGGGAAAGAGAGGTGGGCGGTAAGAAAGAGAGAGAGATCACACAGAGTTTGACATTCAGTTAAATTGAGAGCAAATCATAAAAACACATCAAGTGCCTAACCAAAACAGATTACCATGGAGACCCTGACTTTGACCAGTGCTCATAATAGGCTGTGACAGTTCTCTCCCTGTGAGTGAAAGGCCAAGTGGATCGATGCATAATCTGTAAATTGTGGCTGTGGGGTTTTGCCATTTAATTAGACTTTTACACGTTCACAGGGAACCTGATTATAAAGGAAGGAAAGAGCACAGCTGTGTAATAATGCCAAAATATTAGTTGGAGGCCTGCAGCAGTGCAGCCTTTACACTTAGTGATTAGTTAAGTGTCATACCTAGAGACTCTTCCCAATCCAACCAATCACATGTCAAGACTCAGACAGGATGTTTGTATCCATGCACGTACAGCGAGAAACTCCACTAACATTTTGATGTTATTCTTTCTCCTTGAATGGAAATAACAGAGACAGAGGGAGATAAATAAAAATGAGAGAGAGCAAGAGAGGCAGAATGATGACTGCAGACAGCTTGCATGCTGGTAACACACATCTTTTGCTCTCTCTTTGACACACACACGCACGCATGCACACACGCTTCCATCCTTTGATCCTATTTGAAGTCTGTAGCAGTGTAGGAACATGCCCTGTCAGCAACACTGCAGAGAGAAGTTCCTAGGAGAAGCCCAGGGCAGCGGGCGAGAATATCAATTAGCCCATACACTACAACCCTCTGGCAGACCTGAACCTGGGGGCGTGTATGTGCGCAAATCCCAGGGTGGCCAAGAGAATCCCAGGCTCACGAAATGCGCTTGTGTTTCTTAAGCCATAAAAGGTCTCATAGAATAGTAATTGAGTTGAAATAAGGTCAGCCTTCGTTTGAGAGAGGTCCATTACCATGCAGAATTATAAGGAGAATTCCAACATTGGAACAACAGGATATGATCTTAGTTTGTGCATGCTCTGTAATACAATAGACACACTGATGAGCGTTAATGCTGAAACATACATCTTGAATAATAAAGAAACAACCTATATTGAACAAACATTTTGCTCCAAGGGTGGTTGAATAGCTTTAAGGTGAGCATAGCCTATACAGGCTTTGTATGCCTCCCCATATTTTATAGTAGAGCAGCAGACATCACAACCTCCTCTGATAACTACCCTTGTGTGTTGATTTCTCCCACACGCTTCACATACATGCCTGACACACACACACACACACACACACACACACACACACACACACACACACACACACATAAGTACGCACACACTCACTCACACACGCACACACGTCTCACACATAGGCCTCTCCTGAACAAGCCCAATGCTATCAAATAGCATCAAACAAACACAGAGCCCGGGAAAGACCTCTAGAGACGGTTACCACTGAGCCTTCAGGAATTCCACCCACCCACACACACAAACACACACACACTGAAGATGCAAACACACACAGACATACTCAGCACGCATACACACTCAGCATTTAGGTATTCAGCATGCTTACACACAAATACATACTAAATAACACACTAAGATGTTGTGGAAAACTGCAAGAGTATGTGATAATGCTTGCATTGCATTATAATGGTTGTTTTATTCGACAGAATAGAGTATTCTGTTAACTATTGAGTGTGTGTTCCACTGAGGATGGGCCTCTATGAGATAGCACTGACAGAGGAGATTTACGATGTCTTTGGGTGATAAAACCTAAAGAGTATTCCAGATAACATGAGGTAATGTTTTTGTGCTATGAAGTACCAGGAACGAGATTAGAACCTTGTTTTAGGGACCAAACTGAATGATAATTTATAGCGAATGTAATCTGGCTAAGGGATACTCCTTTCTCAAGAAAATGTATTTATTTGTGAACAGTTCCTAAGATCTGTGGTTCGTCATGTAGGTTGAGAGGGGTGTATCTTGGCTATAAAAGATCTTTGTACTTTTCTGTTGTGACTTTCAATGGTTCATTAGAGATAGCGCATCATTGAAAGTCAAAGGCTATTGCAAAGCTCTTATTATTATTAAAGATATATTTGAAGTATAACTCTGACTGGTGTGTGAAGTTTGTTTCTCCTCATTTGGTAAATACAGAAATAAGCCAACACAAAGCACACTAAGCACTAAGAAATTCAGCTTGCATGCACCCATACACTGAAGGACACTGCACAGAAACACGCTACCACAGTATCAGCAGATAAAGAGATATTTCCATTAGGATCAGTGTAATATAATGTTACAGTAATAGCCATCCAAAATCTGCTTAGTGCACCACTGTGGATAATCCTCCTGCAGAACTATGTTCAATGACACAGGGCTTAGGTATTGTAAAGGCAGATATATTGTATTAAAATATATTTCTAATAGTTGTGGCGGTCATGAAAGGTCATGCAAAGGTTAATTAAGATTAACACTATCACAATAAATTAATTATTTATTTCAGGCAGGTCTAAAGAAACATTATGATATGAAGAAAATGTATTTCAGAAGAACAGAATATGAGTTGATCCACTCTATGTTATCTGGTTATGCTCCATGCCATAGGCTGAAGGCTTGTTGATTTAGCTGACAAGATATGCTTATAAGTCCTGTGCCATTATTTTATATTGTATGATTTTATAGTAAGAAGAATATACGTGAATTTAGCATATATAAGCGAATATAAGTGAATTCCAGAGCATGAAGTACCTACAGTATGTTGAGCATAAAAGTGATAATTTTAAACAGGTACCTCACCTACAACTTCAGTTGTGAATGATACAAACCGTAGAATATATTAGAAATCAAAACACACAGTATATGGGCTGCATGATGCGACTGTAGGCTATTGTTATAAGGTTACAGTAATAAGCAGCTTTATGATATAGAGCATGTGTAATGGCGCCGGTGGGGATGGCTGCCATTTTATGGGGCTCCTAACCAACCGTGCTATTTTGTAGATTTTTTTGCATTGTTTGTAACTTATTTTAAATATAATGTTGCTGCTACCGTCTGCTATGACCGAAAAGGGTTTCTAGACATCAGAACAGCGATTGCTCACCTCAAACTGTACAAATATTTTTTTCTTTAACAACGCTAAGGATATACTGCTTTCTCGAGACCAGGCCCAAACCACTGTCATTTGCATGATGAAAAGACGGATAAAAGAGGGCGAGTGAGAATACGTAGGCGAGTGAGTAAACTACCACTACCACCCATACTATTGGCCAATGTGCAATCACTGGAAAATAATTTAATAATTTGGATGATCTCCGATTAAGAATATCCTACCAACGGGACATTAAAAACAAATATCTTATGTTTCATCGAGTCGCGGCTGAACGACGACACGGATACTATAGAGCTGGCTGGGTATTCCATGCATCGGAAGGAAAGAGAAGCTACATCTGGTGTCTATTTGTAAATAACAATTGGTGAGCGATTTCTAATATTAAAGAAGTCTCACCTGAGGTAGAGTACCTCATGATAAGCTATAGACCACAATATCTACCAAGAGAGATCTCATCTATATTATTTCTAGCAGTCTATTTACCACCACAAACCGATAATGGCACTATGACCGTAATCAACAAGCTATATAAGGCCATAAGCAAACAAGAAAATGCTCATCCAGAAGCGGTGCTCCTAGTGGCCAGGGGACTTTAATGCAGGCAAACTTAAATCTGTTTTACCAAATTTCTACCAGCATGCCACATGTGCAACCACAGGGAAAAAACTCTAGACCACATTTACTCCACACACAGAGGTGCATACAAAGCTCTCCCTCGACCTCCATTTGGCAAATCTGACCATAATTCTATCCTTCTGATTCCTGCTTACAAGCAAAAACTAAAGCAGGAAATACCAGTGACTCGCTCAATATGGAATTGGTCAGATGACAAGGATGCTACGCTACAGGACTGTTTTGCTAGCACAGACTGGAATATGATACGGGATTCATCCAATGGCATTGAGGAGTATACCACCTCAGTCACCGGCTTCATCAATAAGTGCATTGACGATGTCGTCCCCACAGTGACCATACGTACATATCCCAACCAGAAGCCATCCCCACCGAGCTAAAAGCTAGATCTGCCGCAGGATACTAATCCGGACGCTTATAAGATATCTCTCTATTCCCTCAAACGAACCATCAAACAGGCAAATCGTCAATACGGGTCTAAGAATGTATCCTACTACACCGGCTCTGACGATCGTCGGATGTGGCAGGGCTTGAAAACTATTACAGACTAGAAAGGGAAACCCAGCCATGAGCTGCCCAGCGACACAAGCCTACAAGACAAGCTAAATGCCTTTTATGCTCGCTTCAAGGCAAGCAACACGGAAGCAGGCATGAGAGCACCAGCTGTTTCGGATGACTGTGTGATCACGCTATCGGTAGCCGATGTGAGCAAGACCTTTAAACAGGTCAACATTCACAAAGCCGCAGGGCCAGACGGATTACCAGGACGTGTACTCAAAGCATGAGAGGACCAACTGACAAGTGTCTTCACTGACATTTTCAACCTCTCCCTGACCGAGTCTGTAATACCTACATTTTTCAAGCAGACCACAATAGTCCCTGTGCCCAAGGAAGCGAAGGTAACCTGCTTAAATGCCCGTAGCACTCACGTCGGTAGCCATAAAGTGCTTTGAAAGGCTGGTCATGGCTTACATCAACACCATCATCTCTGAAACCCAAGACCAACTCCAATTCACATACCACCCCAACAGATCCAGAAATGACAAAATCTCAATCACACTCCACACTGCCCTTTCCCACCTGGACAAAAGGAACACCTATGTGAGAATGCTGTTCATTGACTACAGCTCAGCGTTCAACACCATAGTGCCCACAAAACTCATCACTAAGCTAAGGAACATGGGACTAAACACCTCCCTAAGCACTTGGATGCTTGACTTCCGGACAGGCCGCCCCCAGGTGGTAAGGGTAGGCAACAACACAGCTGCCACGCTGATCCTCATGGGGTGCAAGCTTAGTCTCCTCCTGTGCTCCCTGTTCACCCACGACTGCATGGCCAAACACGACTCCAACACCATCATTAAGTTAGCTGACGACACAACAGTTGTGGGCCTGATCACCAGCAACAATGAGACAGCCTATAGGGAGGAGGTGCCAGGACAACAACCTCTCCCTCAATGTGAGCAAGACAAATGAGCAGATCGTGAACTACAGGAAAAGGTGGGCCGAACAGGCCTCCATTAACATTGACGGGGCTGTAGTGGAGCGGGTTTAGAGTTTCAAGTTCCTTGGTGTCCACATCACCAACTAAATATCCTGTTCCAAACACACCAGGACAGTTGTGAAGAGGGCACAACAAAACCTTTTCTCCCTTAGGAGAATGAAAAGATTTGTCATGGGTACCCAGATCCTGAAAAAGTTCTACAGCTGCACCATTGAGAGCATCCTGACCGGTTGCATCACCACCTGGTATGGCAACTGCTCGGCATCTGACCGTAAGGCACTACAGAGGGTAGTGAGTACAACCCAGTACATCACTGGGGCCAAGCTTCCTACCATCCAGGACCTATATACTAGGCAGTGCCAAAAAAGACTCTAGTCACCCAAGTCATAGACTGTTCTCTCCGCTCCCGCACGGCAAGCGGTTCCGGAGCGCCAAGTCTAGGACCAAAAGGCTCCTTAACAGCTTCTACCCCAAAGCCATAAGACTGCTGAACAATAAATTGACGCCCCCCCCCTTTGTACACTGCTGCTACTCACTGTTTATCATCTATGCATAGTCCTTTCACCCCTACCTACATGTACAAAATAACTAGACTAACCTGTATCCTGCACATTGACTCGGTACTAGTACCCCCTGTATATAGCCTCGTTATTGTTATTTTTATTGTGTATATACTTTTTATTTATTTTGTACTATTTTCACTTTAGTTTATTATGGAAATATTTTCTTAACTCTATTTCTTGAACTGCATTGTTGGTTAAGGGCTTGTAAGTAAGCATTTCACTGTAAGGTTGTATTTCACCTGTTGTGACAAATAACATTTTATTTTATTTGATGATTTGAGAAAGTTGCGAAGAAAAGCTTGCGCTCTGCCTCAGGCTGCACACACAGTTCTATCATCAAGTGAACATGCTTTCACCCATCAGGCTATACTCAATTTAAGCCTGTCTTTACTAATATGTCAAATTAGTTTCAAATTAGAATGGCCCATTATCAAATGGGAAGGAACAACGGCAGGGGAAAAATACATGTCATCCATATGCACTCTAACAGCGAATGGAGGCCACTTTCCAGGTGGTTAGATTTTCAATCATGCTGGGCTATTCCGGTTATTTCACTCCTTGCATCAACCACTGTTTAGGAGCATGCAGCCATTCCCTGCATGAAGGGTGATATTTCACTGAAACACTGTATGCCATGGGCTCTCCAACCCAGTTTCTGCAGCCACCAAGTACTTAATTTGGGAAACAAAGTGAAATCGATAGTAACATGTTTTCACAATGAAACATATGTCATTAAACTGTCAGCCCCTATTTCTGCATGCTCGAGAAAGGAAGGAGAGAAAGAAGGAGATGGAAAAGCAAGGTGGTGAGATATTCTGTAGCTAAACATAATGTGTCAGCCTATTCATTATAAAAATATAAAAAATGCAATTTTACTAGGCTATTCAAAATCAAATACAAATTCACTATATTTGCAGGCTAACTCTGGAAGACGCCCTGCACAATCAATGAACCAATCACCTAGGCCTATATGTTCTCTCCCAGACTCATGGATACAATGTTTGGAGCTTAGCATAAGGTAACCAGTCCATCCATTATGCATAACAATCCAGTCGACACAGGTGATTACAAGAATTTGTTTCATTTTGGAGTAGGCCAATAGGCTAGAACAATTATTCACCAAAGTCTTAAATACTTTTAAAAAATGTTTTTCTGCTGTGCATAATATGCGGTAAGTTATGGTTTGTATAATGGCACAATCATTATTTTGATTCAGTTTTTCTTCAGGCTTGGGCTCATATCCACTACATGACCAAAGGTACAGTTGAAGTCGGATGTTTACATACACTTAGGTTGGAATCATTAAAACTCGTTTTCCAATTTCTTGTTAACAAACTATAGTTTTGGCAAGTCAGTTAGGACATCTACTTTGTGCATGACACAAGTATTTTTCCAACAATTGTTTATTTCACTTATAATTCACTGTATCACATTTCCAGTGGATCTGAAGTTTACATACACTAAGTTGAATACGCCTTTAAACAGCTTGGAAAATTCCAGAAAATGACGTCATGACTTTAGGAGCTTCTGAGAGTCAATTGGAGGTGTACCTGTGGATCTATTTCAAGGCCTACCTTCAAACTCAGTGCCTCTTTGCTTGACATAATGGGAAAATCAAAAGAAATCAGCCAAGACCTCAGAAAAAGAATTGTAGACCTCCACAAGTCTGGTTCATCCTTGGGAGCAATTTCCAAACGCCTGAAGGTACCACGTTCATCTGTACAAACAATAGAACGCAAGTAAAAACACAATGGGACCACACAGCCATCATACTGCTCAGTAAGGAGATGCGTTCTGTCTCCTAGAGATGAACGTACTTTGGTGAGAAAAGTGCAAATCAATCCCAGAACAACAGCAAAGGACCTTGTGAAGATGCTGGAGGCAACAGGTACAGAAGTATCTATATCCACAGTAAAATGGGTCCTATATCGACATAACCTGAAAGACGGCTCAGCAAGGAAGAAGCCACTGCTCCAAAACAGGCATAAAAAGCCAGACTACGGTACGCAACTGCACATGGGGACAAAGATCATACTTTTTGGAGAAATTGTCCTCTGGTCTGATGAAACAAAAATAGAACTGTTTGGCCATAAGGACCATTGTTATGTTTGGAGGAAAAAGGGGGAGGCTTGCAAGCCGAAGAACACCATACCAACCGTGAAGTACTGGGGTGGTAGCATCATGTTGTGGAGGTGCTTTGCTGCAGGAGAGACTGGTGCCCACAAAATAGATGGCATCGTGAAGGAGGAAAATTATGTGGATATATTGAAGCAACATCTCAAGACATCAGTCAGGAAGTTAAAGCTTGGTCACAAATGGGTCTTCCAAATTGACAATGACCCCAAGCATACTTCCAAAGTTGTGGAAAAATGTCTTAATAATAATCTTAGAACTACCCATCCCGGATCCGGTATATTTGTCATCAGCAACCGAATAGCATAGCGCAACAGTCAAAAAATATTACTAGAAAATATTAATATTCATGAAATCACAAGTGAAATATAGCGAAACACAGCTTAGCCTTTTG
Source organism: Oncorhynchus kisutch (assembly GCF_002021735.2). Lineage (NCBI taxonomy): Eukaryota > Metazoa > Chordata > Actinopteri > Salmoniformes > Salmonidae > Oncorhynchus > Oncorhynchus kisutch. The sequence goes on from NC_034199.2 coordinate 3,348,978, forward strand.
TTAATCACCCTGTCGTCTCAGATTTAGAAATTATGCTTTACAGCAAAAGCAATACAAGCGTTTGTGTCAGTTTATCGATAGCCTACCATAGCATTATGTACACTTAGCATCAGGAAGCTTGGTCACGAAAATCAGAAAAGCAATCAAATTAACCGGTTACCTTTGATGATCTTCGGATGTTTTCACTCACGAGACTCCCAGTTAGACAGCAAATGTTCCTTTTGTTCCGTAAAGATATTTTTTATATCGAAATATCTCCGTTAGTTTGGTGCGTTATGCCCAGGAATCCACTGGAAATAGCGGTCATGACAACGCAGACAAATATTCCAAATTATATCCATAATGTCGACAGAAACATGGCAAACGTTTTTTTATAATCAATCCTCAAGGTGTTTTTCAAATATCTATTAGATAATATATCAACCGGGACAGTTGGCTTTTCACTAGGACCGGCAGGAACAATGGCCGCCTCTCACTTTTGCGCAAAAATCACTCTGAGAGCCCCCACCTGACCACTTACGTAATGTGGTCGTTCATGCTCATTCTTCAAAAATAAAGGCTTGAAACTATGTCTAAAGGCTGTAGACACCTTAGGGAAACCATAGAAAAAGGAATCTGGTTGATATCCCTTTCAATGGTCAATAGGGATGCATAGGAACACAGAGGTTTCATAATAAGAGTCACTTCCTGATTGGATTTTTCTCAGGCTTTCGCCTGCAATATCAGTTCTGTTTTACTCACAGACAATATTTTTACAGTTTTGGAAACTTTAGAGTGTTTTCTATCCTGATCTGTCAATTATATGCATATTCTAGCATCTGGTCCTGAGAAATAGGCTGTTTACTTTGGGAACATTATTTTTCCAAACATAAAAATAGTGCCCCCTAGCTTCAAGAGGGACAACAAAGTCAAGGTATTGGAGTGGCCATCACAAAGCCCTGACCTCAATCCTACAGAACATATGTGGACAGAACTGAAAAAGCGGGTGCGAGCATCGAGGCCTACAAACCTGACTCACTTACACCAGCTCTGTCTGGAGGAATGGGCCAAAATTCACCCAACTTATTGTAGGAAGCTTATGTTTGACCCAAGTTAAACAATTTCAAGGCAATGCTACCAAATACTAATTGACTGTATGTAAACTTCTGACCCACTGGGAATGTGATGAAAGACATAAAAGCTGAAATAAATAATTGTCTCTACTATTTTTCTGATATATTTCACATTCTTAAAATAAAGTGGTGATCCTAACTGACCTAAGACAGGGGCTTTTTACTTGGATTAAATGTGAAAAACTGAGTTTAAATGTATTTGGCTAAGCTGTATGTAAACTCCTGATTTCAACTGTATGTGTACACATGCCTGTCGAACATCTGATTCCAAATTCATGGGCATTAATTAAGTGATAATGCCCGAGAAGCCAGTGTTTGGAGGATATATTAGCATGGATGTTGTTAGGCCCGAGAGGAAGTGCCAATATATCCTCCAAACACCGGCTTCGCGGGCATTATCACTTTTATACAATATGTTACCAACACATTCAAATAATGAATGACAAATAATGAATGACATTAAAAATGTTATTTTGAAGAATTTATTCATACTATTTAATCCTTCCACAAGATATAGTTCCGACACAAATCTAGGGGTTTTACCCAAGCCAGCTGGTCATTGATTCTATCGGTTCGGTTGCCAGGGACACGACCCAGTCGTTCAGTATTTTTGTTTTGTATTTATGGACGCGACCCAGTCGTTTGTTCTAAATGTTCCATTGCCATACTGGCTGGCAACGTTCGTATCGATTGGTTGCTAGCTAGCCAACTATGGCTAACTTACTTATGGTCACGTCAAACAGTGCAGCCAGAATAACAACAGTAGCTGCATTTGAATTGGTTTAAGCTGTTTTCTAGTGACATTTATTTGGATAAATCCATAACAATGAGCTAAAGACGCACAATTACACCTGGAATAAAAAATGTGCTCTCTCCTTAGGACACTGTTGTTCAGAGCAGTTAGCCAACAACACAGCTAACACAATCACTTTAAACTCAAGCTGGAAAGACTGACAATTAGCGGCACTTCATTTAGTTTAATCCTTTTTGAATTGACATTTCTTTGTATATATCCATAAAAATGATGCCAGCTGATTCATGATTTCAACTGGCTGAGAAACGCGGCCTGCCTGTCTGTCTCGTCCCGACTCTTGACACATTCATTACTATGGGACAGCTGGAGATAAGAATTTGAATATTGAAACAATGTTGCAAATGTCGGAGAGACAGACATCAAGGTTTATACAAATCTCCACTGTTGAAAACTAAATGTTAGTCTAAAAGAAATGTGAGATAATGTCTAAATGTTTTTTAGAGTGGAGATCAAGGTTATTAATTGGCTTTCTGGGCTGATGAAACAGTGGATTGCGCAGTCAGATAGAACAGAGTAAATAGGCATTTTAACCTCATAGACGCTGGTAACTTGTGGAATAGACACCGGCTGGAATGCGGTTTTAATCAATCAGCATTAGACCCATCCATTGTATAATATGGAGTTGGAACACCCTTTACTGCTATAATAGTCTCCACTCTTATGGGATGGCTTTCCACTAGATGTTGGAACATTGTTGCAGGGACTTGCTGTAACGATGTGCGCTAAGAGTTGGGAAACAAATTCAGGGAGTGAGTGATTTAATCAATAAACCAAACATAAAAACAAAACAAGAAACACGACCAACGCACAGACAGGAAACTGAAACAGAAACAATGACGCCTGGAGAAGGAACCAAAGGGAGTGACATATATAGGGAAGGTAATCAGGGAAGTGTTGGAGTCCAGGTGAGTCTGACGACATGCAGGTGCGCATAACGATGGTGAAGGGTGTGCGCCATAACGAGCAGCCTGGTGACCTAGAGGCTGGAGAGGGAGCACACAAAACACTTGCTTCCATTCAGCCACAAAAACATTAGTGAGGTCGGGCACTGATGTTGGGTGATTAGGCCTGGCTCGCAGTCGGCCTTCCAATTCATCCCAAAGGTGTTCGATGGGGATGATGTCAGGGCTCTGTGCATGCCAGACAAGCTCTTCCACACCGATCTCGACAAACCATTTCTGTATGGACCTCGCTTTGTGCATGGGGGCATTGTCATGCTGAAACAGGACAGGGCTTTTCCCAAACTGTTGCCACAAAGTTGGAAGCACAGAATAATTTAGAATGTCATTGTATGCTGTAGCGTTAAGATTTTCCTTCATTGGAACTAATGGGGATTGCCCAAACCATGAACAATAGCCCCAGACCATTATTCCTCCTCCACCAAACTTTACAGTTGTCACTATGCATTGGGGCAAACAGCATTCTCCTGGCATCAGCCATATCCAGATTCCTTCGTCGGACTGCCAGATGGTGAAGTGTGATTCATCATCCCAGAGAACACATTTCCAATGCTCCAGAGTCCAATGGTGACGAGCTTTACACCACTCCAGCCGACACTTGGCATTGCACATGGTGATCTTAGGCTTGTGTGTGGCTGCTGGGCCATGGAAACCCATTTCATGAAGCCCCCGACAGTTGTTGTGCTGACGTTGCTTCCAGAAGCAGTTTTGAAATCGTTAGTGAATGTTGCAATTGAGGACAGGCAATTTTTACACACTACGCGCTTCAGCATGTGGCGGTCCCGGTCTGTGAGCTTATATCGCCTACCCCTTCGTGGCTGAGCCGTTGCTCCTAGATGTTTCCACTTCAAACTAACACCACTTACAGTTGACTGGCGCAGCTCTAGCAGGGCAGACATTGGAAGAACTGACTTAGGTATCATCCTATGACGGTGCCACATTGAAAGTCAGCTCTTCAGGAAGGCCATTCTACAGCCAGTGTTTGTCTATGGGGATTGCATGGCTGTGTGCTCGATTTTAAACACCTGTCAGCAATGAGTGTGGTTAAAAATAGCAGAATCCACAAATTTGAAGGGGTGTCCACTTACTTTTTTATATGTAGTGTATATAAAGGTAATTTGAACCATCAAGGTATCCTCACCTAAGAAAACGCAGTCCATTTCACTGTGTTAGGCTTTGAAACAACATCCACTACAACCATGTTTTCCACTCAGTGTCAACCTGTTGTTGAACTTCTTTCTTCAAATGTATCAATCACGATGAGGGGAGTTTTAAAAGCACCATACTGTGTTGATGTGTTTGATGTGATTTTCGATTGCTTTTGCATTGATGTCAGAGTGGTTAGAGGGACAATAGAGCCCTGTTTACCAGGACATTAGAAACTTGATGGTTGTTAGTGAGTTGGGTACTACCAAATCATGACCAGAATGCTTAACATGAGATTACCATGACTTAGCGGTCACGTGGAATTCTACTGTGGTCATGACTTATGACTGCCAGTGTTGCGGTATTATGATCACCCCAACAGCCGTAATTACTAATGCCTTGTCTGGACTGCTTGTTTCTTTCTATGCAGACAGAACTAGTGTAATACAGTGGTTCGGGACTGAGTCATGTTCATTAGGCACCAAATGGAAGAAAATGGCCTGAAACAGAGAGGGACTACCTGTACTTGCTCAATGAGAAATGCTCATGTTCGTTTTCTGTAGCATGCTATAATGAACACTACCATGTCAAGGTGGAAACAGTCATACAATAGTACAATACAATATGACTTCTCTATTCAGGTGTGAAAATAAAAGACTGAATCGTAACCTTAGGGACATACATTTTATCCAGAATTTGGTGTCAATTATGCATGCACGGATCTCAATGGAAGATTGTGTGTTACACATGTAGATCTTGGGGTGTTAGCATTCAATACCCTAGCTGACCATATATACTGGATATACTTTTTGCTAAAAGTAAAAATTAAATATGTCATTATGTGACACACTTAGACTTGTTAGTTAATTAGCATTTTTGATGTTTATAATATATACTCAATAGTTCCTATTATGGCAAACATCATGAACATTCATTTCCTCTGACATGTCTTGATTGAGATTTTTAGCCCGAGCTAATTCAGGACAGCTTTATGGGTATTGCTCTGAGACTATGGAATGCTAATTAGTCAGTAATGACCACAGTTATGGCCCTGACGGTCATTAATTGTGACCACACTCAACCTTTTGTTCTGATGAGTTCCAGCATGCCTAGATGTAGACAATGTACGAATGCAAACACTGTGTGTGTGTGTGTGTGTATGTGTGTGTGTGTGTGTGTGTGTGTGTGTGTCTCCAGAGATATCTCAGATCCTCATCGTCTGAGCAGAGACAGGTAATGGGGGTGAAAGGGGACAGAGAGAGTGTGGTGATTAGGCAGAAGAGAGGATGTTAATACTCTCCAGTCTGATAGCAGTCTTTAACACACACACACACACACACACACACACACACACACACACACTGGTGGTATTTTTCTGCTTTACCAAATGAGGAGAGTTACAAACTACACACCAGTCAGAGTTACACTTAAACTAGATTTTTATTTATAAGAGCTTTGCAATAGCCCTTTTTGACTCTCCTCTCAACTCTCAACTCACAGATCTTAGGAACAGTTCACAAAGGTTAAGATTTGTATGGAAGATATCTATAAAACATAGCAGACAGTTGTGTCAACTGCTGTGTCAACAGTTCTCATTGTAAAGACCAGTGTCTGGCCCCCTCCTACTCCAAACTGGAACCCGTCTCACCCTGGTACGGTATAGCGCAGAACCATTACCTCATGTTCTCTGGAATGCTCTTTGGGCATTATTACCCAAAGACATCGTAAATCTCCTCTGTCAGTGCTATCTCATGTCTCATCCTTAGTGGAACACACACACAATACTCTATTCTGTCGAATCTAACAACTATTACAATGTAATACAAAGAATGTAATATAATCTTACAAGCATTATAACATAATCTTGCCCTCTAGCCAATATCTGCATTTCAAATGTTACAAAAGGTTTTTAATTAAAGATTTTATTTCCAAATGCTCTATCCACCAATTTTTCACATTGGTGTTTTTTCATCAGAAATGATTGCTTATGGGCAGCTTCATGTGTGTGTAAGTTATTAATCTTTTCAGATGTTTTTAATCATAGATTTTAGATGTGTATGCAAAATGCTATGTATCCTTTGTTTAGCTGGAATGGAATCAGTGTTTCCCTATGTTTATCGTGGCCGCCACTCCCAAAAATATTATGTAAAAACTATACTGTATATACTTTTATACCAAACATTATACCAAACATTGGGAACACCTTCCTATTTTTGAGATGTGGTCACATGAATGAAGCAAACATTGCTGATGCATTAATTAGGAATGATGAATAAGCTAAATCATGCAAATGACGTGTCTGTTTATAAGAGAACGAACGGGAATGCCCCGGTGGAGCTCCTGATCAACATGTGTACTTGGTGCACTGAGTTGGTTGGAACCTCTCAAGCGCACTGATAATAAAGGATGATTAATTTAATATTGACTTTGAACGTCCCTGTGTTGAATTTCCATGACAATTTGGCATTATTGATTCTGCCTGCGGAGCTTTCCAGTGGGGGTCTGTGAAGAAAAACGTTGGCGCATTTGATGAAGTGTGAGGGAAATTCCCGTCTGACCAAAAGAGTACGAGACCCGCCCAGACCAGACCCCTACTGTGAGCAGTCAAGGAGGAGACACATCATCCACGAACAATTGAGTCAATTAAGTCAATTTAAATGAATTTGTAAAATAAATATTTAAAAGAAAAGATAAAACCAAAATAATTAAGGTGAGTAGCACATAAAAAGGTATCCATAGTCTTATAGAGAGAAGGCTATTCACTAGTCTTATGGTCAAAAGACTAGAGCGAGGGCGAGTAACGGTACAATGGAAAGACCCACTGACAGCTGCATGTAGACATTTATTGAAGAAGTGTCTACATGGTCTGCAGCCACAAGAGGTGTTTTAGAAAACGGGGAGTTATTTATATGTATAGGAAGAAGAGGCAAAAGAACGGTTGAAGATACATATGGTGCATAGCAAGTAACGACAGGATAATCGTTGGAGATGCACATGGAGTAATAATGGAGGTTACTGAGTGAGTTTGGGAATAGTACTAAGTGATTGTGGATGTGAGAGTTGTGTGATTGTGGAAAGGACATGTTAACTTCTTTCAGCTCATTGGCTCATTTCGACTCACCTGCACTACCAGCATTACGATGAGGAATGCGACTTTCCCGAAGCGGATCCTTTGTTTGCACCCAACAGGGCAATTGAACTGATTCCAGAGGCCGACCCAAACAGCGCCGGCAAAGGAGGGTTACTTGGAGTGGTCTTCTATACCGCTTCCGAGTATATTACTCGCTAATGTTCAGTCTCTGGATAATAATTTTAGTAGTTTTTATAGGGTTTATTTTGTAACATACTGTTTCACGGAAACATGGCTCTCTCGGGATATATTGTCTGAGTCAGTCCAGCCAGCTTGGGTCTCAGTTCATCGTGCAGACAGGAACAAATATCTCTCTGGGAGAAGTAGGGAAAACATACACCCCCATGTTTTTCATGATTAACCTCTCTGGCGCAGGTGTGCCACTAGCGACCCACCTCGACAACATGCAATTACAGAGCGCCAAATTCAAATGACAGAAATAGTAATAATAAACATTCATGAAAATACAAGTGTTATACATTGGTTAAAAGATTAACTTCTTGTTTATCCAGCCACTTTGTCAGATTTCAAAAAGGCTTTACGGCGAAAGCATACCATGCGATTATCTGAGGACAGCGCCCCGCTTACAAAAGCATACAAACATTTTCCAACCAAGCAGAGGCGTCACGAAAGTCAGAAATAGCAATACAATTAATCACTTACCTTTGAAGATCTCCCTCTGTTGGCGGCAATCCAAAGGGTCCCAGCTACACAATAAATGGTTGTTTTGTTCGATAAAGTCCCTCTTTATATCCCAAAAACTCAGTTTTGTTGGTCCGTTCTGTTCATTAATCCACTGGCTCAAAGGCGGTCAAAACATGCAGACAAATACATCCTAATAGTACCGGTAAAGTTTGTCGAAACAAGACAAACAATGTTTATAATTAATCCTCAGGTTGTCAATTATCTAAATAATCAATAATATTTCAACCGGACAATAGCGTATTCAATAGAAAGGAAAGATACAGTCACGCGTGCAAACCAGTACTGCATGATTCCATAGACCAAAAGGTCTTATTCTTCGTCGTTTTTCAAATAACAAGCATGAAACCATGTCTAAAGACATCTATTGGAAGCCATAGGAACTGCAATCTGGGCACTAAACCCCTATATAGTCAATAGGCTTTCAATGGAAAACCACTCGCATAAAAAAAAATCTATTTCCTGGATGGATTGTCCTCGGGTTTTCGCCTGCCATATCAGTTCTGTTATACTCACAGACATTATTTTAACAGTTTAAGAATGTTTTCTATCAAATGCTGCCAATTATATGCATATCTTAGATTCTGGGCCAGAGTAACAGGCAGTTTACTTTGGGCACGTCAGTCATCCGAAATTCCGAATACTGCCCCCTAGCCCAAAAAGGTTAAGCTGATTGAAATTTGGATATTAAGCATATTGAAATTTGGATAATAAAAGGACTGCAATTTGGATATTAAACTGATTGAAATTAAGATAATAAGATATTGACATTTAGAATAATAATATTATTACTATTAAGTACTGAGCGGATGAGAGCTGTCAGGGGACTGGCTCCAGTGTGAAGAGGTAATATGGGAGATTACTGAGTGTGTGTCTGAATGTATACCCCAACCAGTTCTGTGAGCTGAGGTTATTTTTATCTATAAGGTTATCTACGGTTATTATACACTACCGGTCAAAAGTTTTAGAACACCTACTCATTTGAGGGTTCGTCTTTATTTTTACTATTTTCTACAGTGTAGAATAATAGTGAAGATATCAACATCATGAAATAAAACATATCGAATCATGTTGTAACCAAAGTGTTAAACAAATCTAAATATAATTTATATTTGAGATCATTCAAATAGCCACCGTTTGCCTTGATGACAGATTTGCACACTCTTGGCATTCTCTCAACCAACTTCACCTGGAACGCTTTTCAAACAGTCTTGAACAAGGTCCCACATATGCTGAGCACTTGTCAGCTGCTTTCCCTTCACTCTGCACTTCACTTTTAAACCTGCATATTTAGTTAATATTGCCTGCTAACATTAATTTATTTTAACTAGGGAAATTGTGTCACTTATCTTGCATTTTGTGCAACAGAGTCAGACTATAAGCAGGAGTTTGGGCCGCTTGGCTCATTGCGAACTGTGTGAAGACCAACTTTGCCAAACGGGGGATGATTTAAGTGGGAGAACTTGCACAATTGGTGGCTGACTAAATACTTTTTTGCCCCACTGTAAGTATTTGATCACCTACCAACCAGTAAGAAGTCCGGCTCTCACAGCATGTTAGTTTTTCTTTAAGAAGCCCTCCTGTTCTCCACTCATTACCTGTATTAACTGCACCTGTTTGAACTCGTTACCTGTATAAAAGACACCTGTTCACACACTCAATCAAACAGACTCCAATCTCTCCACAATGGCCAAGACCAGAGAGCTGTGTAAGGACATCGGGGATAAAATTGTAGACCTTCACAAGGCTGGGATGGGCTACAGGACAAAAGGCAAGCAGCTTGGTGAGAAGGCAACAACTGTTGGCAAAATTATTCGAAAATGGAAGAAGTTCAAGATGACGGTCAATCACCCTCGGTCTGGGGCTCCATGCAAGATCTCACCTCATACATCAACACATACATGTTACTGCTAGCGAGCGTCTGCGTAGCCAGGTGCGAAAATAGAACTTGGTTCTATGTGTGATGCTCAACGAGCTGCAAGTCCTGCCTCTCAAATCTCGTTTTTCGTTTTTAGGAGCATATACCCACGTGGGTGATTGAAAGATGTACCAAGCTCCACACTCAAGTTGGTTATGGTAATGCACCGTAAAGTTGGTTGCCAACCACCACATGAAGAAAAAGAAAGCTGAAGGAAGGAGGAGAGATGATGAGAAACAAATTCGGTTTACCAATTTATCTGTGGAATAATTGTCTGAGTAGAGGACCTTGTGCATTTCAGGTAAAATAACAACCCAATGTTTATATCCCAGGACAAATTAGCTAGTAACATCAAGCTAGCTAGCTAAATTGCCTTCAAAATGTCATGCTTTTCGACCTATGTCCAAATTAATGTTTTGTTATTTCAACCTGCATGTCCCGATCGCGTCTGGTGTGGGGGGACAAAATCAACATGCACACGATGGCTCACGGGGTTGCACGCACGCATGCATGTTAGGAGAGCAGTTATTGAGACTGTGTATTGTGCAGTGTAAAGGTGCCGGGATCCAGATGTTGAGAGAGCTCCCATATTAAGTAAGGTATGGCCATTTTGTTAGGTTTTACCCTGCGATTTTTACCACACACATGCCAGCACCCACACACAATGCACCTTGATAAGAAATGTACTGAAAAACTCAATGTAAACCTGATACATAAAATGTTTGAAATGTTTGAAATATCTTTAAATAATGTCTGAGGTACAGGGAAACAAACACTCACTTAACCTCTTTCAGCTAAGGGGCACCATTTTTATGTTTGGAAAAATAGCGTTCCCAAAGTAAACGGCCTATTTCTCAGGCCCATATGCTAGAATATGCATATAATTGATAGATTAGGATAGAAAACACTCTAAAGTTTCCAAAACTGTCAAAATATTGTATAACAAAACTGATATTGCAGGCGAAAACCTGAGGAAAATCAAACCAGGAAGTGGCTTCTATTTTGAAAGCTCCATGTTCCATAGCCTGCTTTCACTCCATTTAAAGGGATATCAACCAGATTCCTTTTCCTATCGCTTCCTCAAGGTGTCAACAGTCTTTAGACATAGTTTCAGGCTTTTATTTTAAAAAATGAGTGAGAAAGATAACATCGTGTCAGGTGTTCGCATGAGTTTTGCTTGCGCAACAGAGCTTGGGCAGCCATTGTCTCTCCCTCTCCTACTGAAAAAGACAGTCGTGGTTGATATATTATTGATTATATATTTTAAAAACAACCTGAGGATTGATTATAAAAAACGTTTGACATTTTTCGGTGGACATTACGGATACTATTTGGAATTTTTGTCTGCGTTGTTGTAATGATAGTCGTTGGAATGAGGTGAGGACCAAAGCGCAGCGTCGTAAGTGTTCATCTTATTTAATGAAAAAACTGAACACTGAATAACAAACAACAAAGAAACAACCGAAACAGTTCTGTCTGGTGCAGACACACAAAGACTGAAAATAACCACCCACAAAACACATTTGAAAACAGGCTACCTAAATATGGTTTTCAATCAGGGACAACGATTGACAGCTGCCTCTGATTGAGAACCATACCAGGCCAAACACAGAAATAGAAAATCATAGAAAAACTAACATAGACAACCCACCCAACTCACGCCCTGACCATACTAAAACAAAAGACAAAAAAAGGAACTAAGGTCAGAACGTGACAGTACTCCCCCCCAAAGGTGCGGACTCCATCTGCAAAACCTAAACCTATAGGGGAGGGTCTGGGTGGGTGTCTGTCCGCGGTGGCGGCTCTGGCGCGGGATGTGGACCCCACTCCACAATAGTCCTTCTCCGCCTCTCTACCCGCCTCCGTGGCCTCTTTAACGCGGCGACCCTTGCCGCAGACCTCGGACTGAGGACCCAAGCCACGGGTCTCGAATGGACGGGAGATTCCGGCAGCACCGGATGGGCGGGAGATTCCGGCAGCACCGGATGGACGGGAGATTCCGGCAGCACCGGACAGGCGGGAGATTCCGGCAGCACCGGACAGGCGGGAAACTCCGGCAGCACCGGAGTGAAGGGCGATTCTGGCTTTAGACCTTCACTTCATACAGTTACACATATGCTTCATTACACAATTTAATTTATGGATTCTGGCAATTACATTTTAGCTGGAGATTTTGTTGCTAGTGACATGTTAATGACAGATCAGCATCTCAATGCATTTCTCGTCTAAAGTACTATACGTTTCACAAGTGTGCAGTCCTCCACAATCAACATGATACCCAAAATAACACTGACTGACGGCTCTGGCAGCTCCTGGCTGACTGACGCCTCTGGCAGCTCCGCCATGCTGCCTCCTCATACCACCGCCTCTCGGCTTTCGCTGCCTCCAGCTCAGCCTTGGGGCGGCGATATTCCCCAGCCTGTGCCCAGGGTCCCTTGCCGTCCAAAATCTCCTCCCATGTCCAGGAGTCTTGCGATTCCGGCCGCTGCTGCTGCTGCCCGTTGCCACGCTGCTTGGTCCTTTTTTGGTGGGTGGTTCTGTAACGATCGTCGCTGGAATGAGGTGAGGACCAAAGCGCAGCGTGGTAAGTGTTCAAAGCTATCAACATCTCTCATGCCTTTTCTCTCAGGAGTGTAACATGAGACCATGTGCAGTGAGCATGGAGAGAGATCCAGTCCAAACTTCCCTCATGCTGCTGTTGTACTGGTAGGAAAATGGACAAGACGGTGGCGGCTCAGGTGAGGGACATTATCAAGGGCCATCCACTTTGAACATGTGCCTTTGGGAGGACGAACTGAAACACCAACCGTGCCCGTAATTAATTTAGGGTTATCCAAAATTGTTATTTTGGGTATCATGTTGATTGTGGAGGACTGCACACTTGTGAAACGTATAGTACTTTAGACGAGAAATGCATTGAGATGCTGATCTGTCATTAACATGTCACTAGCAACAAAATCTCCAGCTAAAATGTAATTGCCAGAATCCATAAATTAAATTGTGTAATGAAGCATATGTGTAACTGTATGAAGTGAAGGTCTAAAGCCATGGTTTTACAAGGATTGTACAACCCAGAATGAAGGGTTTGAAATGATGAAGTGTCTGGTTTTATGTGTTGATTTTCCTTACTTTAATAGGAGTATAGAACCTTTTGTTAGAATCTATAATCTAATGCTTACCTTAAAATATAATGATAATTATCAGATTGAGTGGAAAGAGGCGGGCATGTGATGGAAAATGTTATATTTGTGCATGCCAATTGCACATTCCCTCAACCTGAGATATCTGGGGCATTGTGTTGTGTGACAAAATTGCACATTTTAGAGTGGCCTTTTATTGTACCCAGCACAAGGTGCACCTGTGTAATGATCATGTTGTTTAATTATATATGTCAGGTGAATGGATTATCTTGGCAAAGGAGAAACTCACTAAGAGGGATGTTAACAAAGTTTTGCCCACACTTTTTGTGCAAATGGAACATTTCTGGGCTATTTTAATTCAGCTCTTGAAACATTGGACCAACACATTACATGTTGCTTTTATATTTTTGTTCAGTGTAAGTGAACTATATATATATATATATATATTTGTTATAATATTTGAATCACTCAGATAGCATAAGAACACGGTGCAAGCGGTGCAAGCCATGGCAAAATGTGTAGGTTTGCAGGAAATTAGCCTTATAACGGACATTTATCTCTCAGCCACATTACAAAATGTGCATGCCAATTGTAGGAAATTAGCTTCAAACCTGCCTTCTTTTTTCTTTCGGCCTCATGACAAAATTAGGGTTTGTAGGTTTGTAGGCCTCCTTGCTCACACACGCTTTTTCAGTTCTGCCCACACATTTTCTATGGGATTGAGGTCAGGGCCTTGTGATAGCCACTCCAATACCTTGACATTGTTGTCCTTAAGCCATTTGCCACAACTTTGGAAGTGTGCTTGGGGTCATTGCCCATTTGGAAGACCCATTTGCGACCAAGCTTTAACTTCATAACTGAGGTCTTGAGACGTTTCTTCAATATATTCACATAATGTTCCTGCCTCATGATGCCATCTATTTTGTGAAGTGCACCAGTCCCTCCTGCAGCAAAGCACCCCCACAACATGATGCTGCCACCCCGTGCTTCACGGTTGGGATGATGTTCTTCTGCTTGCAAGCCTCCCCCTTTTTCCTCCAAACACAACGAAGGTCATTATGGCCAAACAGTTCTATTTTTGTTTCATCAGACCAGAGGACATTTCTCCCCAAAAATATGATCTTTGTCCCCATGTGCAGTTGCAAACCATAGTCTGGCTTTTTTATGGCGGTTTTGGAGCAGTGGCTTCTTCCCTGCTGAGCGGCCTTTCAGGTTATGTCGATATAGGACTCGTTTTACTGTGGATATAGATACTTTTGTACCTGTTTCCTCCAGCATCTTAACAAGGTCCTTTGCTGTTATTCTGGGATTGATTTGCACTTTTCGCACCAAAGTATGTTCATCTCTAGGAAACAGAATGTGTCTCCTTCCTGAGCGGTATGACGGCTGCGTGGTCCCATGGTGTCTATACTTGCGTACTATTGTTTGTATAGATGAATGTGGTACACTCAGGCATTTGGAAATTGCTCCCAAGGATGAATCAGACTTGTGGAGGTCTACAATATGTTTTCTGAGGTCTTGGATGATTTCTTTTGATTTTCCCATGATGTCAAGCAAAGAGGCACTGATTTTGAAGGTAGGCCTTGAAATACATCCACAGGTATACCTCCAATTGACTCAAAATATGTCAATTAGCCTATCATAAGCTTCTAAAGCCATGACATCATTTTCTGTAATTTTCCAAGCTGTTTAAAGGCACAGTCAACTTAGTGTATGTAAACTTCTGACCCACTGGAATTGTGAGTTAAAAGTGAAATAATCTGTCTGTAAACAATTGTTGTCCTAACCAACTTGCCAAAACTATAGTTTGTTAACAAGAAATTTGTGGAGTGGTTGAAAAATGAGTTTTAATGACTCCAACCTAAGTATATGTAAACTTCCGACTTCAACTGTACCTGCTTTACTAACTGGTGGGCAGAAAACGGATACATTGTGAGTTTGGGAATACAACCAAAACGGAGCTGAACAGCATTCTACGGGACCTGTATGGTTCAGTGAGAAACATAGCAGCTACGCTGGCCTCAGGGCTGATTTGAACAGACATATCAATGACCCCCCCCTCTCAGTTTGGCATGGATTATACCGAAGGACACCGAATTCATAAAGAGCAAAAATGTGTCTGTCAGCGTAATTAAAAAGTTGAGGGAAGAGGGGAAAGATAAAGCTGCCCACCAGTGAATGGCTACATGGTATCTAACTGTTAGCTAGCTAAATCATTCTAATATACACTGACAATATAACCGGTGACAATATAACTGGTAGCTATGTAGGCCTAACTATTAGCTAACGTTATTGTCTTAAGTTTCAGGGACACAAAAACGCTGCAAAAGATCTGCAAAATAGCTGGCCCGTCGCAGATTTACACAAACCACTGCCTTCGAACCACCATGATCCAGAAACTGTCGGATGACAGAAGCACGAGGTACGAGAAATACTGTCTGTCAGAGGACACAGATTCAAAACCTTTCTTCAAAGTTACTGGAGGGCAAATCTGGAAGCGGTGGAGCACTATTCTCTCTGACAGAACAGCAGCAGCTCCCTGTTTCCAGCAGTGTGGAGCCAGCAAACAATAACATGGGCAAACCAACAACAAATTATTACATGGGACCATTTTTTCACTTGTGCACAAAAAGTGGCAGCATTCAGATCAACATGAATAAATAATTGGCATGTGTTAGTCACTCTAGAAGGGGAGCTAATGCTCTTTTTTTGCATACATGGAATGTAAGCTTGCTAGCTAGCCCGTGGTTGTTGCATAGCAACCAGTCTAGCAACAAGACTTTTGTCCGGACTACTTTTTCTGGCGCAATGTATTTATTATTTATGTATTTATTAAAGCAACTTTTTAAATTTGTGTGGTTCCTTGCCTGACTGTGTTGGCAACCGGTTTACAAAAGCAATAAGGCACCTCGGGGGTTAGTGGAATATTTCCAAAATACCACGGATAAGCACTGCGTTGTGCATAAGAACAACCCTTAGCTGTGGTATATTGGACATATACCACACCCCCTCGGGCCTTATTGCTTAATTAACACAGGGGAGGGCAGATAACAAGCAGCACAGGTGGACTTCTCTCCACACCCCAGACATTTCCAAACATTATTTTTTTAATTCAAAGGCACCATGTTTAATCACACAAACAACTTCAACTCAATCGGACATTCTGTGAGTTGTTGTATCCCTCCAGCTGCACAGTAGGGCTACCCACGGCATGAGGCCAAATCCACTGTCCTCAAACTGAACGGGACAAGTTCAGTCCCTGACACAGAAGAACACATCACAATGCCATTCTCCCCAGCCCACAGGCTTATCTCGGAAAGCCAATACAACATCTGCAAACAGAGAATTAGTCAGATTAAACCATTGCGGAGGTGGGGAGGGGCTCACTCACATTTGAGAGAAAGAGAGAGAGAGAGCGAGAGAGACAAAAAGTGTGTGTGTGTTTGTGTGTGTGTTTGTGTGTGTGTGTGTGTGTCAATACAACATTCCAAACTGCTGTGATAATCAGAGTTGGCCAGAGTTTCAGAAACATCAGGAATTGGGGAGAATACAAAATGGGTATTCCGGATTTAATTCCTGATTGAATTGAGGAAGATTCCTGTTCGTAGGCTTTTTAATGTTTTTGAAAAGGGACCCAAATTCCATAAAGGGTTTATATAAAGAGGGTGACTGCCATCACATATGAATTTATCTAAGAACCAAAAGAGCTGGTTAATGCAGGGTATTCTCCCATCTGTGAGCCTGTGAGATGCATTGTATTGTTACTGTAAGCAATTCACTAGACAAACCTTCAAGAAATGGGGAAAACCCTGCACCAGGATGAAGTGGGGCAGTTAAAATCGTGAGGGGGCACAATTTTGGAGTATTCTTGCAATGGAATTATATTGAATTATGCTTAAATCATGCTATCACACAATAAACATACAATTAAAATGCAGAGATTCTGAGAACATTGATTGAGTGCTTTTGAAGTGACAGGTTGGCGGGAAAACTGTAGCCTACAGTGCCTTCAGAATGTATTCACACCCCTTGACTTTTTCCACATTTTGTTGTGTTACAGCCTGAATTTAAAATGGATTAAATTTAGATTTTGTGACACGGATCTACACACAATAACTCACAATGTCAAAGTGGAATTTTGTTTTTAGAATAAAATAACTAAAGAATAATAATTTAAATCTGAAATGTCAATAAGTATTCAACCCCTTTGTTATGGCAAGCCTAAATAAGTTCAGGAGTAAAAATTTGCATCACAAAGACGAGGGAGGCCTTGCAAAGAAGGGCAGCTATTGGTAGATGGGTAAAGAAAATAGAAAGAAAAGTAGACACTGAATATCCCTTTGAGCATGGAGAAGATATTAATTATGCTTTTTATGGTGTATCAATACACCCAGTCACTACAAAGATACAGGCAGCCTTCCTAACTCAGTTGCCGGAGAGGAAGGAAAGCGCTCACGAATTTCAACATGAGTCCAATGGTGATATTAAAGCAGTTACAGAGTTTAATGGCTACGTCCAGACAGAATTGAGAGAACAGCTCACTCTGACCATTTTACTCAACCTAGCAGAGCTGGTTAGGCTGTTTTTATGTTATCCAGAGCGTTGGTGACAGCAACTGCGCTGCTGTCAACACTTCAACTACGCTTTTTTACCAACGTTTACTGACACCCGCCATATTCAACGGGTTCGTAAATTCATCAGTTATTCTGCGCTCTGGCACACTCAGATGAGAGTGCTCTGAAACAGCTGTCATGTCGCAGTGACATTATGAACCTTTTATTGAAGTTTAGTAGTCTTTTGTCAAGACATGTAGCTAGCTAGCTAAACAATGAACCATAATCCCATAAACCATAACTCATGACATTACTACCCTACATGAATCTGCAGGTAGCTAACCAACCAGGTTCAATGCTAGCTCGTTAACATTAGGCTATACATTTTCAGATATTACACATTTCTAATTTTGTCAGAAAGTAATTTTCATTTCAAGTTAAATTGTATTATTACCTCGCTAGCTAATGTTAGCTGGCTGTCTCGCTAGCTAACAGTACGTGTATGATCTGTGTCGTAATATTATTTGTATCTCAGAACAAATTAATCTGAGATACGAATAATATTACTACACAGATCATACACGTACTGTTAGCTAGAATAGCTGGAAGAGAGGCTAGAGTTGTGTGGCCAAAGAAGCTAAATATTAGCTAGATATTAGGCCACTCATTCATTATATATTATTGGTAAAAATATTTACCTGTCAAAATGCAAGAAAAATAAAAACATTTACAGATTATGAAATGGCAGATCTGTGCATTTCTCCATTTCTCCTCTGCAGTAGTCAGGCACGCAACGCTCCACTGTTGATTAGGCATACATTTTTTGACAATAATATAATACTACCTAGGCTACAACCACACAGTGCAATGAGGAATGTATTGTTGTTATCAAGTGAGTACACCAATTTTGGCTGGGGCTGTAAACTGCAGTGATGAAGAATATTTAAATGTTTATTTTATTTTATTTTATTAGGATCCCCATTAGCTGTGGCTATTGCAGCAGCTACTCTACCTGCGGTCCACACACAACATGAAACATGACTTAATACAGACCATTAATAGACAAGAACAGCTTAACGACATACGTACATACATTTAAAACATCACAAATAGCTGCTGGGGTAAATGTGTGTGTCAGTGCTGTGTGTTGACTATACAACCAATTTGGAAATTTCAACACATTACTGCTTCTTCTATAAACAAGAAGTGATGTAGTCAGTCTCTCCTCTACTTTTAGCCAAGAGAGGATGGAATGCATAGTTTGATATTAGCCTTCTGATCACAGTAAAGAGCAAGACAATAACCGCTTAAACGTCCTGTTTTGAACGCTTCACGCCGAAATAACTGCATAAAAAAATGTAATTGTATTTATCACATGCGCCGAATACAACTGGTATAGACCTTACCGTGAAACGCTTGCTAAAATAGTAACACAAGAGGAATAAAATACACAAGAATGGAGCTATGTTCAGGGAGTACCATACAGCCATGGTCTGATTATGCAACCATTTGGATCAGTTATGGGTTTATTCTCTACAGTGTACAAGGTCCAGAAAGGTATATTAGCAGGCTACTCTTATGGTGTATTTTGATCACACCATTTCTCGCTCTCTTTCAGCAAGCAAGAGCAAGCTGTAGTATTAAATAAAATGTTTGAAATAAGTGTACAACAATCTATTTTCGGCCTAGTCCTTGGGATTCCAAGAGCAAAAGAGTAATTAATAGGAATCATATGAAATGACAGGCAGCCTAGGATAAACATATCGCTTGTAGGCATACAGATATCAGATGGGGTTATATCCTTCCTGTTTGGCCCTGTCCGGGGGTGTCCTCGGATGGGGCCACAGTGTCTCCTGACCCCTCCTGTCTCAGCCTCCAGTATTTATGCTGCAGTAGTTTATGTGTCGGGGGGCTGGGGTCAGTTTGTTATATCTGGAGTACTTCTCCTGTCCTATTCGGTGTCCTGTGTGAATCTAAGTGTGCGTTCTCTAATTCTCTCCTTCTCTCTTTCTTTCTCTCTCTCGGAGGACCTGAGCCCTAGGACCATGCCCCAGGACTACCTGACATGATGACTCCTTGCTGTCCCCAGTCCACCTGGCCATGCTGCTGTTCCAGTTTCAACTGACCTGAGCCCTAGGACCATGCCCCAGGACTACCTGACATGATGACTCCTTGCTGTCCCCAGTCCACCTGGCCATGCTGCTGCTCCAGTTTCAACTTCCACCTGACTGTGCTGCTGCTCCAGTTTCAACTGTTCTGCCTTATTATTATTAGACCATGCTGGTCATTTATGAACATTTGAACATCTTGGCCATGTTCTGTTATAATCTCCACCCGGCACAGCCAGAAGAGGACTGGCCACCCCACATAGCCTGGTTCCTCTCTAGGTTTCTTCCTAGGTATTGGCCTTTCTAGGGAGTTTTTCCTAGCCACCGTGCTTCTACACCTGCATTGCTTGCTGTTTGGGGTTTTAGGCTGGGTTTCTGTACAGCACTTTGAGATATCAGCTGATGTACGAAGGGCTATATAAATAAATTTGATTTGAGATAGTCCAGCCATCCACATAGACTGTTGTCATCCCCTTTCGGTAGCAACTCCTTCAACACCTGATTTAATCCATTCACTTTTTTTCTGCATTGAGGAGCCATCTCCTTTCGACTCCAAAATTCCATTGAACTTTTCTAGATTCTCTTCAGCGGACAGAGACAGCAAAGAAACCCTTAAATGATTGTGAAGATAACTTTTTCATGATCTGTGGACCTTGCGTAATTGTTCAACGCAATGCTTGAGTGTTTTGGTGCTTTCAAGACAACTAGGTCAAATCATGAGGTCAGTGATGTTCAGATCGCAAAGCCGAAGCTATAAAAGATGCTTGAGTTTCTGAATTTGAATTCCGAGTTGGAACACAGTTCAAAACAAACTTTTTTTTTTCTTCTGATTTTCCAGTTGTCTTGAACTCACTGAAGTCAGAAGAATTCTTTTGAAAGCAGCATTTCTACCACTGTTCTTGTTGCGCGCTAGCTCCCATGTCATCACTAGAAGTGCTATCTGTTTCGCCAGATACTCTACATGCCTACATTCTGGATATGCCAAGAACAAAGAGGGATTGATTGAACAGCCAGGTAAGGCTCAGAGAGGAGAATGAGAAAGGGAGAGCAGGGTTGTACACCAAAGTTACACGTAGTAGAATTCAATAAGTACATTCCAAAATGCTGTTGAACACCAGTGGTGGAAAAAGTACCCAATTGTCACACTTGATTAAAAATACAGATACCTTAACAGAAAATGACTCAAGTAAAAGTCACCAAGTAAAAGTCTCAAAATATGTAATATTTAAATATACTTAAGTATCAAAAGTAAATGTAATTGCTAAAATATACTTAAGTATCAAAAGTAAAAGTATAAATCATTTCAAAATCATTATATTAAGCATATCAGACGGCACCATTTTTTTGTTTTTTAAATGTACGGATAGCAAGGGGCACAATCCAACAGACATAATTTACAAACGAAGCATGTGTTTTAGTGAGTCCACCAGATCAGAGGCAGTAGGGATGACCAGGGAGGTTCTCTTGATAAGTGTGTGAATTAGACAACTTTCCTGTCCTGCTAAGAATTCAACATGTAACGAGTACTTTGGGGGGCAGGGAAAATGTATGGAGTAAAAAGTACATACATTTCTTGAGGAATGTAGTGAAGTAAAAGTAAAAGTTGTCAAAATTATAAATAGTAAAGTAAAGATCAGATACCACAAAAAAACGACTTAAGTAGCACTTCCAGGTATTTTTATTTAAATACTTTACACCACCGACAATCGCTGACATTTAACTGATTATAAATTACATGACCCTCCCCTGGATGAAATTAAAAAAATACTAAACTGAAATTGAAAAAGCATGACCCTCCCCCATTTTCCTCAGGATAACAATTGGGTACATTTCTACCTGTCCCTAAATCTAAATGGTGATGCTGTAAGTTTTTGAGTAGTTCATGGTTCACAATGAAATCCTTGTGTGGCATTCAACCAGCCCATGTCTTATTGAGCCACTTCCACTGTGTCAGGTGGTTGACACTGGCCACTGACACAAATGTTTTCTGATTTGGCAAAAGTTTATTTCAGTGCAGTATGCATCCTTCATTACTTTGTCATAAATTGTGGTAATCACTGATCAGACATGTCAGGAAAGGTGAACACTATGGGATGGAACCCCTGCCTACCCCTATCTTGTCTTTATAGATCAGTGATTACTTCAAGGATGGGAGGAAGAAAGGATACAAATGAGTGCTCTGTTTGAATACTTTAGAAAATACATCCTTTCCAAAAGGTATTCAAACAGGATCCTGGCCCTGTTTGAACACTTCAGAAATGCATCCTCCAATACATACTTTCATTAGAACACATTCTTATTTACAATGACGGCCTACCCCAGCCAAAGGAAGACAACGCTGGGGCAATTATGCACCACCCTATGGGACTCCCAATCACAGCTGGATGTGATATAGCCTGGATTTGAACCATGGACTGTAGTGACACCTCTTGCACTGAGATGCAGTGCCTTAGACCACTGTGCCACTAGGAAGCTTTGAAGTAATCACAGATGTGGATTCGTGAACTTTGCTTAAACCTATCCACTTACAGATCTGTGCTTACCTCCAGGAAACAAGGAGGGATGTGTGCATTTTCTAAACATGTCAACTCATTCCACGGAGGGCCGAGTGTCTGCAGGTTTTCCCTCCACCTTGTAGTTGATGGATGAATTAAAGTCACAGATTAGTAAGGAACTCCTCTCACCTGGTCGTCTAGGTCTTGATTGAAAGTAAAAACCCAAAACCCACAGACAATCGTCCCTCCGTGGAATGAGTTGGACACCCCTGTTCTAAAGTACTCAAAGGAGGCCCTGTGCTTTTAGATTGTTCTACCATTGTTGAGCCAGCAGAGGGCTGCCTGGAGCTCAATTAATGCAGCTTCTCAGCAGTTCAATGTGTGTGCTACAGCAGGGGTGAATGCCACTGTGGAGGATTGTGGCTTATATAATGGTAGCAGTATGTTGAGTTGATGATAATGTGCCATGTTGTATACAGTGAATGTATTAGCTATGATATAGCTAACAACAACTCACTTTAAAATAGAACCAGCAAACCAGTCCGGTAGGAAAAACAACATCATCTCATTGAAGGGTTAAGGAGAAGCTTCTCTCAGAGGTTAATAACAACATTAGCATCATTCAATCTGTATTCTCCCCATAGCTTGACTTGATCTATGAATTGACCACAAACTGTGTGCTGTGTGTGTTGCCTAATGTAGAGTCAGTGACTGTGTGTTTGAGGTATAGAAATAGCATCAGGTCCTGCGAGGCCTTGAAGAAATGCAACACTATTTGCCTAAAACAACAAAGATGCCCTCAAGTGGCCACAGCTAGCTATTTCACATACCCGGTGGTTGAATACTTTTTCTAACAATCAACTCACCTGTTAGTGTTCACGTTTCAAGAGGCTGATTGATCGACATTTTGACAGTCTAATAATACACATACAGCTGCAGGTTATATATTTTCTGTGTTACGTCTGTGTCCTCTTGTGCCTCTCACATATAATAACACACAATACATTCGATCCATGTAGTGAATTCATCAATACAAACACATCATCCATATGATACCTACTGCATCGGAGGTAGCGGACATTTGAGAACAGTAACTAGGGATGAGTGCTGATGTGATCTAGGTTTCTGGGAGATCTAAAACATACATTGATCCACTGTCCCTCTATTAGCTAGTGTGTGTGTGTGTGTGTGTGTGTGTGTGTGTGTGTGTGTGTGTGTGTGTCATAGAATTCAAATTCTATGACCTGACCCGCCCTTACTGTCATTACAGTTCATCCAAGCAGAGTTGTGACTGTGCTGCAGTGTGTACATTACCTCTGTAGCTCAAGACCACTGATACTGACTGAAATGTTGACAAAATCACAGTCAGAAATCCTGCTCCTGTTTATTTAACCGCAACAGATTGGCCTTTTAAGAGCTACAGTACTAGAAAATGTATGGGGTATACTGCATAATATAATGTCATTTGTTATAAGCATATATCAAATCAAATCAAATTTTATTGGTCACATACACGTGTTTAGCAGGTGTTATTGCGGGAGTAGTGAAATGCTTGTGTTTATAGATCTGACAGTGCAGTAATATCTAACACGTAATATCTAACAACAGTTTCACAACATATACCCATTACACACAAATCTAAGTAAAGGAATGGAATTAAGAATATATAAATATATAGATGAGCAATGTCAGAGCGGCATAGACTACCATATAGTAGAATAGAATAGAATACAGTATATGCAAATGAGATGTGCAACGCAAAACATTATTAAAGTGACTAGTGTTCCATTTATTACTGTGGCCCTTGATTTCAAGTCTATGTACTGTATATAGTACAGCAGCCTCGAATGTGCTAGTGATGGCTGCGGTGTCACGTCCTCACCTTAGAGAACCATTTTTTTATTTCTCTATTTGGTTAGGTCAGGGTATGATGTGGAGTGGGCATTCTATGTTTTGTTTTCTATGTTTCTTTATTTCTATGTATTGGCCGGGTATGGTTCTCAATCAGGGACAGCTGTCTATCGTTGTCTCTGATTGGGAATCATACTTGGGCAGCTCTTTTTCCCTGCCTTCAGTGTGGGTAGTTAACTTTGTTAGTGGCACTTAGCCCTGTAAGCGTCATGGTTGTTCAGTTTGTATCTTGTTTTGTTGGCATCATTCCAAAAAAAAGAGGAAAATATACGCTCACCACGCTGCACTTTGGTCCACTTATTCCTTCCAGGAAGACGGCCGTGACATGCGGATCCTTATCATGTTTTTGTTCGTATAATGTTTAATCTCATAATGAGCTGATGTCAGTTTGTTCCACATTACAATATACAAATGATACGACTTATGATGCTCAAAACAACCATTGTAAAAAGCAGCATCATGTAAACACAGTCATCTCCCTCCAACTTAACTTCTCAGCTGTTTATTTTATATTTTTGACCTATTGTTTAGACTATGGTAAGAGTAGAGAAAGCCTGTTCTAGATATGTAAAAAACAAAGTTTGAATTCCATAGGGGGAGAACATTTTTTGGGTACGGCCCAAATGAAACTCTATTCCCTATGCAGTACACTACCTTTGACCAGTGTCCATATATAGGGAATAGGGTGCCATTTGGGACACATCCATACAAAGCCCAACTAAGCCTATAGTGGATGTGAATATAAACCAGTTGAGGACAATACAGGAATCAAAACCTGAACACCATCCTCCCGCTTAACGTCCAGCAGGCCTAATTAACATATATGCATATCAGACCACTGTGACTAAATCATTATGTGGAGGTTCTCTTAATTAAAAGGGAACAATACCATATCTTAACGAAGCTCTTACTCCAAATGAACTTTGAGAGATAAAAATAAATAAAAAATCTGCCAAGTAGAATGTTTCAGTTGCCTGTCAACTGGTGATCGCTAATGAGAAATGACACATTAGTAATTACTTGTGACTATAATTAGCTGGTGTGTAAGTGAGACGGCAGAATACAGGTCTTGCTGATCCACTGGGTCAGGATGTGTTAAAGGCAAACTGGGATATTTCTTGCTCGTAAATGGTCATTTCAATTAATGACATATGCAAATTGATTCTTGAAGACAATAACGACTTTAGTACAACAGTCTTGTCCTATAGTAACGCATAACATTAGGTTGTATTACTCCATTATAGTAATTTGAGTCAATTTGTCTAGTTTCAAATTTGTTGAACCTTTTCACATGTGAGCTCCAAAAACAGTCTCTCTAATGGTCTCTAATGGAGTTTTCTTTTGCGTGTGATGTCAGAATTCGCTCAGCAGCTAGGTTTCCATCCAATTGTCAACAGATTTACATGCAAATATGTCACAAAAACTGTTATGTGAAATGGCAAATGTGCCTCCTCTGGTCTTGGCACGTGCGCTCTAGCCAACAGCTAGCAGATACAGTGCGGGTAGGCTAGTATACATGATGAGATTGTTATGGATAATTTTTTGATGGATATTTTTCTTTGTCAAATGGCAGTCAAGCATCAATCATCAAGTAACAAGAATCATACCCTGGATATTTATTGTAAAGGAGCATCAATATCACTGTGCACGTTCACCACCCTGTGAAGTTCATCAATAGTTATTTCAACAATAGCCTAATAATCAGCATGGTTTCCTGAGATGATGTGGGAGGACCACACACTATATCATCAGGTGACTCCAAGTTTACTTCCATATCGTTATTATATCAATATTTGCGCATAAAGGCACTTTCACTGCCAATTCTCGCATAATACATTTTACAGACACAAAAAGATCCCACCAAGTCGAATGTACAAATGATCTGTCGTCATTTTAAAATTGTACCAAAACGTCCTCTTTCCACCGCAGCTGTTGTGATATTTATTTTTTATACGGTATGAGTTTGCTTGCATAAAATCTGTGGATGGAAACTTGGTTTCTGTTCCAAAATGTAATTGTTACGCAACAGGACAGTTAACTCATGCTTGCCCTCAAACCAAGGCACGCTGCCTGCTAATTATCTATCGGCTATGTTTTAACTTGTCAATGTTACATGATTTTCTAACAAGCAGTTTGAAATTAGGTGCATTCCGCCTCCTCATTAATTCACATAGAAGTAGCCCATTTTTACTGTGGTGGACAATTTACGTTTGAGGCACGCTATGCTAATGTAAGGCGAGCATTGGCTAAATGAGCTGGACAAACTTCTCTCTTTGATGAGAGCACAAGCACTCCCCCAGTGTTTCCTCAGGTCAAGTATGCAGACATCTCCACACAGAACAGAACCTGCCCAGCCTTTATCCCCCTGGCTCAGTTTCCGGGTGGCGCCCACAATGCCTAGATTGTTGTTTTCCTTACTAATAATTACTGTGTGTGTTCCTATCAACGTTAGTGCCTTACTGCCTTATCATTATACATAATATAATAATACAGTGTTACATCATTTCTACTATATCACACCGTATGTATGTATGGAGCATAATATATTCTGTGTGTATTCCTTTATAACCGCGGACACCTGAGGTAGTAATTTCTTAACCTTTATGGTGTCATATTCAATTGTGCTTATGTAGTTACATTTTCTAATAGCTTTGTAAAAACAATGATAATGGCGTCAAATAAGTTTTAGCTTGTGTTGTATCCTTTGAACCTGCACTGGCCTTATCATGGCCATTGCATTGGCATGTGTTTTCATCTGGCCTGCTTAACATAGCTCTGCCCTGCCCAGCCCACTGTGGACCTCTTATGTTGTGTCATTGTAATATTGTTTTATTGCTATATCCTAATGTTTGATTTGTAATTACTAATAACTCCTCTTTATTGTGTATTTTCAGAAACCAAACAGACACAGTATTGAAGATAACTGGCCAACATCCAACTGGAACTGAAAATGTTTCTTGCCGAAGATTGAGGACAGCATTTGTATGCTTGCAACAAACTGTTTGCAACAAACTGCCCCCATTTTGAAACTATAGTCAAGCACACAGTCAGGCTGGTTTGATCTTTCTCTCTCCCGTCAGGTGGTCCACCTTCCCTGTGGCTCTCTCTTCGATTGGTCTCCTCCACTATGTGTCCCAACAGCTCCTCTGTCAGAAACAACTTAAAGCACTCTGTCTCAGAGGGAGATGGCAAGGGGCTTTGCATACCACACTGGGACTCGTCAAAGCCAAAAGCAGGGCCTGGAGGGGTGAAAGGGCTGGCGGCCTTCCAGCTACCGCAGACCTGCCGTACTTCACCCACTGGTGGTCTGCCTCCATCACCACCAGCATCTTCAGAAGGACCTGGGACTTCATCGATGTGCAAGCAGGACTCAAATTGAGGTTACGGTTAAGAAAAGGTTTAGGCTTAGCTACAATGCTACAGTTGTCACCAACTGCTGATCCCGACACGACCACTAGATAGAGCTGTTGTAGGCCGAGCTGCTCCATCTAGCCACAATGGTAGAAATGTAAACAAACCATCTGGTGACAAATCATCAGTATTATAACACCGACACGGGTCACTTGTATCAATACATTAAACATGACGGCATGCACAAACTCTCCACCGTCGGATTCCTTTTAACTTTTAGAAAGTGTTTTACTAAATTATTTTGATCACTGGTAAGCTCACTTGTGCTGTGGTGAATTGTAAATAGTAATTGCTCACTATTTACTCAGTTAGCACTAGGACAAATGTGGCCTACATTTTCCGATTTGGATGAGAATTGTGTTATGCTGTTGTTACTTCTGTGAATGACTGAACATTGCATCCAGAAAAATAAACAGACACACACACACACACACAATTACCTCTGACAGTAGATGAATGAGACTTAAAAACTCTAAGTGTGAACCACTAATCTAAACTATTGCATAAACCTGTCTACACACACACACACCACTAATATAAACCATCACATAAAAATGGCTCCAGCAGACGTAAAGGATGACATAAAACAAGCTAACAGACAAATATACAGATTGGTTCGCATCACACACAGCCAGTACATCAAAACAACCGTTAGTGCGATATAAGTGAGCAGTAATCACCCTTGATACGGGTAGCATCTATTTCCCGATGGGATGCACATTTCACCAGTTTTAGAGTGGTTTTCCAACTAACACAGGAACTGATCTTTCAACATGCAGTGTTAAAAATGGTAAGGCACAGAAATAAAGGGGAGCTCCTCAGACATGGGCAGTGCACACTTAAACACACACACAGTCACACTCTCAAATACACACTACCCCCCCCCCTCACACACGCAGACACAAACCTACACACACACACTTTCCCTCTCTCCGTCTGCCTTCTGACACCTGGGTCAATGTCTGCTCAGGAAAATGCTCTGCTCTGCTATCGACAGGCAGCTGGAATTAGATTTGTTACAGCCGTTCATCTATCTCGTACGAAGATCACACTAGCTCTCCAGTATCTAACTGCAGACAGGCTGTTGTCTGTAAATGAAGTGACAACGTAGCATGCAGAGCTGCATCTGCTTCATGAAATGAATGTCACAGGAATCTGCCAAATCAAATCAAATGTATTTGTCACATGCACCGAATACAACTGGTGTAGACTTTACGTGAAATGGTAATAAAATAAAATACACAAGAATAGAACTATGTACAGTGGTTCTCCCTTTAAAAATTTTGAGCTTATGCCGTGACCTTTGGTGGTAGATGGCGGCATTCTGTCATTGCACCACACTATCACAAGGGGGAGTTAGAGCGCTGATCTATCGGTAGTCTAAACTGTGGCACAAATTTACTATATTTTTGTAAATGAATGGAGGTGTTTTCAGTCTGAGTCTCTCTTCTCTGTCACTAGAGTCCTGCATCAGGCAACAACAACAAAAAACAGTCGGTGGTCCTGAAGTTAAGAGAGATATTGGGTAAATACAATGGGGGAATTACATGTGACATGTGGTCTGACGATTTTCGAAAAATAGGCACTGTGGGCTCTCTCCCTCTAAAAACAGAAATCAATTATTTTGAATAACAAACTGGCTTTATTTACCACAGTGTGAAAGAGTGATAGCCCCTTTTTATAAAGTGAGTTTCTGAAACATGGAGTCCTTCTTTGCTGATGTGAAGAAGAAACGGAATGAAATAGTCCAGCGAGGATTTGTCTCAGCAGCATAAAGCTGAGTGACCCACTCATTCATGGCTTTCGATCAAAATAAATAAGTGTAACAAACTTCTTCTTTGTCTGATGAGGAGTAGAAAGGATCGGACCAAAATGCAGCGTTGTAAGTGTCCATGATAATATTTATTAGAACAGAAACACTAAACAAAATAACAAAGAGAGGAAAACTAAACAGTCCTGTAAAGTGCAGCAACACAAAACAGAAAACAACTACCCACAAATCATAGTGGGAAAACAGGCTGCCTAAGTATGGTTCTCAATCAGAGACAACGGTAAACAGCTGCCTCTGATTGGGAACCATACCAGGCCAAACACAGAAATACAAAAACATAGAACAACACATAAAATGCCCACCCCAATTCACGCCCTGACCAAACTAAAATAAAGACATAAAAAAGGAACTAAGTTCAGGATGTGACAATAAGCACCAACATTCTTATGATAGTCTTTAATAAAGAAATGTTTTGATTGTTTTGACCATTGTTCTGCTCATGTTGTGTGTGTTCAATTATTTGTGACATTGTGGTTACAATGAAGAATGTAAACAAAATAAATAAATAAAATCCAATTCATAATGATTAATCAGATGTGTGTTGCAAGCTTGATTTTTTTACTTACTATATTACGTATTGGATCACAAACAAATATAACTTTTATATTACCGTGTAGTTTAGCAGTAAAATGGACAGACGGGGATGTGGACATACTCGGTATACATATCCTGAAAGAAAGAAATGATATCACTCCAATACATTTTAATTGAAAGTTAGCAAAAATAGTTAAGATCTTGCAACCATGGAAAGGAAAATACCTGCCTATTTGTGGGAAAATCACCCTGATTAACTCTTTGGTCATATCACAATTGACCTATTTGCTTATGGTTTTGCCTACACCTAGCAACCTGTTTAGCCAGACAAGCCAGACAAAATTAAAAGGGACTATTTATATAATCAATATGAATTTGGTGGGCAGAAATTAGAAATGAGGAATTACTTTATCAATTGGAACATTTATCAAGTGGAAGGGGGAAAAAGTAAGGAACTTGTCTGTCGGCCCTGTATTAAAGACCAACATTGGTTAAATAAAATTGTGATATTTTTTTTTATACCAGTTTCATTTCATAAAAATTTCTTCAGGCTAGGGTCCTTTTTTCTCAATTTCCGCCAGACTCATGTGCCAAAAGTAACCTGCCTGTTTCTCAAGCCCTGAAGCCAGGATATGCATATATTTGGTACCATTGGAAAAGAAAACACTCTGAAGTTTGTAGAAATGTTCAAATAATGTAGGAGACTATAACACAATAGATATGGTAGGAGAAAATCCAAAGAAAAACCAACCAGAATCTTTTTCTTTTTTAGAGCCCATGCTCTTTCAATGGACAGTATAGGGAAATAATTAAATCTAGCTCCCAGTATGCAGTTCCTATGGCTTCCACTGGGTGTCAGTAGTCTTTGTTCAAGGTTTTAGGCTTGTTTTTTCCAAAACGAGTAAGATTAATGAGTTTATGACAAGGACATCTGCTTGGAAATTTGTGTGTGCGCGATTGAATAGAAAAGTATTTTGACTTGTTGAAAGAAAGTTTAGGGGTAGATTTTCGGATTCCTATCTTGGCATATCGACCGAGTGAATTACTCAAATCGATGGCACCAACTAAATTGACTTTTTGGGATATAAAGGATTTTATCTAACAATACAACACTACATGTTATAGTTGGGACCCTTTGGATAACAAATCAGTGGAAGATTTTCAAAAAGTAAGTGAATATTTATTCGCTATTAGTGAATTTATGAAACCTGTGTCGATGGAAACATATTTTGATGTGTGGCGCCATCCTCAAAGAATCGCAATGCATGCTTTCACCGTAAAGCCTACTGTACATTCGACAGTGCAGTTAGATAATGCATTGAAGTCGCCCTGCATTAAAGACCAAAATTGGTTAAAGAAAACTGTGATAAATAAAAATATATACCAGTTTCATTTATGGCAAAAAAATGTACAGCGGTGCTGTATATATTGCAAAAGAGTTGGGAAGAGATTTTCGATGTACCGATTCCATGGCACATGGTGTATGAATTGACACGCAAAATGACGCTGGATTCAAAACTCCATTTTTTTTTATTTAAATGATTATACAAAATTATTGCAGCCAATAGAATGTTGTATCTATGGGGGATACACAATTATTATTATAATTATTAAACCCTGCATTATAATTGTAAAAAAAAGCCTTAGATATTCATTTAGAATCCTCCAATCCTCTAAATTTAATTAGTATTTTCATTTAGAAGCCACCTCTTAAAATGACTACCGAAAGCTGTGTCATACCAATTATTATTGGATTATTCACCATGACAACCACTTGCTAGTATAAGATAGAAAATGATGTGCGTAAAAATAATATATTTGTACCACTGTAGATGCTGTGTTTTTATTTACAGTAGTTATAGACAGCTGGAGGCATCTTGAAAACATCTTCTCAAACACTGGTTTTTCACAAGGGCTATTAGCAGAACAATAGACATGATGTTGTCCCAAAAACACCTCTCTGGCATAGGGTCCAGCACATCTCTTGATGATGTCATTGAATGTCTCGCCAGCTTTGATCCATGCCTGGGCCTGCAGCACGCAAAGTTCTTTGTTTGTCAGATGAATCATTTGGTCGAAAGTACAGAACAGTACAACACAAGAGAACACACAGGGTTAATGTTCTGAAAATAATATATAGACATTTATATAAAATGTCTTACAGAGCCTTTCTGTAAGTCCACTCAAGTTTCATCAACTGTCTTCTGAATGTGATTAGAGCGATGTTGATGTTGTGTCATGATGCCAGCAGATTCCATATTGTCTTTGCCGATCGCTCATCATCTTCAACCATCAGTGAGTCGATGGCTTGAATAGTCTCGCTGGAAATGGCATACAATGTAAAAATGTGCAGCATACTGTAAAAACCAGCTGTCGATTTATTTAAGCATTATTTTTAGCATTATTAGGCCTACTTTACAGTATTGTAACCTACTGTACCCGTTAATTTTCCTGGGCTTTTGCATTCGGTGTAACACAAGCGAATTGCACTGTCCATGACCATAATCCCCAATTCTAACAGTATTTTACCAACATGTTTAATTATTCAAGGTTCCTTCCTCTTCTCTGTGCTGGAGTTCTTTAAATAATACAAAAGAAGCCATGCACCCTTGATGGGCTATCAGCAGGACAATAGACTCTTACCGAGTCCACCAAATCCATTGTTTTCTAACCACATCTGGATGGACCCTTAACGAATTACTATGGGAATAAATATCACTGAATGACAGACACATTGGAATCAAATAGGCTAATGGAGCAACACATTGTTACTTACTGGAACACCCAAAGTCACCCAAAAGCACAGTTTTTAACTGCTCTGAGACAAGCATGGGGCCTGGTCTTGATAAATCAATTAGATTTTTATTTTCACCGAATCTCCGTTTGGGTATTGGATTAGCCTACAATTAGGGTGTGGAAAAGCTGTGAGTCTTTGTGGGTAATTACTCTTTTCAAAAGTATTCAAGCTCTGTAAAATTGGTTGTTGATCATTGATAGACAATCATTTACAGGTCTTGCAATAGATTTTCAAGTAGATCTAAGTCAAAATTGTAACTCGTCCACTCAGGAACATTCACTGTCTTCTTGGTAAGCAACTCCGGTGTAGATTTGGCCTTGAGTTTTAGGTTATTGTCCTGTTGAAAAGTGAATTAATCTCCCAGTGTCTGATGGAAAGCATTTTTGCCTGTCCTAGGCTCCATTCCGTTTCTTTTTTTATCCTGAAAATGTCCTCAGTCCTTAACGATTTCAAGAATACCCATAACATGATGCAGCCACCACCATATGGTGGTGGCTGCATCAAACAACACCATATGTTGGAACATATGGATAGTGGTACTCAGTAATGTGTTGTATTGGATTAGCCCCATACAAAACATTTTGTAAATAGGACAAAAATTGAAATGCTTTGACAATTTTTTTGTAGTATTATTTAATGCCTTGTTGCAAACAGGATGCATGTTTTGGAATATTTTGTATTCTGTACAGGCTTCCTTCTTTTCACTCTGGCAAATAGGTTACTATTGTAGAGAAACTACAATGTTGTTGATCCATCCTCAGTTTTCTCCTATCACAGCCATTCAAACTTTCTAACTGTTTTAAAGTCACCATTACATTCATACCAATAGTTGCCCGTCCCTGGTCTTTGTGGTTGAATCTGTTTTTGAAATTCACTGCTCAACCGAGGGACCTTACAGATAATTGTATGTGTGGGGTACAGAGATGAGGTAGTCATTAAAAAATCATGGTAAACACTATTAAAGCACACAGAGTGCAACTTATTATACTGACTTGTTAAGCACATTTTTACTCCTGAACTTATTTAGGCTTGTCATAAAAAATGGGTTGAATACGTATTGACTTATTTCAGCTTTTCATTTTTAATTCATTCGTAAAAATGTCTAAAAACATCATTCAACTTGGACATTATCTGGTATTGTGTAATGGCCAGCGACGTGACAAAAAAATATACATTTAATTAATCAATTTTAAATGCATACTGTAACACAACAAAATGTGGAAAAAGTAAAGGGGTGTGAATACCTTTTGAGTTTGCGTAGGGACAGTGCAAGATAGTCAGTGCAGATACCCTTAATTTACTATTTAGAAGTCTGGCTATTTAGTGGTCTTATGGCTTGGGGGTAGAAGCTGTCCCAGAGCTGATTCTCTGGTACTGTTTGCCGGACGGTAGCAGAGAGAAGTCTAAGGATTGGGTGACTGGAGTCTTTGGCAATTTATTGGGCCTTCCTCTGACACTGCTTGATATAGAGGTCCTAGATGGCAGGGAGCTCGGCCCCAGTGATGTACTGGGCTGTCCTCACCACACTCTATAGCGCTTTTAATTTTATTTATTTATTTTATTTAACCTTTATTTAACCAGGTAGGCATGTTGAGAACAAGTTCTCATTTTCAATTGCGACCTGGCCAAGATAAAGCAAAGCAGTTCGACACATACAACAACACAGAGTTACACATGGAGTAAAACAAACAAACAGTCAATAATACAGTAGAAAAATAAGTCTATATACAATGTGAGAATGTGAACATGTGAGGTGAGATAAGGGAGGTAAAGGCAAAAAAGGCTGTGGTAGCGAAGTAAATACAATATAGCAAGTAAAACACTGGAATGGTTGATTTGCAGTGGAAGAATGTGCAAAGTAGAGATATAAATAATGGGGTGCAAAGGAGCAAAATAAATAAATACAGTAGGGAAAGAGGTAGTTGTTTGGGCTAAATTATAGATGGGCAATGTATAAGTGCAGTAATCTGTGAGCTGCTCTGACAGCTGGTGCTTAAAGCTAGGCAGAGAAATAAGTGTTTCCAGTTTCAGAGATTTTTGGTCATTGGCAGCAGAGAACTGGAAGAAGAGGCGGCCAAAGGAGGAATTGGTT
The DNA here is from genome assembly GCF_002021735.2 of Oncorhynchus kisutch. NCBI lineage: Eukaryota > Metazoa > Chordata > Actinopteri > Salmoniformes > Salmonidae > Oncorhynchus > Oncorhynchus kisutch. The sequence goes on from NC_034199.2 coordinate 3,383,631, forward strand.
TTGGGGGTGACCAGAGAGATATACCTGCTGGAGCGTGTGCTACGGGTGGGTGCTGCTATGGTGACCAGCGAGCTGAGATAAGGGGGGACTTTACCTAGCAGGGTCTTGTAGATGACCTGGAGCCAGTGGGTTTGGCGACGAATATGAAGCGAGGGCCAGCCAACGAGAGCGTACAGTGGTGGTTAGTATATGGTGCTTTGGTGACAAAACGGATGGCACTGTGATAGACTGCATACAATTTATTGAGTAGAGTATTGGAGGCTATTTTGTAAATGACATCGCCTAAGTCGAGGATTGGTAGGATGGTCAGTCTTACAAGGGTATGTTTGGCAGGATGAGTGAAGGATGCTTTGTTGCGAAATAGGAAGCCAATTCTAGATGTAACTTTGTATTGAAGATGTTTGATGTGAGTCTGGAAGGAGAGTTTACAGTCAAACCAGACACCTAGGTATTTGTAGTTGTCCACATATTCTAAGTCAGAACCGTCCAGAGTAGTGATGTTGGACAGGTGGGCAGGTGCAGGCAGCGATCGGTTGAAGAGCATGCATTTAGTTTTACTTGTAATTAAGAGTAATTGGAGGCCACGGAAGGAGAGTTGTATGGCATTGAAGCTCGCCTGGAGGGTTGTTAACACAGTGTCCAAAGAAGGGCCAGAAGTATATAGAATGATGTCGTCTGCGTAGAGGTGGATCAGAGACTCACCAGCAGCAAGAGCGACATCATTGATGTATACAGAGAAGGGAGTCGGTCCAAGAATTCAACCCTGTGGCACTCTCATAGAGACTGCCAGAGGCCCGGACAACTGACCCGCCGATTTGACACACTGAACTCTATCAGAGAAGTAGTTGGTGGACCAGGCGAGGCAATCATTTGAGAAACCAAGGCTGTCGAGTCTGCCTATGAGGATGTGGTGATTGACAGAGTCAAAAGCCTTGGCCAGGTCAATGAATATGGCTGCATAGTATTGTTTCTTATCGATGGCGGTTAAGATATTGTTTAGGAGTCAAGGGCGGTGCATTTGCCATACCAAGCGGTGATGCTGCCAGTCAACATGCTCTCGATGGTGCAGTTGCATAACTTTTTGAGGATCCATGCCAAATCTTTTCAGCCTCCTGAGGGGGAAGAGGCGATATCATTCCTTCTTCACGACTGTACGGGTGTCTTTGAACCATGTTTAGTCCTTAGTGATGTGGACGCGAAGGAACTTGAAGCTCACAACCCACTCCACAACAGCCTCGTCAATGTGGATGGGGGCGTGCTCTCCCCTCTTTTTCCTATAGTCATGATCAACTCCTTGGTCTTAGTGACATTGAGAGAGAGGTTGTTGTCCTGGAACCACACTGCTAAGTCTCTGACCTCCTTCCTGTAGGCTGACTCATCACTGTCTGTGAACAGGCCTACCACCATTGTGTCATCAGCAAACTTGATGATGGTGTTGGAATCGTGCGTGGCCATGCAGTCATGGGTGAACAAGGAGTACAGGAAGGGACTAAGAACAAACCCCTGAGGGGCCCACGTGTTGAGGCGGAGGTGTTGTTGCCTACACTCCCCACCTGGGTCTGGCCCATCCCGAAGTCCAGGATTCAGTTGCAGAGTGAGGGGTTCAGTCCCAGGGACCTTAGCTTGGTTATTTTACCTCTTGTCCAGGTGGAAGATGGCAGTGTGAAGTGCATTTGAGATTGTGTCATCTGTGGATCTGTTGGGGAAGTATGCAAATCGGATTGGTCCAGGGTGTCTGGGATGATGGAGATGATGTGTGTCATGACCAGCCCTTCAAAGCACTTCATAATTACAGATGTGTGTGCTACAGGGCGATAGTAATTTAGGCAGGGTACCTTGAAGCTCTTGGGAACAGGGACAATGGTAGTCAGCTTGGAACATGTTGGAATTACAGACTGGGACAAGGATAGATTAAAAGTGCCTGTGAAGACACTTAGTGATCTGCGCATGCTTTGAGAACATGCTCTGATATTTCGTCTGGCATGTTAGGGATATGCTCTGATATTTTGTCTGTTAGGCACATGTTAGTACTATATTCCTCGAAACGTGCACAAGGCATTGAGCTCATTTGGGAGTTCTGCATCGCTGGGCAACTTATGGCTGCGTTTCCCTTTGCAATCCGTTATTGTCTGCAAGCCCTGACACACATGTGACCCGTTTCAGGAAATTAGGCGTATTTTGCAAGTCACAACTTCAAAGGAAAGCCATTTGAATGTTTATTTTATTTTTTATCAAAATCCTTTTTTTTTGTCAGAAATGCCTTCTGGAACGTGAACTTTCATGTCCCTTAATAACAAACGTGTATGCCATCTGTAAATACGAATAACACAGAAAAAGTCGGCAACCTTCCCACTAGCCATGATACGCTGAGATAATGAGTGAGCTGGACATGCCGAGAGATGAGTTCGGACTGGTCTGACAAATAGAAGGCTTCTGTCTATTTGAGCCCGTCAGTCTGTGGTTGGTAATCCTGTCGAACGCTGCTTTTTTAAATGCAGAAGTGTTGCTCTCCAATTTCTGGAGGATCGAGTTTTGAAATCATAGGAATAAGAGTATGATAGCTAAAGAGATGTCAAAAACACCTGTTTCCTAGCTAGCGTTAGCTGGCTGGCTCCCTAGATAACGTTAGGTGGCTGCCTCGTTAGCTGACGTTGTGACGTGTGTGATCTTGCATGTTGTTTACCTAACTAGGTTCATTGTTTACCTAGCTAGTTAGCTACATGTCTTAAGTTGAAGTGTATTGTTAGCTAGCTAACGTTAGCTGGCTGGCTCCCTAGCTAACATCGCATGTATGGCATTATTATTTATATCCCATATCTGTTAGCTTTGCTAGTTAGTGCCTAATGTTAGCTAGCTAACATTGAACCTGGTTGGTTAGCTCCCAGCAGATTCATACAGGGTAGTAATGACATGATTTTTCACTGTTCATTGTTGTTTAACTAGATATCATTAAGTGGCTGGCTTGTTAGCTAAAGTTGTGGCGTGTGATCTTACATGTTGTTTACCTAGCTAGGTTCATTGTTTAGCCAGGTAGCTAGCTACATGTCTTAAGCCAAAGTGTACAACACCCGTTGAATATGGCCGGTGTCAGTAAACATTGGCAAAAAAGCATAATGAAATTGTTGCCAGCAGAGCTGTGTTAAGTGTACGTGTCAAGTGTGCGCTCTGTAAGCTCGGAGAACAAAACTAGATGGGTGGGGCTAAAGCTTAAGAGGATGTGAACGATGCTATATGGGTGTAGACGAAGAAGAGCTCCTGGATTCGGTCTTATGTAGCAACATTTGAATATGTGTGTTATACATTGGATAAAATTCAAGACTCAGCTACAAAATGGTAAATCATACACTCCATTTGAGGAATGAATGGGAAAGTAATTCTGCTTTGAAAGTTGATCAACTTGAAACTCACTTTTGAGAAAACCGTCTTTCAATGTTTTGGTTCTATTAGAGAGCCCTTCTTTGTACACATGAAATGAAACCATTTTCATTCAAAATTAGAAACGTGTAATATCTGAAAATGTAGCTAGCTAGACTATCTCACCAGTATATATAATGATTGGATGCGTCTTCTGTCTGAAGCCATGCACGATGTAATCCAGACTGGGGTTTTCTCCATCTCCTTAGCTATCATAATCAAATTTCACTGATTTCAAAACTCGGTCCTCCAGAAAGTGGAGAGCACACTATAAATTTTTTTAAAGCCGCGTTTGACACTATTACCTAGACATACTGACCAGCTCTAATAGAAAGACGTGTGTTATATGTCATACCAATCCAAACTCATCTCTCGGCATGTCCAGCCTACTCATTATCTCAGCCAATCATGGATAGCGGGAAGGTTGCTTTTTCTGTGGCGAAACCAACTAGGTTCGTAATTTAACAATTGTATATGTATTTACAGATGGCATACAAGTTTGATATTAAGGCACATGAAAGTTCACATGTTCGAGAAGGCATTTCTGCCAAAAAACATGTTTAGATAAATAAATACTTTTGCTCTCCTGTACAGCTCTCCTGTGAAGTCGTGACTTGCGATATACGCCTAGTTTCCTGAATCGGTTCATATATGGACTCAATAATCTGACATATTAGACATCCTGTTTTCTCTCTTCATGTTGACAAATACTGACTGTATACATCACATATCTGATTTTTCTCAGCACATTCAAGTTATTAAGCTATATTGATTCCAGATATGCTTCACTTGGCTGAGGTCTATATCCGGATCTTGATATGCTTTTTGATATTCGGAAAATATGGATGATTTCTGATGCATTTCAGATTTTTCAGCAAATTTTTCTTTCATGCACAACTCATTGTTTTATTCCCTCTGGATATCATACATCAGGCATGGCTGGATATTGACTCATTTGATATGCTGAGAAAGGCTATGTGGACATCTTCTTTTCTCTAAATGATGACAAATACTGACAGTGGGCCTATATAAGTTGTGTTCGTGAATCTGGAGCGTTCTTAAACAGAGTGTTATCAGAGTGTCCATTTGTAAATTCAGAGTGTTAAACTCTCTCAGCGCGCACACTGGACGCTCTGGCCAAGGAGTAGGGTTGATCCGACCACTGTGACCTCACAACGGCAGTTAAGCACTCAAGCTAATTGGCTAACATTGGCTAGCTTGCGAAGTACTTCCAGACACAAATGAGAGAACACCTCACTCTGACAATTTTACTCACCCCAGCAGAGCTGGTTAGGCTATTTTCATGTTATCCAGAGCGTTGGTGACTGTAACTGTGCTCCTGGCAACAATATAATAAAACATTTTTTTTTTTACAACGTTTACTGACACCGGCCTTATTCAACTGCTCATATTCAACTGGTATTGAGTGTTTGTAAATGTATCAGTTATTTTGCGCTGCGAGAGGAGAGTCTCTGAAATTGGACTACGAACGCATGCATAGTACAAACCATGCATTATGCTCTTGACTGAGGTCCATATCAGGATCCTAATATACTTTTTGATATGCTAAATAATGACAATTTCTGATGCTTATTTGAGTTTTGAGGACATGTTAAATAATTGGACAAATATTAAATCCATATTTAATTATTTCAGACCCTAGCTAAACCTTTTGTGTTCAATCTGCATAAAGGCACGTGCAAACATAAATCTAAAAGCACAGTAACTGGTAGCCTAGCAACAAAAATCATTTATTTTATTTTTAAAATATGTCATTTTTATATTTTATTCACGGTATGTGGTTGAACTGACAACTGGCGAAACAAAAAAGTGAGAAGCTGTGCAGAAAATACCTCAAAGAAGTTAACGCTAAAGTGAGTAGCTAATTTGAGATGTTTTATTTATCTTAGTAACTATAATCAAGAACATTAGATAATTTGGCCAGCAGCCAGTAAGGGGTTAGCGGGAGCTAGCAACATTTCATACATTGCAGTTTTCTGTACACTCAACCTTATTTTAGCGCCGCAAAAATGTAATACTTCCACATCAACTGTAATATTAATACCATTGTAAAGCACAACTTATCCCCTTTCCAGCAAAATCAATAACGAGACCTTTATGCTGTCCCTCTCTACATGATTGAAGAAGGCAATGGAGCTCCACCGGGTCTTTTTAAAAATGGATGGGCTAGCGAAGGCTACTGAGTGATAGTGGAAAAAAAAGTTCACTCTCTTCACAAGTAAACTTCACAAGTAAACTGCGGCTGTCACGACTTTTGAGAGTCATGATGGCTTGCAGTAATACCGAGAAAAATGGACTATTGATTGATTCACGAGTAATTAACTTTACACTCACCACTGGTGGAAAGATGCTGTACGTGCCGTACGTCATGACACATCCCGTCAGAGGGGTCAGTTTTTTCATATTTTCTGGAATACTATTGTCCATTACCATATCAATCAACGCTTGAATAGAACATAGTGTACACCCCGGATTTTGATACCAACACAGTCGCTACAGTCCCATTAGTTTTCTTTGCAGCCTTGATTGAATGCCGCGGTTACACAAAAGGTGTACAGAAAAGTGTTAGCTACAGTTAAAAGCTAACTGGTAACCTAGCTAGCTAACATTCATGAATGTGTACAGAAAAGTGTTAGCTACGGTTAAAAGCTAGCTGGTAACCTAGCTAGCTAACATTCATGAATGTGTACAGAAAAGTGTTAGCTACGGTTAAAAGCTAGCTGGTAACCTAGCTAGCTAACATTCATGACGAGTTTTCTCTACATGAATGAAGCAGGTAGAGTAGCTACCTTGTGATATGGTTATGTGAAATGACAATATTTTCTTGCAATATCGACACAATTTTGATTTATGATTTAAGCATTGACAGTTTGGAGTGGATCACAGACCAACACTATCATCATGTTGGGTCTGGACTGCAAGGGACCACTGCCACTGACGACCCTATCTGCACCACTCGCATCTATCATCCATAACAAACAGGGTAGGCAGGGGTATTGAGGGTGTGCAGTTTTATTTTCTGTTAGATAAATAAAACATTTTTAGCAAAGATTGGCCTACATTGGCATCTTTACAGAAAACTTGTTGTGATTGGAGATCTGGATTTGCTATGCTCCATTGTTTAAAGAGAAATAGCAGATGTGCCTTGGATTAAATATGATGATGTTTGCTTTTCCGTGCCTTGTAGCCTACCACTGACTATGGTGCAAATCTAAAATATGTCACCTTCATGTGAAGAAGCATGATTTCCGGCGATATTTGATATATGGATTCATAAATTATCAGGAAATGACTACAGACATTATACATTTCTGAAAGTATGTGGATTCATTCATGCCTAAGTATAAAGGCGTTCTACAAATATATAAGCACATCAGGGGCGTGTCTTGAAGGGGTCTCACCTCAGATATCCCCCTGGGCTCATAGGTTAGCAGGGAGATTTCTGAGTTCCGGATTGGATCAATGTAGAATCTGTTCCATTACAGAGAATATCCTAGCTCCACACAGTATATTAAATTAAGGACATGGGTATCTGGAGCATGTCTATAAGTTTTATCTAATAAAATGTCAGATATCCAGATATATACAGTAAATAGATGAAGATATCCCCTGATATTGACCCTTTTTATCCAGTGCAGATGATCAAATATTCACATGAAAATCTGTAGCCAATTGGAGGGAAACCTAGCTATAGACACCCTAAAGACTCCGGAAAATGCACCATATGCTTGCACATTATGGTACACAAGCAGCCCCAAACATCTAAAGAATAAGCTACAGACCGGCCAAAACAAATTTGTAAGAATTGTAATTAATTAATTAAACTCCTCTCTGATATTCATCTGAAGGTCGAGCATTTTTTTGTATGTATCTCTGTAATGTATAAAACAATTTAATCAACATTACGCTAGCGTCCCATATATCCCACAGAGGTTAACACTTTTTTGGTTACTACATGAATCCATATGTGTTATTTCATAGTTTTTATGTCTTCACGATTATTCCACAATGCAAAAAATAGGAAATTATTGGAAATGATTCAGAACCCTACCTTTCTTCCAATTTTTTTAATGTTACCGCCGTATTCTAAAATTGATTAAATATTTGTTTCCCTCATCAATACCCGATAATGACAAACCGAAAACAGTTTTTTAAAACTGTTTGCAAATGTATTAAAAAGAAAAAAAGAAGACACGGAATTGATCTTAGGTGCATCCTGTTTCCATTGAACATCCTTGAGATGTTTCTACAACTTAATTGAAGTCCGCCTGTGGTAAATTCAAATGATTGGACATGATTTGGAAAGGCACACACCTATATGGCCTCAGAGCAAAAACTAAGCCATGAGGTCAAAGGAATTGTCCGTAGAGCTCCGTGACAGGATAGGGTCAATGCACAGATCTGGGGAAGGGTAACGAAACATTTATGCAGCCTTGACGGTCCCCTAGAACAGTGGCCTCCATCATTCTTAAATGGAAGAACCACCAAGACTCTTCTTAGTTTGGAACCACCAAGAATCTTCTTGAAGCTGGCCGCCTGGCCAAACTGATCGATCGGGAGGGGGAGAAGAGCCTTGGTCAGGGAGCTCCAGAGTTCCTATGTGGGGATGAGAGAACCTTCCAGAAGGACAACCATCTCTGCAGCACTCTACCAATCATGCCTTTATGGTAGAGTGGCCAGACGGAAGCCACTCCTCAGTAAAATGCACATGACAGCCCTCTTGGAGTTTGCCAAAAGGCACCTAAAGGACTCTCAGACCATGAGAAACAAGACTCTCTGGTCTGATGAAACCAAGACTGAACTATTTGGCCTGAATGCCAAGCGTCACATCTGGAGGAAGCCTGGCACGATCCCTATGGTGAAGCATGGTGGTGGCAGCATCATGCTGTGGGGATGTTTTTCAGCGGCAGGGACTGGGAGACTAGTCAGGATTGAGCGAAAGATTAACGGAGCAAAGTACAAAGAGATTATTGATGAAAACCTGCTCCAGAGTGCTCAGGACCTCAGGCTGGGACGAAGGTTCACCTTCCAACAGGACTATGACCCTAAGAACACAGCTAAGACAACACAGGAGTGGATTTGGGAAAAGTCTCTGAATGAGTGGCTCAGCCAGAGCCCAGACTTGAACCCGATCGAACATCTCTGGAGAGACCTAAACCATTGCTGTGCAGCGACCCTCTCCATGCAACCTGACAGAGCTTGAGAAAAATGGGAGAAACTACCCAAATATAGGTGTGCCAAGCTTGTAGCATCACACCCAAAACAACTTGAAGCTGCAATCGCTCCCGAAGGTGCTTCACCAAAGTACTGAGTAAAGGGTCTGAAAACGTATATAATTTTTTAAAATTATACCTTTCCAAACATTTCTAAACAACAGTTTTTTCTTTGTCATTATGGCGTATTGTGTGTAGATTGATGAGGGACAAAAACAATTTAATCAATTTTAGAATAAGGCTGTAACGTAACAACATTTTCAAAAGTCAAGGGGTCTGATTACTTTCCAAATGCATTGTATACGTTTGTTTTTTTACCGACAAATATAATCAATCAATCAATTCCAACCGTGGAGCAGCCCTTTGATTAATGGAAAAAGACATCTGTTACAAAACATTCAAAAGTTTAATGAATTAATGAATGAATTACATTTATTTTCATGTCAAAAATGCCTGCAGGGGCAGTATTGAGTAGCTTGGATGAAAGGTGCCCAGAGGTGCCCAGAGTAAATGGCCTGCTCTTCAGTCCCAGTTGCTAATATATGCATATTAATATTAGTATTGGATAGAAAACACTCTGAAGTTTCCAAAACTGTTTGAATGATGTCTGTGAGTATAACAGAACTAATATGGCAGGCGAAAACCTGAGACGAAATCCAAACAGGAAGTGGGAAATCTGAGGTAGGTCGATTTTCAACCCAGCCCCTATTGAATACACAGTGGGATATTGGTTATGTTGCACCTCCGAAGACTTCCACTAGATGTCAACCATCTTTACAAACTTGAATGAGGCTTCTACTGTGATGTGGGGCCGGATGAGAGCGCTTTGAGTCAGTGGTTGGGCAGAGAGCCAGGTCCTGGTCATGCGCATTTCACATGATAGCGACCTGCGTTCCATGGCTTTTCTACAGACAATGGAATTTTCCTGTTGGAATATTATTGAAGATTTATCATAAAAACATCCTAAAGATTGATTCTATACTTAGTTTGAAATGTTTCTAAGAACTGTAATATAACTTTTTTAAGTTTTCGTCCGACGTTCGGCTGGACCTGCACAAGCGTTTGGATTTGTGTACTAAACGCCCTAACAAAAGCAGCTATAAATAATGGACATTATCGAACAAATCAAACATTTATTGTGGTACTAGGATTCCTGGGAGTGCATTCTGATGAAGATCATCAAAGGTAAGGAAATATTTATAATGTTATTTTTGATTTCTGTTGACTCCAACATGGCGAATAATTTTCCTAGTGCCGTTCTCAGATTATTGCGTGGTTTGCTTATTCCGTAAAGTTTTTGGGAAATCTGACACAGCGGTTGCATTAAGGAGAGGTATATCTATATTTCCATGTCTAAGAATTGTATTTTCATCGACATTTATAAAGAGTATTTTTGTAAAATGAACATCACCCGGATGTTTTTGGAACTAGTGAACGTAACGCGCCAATGTATACAGAGATTTTTTAAATATAAATATGAACTTTATCAAACAAAACATACATGTATTGTGTAACATGAAGTCCTATGAGTGTCATCTGATGAAGATCATCAAAGGTTAGTGATTCATTTGATCTCTATTTGTGCTTTTTGTGACTCCTCTCTTTGGCTGGAAAAATGGCTGTGTTTTTCTGTGAGTTGGTGGTGACCTAACATAATCGTTTGTGGTGCTTTTGCTGTAAAGCCTATTTGAAATCGGACACTGTGGTGGGATTAACAACAAGATTACCTTTAAAACAATATAAGATACATGTATGTTTGAGGAATTTTAATTATGAGATTTCTGTTGTTTTGAATTTGGCGCCCTGCACTTTCACTGGCTGCTGTCATATTGATCCCTTTAACGGGATTGCAGCCCTAAGAAGTTCTTAAGGAAATAATTTACACATAATCAAATCTAACAAGAATTCACTGTGATAATTCAGTGATAATTATCCTGGTGTTATGTGCAGGGCACACCAGATAAACAATGAAAAATAAATCCATACATAATAGTAAATAAGGTTATCCAAGCAATATTTATAACCCAATATATTCAGATAAATTCATACAGAAAAATGAATGAAAGGTGTTTGAACCCAGTCTGGCACAAGGAGAAGAATCAAGTGTGAGACAAGCCTACACACAATATATGTACATACAGTGGGGCAAAAAAGTGTTTAGTCAGCCACCAATTGTGCAAGTTCTCCCACTTAAAAAGATGAGAGAGGCCTGTAATTTTCATCATAGGTACACTTCAACTATGACAGACAAAATGAGAAAAAAATCCAGAAAATCACATTGTAGGATTTTTAATGAATTTATTTGCAAATTATGGTGGAAAATAAGTATTTGGTCACCTACAAACAAGCAAGATTTCTGGCTCTCACAGACCTGTAACTTTTTCGTTAAGAGGCTCCTCTGTCCTCCACTCGTTACCTGTATTAATGGCACCTGTTTGAACTTGTTATCAGTATAAAAGACACCTGTCCACAACCTCAAACAGTCGCACTCCAAACTCCACTATGGCCAAAGAGCAATTGGTGGCTGACTAAATACTTTTTTGCCCCACTGTATGAGCCATTTGCTACATAGGAGCTAAATATTTGTATAATTAAATTATAGGTCACCCTACTTCTTATATTCCAGGCTTTATAAAAAAAATAGACAACGGAAAAAACAACAGGAAAAAATATATTTCAGTTTCTCCTCATCGCTCAGCCACATAATGCCAGAGTATATATGGTGGGTTTTCTGGAATAAGGACAAGCTTATACATTGGTAGAAAGTGCAGTAGAGTATAACATTAATTTAATTCTGTATACCTTCGAGGTCACAATAGTTTCATAGTCTTTCCTCTTCCAGTTCAACATTATACAGGTTAGATGAGATAATTAATGTAATACGTACATGTAGCTAGGGGTAAAGTGACTATGCATAGATAATAAACAACGAGTAGCAGCAGCATAAAAAAAAGGGGAGTGGGTCATTGCAAATAGTCCAGGTAGCCATTTGATTAACTGTTCAGCAGTCTTATGTCTTGGGGTAGAAGCTGTTAAGGAGTCTTTTGGACCTAGACTTGCTGCTCCACTACTGCTTGCCATGCAGTTGCTGAGAGAACAGTTTATGACTAGTTGGCTGGAGTCTTTGACAATTTTTAGGGCCTTCCTCTAACACCGCCTGGTACAGAGGTTCTGGATTGCAGGAAGCTTGGTCCCAGTGATGTGCTTGGCCGTACGCACTACCCTCTGTAGCACCTTGCGGTTGGATGCAGAGCAGTTGCCATACCAGGGAGTGATGCAATCAGTCAGGATGCTCTCGATGGTGCAGCTGTATAACTCTTTTCTAGATCTGAGGACCCATACCAAATCTTTTCAGTCTCAGGGGGAATAGGAGTAGTCGTGCCCTCTTCACTGTCTTGGTGTGTTTGGACCATGATAGTTTGTTGGTGATGTGGACACCAAGGAACTTGAAGCTCTCAACCTGCTCCACTACAACCCCATCGATGTGAATGGGAGCGTGCTCAGCCCTCCTTTTCTTGTAGTCCATGATCATCTCCTTTGTCTTGATCACATTGAGGGAGAGGTTGTTGTCCAGGCATCACACTGCCAGGTCTCTGACCTCCTCCCTATAGACTGTCTCATCGATGTCGGTGATCAGGCCTACCATTGTTGTGTTGTCGGCAAACAACAAGTGTAAACAGATCTGGATGTTCAGAGCTCGACGTATGTCTGTTGTTATGAACGCTGTCGAAGGCCAAAACCTGAAATAAAGACTTCGGTTTAAAAGCTGACAAGTGTTTTTATATACTTTTATTTTATTTTGAATCCTGCGGCTCTATTGGGCTAAATTGCCGTGAGCGCTACTATCTTTCCCGGGATCCTGCCAGATTCCGTAAAAAGGGGAGAGACGCGAAAGCCCAGCTAACCTAGCTGGCTTGGCAGCCTCAATTGGAGGCCGCTATTGAATATTTCCAGTGCTGCAGGAGCTGTGTTTACTTTGCTTTGATCTAGAACAATGTGGACCGCGCTGACTTTCAATGTAGCAACTGCTTGCTTGCTGAGGACTACAGGAGCAAAGTAGCTACTCTTAGCAAGCAAGTAGCAAATCCACATAAGCTACTGGCGAACCCACGCCCACCTACTTTTTCAGATCCTCGGAGCTCCCAGCCTCACCAGACCGTGAGGCTGCCTGAATGACCGGCCCATTCAACATCACCAGCTGTCGTCATAGGCAGCTCTATGGTGAGAAACATCTCAGTCCCCAAGGCAAAAACCCTGTGCTAGCATGAGTACAGGACATAACAAGGCTGCTTCCGACTGTTCTACCACAGATGCCGGGAGCTGACACTGTCGTAGTCCTTGTGGGGTCAAACGACATCAGGAGGGCTAGCTCGGAACATTTGAAAATGTATTTTAAAGAACTTATTTTAGCATTAAAAGACAAAAAAAAACTTAAAACATGGCCAATTATTTCAGGTCCAGTACCATCGTTGGGCAGTGGGTGTGAAAGATTCAGCAGACTGCTGGCATTACACATCTGGCTAAAAGACTACTGTAGCTCTGCTGGAGTCACTTTTATTGATAACTTTGACACCTTCTGGAAACAGAAGATACTCTATAGGAATGACGGAGTCCATCTTGGCTCCTGGACTCGTTGAAACTATGACTGAAACAAAGACAAGCTCAATTAATCCCTACCATTGTGACAATGACAACTTGCCTAGTTAAATACAGGTTAAATAAAAATGTTTAAATAAAAATACAGATGTGAGTGCTACAGGTTACTTTGGTGTTCTTGGGCATAGGGACTATGGTGGTCTGCTTCAAACATGTAGGTATTACAGACTTGGTCAGGGACAGGCTGAAAATGTCAGTGAAGACACTTGCCAGTTGGTCAGCGCATGCTCTGAGTACACGTCCTGGTAATCCGTCTGGCCCTGCGACCTTGTGAATGTTGACCTGTTTAAAGGTCTTACTCACCTCGGCTACGGAGAGCATGATTACACAGTTGTGCGGAACAGCTGGTGCTCTCATGCATGCTTCAGTGTTGCTTGCCTCGAAACACGCATAGAAGTAATTTAGTAATTCTTGTCTGGTAGGCTCATGTCACTGGGCAGCTCGCGGCTGGGCTTCCCTTTGTAGTCCGTAATAGCTTGTAAGCCGTCCCACATCTGACATCAGATTGTTGTTTTTATCTGTACAGATTATGTATTTTGGATGTTTTCAGTGTATTTTAAATGTTTTCAGACAAAGCGATAAAAAAAGTGCAATACAAAAAGTTGACTTCAGTTAACTGATTAACTCAAAGAATGCACATTTTCACACGTTAAACAGGATAAATATGGAGACTCTGAGTGCTAGCTTATGTTCTTTTCATTGGGCTTCTTCCAACGGTCACTGACCAACATATGAAGAAAGAATATTTTATTATACTCTGGTGGGTTAGCCACTCCTATCTGTCATATCTTTAATCTGAGCCTAGAGGAAAGTTTTTGTCCTCATGCCTGGAGGGAAGCCAAAGTAATTCCGCTACCCAAGAGTGGTAAAGTGGCCTTCACTGGTTCTAACAGCAGACCTATCAGCCTGCTGCCAGCTCTTAGCAAACTGATGGAAATAATTGTGTTTGACCAAATACAATGCATACTTTCTGCATGCTTATAAAGGGCACTCAACATGTACTGACACAAATGACTGATGACTGGTTGAAAGAAATTGATGATAAGATTGTGGGAGCTGTACCGTTAGATTTCATTGCAGCCTTTGATATTATTGACCATAACCTGTTGTTGAAAAAACTTGTGTTATGGCTTTTCAACCTCTACCATATTGTGGATTCAGAGCTCTCTGTCATGCTGGTCTAAAGGATTTAGAGACAGGCACAGGAATACACAATATGGGTTTTTGATACACCCAAAACAAACACGTATACAAAAACACTGGGCTGTACCCAAACAAAAGAGTGAGGGTAAACCTTGTTGAACGACACAAGACGATACCCGTAATACACAATATATGGCACACAGAAAAACAGCTGCACCAATGCATAGGTACTCACACCACCAACGGACATGGGAACAATAACCGACAAATACAGAGGGAAAATAGATAACATACTAATCAGGGAAAATGGGAACCAGGTGTGTGTAATCAGACAAGACAGTCTGGGGTTGATGATAATGAATCCCGTTCAGTGAAGCCTAGAAAGCCGGTGACGTAGACCTACGGAACTGGTGAACAGAATGAGCAGCAGTACCGGGAGGGATCCGTGACACTATCCATCTAATATAACTCAAAGGGTTTTCTTTAATGGAAGCTTCTCTAATGTCAAACATGTAAAGTGTGATGTACCGCAGGGCAGCTCTCTAGGCCTTCTACTCATTTCTATTTTTACCAATGACCTGCCACTGGCATTAAACAAAGCATGTGTGTCCATGTATGCTGATGATTCAACCACATACGCATCAGCAACCACAGCTAATGAAGTCACTAAAACCCTAAACAACCCTGGTTTGAAATTGGTGGACATTAATAAACTGGTCCTGAACATCTCTTAAACTAAGAGCATTGTATTTGGTACAAATCATTCCTTAAATCCTAGACCTCAGCTTAATCTGGTAATGAATGGTGTGGCTGTTGAACAAGTTGAGGAGACTAAATTACTTGGCGTTACCTTAGATTGTAAACTGTCATGGTCAAAACATATAGATTCAATGGTTCGAAAGATGGGGAGAGGTATGTCCGTAATAAAGAGATGCTCTGCTTTTTTGACACCACACTCCAAAAAAGCAAGTCCTGCAGGCTCTAGTTTAGTCTTATCTGGATTATTTTCTGGTCATGTGGTTGAGTTCTGCAAGGACAGACATAGTTAAGCTGCAGCTGGCCCAGAACAGAGCTGCACGTCTTTCTCTTCATTGTAATCAGAGGGCTGATATCAATACTATGCATGCCAGTCGCTCTTGGCTAAGAGTTGAGGAGAGACTGCATCACTTCTTCTTTTTATAAGAAACATTAATGTGTTGAAAACCCCAAATGGTTCACCTAGTCAACTTACACACAGCTTTGACACACGCAGTTACCCAAAGACCAAGGGTCTTTCACAGTCCCCAAATCCAGAACAAATTCAAGAAAGCGGACAGTATTATATAGAGTCGTTCGATCTCATAATGCTCAAATGAACAGCAAACCTGGTTTCAAAAAACAGATACTGCAACACCTCACAGCACAATGCCTCTCCCCTATTTGACCTAGATAGTTGGGTATTGGTATTGATATGTAGGCTTTTAGTGCCTTTTTAAAAAATGTATTTGTTAATGTATGTAGTTCTGTCCTTGAGCTGTTCGTGTCTATTAATGTTCTGTATTATGTTGTGTTTTGTATGGACCCCAGGAAGAGTATCTGCTGCTCTTGCAGCATCGAATGGGGATCCTAATAAAATACCAAAAGTGACCTTTTACCAAATTACATTACAGAATTTGCAATTCCATATGTGGAAACAGTGCTAATACAACATGTTAACAAACAACACCTTTTCACATGTGAAGATAATAACACTATTTCAACACCACAACTTGCAATTCCACATTTGAAAGTTAGATTTTCACATGTGGAGTTTTCTTACATGTGAAACTGCAATTTAGATTTTCACATATGCTCGTTTTTCAGATGGGAACTTGCAATTACACATGAGAAAGTGGTATTTTCACATATGGAGTTTTCTTACATTTGAAACTGCAAATACATGTTTTTTGTATTTACATTGGAAAATGCAATTCCACCTGTGAACGTGATATTTTCACGTGAGAAAATGTTTAACATGTGAAACAGCATATCTGATTTTCACATGTGATATTTAACATGTGACGTGAGGTGAAACATGTTTTTCTTCTCACTGAAAAGTTTCCCCCTCTCTCTCTCCAGCCCTCCCTCCCTCCCAGAGCTTGGCTGAGCTGTACCTGCCCACTCTACACACTACTGTAAGTGAGATCAGATGAGGTCCAGGGCCAAAGGGCAACAACATCTATCCTCTTCACGGTTCTAATCAACCACTGCATATTCAAAACTCACAATGAAGCCATGCAGACAGCTGAACCCAGGTCTGGTCTGAGTAAAAACCTGTTCCGGGCCGCTACACACGGAACACGTCAGAGTAATCATAAGTGAGTAGGGTTGGTAAGGAGCAGGCAGAAGAATGGAGAGTCCATGTCCAAACCACTTCTGTGATCTATCTACCTTTCTTGGCTCTTCTCTCTTACCATAAAAGAAGGAGATAATGTATAATACTAATATGATGAAGGAGAGAGCACGGTCAAGGAAAAACAGATTCATAAAAACAGAGTGGATGAAAATGGCTCGTTTACGAGAGAGGTACTCCACCCGAGTAGATTATGAAGAGAGAAAGAAACTGCAGGAATTAAAGGAGAACAAAACATGCTTTTACTCAAATATAATATGTAAGCAGGAATGGAGTGAGTCAACGCTGGCGAGTAAAACAAATGCTAACGCTAACAACAAATTGTATGAGCTCGTAAATATGTTAAACTATCACGGCTTTAAACATAATATGTTACCCTAATAGAAAGCCCTCTAACCTTGTCGCATACTGTATTTATACTGAACAAAAATATAAATGCAACATGCAAACACTTTAACAATTTTATTGGGGTACAAATCATATAAGGAAATCAGTAAATTGAAATAAAATAATTTGGCCCTAATCTATGGATTTGACATGACTGGCCAGGGGCGCAGCCATGGTTGGGCCTGAGAGGGCATAGGCCCACCCAATGCAGTGTAGCCTAGTGGTTAGAGCATTGGACTAGTAACCGGAAGGTTGCAAGTTCAAACCCCCGAGCTGACAAGGTACAAATCTGTCGTTCTGCCCCTGAACAGGCAGTTAACCCACTGTTCCTAGGCCGTCATTGAAAATAAGAATTTGTTCTTAACTGACTTGCCTAGTAAAATAAAGGTACAATTATAATTTTTTTAAATGGGGAGCCAGGCACAGCAAACAGAATCAATTTCTCCCCACAAAAGGGCTTTATTACAGACCGAAATACTCCTTAGTTTCATCAGCCGTCCGTCCGGGTGGCTGGTCTCAGTTGTGAGGCCAGATGGATGTACTGCTAAATTCTCTAAAATGACATTGGAGGCGGCTTATGGTAGAGAAATGAACATTAAATTATCTGGCAACAGCTCACGTGGACATTCCTGCAGTTAGCTAGCCAATTGCACATTCCCTCAAAACTTGAAACATCTGTGGCATTGTGCTGTGTGACAAAACTACACATTTTAGAGTGGTCTTTTATTGTCCCCAGCATAAGGTGCACCTGATCATGCTGTTCTTGATATGCCACACCTGTCAGGTGGATGGATTATCTTGGCAAAGGAGAAATGTTCACTAACAGGGGTGTAAACAAATTTGTGCACATGGAAAACTTCTGGGATCTTTCATTTCAGCTCATAAAACATTAGACCAACACTTTACATGTTGCGTTTTTATTTTTGTTCAGTATACATTGAAAAGAGCAGGACACATTCTATTCTCCGTACACTCCCTCTAGGCATTGTGTGAGAGTTTAGGTAACAGAGTTTGATGCATGCGTGCATCCTCACCACTGCAAGGTAATTTATCATTTATACACCCCAAATACAAGCCAGCCTGTATGTCAGGAGGAGATAAAAGCGGCAGTGAAGTCCATACAACGATGTAAATCACACAGACAGAATCAGGTTTTTTATAGAAAAGGTTGCTGCTTCAGAACACTCTTACCTGCTCTAGAATATCAAGCAGGTCTGCTCATTTAGAACACCCTCAATTACACACATAACCTACTTTGGGAGGCACACATGTACTGCATCAAGCGGACAGTAATAGGTGGCAATAGCTAGGGGGAAAGTTTGAGAACTGTTTCCACCCACAGTTGCTCTGATTGGCTACTGCAAGTGTGGGGATGGGAGGATTGGTGAAAAACATGGAAAACATTATTCTCAGTGAAAAGCAAACTCCCAAATAAGTTTATAAGCATGCATACATGAGTGACAGTACTTCAACAGCTCTATTTCTCACAAATGATGTAATCGGAGAGAGATCAGAGGTCCCGTTCACACTGACTACCAATCAATACTCCCCACACAGCACTTCCACCCCCGGGATACACCATGACATCATATAATCTCTGCCATAAAGACACCCTGACCAATAAGACAATGCTCACTGGCAGCCTGTGACATCCTTATAAACAATCAACACAACATCATACCATTTCCCATAGTAGGCATAGTAAGTGGAAGCACAGTTATCTTGTGTAATACCACACAAAATGTATTTAACACTACGAAATGGAACTCGGGTGAAATGCTGTGTGTCGGGCGAAATGTCTCGGTTTTACATATCGCAAGTGGGTTAGGTAAAATTGTGTGTTGGTTAGGTTAAATGCGAGAAGGTAAGATTAAATGAGATTGGTTAGTTAAAGCGAAAACAAAACTTAACTCACCTCAAGGAGGATGCAAAACGGGGCAGCTTTGGAGACCGGTGGTTCACACCCACCCACCACCTAACCTACCAACCTGCTCACAAATGTTTTGTTATCGACTTTCCAAACATTATATTTCACACTTAATTACCCTACAACAAAATTGTATTGATCTACACAATCACCCCAAGTGACTGCCTGGGCTGAAACAACGAACAATCAGACAGAGAGCTAGGAATAACAACACACACACATGCAGATATTGACCATCCTAGAGGAGTGATCCATCCTGTAGAAGATAACTCTTCAATTATTATTTCTTCATGAGAAGAGAAATACTCAACAGACAGAAATCAATGCTTTCCCTCATAACGGATGTAGATGACTAAAACTCAATGTGGTTTGAATTGCTGTAAGGTGAAATTGAATATGTTGTTTGTAAAAGACATGTTAAAAGACATTGATTCCTCCTCTCCACTTCTCTCCTTTTACCTTCCTCTCACTTCTCTCTCTTCCTCTCCTCTCCTCTTCCCTCCTCTCCTTTTACCCCTTCTTCTCTCCTGTTGTACAGTATGAGCATCTTATACGGGGACATACAGGTAACTGCCAAAATAAAGGAAGTACCAACCTAATGGGTCTTAATAGAGCATTAGGCCACCACGAGCCCCCAGAAAAGTTCAAATGCGCCTTAGTATAGATTCTACAAAAGTCTGCAACTCTATTGGAGGGGATGCCACACTATTATTCCATGAGAAATGCCACAATTTTGTGTTTTGTTGATGGTGCTGGAAAATTCTGTCTCAAGCGTAGCTCCAGAATCACCCACAATGTTCAATTGGGTTAACATCTGGTGACTAAGACACACTCTTTAAACCCCCTGTGCTACTTTGAGTGCCCTCTTTCAAAGTCACTGAGATCTCTTCTTCTAGCCATGGTAGCTAAAGTAATTGGCAACTGGGCATTTTTATACATGACCCTAAGTTTGATTGCTTAATTAACTCAGGAACCTCACCTGTGTGGAAGCACCTGCATTCATTATACTTTTTATCCCTCATTTATTCAAGTGTTTCCTTTATATTCACAGTTACCTGCATGTTCTCCACATGAACACAAATAGATGCACATTTTCCAACACATCACCCCATCAGTACCTGGAGTGAAAATTCCCTAAAACATTCCATCCCTATTCCATAAATATATGAATGCATATAAATTGTGTGTTGACTCTTTGTAAACACTTTTTATATTGCAGGATACAATCTCAAGCACTTAATTTTGTGTATGTTTTACTTTGTGTTCAGCGGGTTTTGTAGATTGGTATGTACGTTGCCAGGAAATGCCCAGTGCTTTGCTGTGATGTCCGTTGTGCTAGATGTATTTGCTGATTTAGCAGGATGTACTGCTGTATGGTGCTCCAGCTCCAGGAGTATAAAAGCAAACTTGATGACCATCTTTAATCAAAGTCCTTGTGATAACTTGTAACTAAAGGAAAAAAGAGCCTCCCTTTCTTCTCAAATCACCTAACTTAACCCCAAGGCAAGCTCCCATGGAGCTGCTGTGTATCTGTCTGTCTCTTTTATGCTCTCTCTTTTATGCTCTCTCTTTCATGCTCTCAGACAGACAGACAGACAGACAGACAGACAGACAGACAGACAGACAGACAGACAGACAGACAGACAGACAGACAGACAGACAGACAGACAGACAGACAGACAGACAGACACAAACACACACAAACTCTGTCTCTGTCTATCTCTCTCTCTTTTATTGAAATCCCTCCATCACTCCCTCCTCCTTTCCAATTGTGATAGATGTAGGCATCTAGGACCAGTGCCCACGGTGGGTAGAGTAGTGACCTGGCACAACCCACACAGCTCAGAGCAGACTGCATGGGTATGGAGAGAGAGAGGAGGAACCAATCTCATTTCACAACAAACTGGTGCTCTGTAATTATCTGTGAAGTGGATTTAACTGTACGAATGAATGGGCTCCTCATTCTCCCAGTGGCTCTGACAGTATAGAGAACACTTCAAATCTAGTGAATGAATTGTAATGTGTACTCCTAACTACTCCACACGGCACTCCAGAGTGCTGGCTAGGTGGTCTGGCTGTTGCATCAAATAATAAATCATATTGCAATTATAACACTATTCACATTCCCGTACATACCAACACTTACACACTTGCACACATTGCCACCCACAACATAAGCCTCCACTGACACACACACTCACAAACAAACATTGTCGTGGAAGGATCAGAATTTGTTGGTAACATTTGTAAGCTGTTTAATATTCATCAAATGTGTGTAAGTTACTTCTCATCAGAATGGTATTTTTGTGTAATTCTGTGGTGAGGTTGCAGTTATCTGTTCTATGTCAAAACTAAGTTGCATGGGCCGCTGAGAGGGGAGAGGTCAAAGTGTCATCATGTGTAAACATATCTTTTACTCCCTACCTTTTCTAGTGGGGAAAGAAGGGTTGCAGTGTCTGGAATCATTCTATGCTCCCTCTTATGTTGTTTCTATCTTAACCTATAGCCTCACCCTCCTCTCTGTGAGTTTGTCCAGGAGTTTGTATTTAGAGTGGGTTGTATATAAATGACAATTTGATATATGCCTGTTGATATGGAGGATTTGGTTTATGGTTCTGGGGTTTGGGAAAGGAGACAAAGCTGAACGATGAATTATGTCTATGCTGTCTGACTATGTGTGTCTTTGCTATTAAAAGGAACTCAGTTGCATTGTAAGGGGGCTCTCAGAGAATTCATTTGAGAGACACTGAATTTATCTGAGAGTCACAGGATTGTGATAGAGCTGATATAATGAAAGATTGACTTTTATAACTAACTCTGACTTGTGTGGTTTGCGCTCATGATTTGGTAAATAGAGGAAATTTCCACGACAACATGCAAACCTTTTACCTTCAAGTCTACTTGAGTTTTTTCACGCTGTGTTTAAGATGCATTTGCAGGATGTTTGGGAGAGGTTTGCAACTGCATCACGCATGTTTCCCAGCCGACCTCCTACGAGGGATGCATCTGCCTATCTTCTCCAGTGACTGACTCACACTCAAGGGAACCCGAGCATTTCTCAACTGCTTTACCATGTCTACCAGTGATTCATGGGTAACAGGCCTTTTTACACGGCTAATCAGTTTCTACTGTGACCATCACTTAGCAAGCCCCAGAGCACATTCTGGATACTGTAAGAGCAGACGGTTATTGATAGTGTGGAGACGTTGGCCACACACACTGTATACACACACACACACACACACACACACACACACACACACACACACACACACACACACACACACTGAAAGCATGGCGATATGAGAGGGTTACTATTGACAGCAGGATGGAGAACATTGATATAACTGTGTTTGAGTCAGCAAACCAACTCACTCTGCCACTCTGATAGACTTTACCGATCGGAGTTCCCCTGTACAAAAAGTATACTGTTTCCCCTTATCCTTGATTAGCAGAATAAGAGACAAAGAGAGGCAGCCGCTTTAGGCAATTGAGATGTACCTCAGACAGATTACAGGCTCCGATTGGCCACACTGACAGGTGACAACTAACAATGACAGGACCAATCAGGAGCTGAAGATACAACATAAAAAATAGGCAAGATACACTACTACCCTGTTTTTGTAATTGCAGTGATAGGACATAAGTGCGATATTTCAGCATGCAGTGCCTGAAGAAGTGTGTGTGCGAGTCTCTCTTTTTTTTCAAGTGACAGGAGCTAGCACCATGCATCACAGTCTGTTCCTCAGATAGGCAGAGAGCAGAGCAATGAGGTGTGGAGATGTTAATTCCTCACGGTAATCAAGAAAGGTCTGCTAAATGACAGCAAAAAAAACCTGCATATTTCAGTCCCCTGTTTAGCACTAGTTTATATCAGGACAGAAACAATGAGATCTCTTTGAAAAATGTCTGCGCTCTGGCAGATCACTAAGCGTGACAGCTAGGGTTGCAAAATTCCTTTAACTTTCCCCAAATTCTCAGGTTTTCCAGAAATCCAGGTTGGAGGATTTCCGGATTTCTGGAAAACCTGGTAATTTTGGGAAAGTTATAGAAATTTTGCAACCCTAGTGACAATAGCTTCATTGACAAATGGGACTGTGAAGTATACTTTCAGGCCATTTTATGAAGGTTCATGGTTTCCCCACTTACGTGCAAGGTGTTTACAACAGTGGGGAGAAAATGGTTTGAAACAGAGGGGTAGTACCTGAATTTAAAGGGATACTGCGTTCAGTAATTAAGCTGTTGTTCTACTTACGCAGAGACAGATACCATGTTTATGTCTCTGCATGCAGTATGAAGGAAGTTAGAGGTAGTTTCGCGAGTCAATGCTAACAAGCATTAGCGCGATGACTGGAAGTCTACAGGTATGGTAGGATATTCTCGCAGCAATACTAACTGCCAGAATCTCGCAGTATCCCTTTAATCCAATAAGAACACAGATTTTCGGGTTTTTGTTGCAACACGTTTTGCTAGTATGAACACGACCAGGGACACACAATCCTACAAATCGAACAGGAAGAGGTGTTTGTGTGTCTTACACACCTCAAATCAATTTCCAGCTGTTAGGACAGTCACGTTACAGCATGCAGCAAAGACAACTACAACTCTGGATGAGTTGTTAACATATATAAATCCTATCTGTCACGTTAACTGTCTTCAAACTCCCTGTCATAGATGAGCCACCAATGAGAAAAGGAAAAAAGGATGGCTAAGTATGATTCCCAATCAGAGACAATGATAGACGGCTGCCTCTGATTGGGAACCACACTCGGCCAAAAACAAAGAAATAGAAATCATGGAACGCCCACCCAAATCACACCCTGACCTAACCAAACAGAGAAATAAAACAGCTCTCTAAGATCAGGGTGTGACAGTACCCACCCAAAGATGCGGACTCTGGCTGAAAAACCTGACTCTATAGGGGAGGGTCCGGGTGGGCATCTATCCTCGGTGGCGACTCCGATTCGTGGCGTAGCCCTCGCTCCGCACGCTGATCCCTTCGCTTCCGTGGAACCGGACCGTGGATCATCGCCGGAGGCTCTGGATTGGGAACCCCTGCTGGAGGCTTCGGACTGGGGACCGTCGCTGGAGACTCTGTGCCCTGGATTTTCACTGCAGGCTCCGGGCCATGGATTATCACTGGAAGCTTTGTGCCATGGATCATCACTAGAGGCTTCGTACATGGAGACGGAACAGGTCTCACCGGACTGAGGAGACGTACTGGAAGCCTAGTGCGTGGAGCAGGCACCGGATACACTGAGCCGTGGAGGCGCACTGGAGGTCTAGAGCGTAGAGCTGGCACAACCTGTCCTGGCTGGATGCCCACTTCCGCCCTGCAAATGCGGGGCGCTGGCACAGAGCACATCGGCCTGTGAATGCTCACTGGAGACACAGTGCGCATCACTGCATAACACGGTGCCTGCCCGGTCACATGCTTCCCACGGTAAGCACAGGGAATTGGCTCAGGTCTAAACCCTGACTCTGCCAATCTCCCCGTGTGCCCCCCCAAAACATTTTTTTGGAGCTGCCTCTCGGGCTTCCGTGACCGGGTCTTGTCCCCTGCTATAATCTCCTCCCCGGTCCAGCTCGTCCTCCAAGTTGGTGCACGCTGCTTGGTCTTTTTGTGGTGGGTAATTGTGTCACGTTCACTGTCTTCAAACTCCCTGTCATATGAGCCAAGGTGCAGCGTGCATGTAATTCCACATCTTTTATAAAGAAACTTTCACCAAACAACAGGTAAACAGAAACTGAACTTGACGCAACCGTGTCCCACACAAACACACAGAAAATAAATAATTACCCACAACCCTAGGTGTTGAAAAAGCTCCCTGTAATCTAAATTAACATTTTAACAGAGCGACCATGTCGTTTTTGGGAAGCCTATTTGATTCTGAATTCGAACATATAAAGTTTGGTATTTGAAAACTATTGCTAAACGCATACTTTCAGTGTTTCCGAACTCACTTCACTCACACATAAGGCTAGAGGGATGCTTGCGTTGCTGGTGCTGGTACATGTGCAGATCAAATGTAGAATATGCCTGCTGACGTATCCTCTCAAGCCAATCGCAGAACGTGATGACAAAACTGAAGCAAACCATACAATCTGGCCAGGTTGATAACAAGATTTAAATTTGGTAACATTGCACAGTGTGACATGGAATAATTGTCGAAGACTGAATCCGGGAAGGCCTTTAGGGAAGTAAAGAAAAAAAACAGCTAATACATTAGATTCACACTATGGGGAAAAAATGTGTCAACAGCCATTTCAATGAACTATTTAAGGAAAAAGCTGACATTACTAGATACCTGTAAACTATATGACATCCACTTTAAATATCTTACATTGTGATGGCCTCTAAGAGTGAGATTTACACAGTGTATTCTTCAGGAGCCGTTTAATATAGCTGTCGTGCTTCAGTGTCCAACAAACGCTGAGTGACTTAGCTGCATTACATCATGAGGAAGTGGTGACCAAGATGAATAGCTTTCATTACATTTAGTCGGGCTCTTAACGGACCACGGACGACCATGTGAAAACCCTGCCCTTTCAGACTTCAGACAGAAAATAACAGACATGTAAGTGTACCGGAGACAGTCACTTATTCATTTTAGACATGTTTGTGGATGCTTTTGAAACTCTTTTGCGTATCCCATTCATTACCTACAAATGTATTGAGCACTTGGGTAGGCAGTGATTCCAACAGTGTCATTGTGTGTGGATTCAATTGTTTTACTGTACATGTTTAGGAGCATCATTGGCATTTTATATCAATAATGAATTGATTCAAATGGCACTTGTTGAAAATAGCATTCAGCAGTGGAGCTACGGGTGTGATATTGGAAAGCGTGATGTCTGCGAGGCTCAACTTTGGCTGGCTGCATGGTGACCCAGTCTGGGGGCTAATCCTGCCCGCTGTGGTATAGGTAAAGGGAGCAGTGGGCTTGTCTTCCCTCCTCCCTCTCTCAGCCTGGATCTGTGGTTCTAGCTCTTTCTCTTACACACACACACACACACACACACACACACACACACACACACACACACACACACACACACACACACACACACACACACACACACACACACACACACACACACACTCTCTCTCTCACAAACACTGAACAAAAATATAACGTAACATGTAAAGTGTTGGTCCCATGTTTTTATGTATTTTATCTCAAATGTTGTACACACATTTGTTTACATCCCTGTTAGTGAGCATTTCTCCTTTACCAAGATAATCCATCCACCTGACAGGTGTAGCATATCAAGAAGCTGATAAAAAGGTATGATCATTACACACATGCACCTGCGGACAATAAAAGGCCACTCTAAAATGTCTCAAGTTTTGGAGGAGCGTGCAATTGGCATAATGACTGCAAGAATGTCCTCGAGAGCTGTTGCCAGAGAATTGAAGCCAACTCCAACGTCGTTATAGAGAATTTGGCAGTACATCCAACCTGCCTCACAACCGCAGACCACGTGTAAACCACGCCAGCCCAGAATCTCCACATCCGGCTTCTTCACCTGCGGGATCGTCTGAGACCAGCCACCCAGACAGCTGATGGAACTGTGGGTTTGCACAACTGAAGATGTTCTGCACAAACGGTCAGAAACCGTCTCAGGGAAGTTCATTAGCGTGTTTGTCGTCCTCACCAGGGTCTTGACCTGACTGCAATTCGACGTTATAACCAACTTCAGCAGGCAAATGCTGACCTTCCATGGCCACTTGCATGCTGATGAATCACGGTTTCAACTGTTCCGTGCAGATGGCAGACAGCGTGTATGGTGTCGTGTGGGCGAGCAGTTTGCTTATGTCAACGTTGCAAACAGAGTGCCTGCCCCATGTTGGCGGTGGGGTTACGGTATGGGCAGGCAGAAGCTACGGACAACAAACACAATTGCATTTTATTGATGGCAATTTGAATGCACAGAGATACCTTCATGAGATCTTGAGGCCTATTGTCATGCCATTCATCCATCACCTCATGTTTCAGCATTATAATGCACAGCCCCATGTTGCAAGGATCTGTACACAATTCCTGGAAGCAGAAAATGTCCCAGTTCTTCTGTGGCCTGCATACTCACCAAAACCTGATCAACTCTATGAGAAGTAGATGTGTCACGATGCATGAGGCAAATGGTGGTCACACCAGATACTGACTTAAGGCCTAATTAATTAATTTCAGATGACTGATTTTTATGAACTGTAACTCAGTAAAATCTTTGAAATTGTTGCAAGTTGCATTTATATTTTTGTTCACTGTTAACGCACACATGCACATAAAAACACACTAGCCTGGATCCAGATGCAGTGCTGATCGATGGGGTCAGGAGATCAGTCAGCCACAGCACCAGCCCCTCATCAATCACACAGTACCTGTGGGCCAGGGGGGCTGACTAAGCTGTGACACACAGGACACTTAGGACTCACAAGAGAGGGGGGAGACAAATAAAGCTGTGACAACTGGGATACAGAGGTGGTAGAGATGAAGCCATGACATAATGGCGTCAGAGGATTCACAAGGTGGCGGATTCACAGGAAATGGCGCCGGAGGAGATGGCCAGCGTTTTACAGTCTCCTAACCTACATTGGCTCCGATGCTCGTCAGATGTGGCAGGGCTTGCAAACTATTACAGACTACAAAGGGAAGCACAGCCGCGAGCTGCCCAGTGACACAAGCCTACCAGACGAGCTAAATCACTACTATGCTCGTTTCGAGGAAAGCAACACTGAGGCATGCATGAGAGCGTCAGCTGTTCCGGACGACTGTGTGATCACGCTCTCCGTAGCCGACGTGGGTAAGAACTTTAAACAGGTCAACATACACGAGGCTGCGGGGCCAGACGGATTACCAGGACGTGTGCTCCGGGCATGTGCTGACCAACTGGCAGGTGTCTTCACTGACATTTTCAACATTTCCCTGATTGAGTCTGTAATACCAACATGCTTCAAGCAGACCATCATAGTCCCTGTGCCCAAGAACACAAAGGCAACCTGCCTAAATGACTACAGACCCGTAGCACTCACGTCCGTAGCCATGAAGTGCTTTGAAATGCTGGTAATGGCTCACATCAACACCATTATCCCAGAAACCCTACACCCACTCCAATTTGCATACATTGGAGCTCCCCAGGGGTGTGTGCTCAGTCCCCTCCTGTACTCCCTGTTCACCCACGACTGCATGGCCAGGCACGACTCCAACACCATCATTACGTTTGCTGACGACACAACAGGGGTATGCCTGATCACCGACAACGACGAGACAGCCTATAGGGAGGAGGCCAGAGACCTGGCCGTGTGGTGCCAGAATAACAATCTATCCCTCAACGTAACCAAGACTAAGAAGATGATTGTGGACTACAGGAAAAGGAGCACCGAGCACGCCCCATTCTCATCGACGGGGCAGTAGTGGAGCAGGTTGAGAGCTTGGAATTCCTTGGTGTCCACATCAACAACAAACTAGAATGGTCCAAACACACCAAGACAGTCGTGAAGAGGGAACGACAAAACCTATTCCCCCTCAGGAAACTAAAAAGATTTAGCATGGGTCCTGAGATCCTCAAAAAATTCTACAGCTGCAACATCGAGAGCATCCTGACCGGTTGCATCACTGCCTGGTATGGCGATTTGCTCGGCCTCCGACCACAAGGAACTTCAGAAGGTAGTGCGTACGGCCCAGTACATCACTGGGGCAAAGCGCCTGCCATCCAGGACCACTACACCAGGCGATGTCAGAGGAAGGCCCTAAAAATTGTCAAAGACCCCAGCCACCCCAGTCATAGACTGTTCTCTCTACTACTGCATGGCAAGCGGTACCTAAGTGCCAAGTCAAGGACAAAAAGGCTTCTCAACAGTTTTACCCCCAAGCCATAAGACTCCTGAAATGGTAACCAAATGGTTACCCGGACTATTTGCATTGTGTCCCTCCCCCTAATCCCTCTTTTACACTGCTGCTACTCTCTGTTTATCATATATATGCATAGTCACTTTAACTATACATTCATGTACATGCTACCTAAATTGGCCCGACCAACCAGTACTCCCACACATTGGCTAACCGGGCTATCTGCATTGTGTCCCACCCGCCACCCGCCAACCCCTCTTTTTACGCTTCTGCTACTCTCTGTTCATCATATATGCATAGTCACTTACCTACATGTACATACTACCATACTATATAGCCTTGCTACTCTTTTTTCAAATGTATTTTTACTATTGTTTTATTTCTTTACCCCCCCCCCCCCCCCCCCCCCCCACACACACACACAGACCTTTTTTACCGTACCATTGTTTAGAGCCTGTAAGTAAGCATTTCACTGTAAGGTCTACACCTGTTGTATTCGGCGCACGTGTCAAATAAACTTTGATTTTATTTTATTTTGATTTGACACCCAGCCTCAGGAGACTTAACGGGGGACTAATAAAGCAATGACACTGGGGAACCAATGACACCCAAGGGAAACAATAAAGTTGTGAAACCCACCGAAGGGGAAGATAGATCTGTGGCAGCACATACTATGGGGACCAATAAAGTTGTAGCAGGACAAATAAAGTTAGGGGGAAATAAAAAAATAAGTTGAGACAACCAGAAGGGGCCATAAAAATACTGGTCTGAGAATACAGTGGGTCGGTCACAAAATGTCCAAAACAAAACCAACATAATAAATCTAAGACAAATATCTAACCTCTAGCCACCTCACTCAATAAGCATTTCTTAAAAGATACTTGCTCTTTCCATACTGTGACATAAAACAGAATATGTCATTCACTCTTTACCTAGATAAGCACTCACAGAAACGCTCGCAATAAGAAAACCCCATTCACTGCATTGCCTCCCTCACAATCAAAGTGGAAAGAATAATTAGTAAGATCAAGATTACCACAGCAGCATTACTCACATGATATGGCCTGATCAGGAAAATAACTGTAACTTCACTTAAAAAGTATATTTATACATGTAATAGTGTGTATAGTTATGCTCTCCTCTTTCCAACACAAACCACTACGGTACCAACAGAGTGAAAGTAGACCTGGGTAGGTCAAGAGAGAAAGTCAAGCAGGAAGTTGTACAGTGTCTGGATCCAGACCCATATTCTGACCAGGCTATCCAGGACAACCAACTGTTCTGCTTCTGTACAGTAAATGGGTCTTCCTCTGATAGCACACACACACACACACACACACACACACACACACACAGCTAACCTTGTGCGGACATACAATTCAGTCCCTATTTTCCCTAACCCCTAATCCTAACCTGTACCCTAATCCTAACCTTATCCCAAAAACCTAACCTTAACCCTAACCCTAACCCTAGCTCCTAACCCTATCTCCTAACCATAACCCTAAACCTAATTCTAACCCTAACACTAATTCTAACCTTAACCCTAAACCCCCTAGAAATAGCATTTGACTTCATGGGAACCAGCAAAATGTCCCCAGTTGGTCACATTTTTGTTTCTTTACTATTCTTGTGGGGACTTCTGGTATAGTTTAACACACACACACACACACACACACACACACACACACACACACACACACACACACACACACACACTCACACACACACACACACACACACACACCAGTCATGGGGAGGTGTTTTTTTGTTGTTGCATCAGTGGCTAACCTGTAAAACTTAACATATCACAACAACAAGGAAGTGTGAAGAGAACACGTCATAAATAGCAGTAAAAAAGTATCATCTGTTTGACTTTGTAAAGCCTTTCACAGCCTTCTGAACATGTTGGCTTCTGACACCTCTTCCAATCTCCCAGGAGGACAGCCTCGCACTGGCGTTAAACAACAGATGGACATGAATATGTCAAGCGTTTCCTAAATGGTCAACAACGCGCCACTGTTGCCTGAGCAAGTGTTCTGTCACCAGTGTTGGGATTCACATTACTCGTTATACACTAAATCACCAGAAGTATGTGGACACCTGCTCATTGAATATCTCATTCCAAAATCATAGACATTAATATGAAGTTGGTCCCCCCTTTGCTGCAATAACAGCCTGAATAAGAAATCATGAATGTATTTACGTGTGAATGCCTTTGTTCACTGTTTATCTCTGTCGGAACCAGCCCTTCTTAGGAAGGTTGTTGGCCTTTCAGCGGTAAGCTTGTATGGCTCTGATTGGCTGTAAGAGGTCTTCCGTTTCCCGTCTTCTACTGTTGTTCAGTTTGAAAGATAGCTATCCAGCCGTGTCGACGGTTCCCACTGGTGATGAGCGTAGTAGGATAGTGTCACTTAGATTTGCTTTTCTAGATATTTGACCCAAGACAGCTGTACCAGTGATTGTCCTAGATGGGAGTTTGCTTTCCCCCTCGTGTCGCTTTTCAGGATTCGGACCACTTTGGACATGAGCTGCAGCTCACCATCTTTCTGGTCTAAAGGAAGGTGAATTTATTTCTTCACCTCATGTTGAGGTTCAAAGTTCCAACCATTTCAAACGTGTAGCTCCCAACTCATATTTCCTTGTTTTATGTTAATTTGTGTTACCAATCCTTTTATGCACAAAGGGGACGGTTCCATCAGCATGACACGATCTTTGACCTTACTCGGGGCATGACTACTTACTTGTACAAAGTTATGTAAAACTATTATCTAAAACTATAAATCACATTCCTATCTTAGCAAAATACTTTCGTTATTTTTCATATTTCACACACAACCTTAAGGATGGAGACCACATATCTGTAGTGTAAATACTTTTCAAGTTACCATATTTCCTCTATAACATTTGTAATGACATCACAAAATAAAAACCAATATGATATTAGTTTTCATAGCTCATCTCCAACCATTCCCCAAGTTCTTATGTTAGAAATATTGTTCAAGTATTCACTTTTGAATGTTTCGGTGGGAAAAGCCTGTTAACAAAGACATTTCTTTTGTTTTTACTGGAGGGGGAGAAAGAGCAGGATGAGAACTGTCAAACCGGTCCAGTTCTATTCTATAGTGGATAAATACTATGTTAATCTTTCTATCTGTACTAACGACATGTACATACAGGAAAATGAATTGTTGCTGCAGTTTTTTTAAAGAAAATGTACAACATATCAACAATTCTCTCTGGGAAAGTCGATAATATAGAGTTGGGTCCGGAATTATTGACACTCTTGATAAAGATGAGCAAGACTGATAGATAAAATAAATAATTAAAATACTGAGCTATATTGTATGCTCTTTTATACTAATACAATTGCTCAGACAAAGAAATTTTGTTTAACAAGAAATATATACACTACCGGTCAAAATATTAGAACACCTACTCATTCCAGGGTTTTTCATCATTTTCACTATTTTCTACATTGTAGAATAATAGTGAATACATGAACACTATGAAATAACAAATATGGAATTATGAAGTAACCAAAAAAGTGTTAAACAAATCAAAACACATTTTATATTTGAGATTCTTCAAATAGCCACCCCTTGCCTTGATGACAGCTTTGCACACTATTGGCATTCTCTCAACAAGCTTCATGAGGTAGTCACTTGGAATGCATTTCAATTAACCGGTGTGCCTTGTTAAAAGTTAATTTGTGAAATGTATTTCCTGCTTAATGAGTTTGAGCCAATCAGTTGTGTGTGACAAGGTAGTGGGGTATACAGATGATAGCCCTATTTGGTAAAAGACCAAGTCCATTTGATGGCAAGAACAGCTCAAATAAGCAAAGAGAAATGACAGTCCATCATTACATTAAGACATGAAGGTCATTCAACATGGAATATTTGAAGACCTTCAAAGGTTTCTTCAAGTACAGTCCCAAAAACCATCGAGCTCTATGATGAAACTGGCTCTAATGAGGACAGCAACAGGAAAGAAAGACCTAGAGTTTCCTCTGCTGCAGAGGATAAGTTCCTTAGAGTTACCAGCCTCATAATTTACAGCCCAAATATATGCTTCACAGAGTTCAAGACACAGACACATCTCAACATCAACTGTTCAGAGGAGACTGCGTGAATCAGGCCTTCATGGTCGAATTGCTGAAAAGAAACCACTATAAAAGGACACCAATAAGAAGAAGAGACTTGCTTGGGCCAAGAAACACGAGCAATGGACATTAGACTGGTGGAAATGTATCCTTTGGTCTGGAGACCAAATTGGAGATTTATGAGAAGCGCTGTAGGTGAACGGATGACCTCCGCATGTGTATTTCCCACCGTAAAGCATGGAGGAGGAGGTGTTATGGTGGGGGGGAGGTACTTTGCTGGTGACACTGTCTGTGAGTAATTTAAAATTCAATGCACACTTAACTAGCATAACTACTACATCATTCTGCAGCGATACGCCATCCCATTTGGTTTAGCCTTAGTTGGACAATAATTTGTTTTTCAACAGGACAATGACCCAACACACCTCCAGGCTGTGTAAGGGCTATTTTACCAAGAAGGAGAGTGATGGAGTGTTGTATCAGATGACCTGGCCTCCACAATCCCCCGACCTCAACCAAATTGAGATGGTTTGGGATGAGTCGGACAGCAGAGTGAAGGAAAAGCAGCCAAGTGCCCAACATATGTGGTAACTCCTTCAAGACTGTTGGAAAAGCATTCCAGGTGAAGCTGGTTGAGCAAATGCCAAGACTATGTAAAGCTGTCATCAAGGCAAAGGGTGGCTATTTGAAGAATCTCAAATATGAAATATATTTTGATTTGTTTAACACTTTATTGGTTACTACATGATTCCATATGTGTTATTTCATAGTTTTTTTGTCTTCACTATTATTCTACAATGTAGAAAATAGTAAAAATTAAGAAAACCCTTGAATGAGTAGGTGTTTGTTCTAAAACTTTTGACTGGTAGTGTATATATATTTTCTTAAAAAGACAGCGGTCAAATTATTGACACACCTAAAGATTCTTATAAGTTAAGTAGTCAAAAGTTTAGTGTTTGGTCGCATTCCTAGCAAATGCATCCAACAATGACTACATCAAGCTTGTTGGATGCATTTGCACTTAGTTTTGGATGTGTTTCAGATAATTTTTTAATCAATAGAAATTAATGGTATGTATGGTATGAATTTGAGTCATTTGAGTCATTTTTACTGTAAATAAGAATATACTATGTTTCTAAACACTTCTACATTAATGTGGATGCTACCATGATGATGGATAATCCTGAATGAATCATGAATAATGATGAGTGAGAAAGTTACAGAGGGTCAAAGATCATACCCCCAAGAAATGCTAACCTCCCCTGTTGATGGTAATGAGAGGTTAGCATGTCTTGCGGGGGGGGCTCTGATCTTTTGACCTATGATTTTTATTTTATTTTACTAAGTCGTTCAGACGAGATACTAAGTCGTTCGAACAAGATACTAAGCTGTTCGGACTAGATAATTCAGGAGTCAAATAATTTTTGGGGAACCATTCGTGACTCGTTCCAGGAAACTAGGCGTTCAGAGGAGCGGCTTTGGACGTCAAATACATTTTTTATCAAAATGCGTTCTTCTGGAACGTGAACTTTCATGTGCCTTAACAACAAACTTGTTTCCCATCCATGAATACAAATAAAATCATTAAATTACGAGCCTAGTTGGTTTAGCCACAGAAAAAGTCAGGAACCTTCCCACTAGCCATAATTGGCTGAAATAATGGGTGGGCTGGACATGCCGGTAGATTAGTTTGGATCGGTCTGCCATGCAGCATGCTTCTGTCTATAATGTGAGCTCTTCAGGATTGTATTGGCATTCCTTTCTACTCTGCCGTTTTTGAAAGGTAGAACGTTATCCATTGAGAACTACAAAAGTTGTGCTACTTTTCGCAACAATATTGATGCCCTGAATTTAGCAGGCGATATCGACAGATTAGTTGGAAAAAGTGGTGGGCTACTTTCTGCACACGCCATGGTCAGTGTGAACCAGACTTGACAAAACGCTGGCCAAATCACATGTACTGCAGTTACAAACAAAACAGAGTTAAATGCTTCCAGTCTTCCATGAATCATTCAGCCATGTATATGGGTAAGAGTCTAGCTAGATTTTCAGATAATAGCTACTCATTTTGTGAGAAATACATTTTTCTTGAAAGTAAAACATATGTATTAGTTAGCTAGCAAACGTTAGCTTGCTGGCCCGATAACTACCGTTAAATGTATGATTTGTGTAGTAATATTATTTGAATCAAAAATCCATTTGCATTGTTAGTTATAGCCTAATGTTAGTTAGCTAACATTGAACCTAGTTTGTTAGCTTTAGCTACCTGTAAATTCTTACCAAATAGTTGTATAACTAAACAAAGATAGACCTCAGCTTGTCATTTCCAATGGGAACAAATGAGTCATAGTGGGCAGAACAAGCAAGGAGGAGGGCAGAGCCAAGCACGCGCTAGCGTTATCCTATTGCCGCGTTCTAGTATGTATCTGCATATTTCTTACTCTGTGAAGTGCACGAGTGTAATAACTCAATTCGCCTTTACACTCCTTCAAAACAGCGTGATTTAAAAAAAAGTACATCTACAAAACTTAATCCACTCTGTCCTTAACAGAAACAGAAAACTGTATTGAGATCAAATCTTTAATCGATGAGAAAATTTGCAGGAAATGTCGGCCAATTACCTTCTCCAAATGCCCGCCAGTGGGCTTCCTCTGACTACTATATTTGGTAGTGAGTGGAAACGCCAACAGGATGCTTCACATTTATACATCCAGTGAAATATATGGCTCATTGTTGTATCTGTGTTCATATTACAGCTATGGCAATGTCTGTATTGGTAGTGGTTGGGATTATGCCAGTTCATTGTTTAGCTAGCTAGCTACCTGCATGTGACAAATGATGTAATTTTATTTGATATTTGTTTATCACATGGCCTCACATGTGAATCCTTAAAGAGATGGTGTACCAAACAATTCAAGGGCTATTTTCTCATAAGTGAGGTCACAAGTTCATCAACTTTCAAAGCAGCCTTACTTTCCCATCGTTCTTCAACTGCAGTGTATGATATACTGTACCATTTCCTGTCTTTGAGTCTCTACTTTTATCCAATGTAAAAAAACACAATTTCTAAATTTGCTACATAAGACCGAATCGAGGCAGTCGGTCACATTTTTGACAGGAGGTGCAGGATTTTTTTTGTGCCTAATTTAGATATTATTCTACTTAAATTTCTGACATTTTTGGTAGGCTATTTGTTAATCTATCAGCTTTTATGATGCTGATAAAGTTAACACCTTTACAGACTAACTGTGCATTCACATTCTCTCAAGATGCTGAATGAAATTAATCATATTTCTCCGCTCCTGTTCCAAGGTCAAAATGTATATTTGGTGTATAATTTTACTGAAAAAAATGCTTAATTCTGCAGGAGTAAATATTACGACGATATAGATTTCAGGTTCCAATTAAAGTTGCAATATGTGACTTTTTGGGAGATCTGACCAAAGTAACATAGAAATGTGTGTTTATAGATCTGTCATTCCCATTGAAAGTAAGTCTAAGAATCTGTGCATCTTTTACCTTCGGTTTTGTACACCATTTCAAAAAGCTGAAAATGCTATATTTTGGAATATGGAAAATATCTTTCACAGCGGTTTAAATTAGGCGAACTATTTGAATTTTAGCAACCAGGAAATGGCGGAGCTATTTTTGAACAGTAGGCTGCAGTTCCGTTGACGTGCCATAGGCCAATTTGAAGTCGCCACCTTGTAACTGTCGAATTTGTAAAGCACATCACAATCATCACACACAACATAGACACGGCTATTAACCTCTTTTAGCACTTCAAAACCTTCTCAGACATAACTTTTCTTGTCCGCCCTTCTCTTTATTTTCAACTCTACATTTCACAGCT
Source organism: Oncorhynchus kisutch (assembly GCF_002021735.2). Lineage (NCBI taxonomy): Eukaryota > Metazoa > Chordata > Actinopteri > Salmoniformes > Salmonidae > Oncorhynchus > Oncorhynchus kisutch. The sequence continues at coordinate 3,420,569 of NC_034199.2, forward strand.
TTTATTGAATTAAACTCCGACATTGTCCTTTTTGCCTCAATGGATCGACATTCACTAAAAGTGATTGGTGTGTAGGCTATTTGGCGCGTGTAACTTTAGGCCCTAAAGCTTAGGCTTATGCACCAATGCCAAATAATGAAAAAAATAGTGAAAGAAAAACCTCAATGTAGCCTATAGGCCTAGATATAATTTGCACAAGAATGATACATTTTCAGTACATTAGGAAAGCATTTAGACCCCTTCCCTTTTTCAACATTTTGTTACGTTACAGCTTTACTCAAAAATTGATTAAATAAAAAAAATGTCCTCATCAGTCTACACACACTACCTCATAATAACGAAGTGAAAACAGGTTTTTAGACATTTTTTACAAATTTATTACAAATTTAAAAAATACCTTATTTACGTAGGTATTCAGACCCTTTGCTGTGACCCTCAAAATTGAGCTCTGATTGTGAAGTGCTATACATCCTGTTTCCATTGAACTTTTTGGCCTGAATGCCAAGCATCACATCTGGCACCATCCCCACGGTGAAGCATAGTGGTGGTAGCATCATGCTGTGGGGATGTTTTTCAGCGGCAGGGACTGGGAGACAAGTCATGATCGAGGGAAAGATGAATAGAGCAAAGTATAGAGAGATCCTTGATGAAAACCTGCTCCAGAGCGCTCAGGACCTCAGACTGGGGCGAAAGTTCACCTTCCAACAGGACAACGACCCTAACCACACAGCCAAATCAAATCAAAATGTAACAAGTGTAGACCTTACAATGAAACGCTTACTTACAGGCCCTAACCAACAGTGCAATTCGTAAGTAAAAATAAGTATTAGGTGAACAATAGAGAAGTAAAGAAAAAAACAACAGTAACAAGACAGTGAAAAATAACAGTAGAGGCTACATACAGTAGAGAGGCTATATACAGTAGAGAGGCTATATACAGCAGAGAGGCTATAAACAGTAGAGAGGCTACATACAGTAGAGAGGCTACATACAGTAGAGAGGCTATATACAGTAGAGAGCCTATATACAGTAGAGAGACAATGCAAATAGTCTGGGTAGCCATTTGATGACCTGTTCAGGAGTCTTATGACTTGGGTGGTAAAAGCTGTTGAGAAGCCTTTTGGTCCGTTTGCCATGCAGTAGTAGAGAGAACAGTCTATGACTGGGGTGGCTGGGGTCTGACAATTTTTATGGTACTTCCTCTGACACAGCCTGGTGTAGAGGTCCTGGATGGCAGGCAGGTTAGCCCCAGTATTGTACTGGGCCATACGCACTACCCTCTGTAGTGCCTTGCGGTCGGAAGCTGAGCAGTTGCTGTCCCAGGCAGTGATGCAACCAGTCAGGATGCTCTCGATGTTGCAGCTGTAGAACCTTTTGAGGATCTGACAACCCATGCCAAATCTTTTTAGTTTCCTGAGGGGTAATAGGCTTTGTCGTGACCTCTTCAGAACTGTATTGGTGTGTTTGGACCATTCTAGTTTGTTGGTGATGTCGACACCAAGGAACTTGAAGCTTTCAACCTGCTTCACTACAGTCCTGTTGATGAGATAGGGAGCATGCTCGGTCCTCCTTTTCCTGTAGTCCACAATAATCTCCTTAGTCTTGGTTACGTTGAGGGATAGGTTGTTATTCTGGCACCACACGGCCAGGTCTCTGACCTCCTCCCTATAGACTGTCTCGTCGTTGTCGGTGATCAGGCCTACCACTGTTGTGTCGTCTGCAAACTTAATGATGGTGTTGGAGTCGTGCCTTGCCACACAGTCGTGGGTGAACAGGGAGTACAAGAGGGGACTGAGCACGCACCCCTGAGGGGCTCCAGTGTTGAGGATCAGCATGGCAGATGTGTTGTTGCCTACCCTTACCACCTGGGGGCGGCCTGTCAGGAAGTCCAGGAACCAGGTGCAGAGGGAGGTGTTTAGTCCCAGGATACTTAGCTTGGTGATGAGCTTTGAGGGTACAACGGTGTTGAACGCTGAGCTGTAGTTAATGAATAGCATTCCAACATAGGTGTTCCTTTTGTCCAGGTGGGAAATGGCAGTGTGGAGTGCAAACAAAGATTTCATCATCTGTGGATCTGTTTGCACTGTATGCAAATTGGAGTGGGTCTAGTGTTTCTGGGATAATAGTGTTGATGTGAGCCATTACCAGCCTTTCAAAGCACTTCATGGCTACGGACGTGAGTGCTACGGGTCTGCAGTCATTTAGACAGGTTGCCTTAGAGTTCTTGGGTACAGGGACTTTGATGGTCTGCTTGAAACATGTTGATATTACAGACTCAATCAGGGACATGTTGAAAATGTCAGTCAATACACCTGCCAGTTGGTCAGCACATTTTAATTTTAATTTTACTAGGCAAGTCAATTAAGAACAAATTCTTATTTTCAATGACGGCCTAGGAACAGTGGGTTAACTGCCTGTTCAGGGGCAGAACAACAGATTTCCCCGATCAGCTCGGGGATTTGAACTTGCAACCTTTCGGTTACTAGTCCAATGCTCTAACCACTAGGCTATCCTACCACCCGGAGCACACATCCTGGTAATCCGTCTGGATTAGGGATAGAGTCTAGTTTCCTGAATTTCCACCTGACTGACATGCCCAAAGTAAACTGCCTGTTACTCAGGCCCAGAAGCAAGGATATGCATATAATTGGTAGCATTGGATAGAAAACACTTTGGCTGTTACAATACTGTTGAGACTATAACAGAATTGATATGGCAGGCAAAACTCCGATGACAAACCAACCAGAATTTTTTGTTGTTGTTGGTGTCCCATAATGGAAACCTATTGTTTCTATGTAATTCCATCTCCCAGATTGCAATTCCTATGGCTTACACTAGATGTCAACAGTCTTTATTCAAGGTTTCAGGCTTGTTTTTTGAAAAACTAGCAAGAATCTGGAGTTTTGGTTAGGAGAGCACCGGAACAATATCAGCCTTTCGGCATGCGAGGTAGAGGGCACGCACTTACTAATTTTGCTTTCCTGTTCAACATACTACTTTCCGTATGAAATATTATAGTTTATTTACATTTTAGAGTACCTGACAATTAAATAGAAATGTCGTTTGACTTGTTTGGACGAAGTTTAGCGGTAGCTTTTTGGACTCCTTTGTCTGCATGTTGAACGAGTAGATTACTGAAATAGATGGCGCCAACTAAACTGACTTTTTGCGATATAAAGGAGGATCTTATCTAACAAAACGACCATTCATGTTATAGCTGGGACCCTTGGGATTGCAAACAGAGGAAGATCTTCAAAAAGTAAGTGATTTATTTCATCACTATTTGTGATTATATGAAGCCTGTGCTGGTTGAAAAATATGTTTATGTGGGGCCTGTCCTCAGACAATCTCATGGTATGCGTTCGCCGTAAAGCCTATTCTAAATCGGAAAACGCAGTTAGATTAACAAGAATTTAAGCTTTTAAATGATACAAGATACTTGTATGTTCATGAATGTTTAATATTCCGATTATTTATTTGAATTGAGCGCCCTCATCACCGGATGTTGTCAGCTGGTGTCCCGCTAGTGAGATCACACAGTCGTCCGGAACAGCTGATGCTCTCAGTCTTGCTATCCTCGAAGCAAGCATTGACGTGATTTAGCTTGTCTGGTAGGCTCGTGTCACAGGGCAGCTCGTGGCTGTGCTTCCCTTTGTAGTCTGTAAGAGTTTGCAAGCCCTGCCACATAAGGCGAGTGTCGGTGTAGTACAATCCAATCTTAGCCCTGTATTGGCGCTTTGCCTGTTTGATGGTTCATCGGAGGGCACAGCAGGATTTCTTATAAGCGTCCGGGTTAGAATCCCGCACCTTGAAAGCGGCAGCTCTACCTTTTAGATTACTGTGAATGTTGCCTGTAATCCATGGCTTCTGGTTGGGGTATGTACGTACAGTCACTGTGGGGACAACGTCCTCGATGCACTTATTGATTAAGCCAGTGACTGATGTGGTGTACTCCTCAATGCAATCGGAAGAATCCCGGAACATGTTTCAGTCTGTGATAGCAAAACAGTCCTGTAGTTTAGCATCTGCTTCATCTGACCACTTTTTTATAGACCAAGTCACTGGTGCTTCCTGCTTTAATTTTTGCTTGTAAGCAGGAATCAGGAGGTAAGAATTGTGGTCAGATTTACCAAATGGAGGGCGAGGGAGAGCTTTGTACGAATCTCTGTGTGTGGAGTACAGGTGATCTATAATTTTTAACATTTAACATGTTCATAGAGATTAGGTTAAACTGATTTAAGTTTCCCTGCAAAAGTCTCCGGCCACTCAGAGCACCACCTCTGGGTGAGCGGTTTCCTGTTTGCTTATTTCCTTATACAGCTGACTGAGTGCGGTCTTACTGCCAGCATCCGTCTGTGGTGGTAAATAAACAGCCACGAAAAGTATAGATGAAAACTCTCTTGGCAAATAGTGTGGTCTACAGTTTGTCATAAGATACTCTACTTCAGGCGAGCAAAATCTAGATACTTGAAAATAGCTGTGCAGTGACACTCCCCATCCAACCTGACAGATATTGAATGGATCTGCAGAGAAGAATGGGAGAAAGTCCCCAATTACAGGTGTGCCAAGCTTGTAGTGTCATACCCAAAAAGAATTGAGGCTGTAATAGCTGCCAAAGGTGCTTCAACCTAGTACTGAGTAAAGGATCTGAATACTTGTATAAATGTGATATTTCAGTTTTGCAAAAATGTATTTACAAAACATTTTTGCTTTGTCATTATGGGGTATTGTGTGCAGATTGTTGAGGAGTTTTTATTTGTTAATCCATTTTAGAATGAGGCTGTAACATAACAAAATGTGGAAAAACTCAAAGGGTCTGAATACTTTCCGAATGTACTGTATACGATACATTTATGGATTCTTGTTATGCAGGGTTTCCGAAACCCGGTCCTGGGTGCACATTTTGGTTTTTGCCCTTGCACTATACAGCTGATTCAAATAACCAACTCATCATCAATTATTTGAATCAGCTGTGTAGTGCTAATGCAAAAAAAAAATTTGCACCCAAGACTGAGTTTTGGAAATCCTGTTTTAATGTATTGCTTTCTATTTATTCATTAAACCTACATGCCACTCGGATATAACAGCTGGGACTGTGATTTATGAGTCAACCCACGCATCACTAATGTGCGCAATGATGTGCGATTCAGTGCATTATTATCAGCATAACAGCCTATTTGCAGCCGTAGGTGGTAATATCTCTCTAGGAGCTGATCCGTCGTCAGTATTGTGGTATAATTATAATGTTAAGGTAGGATTAGAGATATGGGATGTATAGCGGCCATTTTACGGGCTCCTGACCAATTAAGCTACTTTTTTGCGCTGCTCTTAACTTGTTTTGCACATAATTTATATCAGAGCAGCGATCACTAAGCAGCGATTTGGATTAAGAATTCTATCTCAATGACTCAGCTGCGCAGGACATACTGTTCAACCAGGACCAGGCCCTGATCCCGGCTACTCAGAAGATGAAAACGAACGATATAGAGGCCGACTTTGGGGCACCCTGATGAAACTACGGCAGTGAGTAAATAAACTCACTCTACCCTCTGTTCTATTGGCGAATCGACAAACACTGGAGAACAAACTAGGCTAGCTCTGTTCGAGACTATCCTATCAACGGGACCTGAAGAACTGTAATAGCCTATGCTCTACGGAGTCGTGGCTGAACGAGGACTTAATATAAGTCTGTTTTTTCTATGCATCGGCAGGACAGAACGGCAGCGTTTCGCATCCTCAAGGGTGGGTGTGTCTGTCTTTGTTAACAACAGCTGGTGCGCAAACTCTAATATTAAGGACGTTTTGAGATTCTGAGAATAGCTCAGGATAAGATGGATAAGATGTAGAACATACTATTTAACAAGAGATTTGCATAGCTGTCTATTTACCACCACAAACTGATGCTGGCACTAAGACCACACTCAACGAGCTATATAGTGCCATTAGCCAGCAAAAAAAATGCTCATGCAGCGCCCCTAATGGCAGGAAAACGGGAATCTGTTTTATCTCATTTCTACTAGCATGTTACCTGTGCAACTAGAGGGGAAAGAACTCTAGCTCACCTTTACTCCACACACAGAGACACATACAACACTCTCCGTAGCTACCTCTAGATGGCACAACTGACCATAATTCTGTCCTCCAGATTCCTGCTTACAAGCAAAACCTCAAACAGGAAGATCCAGTGACACGCTCAATTCGGAAGTGGTCTGATGAAGCGGATGCTGAGCTAAAGGACTGGTTGCTAGCACAGACTGGAATGTGTTTCGGATTCATCCGATGGCATTGAGGAGTTTACCACATAAGTCACCGGCTTCATTAATCACAACGTCGTCTCCACAGTGACCGTACGTACATATCCCAACCAGGAGCTATGGATTACAGGCAACATTCGCACCGAGCTAAAGGGTAGAGCTGCCACTTTCAAAGAGCCGGACAATGACCAGGAAGCTTATAAGAAATACAGCTACACCCTCTGATGAACCATAAAACACTCAAAGTGTCAATACAGGACTAAGTTCAAATCCTACTGCAAGCTTGTCGGAAGTGGCAAGGCTTACAAACTATCATAGATTACAAAGGAAACCCAGCCACGAGCTGCCCGGTGACACAAGTCTACCAGATGTGCCAAATGCCTTCTATGAACGCTTTGAGGCAAGCAACACTGAACCATGCATGAGAGCACCAGCTGTTCCGGACGACTGTGTGATCATGCTCTCCGTAGCCAATGTGAGTAAGAACTTGAGTAACAGATTAACAAGTGAGTAACAGGTTAACATTCACAAGGCCACAGACGGATTACCAGGATGCACACTCAGAGCATGCGCTGACCAGCTGGCAAGTATCTTTATGGATATTTTTAAGCAGACCACCATAGTCCCTGTACCCATAGCACTCACATATGTAGCCATGAAATGCTTTAAAAGGCTGGTCAACGCTCACATTAACACCATCATCCCAGACACACTGGACCCAATCAAATTTGCATACTGCTCCATCAGATCCACAGATGACGCAATCTTTATTGCACTCCCACACTGCCCTTTCCCACTTGGAAAAAAGGAACACCTACGTGAGAATGCTGTTCATTGACTACAGCTTAGATTCCACATCGGTGCGTGCTTAGTCCCCTCCTCATGGGTGCGTGCTTAGTCCCCTCCAGATCCTACATCTGTATGTGTGCCATTCAAAGGGTGAATGTGCAAGACAAAATATTAAAGATTCCTTTAAATGGAGCATGGTAGTAGGTGCCAGGTGCAACGGTTTGAGTGTGTCAAGAACTGCAACGCTGCTGGGTTTTTCACACTCAACATTTTCCTGAGTGTACCAAGAATAGTCCACCACCCAAAGGACATTCAGCTAACTTGACACATTTAAGGGAAGCATTGGAGTCAACATGGGCCAGCAACCCTGTGTAATTTTTTTTGACACTTTGTAGGGTCCATGCCTTCATGAATTGAGGCTGTTCTGAGGGAAAAAGTGGCTGTTCCTAATGTTTTGTACACTCAGTGTAGAGCCATGTAATTTTTACTCATTCTTTTTATTCACTATTCTCTGTGTACTTATTCCTCGTTTCACTATTTTAAATGTTTTATTTTATCTTTTATCTTAACGTTAAATCTGCATTGTTGAAAAAGGACCTGCAAGTAAGCATTTCACTCTTCGTCTACACCGGTTGTCTATGACGCATGTGACAAATACAATTGTATTTTACTTGAATGGAGAAAGCTGATCTGAGAGCAGCGCTGCTTTTCTTTAATGACGCACTTAGCGAATGTTCTCTCTATGTGCTTGTTCAGGAAACACTTCAAAAGTTGGCTCGCAAATAATGATGCATCTGTTACGATCATCGTAATGCTTAAATTAAATTGCAACTGGGAAACAAGGCCCAGATCCATTAACATTATAATTATTCCACAATAATGACAAGGTAAGATTTGAATGGAAAAAGCTGATCCGAGAGCAGCACTGCTTTTCTTTCGATCTTATCAGTATTGACACATGGTCTGACAACGATCATCGTAAAGCTTAAGTTACAACTGAGAAACGAGGCCCTGATTGTTAGCTAGCTAGTTAGCTAATGAACAAGGTGCAAACAAATGCCAAGAGTGGTTTTGGGACAGCTCGCATAATGATACAGCCAATTCACAATCTGAAGAAAAAACATTGCAGATGTTAGGGCTTTTATGTCTAGGGTATCTGAAAACAACAGTACATCGATGCCTAATCATTACAACAATTATCAGGATGATCATTTTTCTAGGTGCACGGGGCTACCAAAATAAAATGTCACACAGCAAAATATTTTGCAGCATATGTGACCAAAATGGTTGCACTTTAGAGCCCTGGCCACAACAGAATGGAGCAGTGGCATGCCACATTAACACCAGCCCCTTGTCATCAATCCCCTAACTAACCAAACTCTTGTTCCACTCACATTACCCCCCCCCCCCCAACATACCTTCTGTCTTTTAAACACAGCCACGACAAACCATTAGCCTTGTATAAAACCACCCAGGCAACCAGTAACAGTTTGTTTCAACGTCTCAGCACTAAGAGGAAGTTAAAAATAAACCACTAGCGCAACGCTTTCTCTCATAACACCATCTGTTGAACTTTGTCCAGTCGGCCTGTGAAAACGGGTTAATGGGTCACTCTAAGTCTCTTCCATGAGAAGATGCAGCTTCCTGGATACTTAAAGCAGCTAGGAGCTGAGCCGCTAGTGATGCAGCGGCAGTCAATCACCCCCGGTGGAGTCTGTGTCTGCGGGAGATATTTAGAGGCGCGGGTTTCTGCCTGCGAATGGAGCATTTAGTGGAGGTGATTGAGACTGCTGTGCATCTGCACCCCCGGGATAGGTTCTCACCTTCAGGAACATGACGAGCGCTGAGTCACAGGAGTGGGAAAATAGCACCTGAATATTAACTGCAAATTAGTCACCCAGACAGATGATTATTGATGATGTAAACTAGAGAAACAACCAACTGGTTTAATGGCTTTTTGTTTTATAGGGATGGATTGAAACAAGCAATAGACTGACATGTTACTACCTATTGAAAGGCAACACAGAAAATGTGAATGAGGGACTGATTTTCAACTGATTTGCGACTGATTACATAAAAGCACAATAAATGCACACTGTCCAGAACACTTTAGCATTCTCCCTGTGTTGTGTGTGAGTGCATGTGTAATGACTCACTCAGTCATTAAGACTACGAGTCAACTTCAATAGTCTGAGAGGGTCTGCAGGTCACAGAAGTTAATGGGTTAATCCTGTGGGGATGAGTCCACTCTACTGAACACAACATTTACAGGGGTCAACTCTCTGACTCACAAGGAAACAGACACAATCAGAGGGTGGCACGCATCACACTGTAACACCATGCAGGGTAAATACAGCACTTGAGGTTTGCCTTGACAAGATATTTTCTATGAATGTTTTGTGAACCATTATGCAGTGCCCCTTATGAAGACTTGATGAATGTTGTAAAAAGCCTTTATAAGTTGTTGTTTGTTTAAAGTGGCCCCGAAAGCAAGACCAGAATTATCAAATAAAAATAGTATAAAATCAACCTATTTAAAAAATATATGACATTTTCTAAAATAGCCTTGGTATTGTTTTTATGACTTGTATGTGTATAGGAGCCAGCAGGAGACAGAGTAAAGAGAGAGAAAAGTGAGAGAGGAAAGAAAAGGAGAGAGGACAAAGAGAGAGAACAATAATGAAAGAGAAAAGAGAGAGGTAGAGAGCGAGAGGTAGAGAAAGAGGGTCAGTGGGAAGGCAGTAGTCTATGGGGAAACTGTACTTTACAGTACATTACAGTAGCTGGCCCCGTTTACCAGTGACAATGAGGCCTGCTCTGGTGCTGCTATGAGCCTTCATCTACAAACACTGTGCAGCAACAATGCTCCTTTACTCCTCTCCCTCGTACTGCCCTTTCTCTTCTTTCCTTCCTTTCTTCTATCATTCCATCTCTACATCACTCTGCTTAACATTGCCTACCTCAAATGCCTGAACAGACTTATTTTGAAATATGAGGTTTATAACTAACTAATATAGTTCCACTGTACATATGAGTCTTAAAGAACTTGAAAATAAGATGCAAAAAGTTTTTTTAAATAAAAAAATACTACCAAATTAATGTGTGAAATGTGCACGCCTCCAATTCCCAAATAATGTCTTGTTTTCCCCTGTTCGTTGCTGAATCAAGCTTGTTTCACCTCAATGGAATTCCATTATACAACAGCTATGAATAAGTCAATGTGTACGTATAAGGGCAGCTTTCCCTGTCCAGTCACTTCTTGCTAGGAAGATAGAGCAACACACACCACTTGTGACATCATTAAGACAGATACTTCAATACGAATTTGGGGGAAATAAATGTAGGACAAGTTTCATTGGGAAAAAGCTAGGTAAGAAAGAAAAGAGAAGAAAAAAAGTAAGCCCATGTCTATGCTCGCTCTCAGCTCCAGAGAACGAGTACAGGCCACAAGGGTCTGCCTTACAGCCCCTAAACGCTTATCTAAGATCAGTTTTGCATGCCTCATACTCAGCCCTAATAATTACAATGTAGGTTGGGTTTACTTATCCTAGATCTACATTGGAGGCGCCTTCAAATAACACAAGTTTCATCTGCCATCTTGACTCAAGGCCGGGCGGGTCAGACTACGAGTTTCTGAAACCCGCAGCTGTGGGAGAAGGGGATCCTTGTCACCGCCTGGGAAGAGGAAGCTGGCTGAGGAGCAAAGGAACAACAATCCACCTTCGAGCAGAAAGATTGTCCAACCGCAAATAGGTGGTCGGACTTACCTTAGAAGTGACTACGCTTATGACTAAGTAGTGTGATAATACAACGACTATAGCTGTGTTCGAATACTAATACTAACTGTACTATTTGTGACTTAAATTGAGTATGTAGTAGGCTTATTGGTCATATTGTAATGAAACAGCAGGGAGCAGGTCTTGAACCCTCGACCTTCGAGCCCGAGGTCCAGCGCGCTATCGACTGTGCCGTAAAAGCATACTCGAGCGGCAGAGTAGATTTCCACGCTTATAAACCCAGGGTCGTTACAATATTATAGATATAGTAAGTATGACAAAGTGCCCGGATGTCGTACTACATTCGCCAAAATACGAAGTATACAAGCAGTGGACACTATTTCCGTGCTTTTGGGGCCCATAATGCAATTCTTCAGAAAATTGGCGTGGCTTCAAAACATTTTAAGAAAATGGTGGAAATTATGCAGCCGAAGTCCAATGAGAGCTGATACATTAATTTAATTAATTATGACAAATGTTAAGAAAATGTTGAGCAATGTAATAAAGTAATTACTTTTCAAATAAATTACATACCACATTATGTTGGATGACAATTTGTTATCTACGCTGTCCTTACGAACCGCATAGCATACAGCAGTATGTACCAGTATGCTAGCTAGCTACCTAAGGTAAGTTGTCTACTAATACATTGAACTTGCCAGTATTGTAACTATATGCTATCTAACGAACTAACTACCCAACGTTTATTGACTTGATTATTTACGTCAATCTTACCTTAGCTAAGTGGTTTAGTTTTGTGCATTCTCAATGGACATTCGGGTGCATTCGTAAATTCTCTCTGGCTATCTACTCCGATTTCAGAGCACTCTCATCTGAGTGTGCCAGAGCGCAGAATAACTGAGGAATTTACCAATGCTCAACATCCGTTGAATATTGCCAGTGTCAGTAAACGTCGACAAAAAAGCGTAATTAAATTGTTGTCAGCAGCATAGTTACAGCCAGCAACACTCTGGATAACATAAAAACAGCCTAACCAGCTCTGCTAGGGGGAGTAAAATGGTCAGAACGAGGTGTTCTCTCATTTGTGTCTGGAAGTAGCCGGTTAGGTTGGGTGTCAGTTAGCTTGGGTGCTAGTTAGCTTGTGTGCCGGTTAGCTTGGGTGCTAGTTAGCTTGGGTGCTGGTTAGCTTGGGTGCCAGTTAGCTTGGGTGTCAGTTCGCTTGGGTGCTAGTTGGCTTGGGTACTGGTTAGCTTGGGTGCTAGTTTGCTTGGGTGCCGGTTAGCTTGGGTGCCAGTTAGCTTGGGCGTCAGTTAGCTTGGGTGCTAGTTAGCTTGGGTGCTAATTAGCTTGGGTGCCGGTTAGCTTGGGTGCTAGTTAGCTTGGGTGCTAGTTAGCTTGGGTGCTAATTAGCTTGGGTGCCGGTTAGCTTGGGTGCTAGTTAGCTTGGGTGCTTTTCTTTCTTTACCTTATCTTTCAGAGATGGCCTTGTACTTGTATGGGCATGTACATTTGGCCTATAGGACCGTTTTCTTAGACACAGATTAAGCATAGTCCTGAACGAATAAATGTTCTCAATGGATATTGTCAATAGAAAGTTAGTCCAGAACTCGAATATCTTTGTCTGGGAAACCGGCCCTACAGAGTTTCTATGCTGAGGTGCTGTAAGGTGAGTGATAAGTGAGGATGAGTGACAGAGATTAAAGGAGTTCGGATCAAATGGCTCTCTCCCTGGCCCAAAAAGCTCTGGATTAACTATGACACAAATGCTGCTCAGAGACATTTCAGGTCAGATAATACATATATGACCCATCTCTCTCCCTCTCTCTTTCTCTGGTACAGAAATGGACAGCATGGAACAGTGTTTCGTTTTACACTGGATGGGCCTATGTCATAAAAAAAGGAGTGGAAACGTACTGAGGTGTTCCACATAGGTGAAGCATTATGAGATGAGAGTGAGAGGTATGGAATATAGCCACATAATCAGATGCCCTTTGTCTCCCTTGTCCTTTGTCTGCCTCGCCTGTCTATGTAGCTAAACCATACACCCTGCCCCTTGTCCCTCTAGCCGGACTCAGTAGCTAATCCATGTCCCCAGTCTTTCTAATTTAACCTAAGAAGCTAAACCCTGTCCCCTGTCTCTCGAATTGAACTCAGTACCTAAACCCTGTCCCTTGTCCCTCTAGCTGGACTCAGTAGCTAACCCATGTCCCCAGTCTCTCTAATTTAACCTAAGAAGCTAAACCCTGTCCCTGTATCTCTAACTGAACTCAGTACCTAAACCCTGTCCCTTGTCCCTCTAGCTGGACTCAGTAGCTAACCCATGTCCCCAGTCTCTCTAATTTAACCTAAGAAGCTAAACCATGACCCCTGTCTCTCTAACTGGACTCAGTACCTACACCTTGTCCCCTGTCCCTCTAGCCGGACTCAGTAGCTAACCCATGTCCCCAGTCTCTCTAATTTAACCTAAGAAGCTAAACCCTGTCCCCTGTCTCTCTAACTGGACTCAGTACCCACACCTTGTCCCGTCCTTCTAGCTGGTCACAGTAATTAAACCCTTTCCCCTGTCCCTCTAGACCCTTTTCCCCTGTCCCATTTGTGGCTATCATTTTTGTGGAACAGGATTCTGGGTGTAAACAGCACACTCATTATCTGTTTCCCACCACAACGATAAACACACACACACTAGTTCAGCAGCACACAGTGCAACACAGGGCAGCATAGGGCATGCATCAATAGAGCATTATCAACCCATCAGGTGACACTGCTATTCTTAGACTTTCCATAAGGAGAGGAGAGGGAGAGAGCAGTGTATGTGATATTTGTCTTTATTTATTATTATTATTTTCTATTCTTATTATTTGTTATTGTGTTGCATAGCCGAGAGGGAATCTCCACGGAAGCATTTCGTTGGACTGTGTATACCATGTATATCCTGTACATATGACAAATAACACTTGAGAGTGAGAGAGAGAGTATGTGTGTGAGTACAGTACCAGTAAAAAGTTTGGACACACCTACTCATTCCAGGGTTTTTCTTTATTTTTACTGTTTTCTACATTGAAGAAAAATAGTGAAGACATCAAAACTATGAAATAACACATATGGAATCATGTAGTAACCAAAAAGTGTTATACAAATCAAAATATATTTTATATTTGAGATTCTTCAAAGTAGCCACCCTTTGCCTTGATGACAGCTTTGCATTTCAATTAACAGGTGTGCCTTGTTAAAAGTTAATTTGTGGAATTTTTTGGGGTCAATCATTTGTGTTGTGACAAGGTAGGGGTGGTATACAGAGAAGGCCTATTTGGTAAAGGACCAAGTCTATATTACGGCAAGAACAGCTCAAATAAGCAAAGAGAAAAGAGTCAATCATTACTTTAAGACATGAAGGTCAGTCAATGTGGAAAAAATACACACTGATCAGACAGGTTTTATCCCAGGCCGACATATATACTACAATTTGAGATGCCTTTTCAACGTAATGTATCATGATCATAAAGTTGAGGCAGTGGTAATTGCTCTTGACGCAGAAAAGGCGTTTGATCAGATTGAGTGGAAGCATATGATGTCGGTTCTGGAGCAATGTATTAATTGGATAAGAATAATTTATGCACACCCAATGGCGTCCGTGGTAACCAATCAGGAAATGTCACAGTCATTCCGCCTGTTCAAGGGCTGCCAACAGGGGTACCCTATTGCGCCTGCTCTCTTCACTATGGCCATATAACGAACCCCTTGCTACTCTCATTCGTGCACGTGCCGATATAGTGCTGGTTAGAATAAAATAAACGCATCACAAAATGTCCCTACATGCAGACGATGTTCTTTTGTTATTATCCAAGCCTAAAACTTATATTCCCCCCTTACCTTCTTGGTGACAGGGGGCAGTATTTTCACATCCGGATGAAATGCATGCCCACATTCAACTGCCTGCTACTCATCCCCAGAAGATAAGATATGCATATTCTAGATTATAGATTACTGGATAGAAAACACTCCGAAGTTTCTAAAACTGGTTGAATCATGTCTGTGAGTATAACAGAACTTATTTAGCAGGCGAAACCCCAAGGACAAACCATTCAGATTTTGTCTCTTTCCAATGAGTTTTCATTGGGAATCCAGAATCCAGATTTGTAAGGGACCTTCTTGCAGTTCCTATTGCTTCCACCGGATGTCAACAGTCTTTAAAAATTGGTTGAGGTTTTTCCTTTGTGTAATGAAGAAGTACGGCCATCTTGAACGAGGGTAACTTGAAGTGTACTGTTAGATAGAGGCGCATGACTAGAAAGCTAGCTACAGTTTGTTTTCCTTTTGTATTGAACACAAATCATCCCGTCTTCAATTTTATCGATTATTTACATTAAAGAATACCTAAAGTTGTGTTACAAAAGTAGTTTAAAATGTTTTGGCAAAGTTTACAGGTAACATGTGAGATCATTTGTAGTCACGCTGACGCTGTGCAAGTTAGAACCGGTGATATTCTGGATCAAAAGCGCCAAATAAATTGACATTTTGGATATATATCGATGGAATTAATCGAACAAAAGGACCATTTGTGATGTGCATGGGACATATTGGAGTGCCAACAAAAGAAGCTCGTCAAAGGTAAGGCAGAATTATATTTTTATTTCTGTGTTTTGTGTCGCGCCTGCTGGGTTGAAATATGCTTTTCTCTCTTTGTTTACGCAGGTGCTATCCTCAGATAATAGCATCGTTTGCTTTCGCCAAAAAGCCTTTTTGAAATCTGACGTTGGCTGGATTCACAACAAGTGCAGCTTTAATTTGCTATCTTGCATGTGTGATTTCATGCAAGTTTGATTTTCATAGTAATTTATTTGAATTTGGCGCTCTGCAATTTCCCTAGGCTTTTGGCCAGGTGGGACGCTAGCGTCCCACATATCCCAGAGAGGTTAATTAACTTGATAAATACATTCGGCTCCTTCTCTGGCTACAAGATAAACTGGCAAAAAAGCGAATTGATGCCGATATCACGGCCTGTGGATATGCAATTTCTGCAATCAACAGTGATGGACAAGTTCACAAGCCTTGGCATTGTAGTGACAAGAAAACTTGATCAGCTCTTGAAAACGAATTGGGACATGAACATTTATTAGTTTAACAAAATATAGTTTGGATACTACATGATTCCATATGTGTTATTTCATAGTTTTGATGTCTTCACTGTTATTCTACAATGTAGAAAAGAGTAAAAATAAAGAAAGACCCTGAGTAGGTGTGGCCAAACGTTTGACCTGTACTGGCTGTGTATAGGGTCTCAGTAGCACTGACTTCAATTGCTTAACTTTCACTTTCTGTTGTCCCCCTTATTCCCTCTGTCTCTCTCTCTCACTCTCTTCCGTTTTCTCTCTTTCTCTCCTTCTCTATCTTAATCTTGATTTATGCAGCATTTATTGTATTTACTTGACACAATGGAACTAATGTACAAACACACACACACACAGTTCACCTAACAGCGGAGAGAGAAAATGCAGTAACCTGAAATCTTAAAACCTTTTACTGCAGTGGGCTAAATCAGGGTCACACACAGCGTTTCTTGGTAGTCTTAAACACGTCTACTTTGAAACAAACGTATACACCTCACACACATGGTTATGGGCTTAAAAACAAGAAGGCCATGTCTGTACCATGTCAGAGTTTAAATGTATTCAATTTTGAATTTGCATCTCAATATTACACTTTATATATTGTACATCACGGAAGACTGAAATATAATATAATAATATAATATTACGAAATAGTAACCGCAGATTTTCGTCTGCTTAAAAAAATATATGAAAAAAACATGCATAACCTTCCACTAGGTCAGTTGACTGCAGGAAAGGGCTATATACTGGGCATCTAACTACTATTACAGCTTAGCCTCCATACTGTACACCAGGGATCATTAGATCAAAAATAAGGAGCTGATTTTAGTCGCTTTTGATTTCACCTATCACTCCCGTTGAGTTTTAGCTAGAGGTGACCAAAGTTAACTGAAATTGGTAGTGGTTGTTTAAAGAAAACCAAACCATGGATTACAGTTTCTCCTGGCCCATAGACTACATTCATACACATAGAAAATGACCCATGAGCTTTCATATTAGATGAAAAAATTAAAAATGTTTTGGAATAAAACTCTTCAATTGTTTCTAGCGGACACCTATGCTTAACAGCATAGGTGCCAGCTGTGCCAGCTGTGCCAGCTGCGCCAGCTGTGCCATCAGAGACTCTGGGTTCGCGCCCAGGCTCTGTCGTAACCGGCCGCGACTAGGAGGTCCGTGGAGCGAAGCACAATTGGCCTAGCGTCGCCCGGGTTAGGGAGGGGTTGGCCGGTAGGGATGTCCTTGTCTCATCGCACACCAGCAACTCCTGTGGCGGGCCGGGCGCAGTGCACGCTAACCAAGGTTGCCAGGTGCACAGTGTTTCCTCCGACACATTGGTGCGGCTGGCTTCCGGGTTGGATGCGCGCTGTGTTAAGAAGCAGTGCGGCTTGGTTGGGTTGTGTATCGGAGGACACATGACTTTCAACCTCTCCCGAGCCCGTACGGGAGTTGTAGCCCGTATGGGAGCCCGTACGGGAGTTGTAGCGATGAGACAAGATAGTAGCTACTAAAAAACAATTGGATACCACGAAATTGGGGAGAAAACGGGGTCAAATTAAATATATAGTAGTATGGTAAAAACGCTGATTACAGAAATTGTTCCAGTTGATATGCAGCCATTGTCAATGGCCTACCCTGAGTTGCGAGGTAATTTGCTAAATGAAGGACTGCCAACGTGCTACTGAAACAAGTGAGCTTTCTCATCAATCAAACAGAGTCTCACTGCAGAACTAGACGATTTTGCACTTTTTGCTAAATGTCAAATATCGAAGTTGCTCCAAACATCACATTTCGAGGTTAAGGGTTTGGGTTAAGGTTTAAAAGATTAAGTTTAGGCATTAATTATGAATGGTAAAGTTAAGGGTTAGGGTTTGGGATAGGGTAACACGCAACCTTCTGATCCAGAGTCATGGGGGATTACGTCTATCCACCACCCCCATCCACACCCTAGCAAAACCCAAGCTTACTTCATGGTAACAGTGCTCACAGTTGCACCTAGCGGCTGGTTTTGAAAGAATTTCCCAACGTCCTCAGTACATGGACGAATGTCCAATTTCGAAGTCAATCTTGAGCAATCTGTCTGCAATATCACTGTTCACCGTTTACTCCCATTTCATAAGGGTGTTATTTCCTTTGTAATGGGAATTACAGTTAACAGCATTGGAGAGCAAAAATGTGTCCGTTTTTAACAAGTGGATACCCACATTTGGCATTTTTTTCTTTTGCCCTGTGTTTAATTTGAGAGCTTAAACTTGTCCAACATGTCTCGGGACCTACTCACTGCCACAGTCATACTCTGGACCTAGTTTTGTCCCGTGGAATAAATGTTGTGGATCTTAATGTTTTTTTCTCATAATCCTGGACTATCGGACCGACTTTTTCTGCATTGAGATTTTCCAGGCTCATACCTCTATCAGAGACTGACAATTGTGTGGCCAATAAAACACCCGCCTGTCTGAGACAGACAGCTCTGTTAGCAAATAAATTGTCAGCATTCTAAAGCCACTGCATCAGATTCCTAGGTTTGTCATCCACTGAGAATGTAGTGTTATTGAGGTTATTTACACAGACACACACGCAAATCCATGCATTCATAAACAAAACATACACTCACACAAACACATAGACTAGGCCACCCCTTTACACACACACACACACACACACACACACACACACACACACACACACACACACACACACACACACACACACACACACACACACACACACACACACACACACACACACACACACAGCCTTTCCCACTGTGAGCTGAAGTCATCAGACTGCAGGCCAGGTTCAGGTGGATGGGAGCACGGTGCAACACAACCTTGCCATCACTTCCTGTTTAATAACGGTCATGTCACTTCTTGTCACCCCCCCAGTGTTATATAACAAACACAACCCCAGGGTAGCGTCCCAAATGGCATCCTATTCCCTACTACCTTTGGGCCTGGTCAAAAGTAGTGTACTAAATCGAGAATATGGTTCCATTTGGGACAAGTCTCATCCTGTTCCCTCCACATAGCCTACCCAAGGCAGGGAAGGGAAAGTGCTTCCAGGCTGCTCCATGATCCGAAGAGGGGTTTAAAACCATTATAAATTTAACAGAGACGGAGAGTGCATACATGCAACAACTACTGTACTGTATCGCACTGTAAGAGCCCAGACACCCCGGCCCCTACCTTCCCCCCGTTCCCCTCCCCTCCGGCAAATAAAAAAAAGTTTGTTGGGAGGGTAGGGGAAGGATAGCCTATCCTCCCAACAAACCTTTTTTATTTGCCGTGAGTGCTGTATTCTAATAACTACATCAACATCAATGCCTGCTCTTGAGGAGGTTAGAGTTGATGCTACTATAGCATCAGTTATGGCAGAACTGGAGGGCATTACTACATTGAAAGAACCGCATTGAAGGCTTTTCTATGGGAACAAGATGTTTTCGCTCTTCTCCCGACCAGGTTTAGCAAGAGCTTGATTTACCAGCTGGCTCCACTGGTACTCAAGAGAATGTGACGGATCGACAAACCCATTACTGATAGTCATGTCGCCATTAGTTGCCCTCATGGAGGACCAAATCAGAGAGGCTGCGAAACAAACTGGGGATCACTGCTATACAGCTCGGTGTAAATAATTACACAGACATAATCCATGGACGTTGCCAGATTGTTTTCGGTGACCCAGAAAGTATTAGTCGCTGAACAACAAGTGGAGGAAATATAAATATAGCTAGCTATATCATTTCATACCAAACGCATTTGGGCTATGTTGAAGTTAGAAACTAACATTCACTAGCTAGCTAGTAGTGCATAAGTAAACAACTTTCTCAAACATAATTAGCTAGCTAACTAGCTATTTGTCATGCCATTGCACTACATTTTAAAGTTAGCAAGTAATAGACAGGTGACTTACTGTGTTTGCAAGTAGTGGGGCAGCTAGCAGAAAATACAGAGCGTAGGGGTTGGCAATGTTCTCTAGTTACGACTTAGGGGTTGGTAATGTTCTCTAGTTGCGCCGTGATTAGCTCAGTGTTCCGTCACTCATGGGGACAGTACGTCACCGCAAAATCTACAGGGAGAGCTCGAAAATTCAAGCCCCTTGAGTGCTGCCGTAGATTAACATTAGAAGTGCTCAGCTGGGTTGTGTTTCGGAGGACGCATGGCTCTCGACCTTTGCCTCTCCCGAGTCCATATGAGAGTTGCAGCGCTGGGACAAGACTAACTACCAAGTGGATACCACAAAAAAATGGGTAGAACATTATTACAAATAAAAGGTCATTAGCCATAGATACAATTATTTCAAATCACGTTATATCTACCGTAGCTTTGATTGGACTGATCATGTCAACATCATACTTTCTTAGCTAGCACGCTAGACAAGCAGTCATCATCATGAATCAAGCCGACAATCTACTGGCAAATCCTTTCCACTTATTGTCATATGTAGAGAAATTATAGATAAAATGTATAGGTGCTCATTGGCCATTGGACATAAACATTACACAACAAGTAAGAAATCGCAAAATCAACAATGAGTGGTTTGGAAGGAATCATTGGCTAACTGCAAGCATGGCAAAGCAATCACTAGCCTGCTATTCAGTGGAGAGGTTGTGTGGTCCAAATCTGGGATTAAGGGTCTCTTTATCAAGCTTAAAGGGATAAATATTCACATGCAACACCATGGGCCAGAAAATGTTGAATATATTGGCCATGCTGTCAATCTAGCATGACTTCTGCAGCGTTCAAAACAACTGGAAACTCAGAACTGAGAAATCTGAAAAACTTCAGTGAGTTCAAACAACTGAACTCCGACTGGAAAATCACATTCTGAGCGGTCATCCAACTCAGAATTCCACGCCGGGAACTCGGGCCTTTTTCTAGAGCTCCGACTTGAAGATCACTGACATCATGATTCAACGTTGTTTTTTTTTCAGAGTTCCCAGTTGTCTTGAAAGCATCATAAATCCAGAGAATGCCAGACTGATGAAAAAAATGGATGGCAAAATTTGCCCACAAGAAGGACCGCCATGCCACCTTCCTTATCAAGTGAGCACACAACAACAAGGTGAGTCTAACAATGTCTTGTTTGCTGCTGCATAAATGATGTAATATGCAAGGGAGATATGTATACTGTAGCTAAGAAAGTAATACGAAGTGTAGATCGTGTAGTAAGCTTTAAGTAGCCCATGTCCCTCACCCTAATAATTTGGTCACATTCCCCTTCATAATTTAGCCTACTGTTCTGACTTGGTGGTGCACATGTAGCCTATAGCTTGTCTTAGAGAAATGTCAACATTGAATATTGTAAGAGCTTTCATTGTCTGCTTATATGCCTCCATTATTTATCCTACGGTTCTGACGTGGTGTACAGGGAGAATACTGTAAGAATGGCCCATGTTCTGAATTCTGTTACTGTATATTTCAAAAGTGTTGAACAAGTAGTTATTTTGACTACGTCCGTCTTAGATCACTCATTAATGTCTTAATCGAAATTATGGATTGCCTCTAATCTGCTCATCGTCCCCTTATGCCATAGTTCAAGTATTCCCAAACTGGGGTACGCCAGATAAAACGTGATTCACATTAATAAAACGAACTTTATAGTGTTCAGCAAAATAACAACACAATGTCAAATACAGGTAGCCAAGTCAAATAATTAACATCCAATCACATTAACCGTTACTCACTCGCGGGAATTCCACAAATGGTCCGTATGTAGCCAAACGTAGCTACTGCTCATGTTGGTATTTGTACTGATGGCGCAAATAGCCATGACAGGGAGACATAGTGGAGTGGTACCGCACGTGCAAGCAGTTGCTCCCGACACCACTTGGGTACACTGCAGCATCCACCAAGAGGCTCTTGCTGCCAAGGGAATGCCTGACAGCTTGAACAATGTTTTGGACACTACAGTAAAAATGGTTAACTTTGTATAAGCAAAGCCCATGAACTCTCAAGTATTTTCTGCACTATGCAACGATATGGGCAGCGACCGTGTAACGCTTTTACAAGGGGCAAAGTATTGACACCTTTTTTAAAATTGAGAGACAAGCTTAAAGTTTTCTTTACTGACCATAATGTTCACTTGTCTGACCGCTTGCATGATGACGAGTTTCTGGGTGATGTTTTTTTCACCTGAATGATCTGAATATAGGATTACAGGGACTCTCCGCAACTATATTCAATGTGCGGGACAAAATTGAGGCTATGATTAAGAAGTTGGAGCTCTTCTCTGTCTGCATTAACAAGGACAACAAACAGGTCTTTCCATCATTGTAAGAGTTTTTGGTGTGCAAAATAACTCAAGTTTACGGACAATGTCAAATGTGATATTGCGAAGAAACTGAGTGAGTTGGATGCGCAATTAAGCAGGTACTTTCTCGAAACGGATGACATAAACAACTGGATTCGTTATCCCTTTCATGCCCTGCCTCCAGTCCACTTATAAATATCTGAACATCAGAGCCTGATCGAAATTGCAACAAGCGCTTCTGTGAAAATTTCATTTAATCAGAAGCCACTGCCAGATTTCTAGATTGGGCTGCGCTCAGAGTATCCTGCCTTGGCAAATTTTGCTGTTAAGACACTGATGCCCTTTGCAACCACGTACCTATGTGAGAGTGGATTCTCGGCCCTCACTAGCATGAAAAACTAAATACAGGCACAGACTGTGTGTGGAAAATGATTTAAGACTGAGATTCTCTCCAATACAACCCCACATTGCAGAGTTATGTGCATCCTTTCAAGCACACCCTTCTCATTAACCCTTCTCATTAACCTGTGGTTAAATAATAATAAGTGTTTTAAATAATCGCATGGCCATATTAATACGTATGTTATGTTCTTACAGCTTCTATCCCTGTATTTAGGATTCATTGTAGTTAACTTTCAATGCTGGCTTGAGTAGTGACGAGCCACCCCCTCTCGTCCCTTGCTTCCCAAAGCTCCACTTATCATACATTTAAACCAATCTGATTGACACCTGCACATGTTCCTGAAAGTTTAAGGTCATGTCTGATTTGTTGAACTATAACAAGTTTGGGAACCACTGCCATAGTTTGTACATCTCAATTGCCAGTAGAAACCACATTTGTTTAAGCAAGTCTGCCATATCAGCTATGTTTTTTTTTAAAGGCAGTAAATGAGGCTGAATGAACTGTTTCGCTGCCAGACAAGGCTCCGCTGATAGCCAGGTGTAGCAGTGGTAAGGATTCACTCCATGGTGCTGAAAAGAAAGCTCTGCTGTTGGGACAGCTTTATGTAGGCCCTGACAGTTTGTGGGCACCATTTGTCACCGTTATAGTGCAATTCATTTATTGTTTAATATTGTGTTGTGTTGTGCAGTGGCTTTGCTGGCATGAAGCTAAAGCATTTATTTTGCGCCACTTAGATTTACATGCCAAATTTCATAACTTTAGGTCTAATCCTATCAGGATTCAACTGTTTATTTTAGGTCATTTCTCAATCTATGATTCATATTACATATTACAATAGATTTGTACTTTATTGCAGTAGACAACAAGAAAACGACACATGTAAAGTCATACGAGGTATGGCTAAATAAAAAGATTGCAGGAGATTCGAACCTCCTGCAAAATACATTTTCAGCTGGATTTTACATCAAAAGTGTATTCTTCTTAACTCCCTGCTCCCAACAAGGTGAACATAGCATAGAAATGAAGAGAAGGTTCAATAGTGTTAAACAAGGAACACACTCTGGCTGCACTGAATCCAATGCAGTAGCCTAATCGCTATAGCGCTACGTTTATCGAAGCACATACAGTATGCAAATTATTTTGATGGCTTTATTTCTATTAGGCTCAAATTGACATTTGTATATGTAGCTGCCTTTGTTGGTTCAAATATTGTCCTGGTGTTCAATATGCTGCAGAGTCTACGCTATTAATCATAAAACTATTTAAAAAATCATAAAGATATGCTACAAATCACAACAGCTGATCAAGTCTATGCGACATCTGAATACATCATATGTTGAACGTTGAAAGTGATCCAATCGCTTTCGAATTAGTTTTGTTCAATGCCCCTCGGGCGGGAACTACTTCAATGGAAGCCCTTCCAGACTGATAGCGCAGCGTGAATCAGTCTGGTATTTACGAGGCTAGTATTCTAAAGCCTGCTTACTATTTTATTTCTGTGTTGAATGCTGTGAAAGGGGTTATTTTTAATCGCTTGCTGTTGATATGGCTTCCTTCTGGAATACGATGTGGTACGTGGTGGAGGACTGAAGACTACATTAACACTACAATTACAGGCAGGAAACAACAACAGCAACACCGCAATCACATTCACAGGCAATAATGAGAGAAATGGGAAGGTTGGTTAGATGGAGAAGGGGTCAAAGAAAATGAGCAGACACACAGAGAGGAAAAGAGAGAGACAGGACAGAGCGAGGGAAACAGAAACAAGAACAGAGATCAGAAAGATAAAGATAGCCAGAGCTAGATAACAGAGAGACGAAGATAGTGAGTGAGTGAGTGAGTGAGTGAGTGAGTGAGTGAGTGAGTGAGTGAGTGAGTGAGTGAGTGAGTGAAAGAAGAACAGAGCAAGATGAGAGAGAGAATAGTAAGAGGCAGGACCCAGGCTTACTGACGCCAGCCCTGTGCTGTCAGACCTGATACAACGTACACAGAGTGAAATACTTATCATAATGACAATCAGAGCACTGTATGGCCCTGACTATTCTCCTGTGTGTGTGTGTGTGTGTGTGTGTGTGTGTGTGTGTGTGTGTGTGTGTGTGTGTGTGTGTGTGTGTGTGTGTGTGTGTGTGTGTGTGTGTGTGTGTGTGTGTGTGTGTGTGGGTGTGTGTGTGTGTGTGTGTGTGTGTGTGTAGTATACACATGAGTCTATATATAATGCAATCAACCACCAGATTCAATATGTGTAGCAGAGTGAGTTCATAACCATCTTCCTGACATGGAAGGTGAAGCCGGCATCCTCTGCACAGTAGCACATCGTCACTCAAAGTAAACTGTGCTTACTAATGTAACAATCGGATAGCCAGTCACTCAAAGTCAACTGTGCTAACTAATGTACCAATCGGATAGCCAGTCACTCAAAGTCAACTGTGCTAACTAATGTATCAATCGGATAGACAGTCACTCAAAGTCAACTGTGCTAACTAATGTCCCAAATCGATAGCCAGTCACTCAAAGTCAACTGTGCTAACTAATGTACCAATCGGATAGACAGTCACTCAAAGTCAACTGTGCTAACTAATGTACCAATCGGATAGCCAGTCACTCAAAGTCAACTGTGCTAACTAATGTACCAATCGGATAGACGGTCACTCAAAGTCAACTGTGCTAGCTAATGTACCAATCGGATAGCCAGTCACCCAAAGTCAACTGTGCTAGCTAATGTACCAATCGGATAGCCAGTCACTCAAAGTCAACTGTGCTAACTAATGTACCAATCGGATAGCCAGTCACTCAAAGTCAACTGTGCTAACTAATGTACCAATCGGAGAGCCAGTCACTCCAGGAGTGGCAATTGACTTCAAATATCAAGAAGGGTGACATCACCTCACTGCACGATGGCTGCTACTAGTGCACAACTAACTAAGTAGCGATTTCACATTGCTACACATGCACACAAGTTAAGTACTTCTGCACTGTGATCATGGCGCCACACAACACAACACAACATTAATAATATTTTAATGTATTATTTCCTTGGGTAAACATCAGATTTTTTCAGAACACTACTTGAGTACCAGCTCCAAAATAATGTCCTGATCACCAGGTACTGAATGTCCAGTGAAATGGAAAAAGAGATTTGGCCATAATTATGATTCAAGCAGCTACAAAAACCTGAGTGGTATCCAACGAAGTAAGCAAGATCTACTCAGGGTTTTCTAAAGCTAAACAGCTTCAGATAATTTCACATTCCAGCTCAGGCTTAATCCATACTACAACGGTGGATATTGCTTGTCCGGCTGCCACTAACTCTAGCATGTTTGTAACTGCGCATGTTTCACATGGCTAGTAGAACGCAGAACTCGTCACTGAGACTGTGCTGAAAAATCTATCCATGGGCGAGTCAGTGCAACTTTTCCATTTGTACTGAAATCAAAATTAAATAAAAAGTTATTGTGCAAATTCAGCAGACTATGGTGTGAAATAGGTTTTTAGAAGTGTCGTCCTTATTGTATTACTTGTCATTAATTCCGACTTTGCTGTGCTTATCAATGCGCAACCACAAGCACCTTTTTTCCCACTCCTATCGATACAATCATTTTATTACTTTAAAAAAAGTGTTAATGTGAGTTAAGTTTAAAATGCATTCTGTCATTACTAAAAGTGACTTGATTCAGGAAACTAGGTGTATGTCGCAGGTCACTACTTTACAGGAGAGCCATTTGAACATAAACTTTTTTGGGGGGGCAGAAATGCCTTCTGGAACATGTGAACTTTCATGTCCCTTAATAACAAACGTGTATGTCATCTGTAAATTCAAATAAAATTGTTCAATTACAAGCCTAGTTGGTTTAGCCACAAAAAAAGTTAGCAACCTTCCCGCTAGCCATGATTGGCTGAGATAACGAGTGGGCTGGACATGGCGAGAGAGGAGTTGGGATTGGTCTGCCATGTAGCTTGCTTTTTTAAGATATCATGAAGAACTGCAAATGTGTTGCTCTCCACTTTCTGGAGGACCGAGTTTGGAAATCAGTCGAATTAGAGTTTGATAGCTAAGGAGATGGAGAAAATTTGAAAAGGGAACACACAGAAGGTTGTTGTATAAAACACCTGTCTCCGGATTACATCTTCAAACTAAGGGCAACCATGGTATCCGTGACAGTGAGGGAGAGGTGTCCATCCATGTATATGGGTAAAATAGTCTAGCTAGCTACATTTTCAGATATTACACATTAATAATTTTGTCAGAAAGTCAATTTCATTTCAAGTTAAAGTGTACTGTTAGCTAGCTAGCTAGCTAGCGTTACATGTATGATCTGTGTAGTAATATTATTCGTATCTCAGAGCCATTTATAGCCTAATGTTAGCTAGCTAACATTGAAGCTGGTTGGCTAGCTACCTGCAGATTCATGCAAGGTAGTAATGTTATGAGTTGGGATTATGGTTCATTGTTTAGTTAGCCAGCTACATGTCTTAACAAAAGACTCCACTATGCAAGTAACTATTTCAATAGAATGTTCATGATGTCTCTGCAACAACTGTCGATAGACGTAGCAGGTAAATTCTCTCTGGCTATGTACTCCGATTCCAGAGCACTCACGTCTGAGTGTGCCAGAGCGCAGAATAACTGACGAATTTACAAATACTCAATACCCGTTGAATATGGCCAGTGTTAGTAAATGTTGGCAAAAAAAGCGTAATTAAATTGTTGCAAGCAGCACAGTTGCAGTCACCAACAATCTGGATAACATAAAAACAGCCCACCAGCTCTGCTTGGGTGAGTAAAATGGTCAGAGTGAGCAGTTCTCTCAATTGTGTCTGGAAGTAGCAAACAAGCTTGGGTTAGGTTAGAATGCTCGGATCAACACTACGCCTCGGCCAGAGCATCCAATGTGCGCTCTGAACGCTCCGAGAGCGAAACGCTATCAATTTAGAAGAGCTCTCCAGTAGGTGTACCAAAATATTCAAGGACCATTTTCTCAAACGTGTGGTTACAAGTTGATGAACTTTCAAAGCAGAATTACTTTTCCATTGTTCCTCAACTGTAGTGTATGATATACCATATTCAAGCTCTGATTCTCTACATGTATCCAATGTAAAAAACACAATTTCAAATGTTGCTACATAAGACCAAATTGAGCCGGTCGGTCACAAATGTGTAATGTGACATATTTTAACATTACAATTTTTGAATACAAAAAATATTTAATTAATAAAATATTGAATCAGTCATCTTCAAATGAAGGGGATGATGACGCAATCTTTGCAAGAGTCTGATTTCATTGGCCCTCAACTCATGGCTCTATCATTTCATTCAGGGTAAGTGGAGTTAGCATTGAGTTAGCATGCCCTGGTACAGGTTAGTTCTGAAGGATTCGTTGCCATATAAATGTACCTGGCTAAAAGGTGAGCCACTCATATGACAGTCCCGAGTTTAACTCAGAGTTGACCAAAGTTACCTCGCTAACTCCTCCAACCTACTTTGTAGGATGTCCCTCTGGTATTTGTGAATACCAGAGGGTATACCAGAGGGTATTTGTGATTCTGTGTTGGATACAGGGAGGCAAGATACGACAGGACAGGATCATTTAATCTCAATAATCCCCTCTTCTTCGCCACTGATCTGACTGACACCTGTCCCCTTCTTTCAGATCACAGTTGGTGAAGGATGGAGTGGAGGAGAAGAGAGGAGGCCACCACTTCAGACTATAGAGCCCATGGCTTAGGTGTGCCCTAGCTCAGGAGGCAGCTGAGTGCTCGCAGTGCTTTGTCTGTGATATCAACTCAGCAATCTCATCATTTCCAGTCAATAGCCCTCTACCTGGCCCGCCGACAAAACTGATGTGATAATGCCCAGAAACTGGTTGTAGAACCCATGTTCTGTTCCTGACTCAATAACGGATGACAGCTGGGAAAAGATTACTCATTAAATTAGAGGTGTGTGTGTGTGTGTGTGTGTGTGTGTGTGTGTGTGTGTGTGTGTGTGTGTGTGTGTGTGTGTGTGTGTGTGTGTGTGTGTGTGTGTGTTTGTGGAGGGCCAGCCCTAGGCATAAGGGACATAAGCAACCGCTAAGGGCCCTAGTGGCTGCTAGGGGGCCACTGATCCCAAAAAAACAATATATAGGCCTATACATACCTGGGGTGTACAAAACATTAAGAACACCTGCTCTTTCCATGACATAGACTGACAAGGTGAATCCAGGTGAACACTATGGTCCTTTATTAATGCAACTTGTTAAATACACTTACATCAGTGTAGATGAAGGGTAGGAGACAGGTTAAAGGATTTGTAAGCCTTGAGATAATTGAGACATTCTGTAAATGTGTCATTCAGAGGATGAATGGGCAAGACAAAATATGTAAGTGCCTTTGAACAGGGTATGGTAGTGGGTTCCAGGCGCACTGGTTTGGGTCAAGAACTGCAGCGCTGCTGGGTTTTTCATGCTCAACAGTTTCCCATGTGTATCAAGAATGGTCTACCACCCACAGGACATCCAACCAACTTGAAACAACGGTGGGAAGCATTGAAGTCAACATAGTCCAGCATCAATGTGGAACGCTTTTGACACCTTGTAGAGTCCATGCCACTACGAATTGAGGTTGTTCTAAGGGGGGGTTTACGACCACAAATAACAATAACTGTGTTTATAAACGTAGTTATCGACTTCAGTAGGCTTTTGAGGCAAAGTCGATGCCATGCAGCGCTACGGGCCAGAAGGTTGAGGGTTCGTCAATCAGCTCACTCTTCTCTGCCTGTTTCATTACACTAAAATCAGAGCCGGCTGCAGACAATGATCAGCTAGGGGGAATCATGTGTTCAACATTTTGATGCCATTTATAATTACATAAAATACATGCAAAACATTTTCCACCAACAGTTTTCTGTGCCAATGCACCACACAACCAATAAACAAAGCATACTGACTTTGGGCACTTCAAAATCATGGTTTACGTTTTCAGCACCACAATAAATAGAGAAATAAAGAGAAAATACAGTGGGGCAAAAAAGTATTCAGTCAGCCACCAATTGTGCAAGTTCTCCCACTTAAAAAGATGAGAGAGGTCTGTAATTTTCATCATAGCTACACTTCAACTATGACAGACAAAATGAGAGAAAAAAATCCAGAAAATCACATTGTAGGATTTTTTATGAATTTATTTGCAAATTATGGTGGAAAATAAGTATTTGGGAAATAACAAAAGTGTATCTCAATATTTGTTATATACCCTTTGTTGGCAATGACAGAGGTCAAATGTTTTCTGTAAGTCTTCACAAAGTTTTCACACACTGTTGCTGGTATTTTGGCCCATTCCTCCTTGCAGATCTCCTCTAGAGCAGTGATGTTTTGGGGCTGTTGCTGGGCAACACGGACTTTCAACTCCCTCCAAAGATTTTCTATGGGGTTGAGATCTAGAGACTGGCTAGGCCACTCCAGGACCTTGAAATGCTTCTTACGAAGCGACTCCTTCGTTGCCCGGGTGGTGTGTTTGGGATCATTGTCATGCTGAAAGACCCAGCCACGTTTCATCTTCAATGCCCTTGCTGATGGAAGGAGGTTTTCATTCAAAATCTCACGATACATGGCCCCATTCATTCTTTCCTTTACACGGATCAGTCATCCTGGTCCCTTTGCAGAAAAACAGCCCCACTGATTATCAGTGGTCTTGTATGTCTTCCATTTCCTAATAATTGCTCCCACAGTTGATTTCTTCAAACCAAGCTGCATACCTGTTGCAGATTCAGTCTTCCCAGCCTGGTGCAGGTCTACAATTTTGTTTCTGGTGTCCTTTGACAGCTATTTGGTCTTGGCCATAGTGGAGTTTGGAGTGTGACTGTTTGAGGTTGTGGACAGGTGTCTTTTATACTGATAACAAGTTGAAACAGGTGCCATTAATACAGGTAACGAGTGGAGGACAGAGGAGCCTCTTAAAGAAGAAGTTACAGGTCTATGAGAGCCAGAAATCTTGCTTGTTTGTAGGTGACCAAATACTTATTTTCCACCATAGTTTGCAAATAAATTCATAAAAAATCCTACAATGTGATTAGAATTGCAAGAAAATACCTGCAAGAAAAAAAAAATGTTTAGAGGAAAAAAAAAAATGTTTAGAGGACACTGACCGTGTGTGTGTGTGTGTGTGTGTGCGCGTGTGTGTGACAGAAAGACAGAGAGACAGAGCGAGATAATATAATTGTGTTAGGTCACACAGGGTAATGTTGTACACTCAACACCGGGAAAAAAAGGTGATGAATGAGACCCACATGAACACAAACCATACAGTTGGAAAACACAAACATAACACACTCCAAAAGGCTGGGCCACTCACACTCACAGAAGGGTGAACAGGTTTCAGAAAAACACAAGTCACAGTCGGAAACATCCTAATAGTCAGCATTTCTGCACCGAACACACTCACACACACGTGCGAGCACACACATACACACACACAATAGACCTGTAGCTAGTCTGCTTACAGCAGCAGTAGTGAATTCATAGAGATGTCTGCAAGTGGGAGAGCAAGCGTGATGGGAAGAAGATGGGGGGGAGTGAAAGAGTAAGTGGGAGGGAAGGAAGGGAGAAACATTTAAGAGAGAATTGAAGGGTGAATAACTAATGTATGTGTGTGTGTGTGTGTGTGTGTGTGTGTGTGTGTGTGTGTGTGTGTGTGTGTGTGTGTGTGTGTGTGTGTGTGTGTGTGTGTGTGTGTGTGTGTGTGTGTGTGTGTGTGTGTGTGTATGTCAGAGAGAGAGAGAAACGTATTCAAGGTGTGCAATGAGTGAACGAGTGCTGTACTGGTGTGTGTGTTAATGTGTCCTCGGAGTTAATGTAAGTATTCATGATAACAACAGTTCGCTCTGTCTTTAGTCAGTGACCAGTGTCACACACGCAGAGAAAGAGGATATGAGATTGCTAGTCATTACCTGTGAAGCAGTGGCCTGTGTGTTAAATAGCTGTTATTTCTTGACCAAAACCAACACCCGAAAAACAAAGAAATGGGATGAGTCTGGTAGTGCTCGAGTCTGTTCTAGTGGTAGTGCTGCCAACACCTGACCCCCCAGGAGGTTCGAGCCCTGTCTCAGTCACCCTCCTGTATTTGCCCTGACTTGCCCCTTATGTCTCCCTCTCTACTTTCCCGCCATCCTATCAATAAACAAATAAAAAATATGACGGGTGATCAGAATTCTTCATTTTATTTAAAGAACAAAATATACCAAGAACATTTTCACTGGGCACAACTAGATGAATCAACTATGTTTCAATGCAATTTGTCAACGTATTGTGATGTGGAATCTATGCGAAATTGTTGTTTTGAAGGTGTTATTTCAACCACAGAATCATGTAATCATTATAACCAATTTTCAACATAGACAGACTATGTATGAAATATGTTGAATATGTACCTTTGAAACAACGTCAGATCTTCAACTTTATATCTACTATCGGAAAAAACTATAGGCTGGGAAGCACCTCCTACTGGTGAGTTGATCCACCTGTAGCTATTCATTTGGTCTCTCATACAGGGCTTTAACCAAGTCTTGCCCTGCTTCACTCACTACAACCAATGTGCTACCATGATAATGTTCATTGAAAGATCTCTTAATAACCAAACATATTCACTTTTGCTATTGAAGTCATTCCAAAGGGTAGGTTTAACAGAGAAAATTAAATATAGCCATACTTTATAAGTCACATTTCATCAATGATACTATTTAGGTATACAGTGCCTTCAGAAAGTATTCACACCCCTTGACTTTTTCCACATTTTGTTGTTTTACAGCCTGAATTTAAAATTTATTAAAATAAGATGTTCTGTCACTGGCCTGCACAGAAAAGCACATAACTACAACGTAATTACAAATGTTTTGTATTTTTTTTTTTTTTACAAATTAATCAAATTCAAAGCTGAAATGTCTTCAGTCAATAAGTGTAAAGGTCCTGTGTGTAGCTGGTGTAGAGAGTCAGGCGCAGGACGGCAGATATGAGTAATCAACATATTTTACTCAAGAATACACAAAATACAAAGCAATGAACAATGAACAAGTAATTGGGGAATTTAAACCAGGTGTGTAAGACAAAGACAAAACAAATGGAAAATGAAAAGTGGGTCGGCAATGGCTTGAAGGCCGGTGACGTCGACCGCCGAACGCCGGCCGAACAAGGAGAGGGACCGACTTCGGCGGAAGTCGTGACAATAAGTATTCAACCCCTTTGTTATGGCAAGCCTAAATAAGTTCAGGAGTAAACATTTGCTTAAAAAGTTACATCATACGTCGCATGAATTCACTCTGTGTGCATTAATAGTGTTTAACTTTATTTTTGAATTACTACCTCATCTCTGAACCCCACACATAAAATTATCTGTAAGGCCCCTCAGTTGAGCAATGAATTTCAAACACAGATTCAACCACAAAGACAAGGTAGCTTTTCCAGTGCCTCGCAAAGAAGGGCACTTATTACTAAATGGGAGGGAAAAAAAGAAGACATTAAATATCCCTTTGAGCATGGTGAAGTTATTAATTCTACTTTGGGTTTGTGTACACCCAGTCAATACAAATACAAATACAGATGACTGTCCAAGAGAATCCAAATAGGTCACTTTCTCAAGTTCTAACACGAGTGGGACTGGTGTGGCTTCGTGACAATGACCACAAGAGCAGCCGCTCTGATTTGACAGCTGTTACATGATCAACAACCAATTTTACAGAGCTTGTTGAATTTTTTAAAGAATAAGGGGCAAATGTTGCACAATCCAGGTGTGGAAAGCTCTTACAGACTTATCCAGTAAGACTCACAGCTGTAATCACTGCCAAAGATGCTTCAACAAAATATTGACTCAGGGGTGTGAATACTTATGTAAATGAGATATTTCTATATTTAATTTTCAATAAATACATTTCAACAAACATTTCTACAAATATGATTTTACTTTGTAATTATGGTGTAATGGAGTAAGTCAATGGGTATGAATACTTTCTGAAGGCACTGTATATAGCATTTGCAAAGTCCAACACCGCCAAAGCATCAGCTACTGTATGTGGGTGTCCGCTTACACCGATTAATGCTTGATCTGATCTAGGCCTCTGTTGTGCTTTTAAAAGGTTGAAAGCACAGTGATAACACATGTTGTGATAACAGTGATAACACAATTTAACCAAATATGCAGCATTGTTATTGCATTGGAATTTGGTTGTGCTTTTAGATGGTTGGCTTGCTGTCTTTTTGAGTGAGTGAATAATGGTTGAAATGTCATTGATCGATGTTCCAACCAAATATTACCCATATTTACACAATAAAATTACATGGTGTGCCAATGGGGTGCTAGTGCCTCGAACGTGAACAAAGCATGTGAGTGAATGTGGGGCAGGAGGGAGAAGAATGCCAAAACAAGGCCAAGAGAAGCTTAACAGCTCCTGAAGCCAGAGGAGACAGACGCACATGGCTGTTTCATAACGCAATGTCAAGCCACATAGAAATAAGTAACCACTCCCCAATTTCCATAACATGCATTGCATCAATAAGTAACACCATCCCCAGCTAAGACAATTCCATGATTAATATTTTACTGTATTATGTTTTTAACATTACAAACTGCTGCATATTTAATGCAGCTCTAACTCCAAACATGTGTGTGTGTGTGTGTGTGTGTGTGGGGGGGGGGGGGGGGGGTCCACTCATATGCAGGGGCCATTTAACTTTTATATATTATTATAATTATTATTTTATAAACTTTGGTGGCTCATAAAGAGTAAGAAAAATACACAAATATATCATTTAAGAAAACAAGGCTAAAAACAATAGTCACAGGGGAATAAAGAGCATAACTTACAGATTCAAACATATACTAACGGTTGTATAAAGACGTCAAACAAACAGACAGAAAAGACAACACTAAAAAAGTATAATAGTATAAAGATCATGGCCATTTCACTTGAACTTCTGTGGCACTGTAGTGAAAAGTGGAGAAGTGGCAAGTCTTTATTTGCACGTTGACATGGTTTTAAATGGAGCAAATACTGTGTGGTGCAGCGGTAGTGAGATAATCTTTATGGAAGCGTGCGGGGAGTCTTGTTTGCTCCAGGGACTCCTGGCCTTGTTTCGCAAGAGAAGAGAACAACAGAGAAGTTTAAAAAACCTTCTTACAGTAACAACCATTGGGAACATATTACTGCCCTCCCTGTCAACCCAGTTTTAGGGTATCATCAGTTGAAGTCTGGTGGAAAGATCATTCTCACTGCAATAAAATAGTATACTGAAAAAATATATAAACGCGACACTTAAAGTGGTGGTCCCATGTTTCACGAGCTGAAATAAAAGATAAAAGCTGATGAAACTGTAATTTTGCACAACCGAAGAATTTCTGCACAAACTGTCAGAAACTGTCTCAGTGAAGCTCATCTGAATGCTCGTTGTCCTCATCAGGGTCTTGACCTGATTGCAGTTTGGCGTCGTAAACAACTACAGTGGGCAAATGCTCACCTTTGATGGCCATTGGCACGCTGAAGAAGTGTGCGCTTAACGGATGAATCCCGGTTACAACTGTACCGGGGAGATGGCAGACAATGTGTATGGCATCATGTGGGCGAGCAGTTTGCTGATGTCAACGTTGTGAACAGAGTTTCCCTTTGTGGCGGTGGGGTTAAGGTATAGGCAGGAATAAGCTACGGACAATGAACATAATTGCATTTTATCGATAGCAATTTGAATGCACAGAGATACCATGACGAGATCTTGAGGCCCATTGTCGTGCCATTCATCCACCGCCACCGCCTCATGTTTCAGAGTGACAATACACAGCCCCAATATGTCGCAAGGATCTGTATACAACTCCTGGAAGATTAAAATGTCCCAGTTCTTCCATGGATTGTATACTCACCAGAACGTCACCCATTGAGCATGTTTGGGATGCTCTGGATCGACATTTATGACATCGCGTTCCAGTTCCCGCGAATATCCAAACTTTGCACAGCCTTTGAAGAGGAGTGGGACATCATTCCACAAGCCACAATCAACAGCCTGATCAACTCTATGTGAAAGAGATGTGTCACGCTGCATGAGGCAAATGCTGGTCACACCTTTTCTTTTCTTTAAAGGTATCTGTGACCAACAAATGCATATCTGTATTCCCAGTCATGTGAAATCCATGGATTTGGGCCTAAATAATTTATTTCAATTTAATAATTTCCTATGAACTGTAATTCAATAAAATCGTTGAAATTGTTGTACGTTGCATTTATATTTTTGTTCAGTGTAGTTGTAGTGTATGTGTGTGCGTGCGTGCGTGCGTGTCTGTGTGTGCGTATCTTCTTATCAGATGCAACATCACATAACATGGAATACACAATAATCTGTGTTTTATCAATGACATTAACCTCGACTCCAACCATCATCAAATCAATAAATCTGCACTCCCTAGGGTGTGGAAGCTTTTGTTTCGTCACTTCATCACAATAGCTCTGTCACTGTCTGATGTGTTGTATAAAGCTCTAAGGCCTCTTGTTCAGACACTCTCAGTACTGTGACTCCGATTGCTCAAAAGACCAATTAGTGAACAAAAATATCAGAATTGGGCTGCCATGGAGACACACATGGATGCACACATAGTTCTCTTTCAATTATTAATTTCGATATCTCACACGTGGGGGTTTCCTAAAGATTGTCTACTCTCGGAAGTGCCAATCAAAAACGTATGTTAGAGACAAACAGGTAAAATGGCAAATTAAATAAAAGAAGCCACTCTCCCACTCTCTGGATATTCTCGCTTCTTTTTCTCACCAGACGTGTAAGTACTGTAGCTCTCCTCAACAGATGTGGAACTACAGGTTCAAAAGTGGTCATGTGAATTGAAAACACTGCTGGCCTAAAGTGGATCAAACCCTTTCAAACTACCTCAAATCTTGTTACTATTCATTCTGAATCTGATATCAAAAGAGCCAACAACTTTAATGGACAACATACTCTGTAGTTTAGTGAACTACTATAGCAGGGCTGAGCATCATGCAAATATAATTTTTTTACCATTATTTAACTATTTAACTAAGTCAGTTAAGAACAAATTCTTATTTTCAATGACGGCCTAGGAACAGTGGGTTAACTGCCTTGTTCAGCGGCAGAAAGACAGATTTGTACCTTGTCAGCAACCTTTCAGTTTGCAACCTTTCGGTTACTAGTCCAACACTCTAACCACTAGGCTACCCTGCCGCCCCAATAATGGTTACATGTACTGGTTAAAAATGTACTTCACTCTACACACACACAATGTTAAGCAGTGGACTGCTAAAAAAGACAGAATGATTCCATTGTAGAAAAGTATTTACATGTTATGTAAAAAAAAGTATTACAGCGCTCTTCTGCAATTATTCATTCTGTAATCTTTATGTAAGGCAGGGATACACTTAACACAGTAGACTTTGTAAAAAGGCAGGGTTATATTTAAACCTATACACAGTAGACTTTGTAAAAAGGCCGGGTTATATTTAAACCTATACACAGTAGACTTTGTAAAAAGGCAGGGTTATATTTAAACCTATACACAGTAGACTGTGTAACAACATTTTTTATGTGTAAGTCATAAAACCACTAATCTTGTGTGTTGTTGTCCTGGTTTCCATTGGCCCACCAGGGATTGGTTCCCTGGTGCTCACTGTAGGAACTGATTGCATGTTAAATCCATTTGTTCAATCATTAAGTCAACTACTTTCAAAATGTTAATTGAAAATAATATCCCCCTTTTCATGAAGTTGATTTGATTGAATATCATTCATTTGCTTCCTCTATTCTAACCAAACCTGCATTACCTGTTCACATCAGTAGGTGTCACTATGCACTAGCTAGTCAAAAAAGACTGACACCAGGATGGCTCCCTGTCTCTGTATTTGTGAAAGTTAAGTTGGTGCCTGAATCCATCAATTATCTCTTTCTGCATTAGCCACCCATCTTTTATGGTTGGAGAAATAATGTCTATGTAGACTGCTCTGAGGCGTAAAATTTGCGCCACAAACATTTGTGAAAAATCACCAGCCGTGGAAATAAAATAATATGCCAAAGAACATTCCTGGACGAACAAACTGGCTGACTAACTTTCTCAGAAATGCCAGTACCCCTTGGCACTGGGTAGCAGCAGAATATCATTTCATCTTCTTTATCCTGTGCCAAACACATTCATTCAGTGAGTCTAAAGTATGAACATTAGCTGCTGGCTGCATGACTGCATCAACCTAGCTAGCTAATGTTATCTATCTATCTATCTATCTATCTATCTATCTATCTATCTATCTATCTATCTGTCTGTCTGTCTGTCTGTCTGTCTGTCTGTCTGTCTAGCTAGCTAGCTAGCTAGCTTGCTAGACTAAAGCTAATGTTAGCTAGCTATAGATTGGATCATTCTAAATAGTTTTAGAGGATGAGTAAACTGCTTCAATTAACTGCTTTTATTAACACATACCTTGTTTTCCATTCAAATGTGTGTTCGCTCTCTCATGAGGCAGGCAGGCAGGCAGGAGAGGAGGGTTTTCACTAGATAACACAGCCACGGAGAGTAGCGTGAGCGAAGAAAGATACCAAGTGCAGAGTTCAAAATCAAACAATGAGCGCTGGTGCAACCAAACAAAGTTGTTGAGAGGCGTGGTTGATGAGGCTCTGTAGGAGACCACTTGCTGCTTTGAATGTGGTGTGGTGGCGCCATAATATATTGAAAAGTACTTGGCCAAATGCTGTCTCGCCACACATTTTCCAGCGGCTCTGCTCCTCATATCAACTGGATACCCGTTGCTGCTTACCTACTCACAAGCGAACCATGAAGGATATCGCTGCCGAGTGTATGTCTTCAGACATCTGTTGAGCGGTTGAGTACTAACTGGAAGGTTGTTGTATTCGTGTAGAAATTCCTAATCTACTTCTTAGTCTCTGTTGGTAGCTAGCGTCACTGCTAGCTATTGAGACTCAGTTAGCTCATGCTGCAAGGCTAACTTGGCTAGATTGCTGAGAAGCAAGCTAACCTCACTAGCATACCCTACCTGCAACATGGCACCTTTGCTAGTTCCCTTCTCTAGTTAACCTAAATTTGTAACGGATGTGAAACGGCTAGCTTAGTTAGCGGTGGTGCGCGCTAAATAGCATTTCAATCAGTGACGTCACTTGCTCTGAGACCTTGAAGTAGTAGTTCCCCTTGCTCTGCAAGAGCCGCGGCTTTTGTGGAGCGATGGGTAACGATGCTTCATGGGTGACTGTTGTTGATGTGTGCAGAGGGTCCGTGGTTCGTGCCCGGGTATGGACGAGGGGACGGTCTAAAGTTATACTGTTACATTGATGCTGTTGACCCAGATCACTGGTTGCTGCGGAAAAGGAGGAGATCAAAAGAGGGGTGAGTGTAAACGGATATGAAACGGCTAGAGCTGCCGTTCCTCCAGTGGAGTTTGGGCTCCTTCATGTCTGCAAATGGGTCTCGGCATCGAGTGGCCGTCTTCTCTAAAGGCTATGGCCCGTCAATGGACCAGTACGACGGGAATAGACTATAGTCCAACAAAGGAACTGTTCAACATGACCTCTTTATTGTGTATCAGGCTGAGTTACTGGAGGAGATGGGGAAGCAACTGGACATGGGGACCCTGGATCCAGATGCTTAGGAGGAGATATCTATGATTACAGACCTGAGCCTCCGTTCCTCCCAGAGTGCTATTCAAGGCAGTGGACGTATCATGAGCCTAGCGGTGGTGGGAGAAAGCACACTTTGGCTGAGCTCATCCAGCTTAACAGACAAAGACAGAGTGGACCTCCTGGATGCCAGAAAGAGACAGGCCTGCGTCTCTTGGAAAAGAGTGCCAGCCCCTTCTGCACTCTGTTTTTACAGTTGATGCATTTGTTTTCATGGAGAATTGGTATGACTGTACAGATTAGCTTCTCCTTTCAGTACATTCTGTTTTCCACGGTCCTGTGCCCCTGAAGGACTTTTGAGCGGAGAAAAGGTTAATCTTGTCAGGGTCCTTCTTCCACTTGCTCGGCCTGCCAAGGCCCCCGACAGTGATACAGTTTAACTATAACTGAGCACAGTCTCTAAGCTTTTAGCTCGTCCGGGGACAGGACTATTGTGCTTAAAATCCTTTCACAGCAGCAGTCGATGAAAAGACTGGAGATGTCATATTCCTCATTTCACTTTACTACTGCCCTTTTCCATCCCTAGCGTATGGGTGGACTGTGCTCTACCAGCCACGGTTTCTGACAACAGTCTGCCCATGGGTTTTTTCAGGTTATTATACCTAACCCCATCTTTTTCTCATTGTCGCAACTTGGACCTTGGACCTTGCCTGTCGCTTTCCCTACACAGGCGTTCCTGTTGTTGTCCAGTGTGTGAGGTTCACATTCACTTGGATTGTGAGAGAGCTTGGCAAGGGTGTCATGCGATTCGCTATTTTTGACTGTATCCTGCTGGTTCATGGCGACCATTATATTGATTTATACTGAACAAAAATATAAACGCAACATGCAACGATTTCTAAGATTTTACTAAGTTATAGTTCATATAATAAAATCAGTCAATTGAAATAGATTAATTAGGCGCTAATGTATGGATTTCACATGACTGGGAATATATATATATATGCATCTGTTCGTCACAGAAAACAAGTCAGTATCTGGTGTGACCACCATTTGCCTCATGCACCACGACAGATCTCCTTCGCATAGAGTTGATGAGGCTGCCTGTGGAATGTTGTCCCACTCCTCTTCAATGGCTGAGTGAAGTTGCTGGAGATTGGTGAAAACTGGAACACGCTGCCGTACATGTCGATCCAGAGCATCCCACACATGCTGAGTGGGTGACATGTCTGGTGAGTATGCAGGCCATGGAAGAACTGACATTTTCAGCTTCCAGAAATTGTGTACAGAT
Source organism: Oncorhynchus kisutch (assembly GCF_002021735.2). NCBI lineage: Eukaryota > Metazoa > Chordata > Actinopteri > Salmoniformes > Salmonidae > Oncorhynchus > Oncorhynchus kisutch. Next base: position 3,460,986 of record NC_034199.2, read on the forward strand.
CCTTGTGACATGGGATTGCATTATCATGCTGAAACATGAAGTGATGGCACTGGTTGAATGGGACGACAATGGGCCTCAGGATCTTGTCACGGTATCGCTGTGCATTCAAATTGCCATTGATAAAATGCAATTGTGTTCGCTGTCCGTAGTTTATGCCTGCCCATATCTTAACCCTACCACCCACCATGGGGCACTCTGTTCACAATGTTGACATCAGAAAACCGCTCACCCATACAATGCCATACACGTGGTCTGCGGTTGTGAGGCCGATTGAAAGTACTGCAAACGTTGGAGGTGGCTTATGGTAGAGAAATGAACATTACATTCTCTGTCAACAGCTCTGGTGGACATTGCACACTCCCTCAAAACTTGAGATATCTGTGGCATTGTGTTGTGTGACTAAACTGCACAGAAAAGTGTCCTTTTATTGTCGCCAGCACAAGGTGCACCTGTGTAATGACCATTCTCTTTAATCAGCTTCTTGATATGCCACACCTATCAGGTGGATGGATTATCTTGGCAAAGGAGAAATTCTAACTAACATGGATGTAAACAAATGTGTGCACAAAATTTGAGAGAAATAAGCTTTTAGTGCGTATTGAAATGCTCTGGGTTCTTTTATTTCAGCTCATGACCAACACTTTATATTTTTGTTCAGTGTATAATGGCAAGGGTGAAAGCCTTCAACATGTATCATTTACTGAGATTAGCCTTGTACTGGGCAGCCCGAGGGGTTGTCTCTGCACCTTCTTGGTGCGTACTCCCTTAGTTTCGGGACCTCTGAGGGTTGCTATGTTGGGACTTTGTTTTGCGATACGGGAGTTGGACGGGAGTTGGACATATCCCCACACGTGAGATACTGAAATGAATAGTTGAAAGAGAACTTAAGGTTACTTGCGTAACCCTGGTTCTCTGGTATTATGAGTGAGATATCTCACTGCATTTCCCTGCTCGCAATAGCATGAGGAAGAGAAGCATGCTTGAGAATAACCAGAGGCCGGGAGAGTGGCTCCTTTTATGGAAGTGAGGGTCTCACCTCATTCACCACTCTACCGATCTGTCCCCAACAGATGTTTTTGATTGATACTTCCGAGTGTAGGAGGTCCTTAGCAAACCCCCACATGTGAGATATCTCACTCATAATATCAGAGAACCAGGGTTACGCAAGTAACCTTATAATTCCTATCAACGGTTTCATAATGTATACACACTGAAAGGGTCTGGTACAAGATCAAGATATGATACACACACACATGGCAATAAATGCACACACACACACATACACTCACACACACACACACACACACACACTCACACACACATATATATACAGATACACACACATGGCAATGAACACATATACTTTAGAGTACACAAAAAAAACATACAACAAAACAGACACTCACTCCCATGGGTCTTTTTAATCTAATTAAACAAAGAGACAGATTCTGTTTTCTGTTGGTCCGGGGCTCAGTCAATACGAGTCAACCAAAAGTGCTTGTGACATATCTGTGAGGGAACCATGAATTATCAAGTCTTTCTGAAATTCACATTTAAAGGGCAAAGTTATAAATTCAACCGGTTATCCATTTGTATGGATCCCATGTCATACCACACACAACTTTCATAGACGAGCAGTCAATTTAATGATGTTAGTATGGCTTCAGATGGATCAAGATATTTTCTCCAGTTGTCTCACACCTATATTATGTGGTTACTTTTGATTCTCAATGCTTCCGTGGTTCATATCATATCACCAACAGCTAAAGCCAATGAAGCAGTTTTTATTACGCTAACTTGCTGGTAAGTCATAGCACATTACAAAGCCTTCTATTCTATAGGGTAGTGTTCTTACATGTACATATTTCCTATATTTACATTTATATTATATTTAAATCTGTCAAACGATTCAAACACTGAATCAAGTTAATCGCAGGATTTGCTGTGATTAATTGCAATTAATGGCAAATTCCGAATTTGCTGAAATTGAGCTGTAATTGAAGATTTTTTTTATACAAAAAGCATTAGAAGAATAGTGAAGTCTCGATTTTGTCCAATGTTATGGGGAAGCAAAATCGGCTAAATGGATCAAGCACACTTTCTTCAACCTCAATGTCAACTGGTGTTTTTAGCTGTATAGATGATGCATTTTGGATGCTTTCAGTGTACTTTGAACGCTTTCAGACACTGTGATTCATCATGATACATTTTCTTTGCATTTAAATTACAAAGAGTTAATTGATTAACTCTGACAGCCCTAATTATATTATATTGTGAAGACAATAAGACCAAGAGCCAAAGAAGGAGATTTTTCTGAGTAGCTCAGCAGTGAAACCCGGGCGTTGCAGTGGAAGACTTTGGCAGTCCAGTGAGTGTCCTTGTCAGTTACTCTTACCTTTTACCACCATCAACTCCACTGCCAACTCTCACATCAATGGTGTAATCAAATAAAGTCCGGCGTGAATCAGTAAAGCTGGATTCAGACTGGGTTCACCCGTGTGGGTCTGGCATATCTAAACTAATCATTTTAATCAATCAAATGGATTTTATAAAGCCATTTTTATATCATAAACCATCACTCCATGCAGAAAGAAAACATGATGCATTCCGTCTTGGTACCCCAAAACAGCGTATCTTATTGCATCTGCCCAGAAACTCTCGAATGGGGGCATAATAGATGCAGAACTGCTATCATTATGAAAAACACCTAATCGAGGTCTCTTCCAAATACTAAGACATATTCAGTTGTATTTGCACTTGTTTCCATTCAACAGGAATAGATCTTACAGTCTACTGCATCTTCCTCATTCATTCTTCATTAATTCCTTCCTCATCCTTATTATACACATCTCCAGTGGTCAACCTAGTTTAATCTGTGAAATTAGTGTGAAAACAATTATCCCCAGTTCCAGGGAATAGGAAAAACAAAGCAACGCAGGAATATTTGTCTTGTGTACATCTCTCTCCCCCTCTCATCAATGTGGTGTCTGTCTCGGTTGTAAAGTGATGATTTTCCATTTTTCATGATCCGGCAGAGTTTCATCAGTAGACTATGCCAACCAGAGAGAGGCCCTCCCACCCTGTCGATGCTCATTCAATTAGAGCGCCTCAGATCAGAAAATATTCCGGTCTGAGATTACATTTATTCACACAACTCATACCGCTGCCTTTAACAAAGACAAGACTCTGTGTCAGTCTATCATGTACTTACATTCCAACTCCATTCACACCTCTCAAAAAAAGAGAGCTGATTTGGTTAGCTGGAAAATTCACACCGCCAACTCTCTCTCTCTCGCACTCTTTTCCTCACTGTCATCAGAATATAGAGTTGCTGTTGGAGAATAGAACAGAGTTTTTCCTGCTATTGCGGTGAGGTTAGGGGGCACAGAGAGGTTGTTTGGAACCGAGCAACAGGGCTTTGGCACAGAAAAGGTCCATCCTGTCAGTCTAACAGATCAGGTTCTACTGACAGCCTTGTTTTAGGCAGATTTCAGGGTGTGAATGTTGCATTGGCTGTGAAAGGTGATACACCAGAGGGGGATGAAAAGGAAGTGAAGTACAGATAAGGGGAGATGGTGCCACCGTACCCTGGGGCTTGTTGGCAAATTGGGAAGTTGACAGTGACTGCCATTTAGGACAGCACAGCAGGATCTCACAATCCTAATTTGAATCTGTGATAAAATATCTTGAAATTAGTTATTTCCAGATGTATCTGGTGAGGCCAGGTTCCTGTATGTCAGATGTATTGCATACAGGAGGCTGATTAGGAAGAAAATTGGCTGATTAAGGTACAGTGACAGAAGGACACAGGCCTGATAAATGTGTCCCTGGTCTCTGATTACAGGTAGACAGACAGGAAGAGTAGAGTGACAAGGAGTACAGTGACAGGTAGACCGACAGCTAGAGTAGAGTGACAAGGAGTACAGTGGAAGGTAGACAGACAGGTAGACAGACAGGTAGACAGACAGGTAAAGTAGAGTGACAAGGAGCACAGTGACAGGTAGACAGACAGGTAGAGTAGAGTGAAAAGGAGTACAGTGTCAGGTAGACAGACAGACAGGTAGACAGACAGACAGGTAGAGTAGAGTGACAAGGAGTACAGTGACAGGTAGACAGACAGGTAGACCGACAGGTAGAGGAGAGCGACAAGGAGTACAGTGGCAGGTAGACAGACAGGTAGAGTAGAGTGACAAGGAGTACAGTGTCAGGTAGACAGACAGGTAGAGTATAGTGAAAAGTAGTACAGTGACAGGTAGACAGACAGGTAGAGTAGAGTGACAAGGAGTACAGTGACAGGTAGACAGACAGGTAGAGTAGAGTGACAAGGAGAACAGTGACAGGTAGACCGACAGGTAGAGTAGAGTGACAAGGAGTACAGTGACAGGTAGACCGACAAGTAGAGTAGAGTGACAAGGAGTACAGTGACAGGTAGACAGACAGGTAGAGTATAGTGAAAAGTAGTACAGTGACAGGTAGACAGACAGGTAGAGTATAGTGAAAAGTAGTACAGTGACAGGTAGACAGACAGGTAGAGTAGAGTGACAAGTAGTACAGTGACAGGTCGACAGACAATTAGAGTAGAGTGACAAGGAGTACAGTGACAGGTAGACAGACAGACAGGTAGACAGACAGGTAGAGTAGAGTGACAAGGAGTACAGTGACAGGTAGACAGACAGGTAGACCGACAGGTACAGTAGAGCCACAAGGAGTACAGTGGCAGGTAGACAGACAGCTAGACAGACATGTAGAGTAGAGTGACAAGGAGTACAGTGACAGGTAGACCGACAGGCAGAGTAGAGTGACAAGGAGTACAGTGACAGGTAGACCGACAGGTAGAGTAGAGCGACAAGGAGTACAGTGACAGGTAGACAGACAGATAGAGTAGAGTGACAAGGAGTACAGTGACAGGTAGACAGACAGATAGAGTACAGTGACAAGGAGTACAGTGACAGGTAGACAGACAGGTAGAGTATAGTGAAAAGTAGTACAGTGACAGGTAGACAGACAGGTAGAGTAGAGTGACAAGGAGTACAGTGACAGGTAGACAGACAGATAGAGTAGAGTGACAAGGAGTACAGTGACAGGTAGACAGACAAGTAGAGTAGAGTGACAAGGAGTACAGTGACAGGTAGACAGACAGGTAGAGTATAGTGACAATGAGTACAGTGACAGGTAGACAGACAGGTAGAGAATAGTGACAAGGAGTACAGTGACAGGTAGACCAACAGGTAGAGTAGAGTGACAAGGAGTACAGTGGCAGGTAGACAGACAGATAGACAGACAGGTAGAGTAGAGTGACAAGGAGTACAGTGACAGGTAGACAGACAGGTAGAGTAGAGTGACAAGGAGTACAGTGACAGGTAGACAGACATGTAGAGTATAGTGAAAAGTAGTACAGTGACAGGTAGACAGACAGGTAGAGAATAGTGACAAGGAGTACAGTGACAGGTAGACCGACAGGTAGAGTAGAGTGACAAGGAGTACAGTGACAGGTTGACAGACAAGTAGACAGACAGGTAGAGTAGAGTGACAAGGAGTACAGTGACAGGTAGACCGACAGGTAGAGTAGAGTGACAAGGAGTACAGTGGCAGGTAGACAGACAGGTAGACAGACAGGTAGACAGACAGGTAGAGTAGAGTGAAAAGGAGTACAGTGTCAGGTAGACAGACAGGTAGAGTAGAGTGAAAAGGAGTACAGTGTCAGGTAGACAGACAGACAGGTAGACAGACAGACAGGTAGAGTAGAGTGACAAGGAGTACAGTGACAGGTAGACAGACAGGTAGACCGACAGGTAGAGGAGAGCGACAAGGAGTACAGTGGCAGGTAGACAGACAGGTAGAGTAGAGTGACAAGGAGTACAGTGTCAGGTAGACAGACAGGTAGAGTATAGTGAAAAGTAGTACAGTGACAGGTAGACAGACAGGTAGAGTAGAGTGAAAAGGAGTACAGTGACAGGTAGACAGACAGACAGGTAGACAGACAGGTAGAGTAGAGTGACAAGGAGTACAGTGACAGGTAGACAGACAGGTAGACCGACAGGTACAGTAGAGCCACAAGGAGTACAGTGGCAGGTAGACAGACAGGTAGACAGACATGTAGAGTAGAGTGACAAGGAGTACAGTGACAGGTAGACAGACAGGTAGAGTAGAGTGACAAGGAGTACAGTGACAGGTAGACAGACATGTAGAGTATAGTGAAAAGTAGTACAGTGACAGGTAGACAGACAGTTAGAGTATAGTGACAAGGAGTACAGTGACAGGTAGACAGACAGGTAGAGTATAGTGAAAAGTAGTACAGTGACAGGTAGACAGACAGGTAGAGTAGAGTGACAAGGAGTACAGTGACAGGTAGACCGACAGGTAGAGTAGAGTGACAAGGAGTACAGTGACAGGTAGACAGACAGGTAGAGTAGAGTGACAAGGAGTACAGTGACAGGTAGACAGACAGGTAGAGTAGAGTGACAAGGAGTACAGTGACAGGTAGACAGACAGGTAGAGTAGAGTGACAAGGAGTACAGTGACAGGTAGACCGACAGGTAGAGTAGAGTGACAAGGAGTACAGTGACAGGTAGACAGACAGGTAGACCGACAGGTAGAGGAGAGCGACAAGGAGTACAGTGGCAGGTAGACAGACAGGTAGAGTAGAGTGACAAGGAGTACAGTGTCAGGTAGACAGACAGGTAGAGTATAGTGAAAAGTAGTACAGTGACAGGTAGACAGACAGGTAGAGTAGAGTGACAAGGAGTACAGTGACAGGTAGACAGACAGGTAGAGTAGAGTGACAAGGAGTACAGTGACAGGTAGACCGACAGGTAGAGTAGAGTGACAAGGAGTACAGTGACAGGTAGACCGACAAGTAGAGTAGAGTGACAAGGAGTACAGTGACAGGTAGACAGACAGGTAGAGTATAGTGAAAAGTAGTACAGTGACAGGTAGACAGACAGGTAGAGTATAGTGAAAAGTAGTACAGTGACAGGTAGACAGACAGGTAGAGTAGAGTGACAAGTAGTACAGTGACAGGTCGACAGACAATTCGAGTAGAGTGACAAGGAGTACAGTGACAGGTAGACAGACAGATAGACAGACAGGTAAAGTAGAGTGACAAGGAGTACAGTGACAGGTAGACAGACAGATAGAGAATAGTGAAAAGTAGTACAGTGACAGGTAGACAGACAGTTAGAGTATAGTGACAAGGAGTACAGTGACAGGTAGACAGACAGGTAGAGTATAGTGAAAAGTAGTACAGTGACAGGTAGACAGACAGGTAGAGTATAGTGACAATGAGTACAGTGACAGGTAGACAGACTGGTAGAGAATAGTGACAAGGAGTACAGTGACAGGTAGACCAACAGGTAGAGTAGAGTGACAAGGAGTACAGTGGCAGTTAGACAGACAGATAGACAGACAGGTAGAGTAGAGTGACAAGGAGTACAGTGACAGGTAGACAGACAGGTAGAGTAGAGTGACAAGGAGTACAGTGACAGGTAGACAGACATGTAGAGTATAGTGAAAAGTAGTACAGTGACAGGTAGACAGACAGTTAGAGTATAGTGACAAGGAGTACAGTGACAGGTAGACAGACAGGTAGAGTATAGTGAAAAGTAGTACAGTGACAGGTAGACAGACAGGTAGAGTATAGTGAAAAGTAGTACAGTGACAGGTAGACAGACAGGTAGAGAATAGTGACAAGGAGTACAGTGACAGGTAGACCAACAGGTAGAGTAGAGTGACAAGGAGTACAGTGGCAGGTAGACAGACAGATAGACAGACAGGTAGAGTAGAGTGACAAGGAGTACAGTGACAGGTAGACAGACAGGTAGAGTAGAGTGACAAGGAGTACAGTGACAGGTAGACAGACATGTAGAGTATAGTGAAAAGTAGTACAGTGACAGGTAGACAGACAGTTAGAGTATAGTGACAAGGAGTACAGTGACAGGTAGACAGACAGGTAGAGTATAGTGAAAAGTAGTACAGTGACAGGTAGACAGACAGGTAGAGTATAGTGAAAAGTAGTACAGTGACAGGTAGACAGACAGGTAGAGAATAGTGACAAGGAGTACAGTGACAGGTAGACCGACAGGTAGAGTAGAGTGACAAGGAGTACAGTGACAGGTTGACAGACAAGTAGACAGACAGGTAGAGTAGAGTGACAAGGAGTACAGTGACAGGTAGACCGACAGGTAGAGTAGAGTGACAAGGAGTACAGTGGCAGGTAGACAGACAGGTAGACAGACAGGTAGAGTAGAGTGAAAAGGAGTACAGTGTCAGGTAGACAGACAGGTAGAGTAGAGTGAAAAGGAGTACAGTGTCAGGTAGACAGACAGACAGGTAGACAGACAGACAGGTAGAGTAGAGTGACAAGGAGTACAGTGACAGGTAGACAGACAGGTAGACCGACAGGTAGAGGAGAGCGACAAGGAGTACAGTGGCAGGTAGACAGACAGGTAGAGTAGAGTGACAAGGAGTACAGTGTCAGGTAGACAGACAGGTAGAGTATAGTGAAAAGTAGTACAATGACAGGTAGACAGACAGGTAGAGTAGAGTGACAAGGAGTACAGTGACAGGTAGACAGACAGGTAGAGTAGAGTGACAAGGAGTACAGTGACAGGTAGACCGACAGGTAGAGTAGAGTGACAAGGAGTACAGTGACAGGTAGACCGACAAGTAGAGTAGAGTGACAAGGAGTACAGTGACAGGTAGACAGACAGGTAGAGTATAGTGAAAAGTAGTACAGTGACAGGTAGACAGACAGGTAGAGTATAGTGAAAAGTAGTACAGTGACAGGTAGACAGACAGGTAGAGTAGAGTGACAAGTAGTACAGTGACAGGTCGACAGACAATTAGAGTAGAGTGACAAGGAGTACAGTGACAGGTAGACAGACAGGTAGAGTAGAGTGAAAAGAAGTACAGTGACAGGTAGACAGACAGACAGGTAGACAGACAGGTAGAGTAGAGTGACAAGGAGTACAGTGACAGGTAGACAGAGAAGTAGAGTAGAGTGATAAGGAGTACAGTGACAGGTAGACAGACAGGTAGAGTATAGTGACAAGGAGTACAGTGACAGGTAGACAGACAGATAGACAGACAGGTAAAGTAGAGTGACAAGGAGTACAGTGACAGGTAGACAGACAGATAGAGAATAGTGAAAAGTAGTACAGTGACAGGTAGACCGACAGGTAGAGTAGAGTGACAAGGAGTACAGTGACAGGTAGACCGACAAGTAGAGTAGAGTGACAAGGAGTACAGTGACAGGTAGACAGACAGGTAGAGTATAGTGAAAAGTAGTACAGTGACAGGTAGACAGACAGGTAGAGAATAGTGAAAAGTAGTACAGTGACAGGTAGACAGACAGGTAGAGTAGAGTGACAAGTAGTACAGTGACAGGTCGACAGACAATTAGAGAAGAGTGACAAGGAGTACAGTGACAGGTAGACAGACAGGTAGAGTAGAGTGAAAAGGAGTACAGTGACAGGTAGACAGACAGACAGGTAGACAGACAGGTAGAGTAGAGCCACAAGGAGTACAGTGGCAGGTAGACAGACAGGTAGACAGACATGTAGAGTAGAGTGACAAGGAGTACAGTGACAGGTAGACAGACAGGTAGAGTAGAGTGACAAGGAGTACAGTGACAGGTAGACAGACATGTAGAGTATAGTGAAAAGTAGTACAGTGACAGGTAGACAGACAGTTAGAGTATAGTGACAAGGAGTACAGTGACAGGTAGACAGACAGGTAGAGTATAGTGAAAAGTAGTACAGTGACAGGTAGACAGACAGGTAGAGTAGAGTGACAAGGAGTACAGTGACAGGTAGACCGACAGGTAGAGTAGAGTGACAAGGAGTACAGTGACAGGTAGACAGACAGGTAGAGTAGAGTGACAAGGAGTACAGTGACAGGTAGACAGACAGGTAGAGTAGAGTGACAAGGAGTACAGTGACAGGTAGACAGACAGGTAGAGTAGAGTGACAAGGAGTACAGTGACAGGTAGACCGACAGGTAGAGTAGAGTGACAAGGAGTACAGTGACAGGTAGACAGACAGGTAGACCGACAGGTAGAGGAGAGCGACAAGGAGTACAGTGGCAGGTAGACAGACAGGTAGAGTAGAGTGACAAGGAGTACAGTGTCAGGTAGACAGACAGGTAGAGTATAGTGAAAAGTAGTACAGTGACAGGTAGACAGACAGGTAGAGTAGAGTGACAAGGAGTACAGTGACAGGTAGACAGACAGGTAGAGTAGAGTGACAAGGAGTACAGTGACAGGTAGACCGACAGGTAGAGTAGAGTGACAAGGAGTACAGTGACAGGTAGACCGACAAGTAGAGTAGAGTGACAAGGAGTACAGTGACAGGTAGACAGACAGGTAGAGTATAGTGAAAAGTAGTACAGTGACAGGTAGACAGACAGGTAGAGTATAGTGAAAAGTAGTACAGTGACAGGTAGACAGACAGGTAGAGTAGAGTGACAAGTAGTACAGTGACAGGTCGACAGACAATTCGAGTAGAGTGACAAGGAGTACAGTGACAGGTAGACAGACAGATAGACAGACAGGTAAAGTAGAGTGACAAGGAGTACAGTGACAGGTAGACAGACAGATAGAGAATAGTGAAAAGTAGTACAGTGACAGGTAGACAGACAGTTAGAGTATAGTGACAAGGAGTACAGTGACAGGTAGACAGACAGGTAGAGTATAGTGAAAAGTAGTACAGTGACAGGTAGACAGACAGGTAGAGTATAGTGAAAAGTAGTACAGTGACAGGTAGACAGACAGGTAGAGAATAGTGACAAGGACTACAGTGACAGGTAGACCGACAGGTAGAGTAGAGTGACAAGGAGTACAGTGACAGGTTGACAGACAAGTAGACAGACAGGTAGAGTAGAGTGACAAGGAGTACAGTGACAGGTAGACCGACAGGTAGAGTAGAGTGACAAGGAGTACAGTGGCAGGTAGACAGACAGGTAGACAGACAGGTAGACAGACAGGTAGAGTAGAGTGAAAAGGAGTACAGTGTCAGGTAGACAGACAGGTAGAGTAGAGTGAAAAGGAGTACAGTGTCAGGTAGACAGACAGACAGGTAGACAGACAGGCAGGTAGAGTAGAGTGACAAGGAGTACAGTGACAGGTAGTCCGACAGGTAGAGTAGAGTGACAAGGAGTACAGTGACAGGTAGACAGACAAGTAGACAGACAGGTAGAGTAGAGTGACAAGGAGTACAGTGACAGGTAGACAGACAGGTAGAGTAGAGTGACAAGGAGTACAGAGACAGGTAGACAGACAGGTAGACCGACAGGTAGAGTAGAGCGACAAGGAGTACAGTGGCAGGTAGACAGACAGACAGGTAGAGTAGAGTGACAAGGAGTACAGTGACAGGTAGACAGAAAGGTAGAGTAGAGTGACAAGGAGTACAGTGACAGGTAGACAGACAGGTAGAGAATAGTGACAAGGAGTACAGTGACAGGTAGACCGACAGATAGACAGACAGGTAGAGTAGAGTGACAAGGAGTACAGTGACAGGTAGACAGACAGGTAGAGTAGAGTGACAAGGAGTACAGTGACAGGTAGACAGACATGTAGAGTATAGTGAAAAGTAGTACAGTGACAGGTAGACAGACAGGTAGAGTATAGTGAAAAGTAGTACAGTGACAGGTAGACAGACAGGTAGAGAATAGTGACAAGGACTACAGTGACAGGCAGACCGACAGGTAGAGTAGAGTGACAAGGAGTACAGTGACAGGTTGACAGACAAGTAGACAGACAGGTAGAGTAGAGTGACAAGAAGTACAGTGACAGGTAGACCGACAGGTAGAGTAGAGTGACAAGGAGTACAGTGGCAGGTAGACAGACAGGTAGACAGACAGGTAGACAGACAGGTAGAGTAGAGTGAAAAGGAGTACAGTGTCAGGTAGACAGACAGACAGGTAGACAGACAGGCAGGTAGAGTAGAGTGACAAGGAGTACAGTGACAGGTAGTCCGACAGGTAGAGTAGAGTGACAAGGAGTACAGTGACAGGTAGACAGACAAGTAGACAGACAGGTAGAGTAGAGTGACAAGGAGTACAGTGACAGGTAGACAGACAGGTAGAGTAGAGTGACAAGGAGTACAGAGACAGGTAGACAGACAGGTAGACCGACAGGTAGAGTAGAGCGACAAGGAGTACAGTGACAGGTAGACAGACAAGTAGACAGACAGGTAGAGTAGAGTGACAAGGAGTACAGTGACAGGTAGACAGACAGGTAGAGTATAGTGACAAGGAGTACAGTGACAGGTAGACAGACAGGTAGAGTATAGTGAAAAGTAGTACAGTGACAGGTAGACAGACAGGTAGAGTAGAGTGACAAGGAGTACAGTGACAGGTAGACCGACAGGTAGAGTAGAGTGACAAGGAGTACAGTGACAGGTAGACAGACAGGTAGAGTAGAGTGACAAGGAGTACAGTGACAGGTAGACAGACATGTAGAGTATAGTGAAAAGTAGTACAGTGACAGGTAGACAGACAGTTAGAGTATAGTGACAAGGAGTACAGTGACAGGTAGACAGACAGGTAGAGTATAGTGACAATGAGTACAGTGACAGGTAGACAGACAGGTAGAGAATAGTGACAAGGAGTACAGTGACAGGTAGACCAACAGGTAGAGTAGAGTGACAAGGAGTACAGTGGCAGTTAGACAGACAGATAGACAGACAGGTAGAGTAGAGTGACAAGGAGTACAGTGACAGGTAGACAGACAGGTAGAGTAGAGTGACAAGGAGTACAGTGACAGGTAGACAGACATGTAGAGTATAGTGAAAAGTAGTACAGTGACAGGTAGACAGACAGTTAGAGTATAGTGACAAGGAGTACAGTGACAGGTAGACAGACAGGTAGAGTATAGTGAAAAGTAGTACAGTGACAGGTAGACAGACAGGTAGAGTATAGTGAAAAGTAGTACAGTGACAGGTAGACAGACAGGTAGAGTATAGTGAAAAGTAGTACAGTGACAGGTAGACAGACAGGTAGAGTAGAGTGACAAGGAGTACAGTGACAGGTAGACCGACAGGTAGAGTAGAGTGACAAGGAGTACAGTGACAGGTAGACAGACAGGTAGAGTAGAGTGACAAGGAGTACAGGGACAGGTAGACAGACAGGTAGAGTAGAGTGACAAGGAGTACAGTGACAGGTAGACAGACAGGTAGAGTAGAGTGACAAGGAGTACAGTGACAGGTAGACCGACAGGTAGAGTAGAGTGACAAGGAGTACAGTGACAGGTAGACAGACAGGTAGACCGACAGGTAGAGGAGAGCGACAAGGAGTACAGTGGCAGGTAGACAGACAGGTAGAGTAGAGTGACAAGGAGTACAGTGTCAGGTAGACAGACAGGTAGAGTATAGTGAAAAGTAGTACAGTGACAGGTAGACAGACAGTTAGAGTATAGTGACAAGGAGTACAGTGACAGGTAGACAGACAGGTAGAGTATAGTGAAAAGTAGTACAGTGACAGGTAGACAGACAGGTAGAGTATAGTGACAATGAGTACAGTGACAGGTAGACAGACAGGTAGAGAATAGTGACAAGGAGTACAGTGACAGGTAGACCAACAGGTAGAGTAGAGTGACAAGGAGTACAGTGGCAGTTAGACAGACAGATAGACAGACAGGTAGAGTAGAGTGATAAGGAGTACAGTGACAGGTAGACAGACAGGTAGAGTAGAGTGACAAGGAGTACAGTGACAGGTAGACAGACATGTAGAGTATAGTGAAAAGTAGTACAGTGACAGGTAGACAGACAGTTAGAGTATAGTGACAAGGAGTACAGTGACAGGTAGACAGACAGGTAGAGTATAGTGAAAAGTAGTACAGTGACAGGTAGACAGACAGGTAGAGTATAGTGAAAAGTAGTACAGTGACAGGTAGACAGACAGGTAGAGAATAGTGACAAGGAGTACAGTGACAGGTAGACCGACAGGTAGAGTAGAGTGACAAGGAGTACAGTGACAGGTTGACAGACAAGTAGACAGACAGGTAGAGTAGAGTGACAAGGAGTACAGTGACAGGTAGACCGACAGGTAGAGTAGAGTGACAAGGTGTACAGTGGCAGGTAGACAGACAGGTAGACAGACAGGTAGACAGACAGGTAGAGTAGAGTGAAAAGGAGTACAGTGTCAGGTAGACAGACAGGTAGAGTAGAGTGAAAAGGAGTACAGTGTCAGGTAGACAGACAGACAGGTAGACAGACAGACAGGTAGAGTAGAGTGACAAGGAGTACAGTGACAGGTAGACAGACAGGTAGACCGACAGGTAGAGGAGAGCGACAAGGAGTACAGTGGCAGGTAGACAGACAGGTAGAGTAGAGTGACAAGGAGTACAGTGTCAGGTAGACAGACAGGTAGAGTATAGTGAAAAGTAGTACAGTGACAGGTAGACAGACAGGTAGAGTAGAGTGACAAGGAGTACAGTGACAGGTAGACAGACAGGTAGAGTAGAGTGACAAGGAGTACAGTGACAGGTAGACAGACAGGTAGAGTAGAGTGACAAGGAGTACAGTGACAGGTAGACAGACAGGTAGACCGACAGGTAGAGGAGAGCGACAAGGAGTACAGTGGCAGGTAGACAGACAGGTAGAGTAGAGTGACAAGGAGTACAGTGACAGGTAGACAGACAGGTAGAGTATAGTGACAAGGAGTACAGTGACAGGTAGACCGACAGGTAGAGTAGAGTGACAAGGAGTACAGTGACAGGTAGACAGACAGGTAGAGTAGAGTGACAAGGAGTACAGTGACAGGTAGACAGACAGGTAGACCGACAGGTAGAGGAGAGCGACAAGGAGTACAGTGGCAGGTAGACAGACAGGTAGAGTAGAGTGACAAGGAGTACAGTGACAGGTAGACAGACAGGTAGAGTAGAGTGACAAGGAGTACAGTGACAGGTAGACAGACAGGTAGAGTATAGTGAAAAGTAGTACAGTGACAGGTAGACAGACAGGTAGAGTAGAGTGACAAGGAGTACAGTGACAGGTAGACAGACAGGTAGAGTAGAGTGACAAGGAGTACAGTGACAGGTAGACCGACAGGTAGAGTAGAGTGACAAGGAGTACAGTGACAGGTAGACAGACAGGTAGACCGACAGGTAGAGGAGAGCGACAAGGAGTACAGTGGCAGGTAGACAGACAGGTAGAGTAGAGTGACAAGGAGTACAGTGTCAGGTAGACAGACAGGTAGAGTATAGTGAAAAGTAGTACAGTGACAGGTAGACAGACAGGTAGAGTAGAGTGACAAGGAGTACAGTGACAGGTAGACAGACAGGTAGAGTAGAGTGACAAGGAGTACAGTGACAGGTAGACCGACAGGTAGAGTAGAGTGACAAGGAGTACAGTGACAGGTAGACCGACAAGTAGAGTAGAGTGACAAGGAGTACAGTGACAGGTAGACAGACAGGTAGAGTATAGTGAAAAGTAGTACAGTGACAGGTAGACAGACAGGTAGAGTATAGTGAAAAGTAGTACAGTGACAGGTAGACAGACAGGTAGAGTAGAGTGACAAGTAGTACAGTGACAGGTCGACAGACAATTAGAGTAGAGTGACAAGGAGTACAGTGACAGGTAGACAGACAGGTAGAGTAGAGTGAAAAGAAGTACAGTGACAGGTAGACAGACAGACAGGTAGACAGACAGGTAGAGTAGAGTGACAAGGAGTACAGTGACAGGTAGACAGACAGGTAGAGTATAGTGAAAAGGAGTACAGTGACAGGTAGACAGACAGGTAGAGTAGAGTGACAAGGAGTACAGTGACAGGTAGACAGACAGGTAGAGTAGAGTGACAAGGAGTACAGTGACAGGTAGACAGACAGGTAGAGTAGAGTGACAAGGAGTACAGTGACAGGTAGACAGACAGGTAGACCGACAGGTAGAGGAGAGCGACAAGGAGTACAGTGGCAGGTAGACAGACAGGTAGAGTAGAGTGACAAGGAGTACAGTGACAGGTAGACAGACAGGTAGAGTATAGTGACAAGGAGTACAGTGACAGGTAGACCGACAGGTAGAGTAGAGTGACAAGGAGTACAGTGACAGGTAGACAGACAGGTAGAGTAGAGTGACAAGGAGTACAGTGACAGGTAGACAGACAGGTAGACCGACAGGTAGAGGAGAGCGACAAGGAGTACAGTGGCAGGTAGACAGACAGGTAGAGTAGAGTGACAAGGAGTACAGTGACAGGTAGACAGACAGGTAGAGTAGAGTGACAAGGAGTACAGTGACAGGTAGACAGACAGGTAGAGTATAGTGAAAAGTAGTACAGTGACAGGTAGACAGACAGGTAGAGTAGAGTGACAAGGAGTACAGTGACAGGTAGACAGACAGGTAGAGTAGAGTGACAAGGAGTACAGTGACAGGTAGACCGACAGGTAGAGTAGAGTGACAAGGAGTACAGTGACAGGTAGACAGACAGGTAGACCGACAGGTAGAGGAGAGCGACAAGGAGTACAGTGGCAGGTAGACAGACAGGTAGAGTAGAGTGACAAGGAGTACAGTGTCAGGTAGACAGACAGGTAGAGTATAGTGAAAGTAGTACAGTGACAGGTAGACAGACAGGTAGAGTAGAGTGACAAGGAGTACAGTGACAGGTAGACAGACAGGTAGAGTAGAGTGACAAGGAGTACAGTGACAGGTAGACCGACAGGTAGAGTAGAGTGACAAGGAGTACAGTGACAGGTAGACCGACAAGTAGAGTAGAGTGACAAGGAGTACAGTGACAGGTAGACAGACAGGTAGAGTATAGTGAAAAGTAGTACAGTGACAGGTAGACAGACAGGTAGAGTATAGTGAAAAGTAGTACAGTGACAGGTAGACAGACAGGTAGAGTAGAGTGACAAGTAGTACAGTGACAGGTCGACAGACAATTAGAGTAGAGTGACAAGGAGTACAGTGACAGGTAGACAGACAGGTAGAGTAGAGTGAAAAGAAGTACAGTGACAGGTAGACAGACAGACAGGTAGACAGACAGGTAGAGTAGAGTGACAAGGAGTACAGTGACAGGTAGACAGAGAAGTAGAGTAGAGTGATAAGGAGTACAGTGACAGGTAGACAGACAGGTAGAGTATAGTGACAAGGAGTACAGTGACAGGTAGACAGACAGATAGACAGACAGGTAAAGTAGAGTGACAAGGAGTACAGTGACAGGTAGACAGACAGATAGAGAATAGTGAAAAGTAGTACAGTGACAGGTAGACCGACAGGTAGAGTAGAGTGACAAGGAGTACAGTGACAGGTAGACCGACAAGTAGAGTAGAGTGACAAGGAGTACAGTGACAGGTAGACAGACAGGTAGAGTATAGTGAAAAGTAGTACAGTGACAGGTAGACAGACAGGTAGAGTATAGTGAAAAGTAGTACAGTGACAGGTAGACAGACAGGTAGAGTAGAGTGACAAGTAGTACAGTGACAGGTCGACAGACAATTAGAGAAGAGTGACAAGGAGTACAGTGACAGGTAGACAGACAGGTAGAGTAGAGTGAAAAGGAGTACAGTGACAGGTAGACAGACAGACAGGTAGACAGACAGGTAGAGTAGAGTGACAAGGAGTACAGTGACAGGTAGACAGACAGGTAGACCGACAGGTACAGTAGAGCCACAAGGAGTACAGTGGCAGGTAGACAGACAGGTAGACAGACATGTAGAGTAGAGTGACAAGGAGTACAGTGACAGGTAGACAGACAGGTAGAGTAGAGTGACAAGGAGTACAGTGACAGGTAGACAGACATGTAGAGTATAGTGAAAAGTAGTACAGTGACAGGTAGACAGACAGTTAGAGTATAGTGACAAGGAGTACAGTGACAGGTAGACAGACAGGTAGAGTATAGTGAAAAGTAGTACAGTGACAGGTAGACAGACAGGTAGAGTAGAGTGACAAGGAGTACAGTGACAGGTAGACCGACAGGTAGAGTAGAGTGACAAGGAGTACAGTGACAGGTAGACAGACAGGTAGAGTAGAGTGACAAGGAGTACAGTGACAGGTAGACAGACAGGTAGAGTAGAGTGACAAGGAGTACAGTGACAGGTAGACAGACAGGTAGAGTAGAGTGACAAGGAGTACAGTGACAGGTAGACAGACAGGTAGAGTAGAGTGACAAGGAGTACAGTGACAGGTAGACCGACAGGTAGAGTAGAGTGACAAGGAGTACAGTGACAGGTAGACAGACAGGTAGACCGACAGGTAGAGGAGAGCGACAAGGAGTACAGTGGCAGGTAGACAGACAGGTAGAGTAGAGTGACAAGGAGTACAGTGTCAGGTAGACAGACAGGTAGAGTATAGTGAAAAGTAGTACAGTGACAGGTAGACAGACAGGTAGAGTAGAGTGACAAGGAGTACAGTGACAGGTAGACAGACAGATAGAGTAGAGTGACAAGGAGTACAGTGACAGGTAGACCGACAGGTAGAGTAGAGTGACAAGGAGTACAGTGACAGGTAGACCGACAAGTAGAGTAGAGTGACAAGGAGTACAGTGACAGGTAGACAGACAGGTAGAGTATAGTGAAAAGTAGTACAGTGACAGGTAGACAGACAGGTAGAGTATAGTGAAAAGTAGTACAGTGACAGGTAGACAGACAGGTAGAGTAAAGTGACAAGTAGTACAGTGACAGGTCGACAGACAATTCGAGTAGAGTGACAAGGAGTACAGTGACAGGTAGACAGACAGATAGACAGACAGGTAAAGTAGAGTGACAAGGAGTACAGTGACAGGTAGACAGACAGATAGAGAATAGTGAAAAGTAGTACAGTGACAGGTAGACAGACAGTTAGAGTATAGTGACAAGGAGTACAGTGACAGGTAGACAGACAGGTAGAGTATAGTGAAAAGTAGTACAGTGACAGGTAGACAGACAGGTAGAGTAGAGTGACAAGGAGTACAGTGACAGGTAGACAGACAGGTAGAGTAGAGTGACAAGGAGTACAGTGACAGGTAGACAGACAGGTAGAGTAGAGTGACAAGGAGTACAGTGACAGGTAGACAGACATGTAGAGTATAGTGAAAAGTAGTACAGTGACAGGTAGACAGACAGTTAGAGTATAGTGACAAGGAGTACAGTGACAGGTAGACAGACAGGTAGAGTATAGTGAAAAGTAGTACAGTGACAGGTAGACAGACAGGTAGAGTATAGTGACAATGAGTACAGTGACAGGTAGACAGACAGGTAGAGAATAGTGACAAGGAGTACAGTGACAGGTAGACCAACAGGTAGAGTAGAGTGACAAGGAGTACAGGTAGACATACAGGTAGAGTAGAGTGACAAGGAGTACAGTGACAGGTAGACAGACAGGTAGAGTAGAGTGACAAGGAGTACAGTGACAGGTAGACCGACAGGTAGAGTAGAGTGACAAGGAGTACAGTGACAGGTAGACCGACAAGTAGAGTAGAGTGACAAGGAGTACAGTGACAGGTAGACAGACAGGTAGAGTATAGTGAAAAGTAGTACAGTGACAGGTAGACAGACAGGTAGAGTATAGTGAAAAGTAGTACAGTGACAGGTAGACAGACAGGTAGAGTAGAGTGACAAGTAGTACAGTGACAGGTCGACAGACAATTAGAGTAGAGTGACAAGGAGTACAGTGACAGGTAGACAGACAGATAGACAGACAGGTAAAGTAGAGTGACAAGGAGTACAGTGACAGGTAGACAGACAGATAGAGAATAGTGAAAAGTAGTACAGTGACAGGTAGACAGACAGTTAGAGTATAGTGACAAGGAGTACAGTGACAGGTAGACAGACAGGTAGAGTATAGTGAAAAGTAGTACAGTGACAGGTAGACAGACAGGTAGAGTATAGTGAAAAGTAGTACAGTGACAGGTAGACAGACAGGTAGAGAATAGTGACAAGGAGTACAGTGACAGGTTGACAGACAAGTAGACAGACAGGTAGAGTAGAGTGACAAGGAGTACAGTGACAGGTAGACCGACAGGTAGAGTAGAGTGACAAGGAGTACAGTGGCAGGTAGACAGACAGGTAGACAGACAGGTAGACAGACAGGTAGAGTAGAGTGAAAAGGAGTACAGTGTCAGGTAGACAGACAGGTAGAGTAGAGTGAAAAGGAGTACAGTGTCAGGTAGACAGACAGACAGGTAGACAGACAGACAGGTAGAGTAGAGTGACAAGGAGTACAGTGACAGGTAGTCCGACAGGTAGAGTAGAGTGACAAGGAGTACAGTGACAGGTAGACAGACAAGTAGACAGACAGGTAGAGTAGAGTGACAAGGAGTACAGTGACAGGTAGACAGACAGGTAGAGTAGAGTGACAAGGAGTACAGAGACAGGTAGACAGACAGGTAGACCGACAGGTAGAGTAGAGCGACAAGGAGTACAGTGGCAGGTAGACAGACAGACAGGTAGAGTAGAGTGACAAGGAGTACAGTGACAGGTAGACAGAAAGGTAGAGTAGAGTGACAAGGAGTACAGTGACAGGTAGACAGAAAGGTAGAGTAGAGTGACAAGGAGTACAGTGACAGGTAGACAGACAGGTAGAGAATAGTGACAAGGAGTACAGTGACAGGTAGACCGACAGGTAGAGTAGAGTGACAATGAGTACAGTGGCAGGTAGACAGACAGGTAAACAGACAGGTAGAGTAGAGTGACAAGGAGTACAGTGACAGGTAGACAGACAGGTAGAGTATAGTGAAAAGTTGTACAGTGACAGGTAGACAGACAGGTAGAGTAGAGTGACAAGGAGTACAGTGACAGGTAGACAGACAGGTAGAGTAGAGTGACAAGGAGTACAGTGACAGGTAGTCCGACAGGTAGAGTAGAGTGACAAGGAGTACAGTGACAGGTAGACAAACAAGTAGACAGACAGGTAGAGTAGAGTGACAAGGAGTACAGTGACAGGTAGACAGACAGGTAGAGTAGAGTGACACGGAGTACAGTGACAGGTAGAAAGACAGGTAGAGTATAGTGAAAAGTAGTACAGTGACAGGTAGACAGACAGGTAGAGTAGAGTGACAAGGAGTACAGTGACAGGTAGACAGACAGGTAGAGTAGAGCGACAAGGAGTACAGTGGCAGGTAGACAGACAGGTAGAGTAGAGTGACAAGGAGTACAGTGACAGGTAGAGTAGTGTGAGAAGGTGTACAGTGACAGATAGAGTAGCGTGACAAGGAGTACAGTGACAGGTAGACAGACAGGTAGAGTAGAGTGACACAGAGTACAGTGACAGGTAGACCGAAAGGTAGAGTAGAGTGACAAGGAGTACAGTAACAGGTAGACAGACAAGTAGACAGACAGGTAGAGTAGAGTGACAAGGAGTACAGTGACAGGTAGACAGACAGGTAGAGTAGAGTGAGAAGGAGTACAGAGACAGGTAGACAGACAGGTAGAGTAGAGTAGAGTGACAAGGGTACAGTGACAGGTAGACCGACAGGTAGAGCAGAGCGACAAGTAGTACAGTGGCAGGTAGACAGACAGGTAGACAGACAGGTAGAGTAGAGTGTAAGGTAGCAGAGTGATGGATATAATAGAGTGATGGATATAGTAGAGTGTCAGGTAGTAGTGATGGATGTAGTAGAGTGTCAGGTAGTGGAGTGATGGATATAGTAGAGTGTCAGGTAGTAGAGTGATGGATATAGTAGAGTGTCAGGTAGCAGAGTGATGGATAGAGTAGAGTGTTAGGTTGCAGAGTGATAGATAAAGTAGAGTGTCAGCTAGCAGAGGGATGGATATGGTAGAGTGTCAGGTAGCAGAGTGATGGATATAGTAGAGTGTCAGGTAGCAGAGTGATGGTTATAGTAGAGTGAAAGGTGTAGCACAGTGATGGATTTAGTAGAGTGTCAGGGAGGAGAGTTACAGATATAGTACAGTGTAAGGTAGCAGAGTGATGGACATAGTAGAGTGTCAGAGATAAGAGTGATGGATATTGTAGAGGGTCAGGTAGTAGAGTGATGGATATAGTAGAGTGTCAGAGAGTAGAGTGATGGATATAGTAGAGTGTCAGAGAGTAGAGTGATGGATATAGTAGGGTGTCAGATAGTAGGGTGATGGCTATAGTAGAGTGTCATGTAGCAGAGTGATGGACATAGTAGAGGGTCAGGTAGTAGAGTGATGGATATAGTAGAGTATCAGATAGTAGAGTGATGGATATAGTAGAGGGTCAGGTAGTAGAGTGATGGATATAGTAGAGTGTCAGATAGTAGAGTGTCAGGTAGCAGAGTGCTGGATATAGTAGAGTGTCAGTTAGTAGAGGGTCAGGTAGTAGAGTGATGGATATAGTTGAGCATCAGGTAGCAGAGTGACAGATATAGTAGAGTGTCAGGTAGTAGAGTGATGGATATAGTAGTGTCAGCTAGCAGAGTGATGGATATAGTAGAGTGTCACGTAGCAGAGTGATGGATTTAATAGAGTGTTAGTTGGCAGAGTTATGGATATGGAAGGGTCAGGTAGCAGAGTGATGGATACAGTAGAGTGTCAGTTGGTAGAGTGATGGATAGTAGAGTGTCAGGGAGTAGAGTGATGGATATCGTAGAGTGTCAGGTGGCGGAGTGATGGATATAGTAGAGTGTCAGGTAGTAGTGATGGATATAGTAGAGTGTCAGAGAGTAGAGTGATGGATATAGTAGAGTGTCAGCTAGCAGAGTGAGGGATACAGTAGAGTGTCATTTGGCAGAGTAATGGATATAGTAGTGTGATGGATATAGTAGAGTGTCAGGTAGTAGAGTGATGGATAGAGTAGAGTGTCAGGTAGTAGAGTGATGGATATAGTAGAGTGTCAGGTAGTAGAGTGTCAGGTAGTAGTGATGGATATAGTAGAGTGTCAGGTAGTAGAGTGATGGATATAGTAGAGTGTCAGGTAGTAGAGTGATGGATATAGTTGAGTGTCAGGTAGTAGAGTGTCAGGTAGTAGTGATGGATATAGTAGAGTGTCAGGTAGCAGAGTGATGGATATAGCAGAGTGTCAGGAAGTAGAGTGATGGATATAGTAGAGTGTCAGGGAGTAGAGTGATGGATATAGTAGAGTGTCAGGTAGCAGAGTGATGTATATAGTAGACTGTCAGGTAGTAGAGTGATGGATATAGTAGAGTGTCAGGTAGTAGAGTGATGGATATAGTAGTGTCAGGTAGAAGAGTGGTGGATATAGTGGAATGTCAGGTAGTAGAGTGATGGAGGTAGTAGAGTGTCAGGGAGGAGAGTTACAGATATAGTACAGTGTAAGGTAGCAGAGTGGTGGATATAGTAGAGTGTCAGAGAACAGAGTGATGGATATAGTAGAGTGTCAGATAATAGAGTGATGGATATGGTAGAGTGCCAGGGAGGAGAGTTACAGATATAGTACAGTGTAAGGTAGCAGAGTGATGGATATAGTAGAGTGTCAGGTAGGAGAGTGCAGATAAAGTAGTGTCAGCTAGCAGAGTGAGGGATACAGTAGAGTGTCAGTTGGCAGAGTAATGGATATAGTAGATTGATGGATATAGTAGAGTGTCAGGTAGTAGAGTGATGGATATAGTAGAGTGTCAGGTAGTAGTGTCAGGTAGTAGTGATGGATATAGTAGAGTGTCAGGTAGTAGAGTGATGGATATAGTAGAGTGTCAGGTAGTAGAGTGATGGATATAGTTGAGTGTCAGGTAGTAGAGTGTCAGGTAGTAGTGATGGATATAGTAGAGTGTCAGGTAGCAGAGTGATGGATATAGCAGAGTGTCAGGTAGTAGAGTGATGGATATAGTAGAGTGTCAGGTAGAAGAGTGGTGGATATAGTGGAATGTCAGGTAGTAGAGTGATGGAGGTAGTAGAGTGTCAGGGAGGAGAGTTACAGATATAGTACAGTGTAAGGTAGCAGAGTGATGGATATAGTAGAGTGTCAGGTAGGAGAGTGCAGATAAAGTAGTGTCAGGTAGTAGAGTGATTGATATAGTAGAGTGTCAGGTAGCAGAGTGACAGATATAGTAATGTGACAGGTAGCAGAGTGATGGATATAGTAGAGTGTCAGGTAGCAGAGTGATGGATATAGTAGAGTGTCAGGTAGCAGAGTGATGGACATAGTAGAGTGTCAGGTTGTAGAGTGTCAGGTAGTAGTGACGGATATAGTAGAGTCTCAGGGAGGAGAGTGATGGATATAGTAGTGTCAGGTAGCAGAGTGATGGATATAGTAGAGTGTTAGGTTGCAGAGTGATGGATATGGTAGAGTGTCAGGTACCAGAGTGATGGATATAGTAGAGTGTCAGGTAGTAGTGATGGATATAGTAGACTGTAAGGTAGTGGAGTGATGGATATAGTAGAGTGTCAGGTAGCAGAGTGATGCATATAGTAGACTGTCAGGTTGCAGAGTGATTGATATATAAGAGTGTCAGGTCGTAGAGGACCACGTAGTAGTGATGGATATAGTAGAGTGTCAGGTAGCAGAGTGATGGATATAGCAGAGTGTCAGGTGGCAGAGTGATGGATATAGTGGAGTGTCAGATAGTAGAGTGACGGATATAGTAGAGTGTCAGGTAGTAGAGTAACAGATATAGTAGAGTGTCAGAGAGTAGAGTGATGGATATAGTTGAGTGTCAGGGAGGAGAGTTACAGATATAGTACAGTGTAAGGTAGCAGAGTGATGGATATGGTAGAGAGTCAGGTAGGAGAGTGATAGATAAAGTAGTGTCAGGTAGTAGACTGATGGATATAGTAGACTGTCAGAGAGTAGAGTGATGGATATTGTAGAGTGTCAGGTAGTAGAGTGTCAGGTAGTAGTGATGGATATAGTAGAGTGTCAGGTAGTGGAGTGATGGATATAGTAGAGTGTCAGGTAGCAGAGTGATGGATATAGTAGACGGTCAGGTTGCAGAGTGATTGATATATAAGAGTGTCAGGTCGTAGAGGACCACGTAGTAGTGATGGAAATAGTAGAGTGTCAGGTAGCAGAGTGATGGATATAGTAGAGTGTCAGGGAGGAGAGTGATGGATATAGTAGATTGTCAGGTAGCAGAGTGATGGATATTGTAGAGTGTCAGGTAGTAGTGATGGATATAGTAGAGTGTCAGGTAGCAGAGTGATGGTTATAGTAGAGTGAAAGGTGTAGCACAGTGATGGATTTAGTAGAGTGTCAGGGAGGAGAGTTACAGATATAGTACAGTGTAAGGTAGCAGAGTGATGGACATAGTAGAGTGTCAGAGAGTAGAGTGATGGATATAGTAGAGTGTCAGAGAGTAGAGTGATGGATATAGTAGGGTGTCAGATAGTAGGGTGATGGCTATAGTAGAGTGTCATGTAGCAGAGTGATGGACATAGTAGAGGGTCAGGTAGTAGAGTGATGGATATAGTAGAGTATCAGATAGTAGAGTGATGGATATAGTAGAGGGTCAGGTAGTAGAGTGATGGATATAGTAGAGTGTCAGATAGTAGAGTGTCAGGTAGCAGAGTGCTGGATATAGTAGAGTGTCAGTTAGTAGAGGGTCAGGTAGTAGAGTGATGGATATAGTTGAGCATCAGGTAGCAGAGTGACAGATATAGTAGAGTGTCAGGTAGTAGAGTGATGGATATAGTAGTGTCAGCTAGCAGAGTGATGGATATAGTAGAGTGTCACGTAGCAGAGTGATGGATTTAATAGAGTGTTAGTTGGCAGAGTTATGGATATGGAAGGGTCAGGTAGCAGAGTGATGGATACAGTAGAGTGTCAGTTGGTAGAGTGATGGATAGTAGAGTGTCAGGGAGTAGAGTGATGGATATCGTAGAGTGTCAGGTGGCGGAGTGATGGATATAGTAGAGTGTCAGGTAGTAGAGTGATGGATATAGTAGAGTGTCAGAGAGTAGAGTGATGGATATAGTAGAGTGTCAGCTAGCAGAGTGAGGGATACAGTAGAGTGTCATTTGGCAGAGTAATGGATATAGTAGAGTGATGGATATAGTAGAGTGTCAGGTAGTAGAGTGATGGATAGAGTAGAGTGTCAGGTAGTAGAGTGATGGATATAGTAGAGTGTCAGGTAGTAGAGTGTCAGGTAGTAGTGATGGATATAGTAGAGTGTCAGGTAGTAGAGTGATGGATATAGTTGAGTGTCAGGTAGTAGAGTGTCAGGTAGTAGTGATGGATATAGTAGAGTGTCAGGTAGCAGAGTGATGGATATAGCAGAGTGTCAGGAAGTAGAGTGATGGATATAGTAGAGTGTCAGGGAGTAGAGTGATGGATATAGTAGAGTGTCAGGTAGCAGAGTGATGTATATAGTAGACTGTCAGGTAGTAGAGTGATGGATATAGTAGAGTGTCAGAGAACAGAGTGATGGATATAGTAGAGTGTCAGATAATAGAGTGATGGATATGGTAGAGTGCCAGGGAGGAGAGTTACAGATATAGTACAGTGTAAGGTAGCAGAGTGATGGATATAGTAGAGTGTCAGGTAGGAGAGTGCAGATAAAGTAGTGTCAGCTAGCAGAGTGAGGGATACAGTAGAGTGTCAGTTGGCAGAGTAATGGATATAGTAGATTGATGGATATAGTAGAGTGTCAGGTAGTAGAGTGATGGATATAGTAGAGTGTCAGGTAGTAGTGTCAGGTAGTAGTGATGGATATTGTAGAGTGTCAGGTAGTAGAGTGATGGATATAGTAGAGTGTCAGGTAGTAGAGTGATGGATATAGTTGAGTGTCAGGTAGTAGAGTGTCAGGTAGTAGTGATGGATATAGTAGAGTGTCAGGTAGCAGAGTGATGGATATAGCAGAGTGTCAGGTAGTAGAGTGATGGATATAGTAGAGTGTCAGGGAGTAGAGTGATGGATATAGTAGACTGTCAGGTAGTAGAGTGATGGATATAGTAGAGTGTCAGGTAGTACAGTGATGGATATAGTAGAGTGTCAGGTAGAAGAGTGGTGGATATAGTGGAATGTCAGGTAGTAGAGTGATGGAGGTAGTAGAGTGTCAGGGAGGAGAGTTACAGATATAGTACAGTGTAAGGTAGCAGAGTGATGGATATAGTAGAGTGTCAGGTAGGAGAGTGCAGATAAAGTAGTGTCAGGTAGTAGAGTGATTGATATAGTAGAGTGTCAGGTAGCAGAGTGACAGATATAGTAATGTGACAGGTAGCAGAGTGATGGATATAGTAGAGTGTCAGGTAGCAGAGTGATGGATATAGTAGAGTGTCAGGTAGCAGAGTGATGGACATAGTAGAGTGTCAGGTTGTAGAGTGTCAGGTAGTAGTGACGGATATAGTAGAGTCTCAGGGAGGAGAGTGATTGATATAGTAGAGTGTCAGGTAGCAGAGTGATGGATATAGTAGTGTCAGGTAGCAGAGTGATGGATATGGTAGAGTGTCAGGTAGTAGTGATGGGTAGACTGTAAGGTAGTGGAGTGATGGATATAGTAGAGTGTCAGGTAGCAGAGTGATGCATATAGTAGACTGTCAGGTTGCAGAGTGATTGATATATAAGAGTGTCAGGTCGTAGAGGACCACGTAGTAGTGATGGATATAGTAGAGTGTCAGGTAGCAGAGTGATGGATATAGCAGAGTGTCAGGTGGCAGAGTGATGGATATAGTGGAGTGTCAGATAGTAGAGTGACGGATATAGTAGAGTGTCAGGTAGTAGAGTAACAGATATAGTAGAGTGTCAGAGAGTAGAGTGATGGATATAGTTGAGTGTCAGGGAGGAGAGTGATAGATAAAGTAGTGTCAGGTAGGAGACTGATGGATATAGTAGAGTGTCAGGTAGGAGAGTGCAGATAAAGTAGTGTCAGGTAGTAGAGTGATTGATATAGTAGAGTGTCAGGTAGCAGAGTGACAGATATAGTAATGTGACAGGTAGCAGAGTGATGGATATAGTAGAGTGTCAGGTAGCAGAGTGATGGATATAGTAGAGTGTCAGGTAGCAGAGTGATGGACATAGTAGAGTGTCAGCTTGTAGAGTGTCAGGTAGTAGTGACGGATATAGTAGAGTCTCAGGGAGGAGAGTGATGGATATAGTAGAGTGTCAGGTAGCAGAGTGATGGATATAGTAGTGTCAGGTAGCAGAGTGATGGATATAGTAGAGTGTTAGGTTGCAGAGTGATGGATATAGTAGAGTGTCAGCTAGCAGAGGGATGGATATAGTAGAGTGTCAGGTAGCAGAGTGACAGATATAGTAGAATGTCAGCTAGCAGAGTGATGGATATAGTACAGTGTCAGATAGTAGGGTGATGGCTATAGTAGAGTGTCATGTAGCAGAGTGATGGACATAGTAGAGGGTCAGGTAGTAGAGTGATGGATATAGTAGAGTATCAGATAGTAGAGTGATGGATATAGTAGAGTGTCAGGTAGCAGTGTGATGGATAAAGTAGAGGGTCAGGTAGTAGAGTGATGGATATAGTAGAGTGTCAGATATATAAGAGTGTCAGGTAGCAGAGTGATGGATATAGTAGATTGTCAGGTAGCAGAGTGATGGATACTGTAGAGTGTCAGGTAGCAGAGTGATGGATACTGTAGAGTGTCAGGTAGTAGTGATGGATATAGTAGTGTCAGCTAGCAGAGTGATGGATATAGTACAGTGTCAGGTAGGAGAGTTACAGATATAGTACAGTGTAAGGTAGCAGAGTGATGGATATAGTAGAGTGTCAGGTTGTAGAGTGTCAGGTAGTAGTGACGGATATAGTAGAGTGTCAGGGAGGAGATTTACAGATATAGTACAGTGTAAGGTAGCAGAGTGATGGATATAGTAGAGTGTCAGGGAGGAGAGTTACAGATATAGTAACGTGTCAGGCAGCAGAGTGATGGATATAGTAGAGTGTCAGGTAGCAGAGTGATGGATATAGTAGAGTGTCAGGTTGTAGAGTGTCAGGTAGTAGTGATGGATATAGTAGAGTGTCAGGTAGCAGAGTGATGGATATAGTAGAGTGTCAGGTAGCAGAGTGATGGATATTGTAGAGTGTCAGGTAGTAGTGATGGATATAGTAGAGTGTCAGGTAGCAGAGTGATGGATATAGCAGAGTGAAAGGTAGCAGAGTGATGGATATAGTAGAATGTAAGGTAGCAGAGTGATGGATTTAGCAGAGTGTCAGGTAGTAGAGTGATGGATATAGTAGACTGTCAGAGAGTAGAGTGATAGATTTGGTAGAGTGTCAGATAATAGAGTGATGGATATAGTAGAGTGTCAGGGAGGAGAGTTACAGATATAGTACAGTGTCTGGTAGCAGAGTGATGGATATAGTAGAGTGCCAGAGAATAGAGTGATGGATATAGTAGAGTGTCAGATAGTAGAGTGATTTATATAGTAGAGTGTCAGGTAGCAGACTGATGGATATAGTAGAGGGTCAGGTAGTAGAGTGATGGATATAGTAGTGTCAGCTAGCAGAGTGATGGATATAGTAGAGTGTCACGTAGCAGAGTGATGGATATCGTAGAGTGTCAGGTGGCGGAGTGAAGGATATAGTAGAGTGTCAGGTAGCAGAGTGACAGATATAGTAGAGTGTCAGGTAGAATAGTGATGGATATAGTAGTGTCAGCTAGCAGAGTGATGGATATAGTAGAGTGTCACGTAGCAGAGTGATGGATATAATAGAGTGTTAGTTGGCAGAGTTATGGATATGGAAGGGTCAGGTAGCAGAGTAATGGATATCGTAGAGTGTCAGGTAGCAGAGTGATGGATATTGTAGAGTGTCAGGTAGTAGTGATGGATATAGTAGAGTGTCAGGTAGCAGAGTGATGGATATAGTAGAGTGTCAGGTAGCAGAGTGGTGGATATTGTAGAGTGTCAGGTAGTAGTGATGGATATAGTAGAGTGTCAGGTAGCAGAGTGATGGATATAGTAGAGTGAAAGGTAGCAGAGTGATGGATATAGTAGAATGTAAGGTAGCAGAGTGATGGATTTAGTAGAGTGTCACGTAGCAGAGTGATGGATATCGTAGAGTGTCAGGTGGCGGAGTGAAGGATATAGTAGAGTGTCAGGTAGCAGAGTGACAGATATAGTAGAGTGTCAGGTAGAATAGTGATGGATATAGTAGTGTCAGCTAGCAGAGTGATGGATATAGTAGAGTGTCACGTAGCAGAGTGATGGATATAATAGAGTGTTAGTTGGCAGAGTTATGGATATGGAAGGGTCAGGTAGCAGAGTAATGGATATCGTAGAGTGTCAGGTAGCAGAGTGATGGATATTGTAGAGTGTCAGGTAGTAGTGATGGATATAGTAGAGTGTCAGGTAGCAGAGTGATGGATATAGTAGAGTGTCAGGTAGCAGAGTGGTGGATATTGTAGAGTGTCAGGTAGTAGTGATGGATATAGTAGAGTGTCAGGTAGCAGAGTGATGGATATAGTAGAGTGAAAGGTAGCAGAGTGATGGATATAGTAGAATGTAAGGTAGCAGAGTGATGGATTTAGTAGACTGTCAGAGGGTAGAGTGATGGATATAGTAGAGTGTCAGGGAGGAGAGTTACAGATATAGTACAGTGTCTGGTAGCAGAGTGATGGATATAGTAGAGTGCCAGAGAATAGAGTGATGGATATAGTAGAGTGTCAGATAGTAGAGTGATTTATAAAATAGAGTGTCAGGTAGCAGAGTGACAGATATAGTAGAATGTCAGCTAGCAGAGTGATGGATATAGTACAGTGTCAGATAGTAGGGTGATGGCTATAGTAGAGTGTCATGTAGCAGAGTGATGGACATAGTAGAGGGTCAGGTAGTAGAGTGATGGATATAGTAGAGTATCAGATAGTAGAGTGATGGATATAGTAGAGTGTCAGGTAGCAGTGTGATGGATAGAGTAGAGGGTCAGGTAGTAGAGTGATGGATATAGTAGAGTGTCAGTTAGTAGAGGGTCAGGTAGTAGAGTGATGGATATAGTAGTGTCAGCTAGCAGAGTGATGGATATAGTAGAGTGTCACGTAGCAGAGTGATGGATATCGTAGAGTGTCAGGTGGCGGAGTGATGGATATAGTAGAGTGTCAGGTAGCAGAGTGACAGATATAGTAGAGTGTCAGGTAGAATAGTGATGGATATAGTAGTGTCAGCTAGCAGAGTGATGGATATAATAGAGTGTTAGTTGGCAGAGTTATGGATATGGAAGGGTCAGGTAGCAGAGTAATGGATATCGTAGAGTGTCAGGAGGCGGAGTGATGGATATAGTAGAGTGTCAGGGAGTAGAGTGGTGGATATAGTAGAGTGTCAGGTAGCAGAGTGATGGATATCGTAGAGTGTCAGGTGGCGGAGTGATGGATATAGTAGAGTGTCAGGTAGTAGAGTGATGGATATAGTAGAGTGTCAGAGAGTAGAGTGATGGATATGGTAGAGTGTCAGCTAGCAGAGTGAGGGATACAGTAGAGTGTCAGTTGGCAGAGTAATGGATATAGTAGAGTGATGGATATAGTAGAGTGTCAGGTAGTAGAGTGATGGATATAGTAGAGTGTCAGGAAGTAGAGTGATGGATATAGTAGAGTGTCAGTTAGTAGTGATTGATATAGTAGAGTGTCAGGTAGTAGAGTGATGGATATAGTAGAGTGTCAGGTAGTAGAGTGATGGATATAGTAGAGTGTCATGTAGTAGAGTGTCAGGTAGTAGTGATGGATATAGTAGAGTGTCAGGTAGCAGAGTGATGGATATAGCAGAGTGTCAGGTAGTAGAGTGATGGATATAGTAGAGTGTCAGGTAGTAGAGTGATGGATTTGGTAGAGTGTTCGGTAGTAGAGTGATGGATATAGTAGAGTGTCAGATAGCAGAGTGATGGTTAAGGTAGAGTGATGGATATAGTAGAGTGATAAATATAGTAGAGTGTCAGGTGGTAGAGTGATGGACATAGTAGAGTGTCAGGGAGTAGAGTGATGGATATAGTAGAGTGTCAGGTAGCAGAGTGATGGATATAGTAGACTGTCAGGTAGTAGAGTGATGGATATAGTAGTGTCAGGTAGCAGAGTGATGGATATAGTGGAGTGTCAGGTAGTAGAGTGATGGATATAGTAGAGTGTCAGGTAGTAGAGTGATGGATATAGTAGAGTGTCAGGTAGAAGAGTGATGGATATAGTGGAATGTCAGGTAGTAGAGTGAAGGATATAGTAGAGTGTCAGGTAGTAGAGTGATGGAGGTAGTAGAGTGTCAGGGAGGAGAGTGCAGATAAAGTAGTGTCAGGTAACAGAGTGACAGATATAGTAACGTGACAGGTAGCAGAGTGATGGATATAGTAGAGTGTCAGGTAGCAGAGTGATGGATTTAGTAGAGTGTCAGGTAGCAGAGTGATGGATATAGTAGAGTGTCAGGTTGTAGAGTGTAAGATTGTAGTGATGGATATAGTAGAGTGTCAGGGAGGAAGTTACAGATATAGTACAGTGTAAGGTAGCAGAGTGATGGATATAGTAGAGTGTCAGATAGCAGAGTGATGGATATAAAGTGTCAGGTAGTAGTGATGGATATAGTAGAGTGTCAGGTAGTGGAGTGATGGATATAGTAGAGTGTCAGGTAGTAGAGTGATGGATATAGTAGACTGTCAGGTTGCAGAGTGATTGATATATAAGAGTGTCAGGTCGTAGAGGACCACGTAGTAGTGATGGATATAGTAGAGTGTCAGGTAGCAGAGTGATGTATATAATAGAGTGTCAGGTGGCAGAGTGATGGATATAGTAGAGTGTCAGATAGTAGAGTGACGGATATAGTAGAGTGTCAAGAGGGGAGTTACAGATATAGTAACATGTCAGGTAGCAGAGTGATGGATATTGTAGAGTGTCAGGTAGCAGAGTGATGGATATAGTAGAGTGTCAGGTAGCAGAGTGATGGATATAGTAGAGTGTCAGGTGGTCGAGTGTCAGGTAGTAGTGACGGATATAGTAGAGTGTCAGGGAGGAGAGTTACAGATATAGTACAGTGTAAGGTAGCAGAGTGATGGATATAGTAGAGTGTCAGGTAGTAGTGATGGATATAGTAGAGTGTTAGGTAGCAGAGTGATGGATATAGTAGACTGTCAGGTTGCAGAGTGATTGATATATAAGAGTGTCAAGTCGTAGAGGATCACATAGTTGTGATGGATATAGTAGAGTGTCAGGTAGCAGAGTGATGGATATAGTAGAGTGGCAGGTGGCAGAGTGATGGATATAGTACAGTGTAAGGTAGCAGAGTGAAGGATATAGT
Source organism: Oncorhynchus kisutch (assembly GCF_002021735.2). Classification (NCBI taxonomy): domain Eukaryota; kingdom Metazoa; phylum Chordata; class Actinopteri; order Salmoniformes; family Salmonidae; genus Oncorhynchus; species Oncorhynchus kisutch. Next base: position 3,493,976 of record NC_034199.2, read on the forward strand.
AGAGTGTCAGGTAGCAGAGTGATGGATATAGTGGAGTGTCAGGTAGCAGAGTGATGGATATAGTAGAGTGTCAGGTAGCAGAGTGATGGATATAGTGGAGTGTCAGGTTGTAGAGTGTCAGGTAGTAGTGACGGATATAGTAGAGTGTCAGGTAGCAGAGTGATTGATATAGTAGAGTGTCAGGTAGCAGAGTGATGGATATAGTAGACTGTCAGGTTGCAGAGTGATTGATACATAAGAGTGTCAGGTCGTAGAGGACCACGTAGTAGTGATGGATATAGTAGAGTGTCAGGTAGCAGAGTGATGGATATAGTAGAGTGTCAGGTGGCAGACTGATGGATATAGTGGAGTGTCAGATAGTAGAGTGACGGATATAGTAGAGTGTCAGGTAGTAGAGTAACAAATATATTAGAGTGTCAGATAGTAGAGTGATGGATATAGTTGAGTGTCAGGGAGGAGAGTTACAGATATAGTACAGTGTAAGGTAGCAGAGTGATGGATATGGTAGACAGTCAGGTAGCAGAGTGACAGATAAAGTAGTGTCAGGTAGTAGACTGATGGATATAGTAGACTGTCAGAGAGTAGAGTGATGGATATAGTAGAGTGTCAGGTAGCAGAGTGATGGATATGGTAGAGTGTCAGTTGGGAGAGTAATGGATATAGTAGAGTGATGGATATAGTAGAGTGTCATGCTGCTGTTCCAGTTTCAACTGACCTGAGCCCTAGGACCATGCCCCAGGACTACCTGACATGATGACTCCTTGCTGTCCCCAGTCTACCTGGCCATGCTGCTGCTCCAGTTTCAACTTCCACCTGACTGTGCTGCTGCTCTAGTTTCAACTGTTCTGCCTTATTATTATTCGACCATGCTGGTCATTTATGAACATTGAACATCTTGACCATGTTCTGTTATAATCTCCACCCGGCACAGCCAGAAGAGGACTGGCCACCCCACATAGCCTGGTTCCTCTCTAGGTTTCTTCCTAGGTATTGGCCTTTCTAGGGAGTTTTTCCTAGCCACCGTGCTTCTACACCTGCATTGCTTGCTGTTTGGGGTTTTAGGCTGGGTTTCTGTACAGCACTTTGAGATATCAGCTGATGTACGAAGGGCTATATAAATAAATTTGATTTGATTTGATTTGATTTAGAGTGATGGATATAGTAGAGTGTCAGGTAGTAGAGTGATGTATATAGTAGAGTGTTCGGTAGTAGAGTGATGGATATAGTAGAGTGTCAGGTAGCAGAGTGATGGTTAAGGTAGAGTGATGGATATAGTAGAGTGATAAATATAGTAGAGTGTCAGGTGGTAGAGTGATGGACATAGTAGAGTGTCAGGGAGTAGAGTGATGGATATAGTAGACTGTCAGGTAGTAGAGTGATGGATATCGTAGTGTCAGGTAGCAGAGTGATGGATATAGTGGAGTGTCAGGTAGTAGAGTGATGGATATAGTAGAGTATCAGGTAGTAGAGTGATGGATATAGTAGAGTGTCAGGTAGAAGAGTGATGGATATAGTGGAATGTCAGGTAGTAGAGTGACGGATATAGTAGAGTGTCAGGTAGTAGAGTGATGGAAGTAGTAGAGTGTCAGGGAGGAGAGTTACAGATATAGTACAGTGTAAGGTAGCAGAGTGGTGGATATAGTAGAGTGTCAGGTAGGAGAGCGCAGATAAAGTAGTGTCAGGTAGTAGAGTGATTGATATAGTAGAGTGTCAGGTAACAGAGTGACAGATATAGTAACGTGACAGGTAGCAGAGTGATGGATATAGTAGAGTGTCAGGTAGCAGAGTGATGGATATAGTAGAGTGTCAGGTAGCAGAGTGATGGATATAGTAGAGTGTCAGGTTGTAGAGTGTAAGGTTGTAGTGACGGATATAGTAGAGTGTCAGGGAGGAAGTTACAGATATAGTACAGTGTAAGGTAGCAGAGTGATGGATATAGTAGAGTGTCAGGTAGCAGAGTGATGGATATAGTAAAGTGTCAGGTAGCAGAGTGATGGATATAGTAGACTGTCAGGTTGCAGAGTGATTGATATATAAGAGTGTCAAGTCGTAGAGGATCACATAGTTGTGATGGATATAGTAGTGTCAGGTAGCAGAGTGATGGATATTGTAGAGTGTCAGGTGGCAGAGTGATGGATATAGTGGAGTGTCAGATGGTAGAGTGACGGATATAGTAGAGTGTCAGGTAGTAGAGTAACAGATATAGTAGAGTGTCAGATAGTAGAGTGATGGATATAGTTGAGTGTCAGGGAGGAGAGTTACAGATATAGTACAGTGTAAGGTAGCAGAGCGATGGATATGGTAGAGAGTCAGGTAGCAGAATGACAGATAAAGTAGTGTCAGGTAGTAGACTGATGGATATAGTAGACTGTCAGAGAGTAGAGTGATGGATATAGTAGAGTGTCAGATAATAGAGTGATGGATATAGTAGAGTGTCAGGGAGGAGAGTTACAGATATAGTAACGTGTCAGGTAGCAGAGTGATGGATATAGTAGAGTGTCAGGTAGCAGAGTGATGGATATAGTAGAGTGTTAGGTAGCAGAGTGATGGATATAGTAGAGTGTCAGGTTGTAGAGTGTCAGGTAGTAGTGACGGATATAGTAGAGTGTCAGGGAGGAGAGTTACAGATATAGTACAGTGTAAGGTAGCAGAGTGATGGATATAGTAGAGTGTCAGGTAGCAGAGTGATGGATATAGTAGAGTGTCAGGTAGTAGTGATGGATATAGTAGAGTGTCAGGTAGCAGAGTGATGGATATAGTAGAGTGTCAGGCGGCAGAGTGATGGATATAGTGGAGTGTCAGATAGTAGAGTGATGGATATAGTTGAGTGTCAGGGAGGAGAGTTACAGATATAGTACAGTGTAAGGTAGCAGAGTGATGGATATGGTAGAGAGTCAGGTAGCAGAGTGACAGATAAAGTAGTGTCAGGTAGTAGACTGATGGATATAGTAGACTGTCAGAGAGTAGAGTGATGGATATAGTAGAGTGTCAGATAATAGAGTGATGGATATAGTAGAGTGTCAGGGAGGAGAGTTACAGATATAGTAGAGTGTATGGTAGCAGAGTGATGGATATAGTAGAGTGTCAGAGAATAGAGTGATGGATATGGTAGAGTGTCAGATAGTAGAGTGATGGATATAGTAGAGTGTCAGGGAGGAGAGTTACAGATATAGTACAGTGTAAGGTAGCAGAGTGATGGATATAGTAGAGTGTCAGGTAGCAGATTGACAGATAAAGTAGTGTCAGGTAGTAGAGTGAAGGATATAGTAGAGTGTCAGGTAGCAAAGTGACAGATATAGTACAGTGTCAGGTAGCAGAGTGATGGATATAGTAGAGTGTCAGGTAGCAGAGTGATGGATATAGTAGAGTGTCAGGTAGCAGAGTGATGATATAGTAGAGTGTCGGGTTTAGAGTGTCAGGTAGTAGAGTGATGGATATAGTAGAGTGTCAGGTAGTAGAGTGATGGATTTGGTAGAGTGTTCGGTAGTAGAGTGATGGATATAGTAGAGTGTCAGATAGCAGAGTGATGGTTAAGGTAGAGTGATGGATATAGTAGAGTGATAAATATAGTAGAGTGTCAGGTGGTAGAGTGATGGACATAGTAGAGTGTCAGGGAGTAGAGTGATGGATATAGTAGAGTGTCAGGTAGCAGAGTGATGGATATAGTAGACTGTCAGGTAGTAGAGTGATGGATATAGTAGTGTCAGGTAGCAGAGTGATGGATATAGTGGAGTGTCAGGTAGTAGAGTGATGGATATAGTAGAGTGTCAGGTAGTAGAGTGATGGATATAGTAGAGTGTCAGGTAGAAGAGTGATGGATATAGTGGAATGTCAGGTAGTAGAGTGAAGGATATAGTAGAGTGTCAGGTAGTAGAGTGATGGAGGTAGTAGAGTGTCAGGGAGGAGAGTGCAGATAAAGTAGTGTCAGGTAACAGAGTGACAGATATAGTAACGTGACAGGTAGCAGAGTGATGGATATAGTAGAGTGTCAGGTAGCAGAGTGATGGATTTAGTAGAGTGTCAGGTAGCAGAGTGATGGATATAGTAGAGTGTCAGGTTGTAGAGTGTAAGATTGTAGTGATGGATATAGTAGAGTGTCAGGGAGGAAGTTACAGATATAGTACAGTGTAAGGTAGCAGAGTGATGGATATAGTAGAGTGTCAGATAGCAGAGTGATGGATATAAAGTGTCAGGTAGCAGAGTGATGGATATGTAGAGTGTCAGGTAGTAGTGATGGATATGGTAGAGTGTCAGGTAGTGGAGTGATGGATATAGTAGAGTGTCAGGTAGTAGAGTGATGGATATAGTAGACTGTCAGGTTGCAGAGTGATTGATATATAAGAGTGTCAGGTCGTAGAGGACCACGTAGTAGTGATGGATATAGTAGAGTGTCAGGTAGCAGAGTGATGTATATAATAGAGTGTCAGGTGGCAGAGTGATGGATATAGTGGAGTGTCAGATAGTAGAGTGACGGATATAGTAGAGTGTCAAGAGGGGAGTTACAGATATAGTAACATGTCAGGTAGCAGAGTGATGGATATTGTAGAGTGTCAGGTAGCAGAGTGATGGATATAGTAGAGTGTCAGGTAGCAGAGTGATGGATATAGTAGAGTGTCAGGTGGTCGAGTGTCAGGTAGTAGTGACGGATATAGTAGAGTGTCAGGGAGGAGAGTTACAGATATAGTACAGTGTAAGGTAGCAGAGTGATGGATATAGTAGAGTGTCAGGTAGTAGTGATGGATATAGTAGAGTGTTAGGTAGCAGAGTGATGGATATAGTAGACTGTCAGGTTGCAGAGTGATTGATATATAAGAGTGTCAAGTCGTAGAGGATCACATAGTTGTGATGGATATAGTAGAGTGTCAGGTAGCAGAGTGATGGATATAGTAGAGTGGCAGGTGGCAGAGTGATGGATATAGTACAGTGTAAGGTAGCAGAGTGAAGGATATAGTAGAGTGTCAGGTAGCAGAGTGATGGATATAGTGGAGTGTCAGGTAGCAGAGTGATGGATATAGTAGAGTGTCAGGTAGCAGAGTGATGGATATAGTGGAGTGTCAGGTTGTAGAGTGTCAGGTGGTAGTGACGGATATAGTAGAGTGTCAGGTAGCAGAGTGATTGATATAGTAGAGTGTCAGGTAGCAGAGTGATGGATATAGTAGACTGTCAGGTTGCAGAGTGATTGATATATAAGAGTGTCAAGTCGTAGAGGATCACATAGTTGTGATGGATATAGTAGTGTCAGGTAGCAGAGTGATGGATATTGTAGAGTGTCAGGTGGCAGAGTGATGGATATAGTGGAGTGTCAGATGGTAGAGTGACGGATATAGTAGAGTGTCAGGTAGTAGAGTAACAGATATAGTAGAGTGTCAGATAGTAGAGTGATGGATATAGTTGAGTGTCAGGGAGGAGAGTTACAGATATAGTACAGTGTAAGGTAGCAGAGCGATGGATATGGTAGAGAGTCAGGTAGCAGAATGACAGATAAAGTAGTGTCAGGTAGTAGACTGATGGATATAGTAGACTGTCAGAGAGTAGAGTGATGGATATAGTAGAGTGTCAGATAATAGAGTGATGGATATAGTAGAGTGTCAGGGAGGAGAGTTACAGATATAGTAACGTGTCAGGTAGCAGAGTGATGGATATAGTAGAGTGTCAGGTAGCAGAGTGATGGATATAGTAGAGTGTTAGGTAGCAGAGTGATGGATATAGTAGAGTGTCAGGTTGTAGAGTGTCAGGTAGTAGTGACGGATATAGTAGAGTGTCAGGGAGGAGAGTTACAGATATAGTACAGTGTAAGGTAGCAGAGTGATGGATATAGTAGAGTGTCAGGTAGCAGAGTGATGGATATAGTAGAGTGTCAGGTAGTAGAGTGTCAGGTAGTAGTGATGGATATAGTAGAGTGTCAGGTAGCAGAGTGATGGATATAGTAGAGTGTCAGGCGGCAGAGTGATGGATATAGTGGAGTGTCAGATAGTAGAGTGATGGATATAGTTGAGTGTCAGGGAGGAGAGTTACAGATATAGTACAGTGTAAGGTAGCAGAGTGATGGATATGGTAGAGAGTCAGGTAGCAGAGTGACAGATAAAGTAGTGTCAGGTAGTAGACTGATGGATATAGTAGACTGTCAGAGAGTAGAGTGATGGATATAGTAGAGTGTCAGATAATAGAGTGATGGATATAGTAGAGTGTCAGGGAGGAGAGTTACAGATATAGTAGAGTGTATGGTAGCAGAGTGATGGATATAGTAGAGTGTCAGAGAATAGAGTGATGGATATGGTAGAGTGTCAGATAGTAGAGTGATGGATATAGTAGAGTGTCAGGGAGGAGAGTTACAGATATAGTACAGTGTAAGGTAGCAGAGTGATGGATATAGTAGAGTGTCAGGTAGCAGATTGACAGATAAAGTAGTGTCAGGTAGTAGAGTGAAGGATATAGTAGAGTGTCAGGTAGCAAAGTGACAGATATAGTACAGTGTCAGGTAGCAGAGTGATGGATATAGTAGAGTGTCAGGTAGCAGAGTGATGGATATAGTAGAGTGTCAGGTAGCAGAGTGATGATATAGTAGAGTGTCGGGTTTAGAGTGTCAGGTAGTAGAGTGATGGATATAGTAGAGTGTCAGGTAGTAGAGTGATGGATTTGGTAGAGTGTTCGGTAGTAGAGTGATGGATATAGTAGAGTGTCAGATAGCAGAGTGATGGTTAAGGTAGAGTGATGGATATAGTAGAGTGATAAATATAGTAGAGTGTCAGGTGGTAGAGTGATGGACATAGTAGAGTGTCAGGGAGTAGAGTGATGGATATAGTAGAGTGTCAGGTAGCAGAGTGATGGATATAGTAGACTGTCAGGTAGTAGAGTGATGGATATAGTAGTGTCAGGTAGCAGAGTGATGGATATAGTGGAGTGTCAGGTAGTAGAGTGATGGATATAGTAGAGTGTCAGGTAGTAGAGTGATGGATATAGTAGAGTGTCAGGTAGAAGAGTGATGGATATAGTGGAATGTCAGGTAGTAGAGTGAAGGATATAGTAGAGTGTCAGGTAGTAGAGTGATGGAGGTAGTAGAGTGTCAGGGAGGAGAGTGCAGATAAAGTAGTGTCAGGTAACAGAGTGACAGATATAGTAACGTGACAGGTAGCAGAGTGATGGATATAGTAGAGTGTCAGGTAGCAGAGTGATGGATTTAGTAGAGTGTCAGGTAGCAGAGTGATGGATATAGTAGAGTGTCAGGTTGTAGAGTGTAAGATTGTAGTGATGGATATAGTAGAGTGTCAGGGAGGAAGTTACAGATATAGTACAGTGTAAGGTAGCAGAGTGATGGATATAGTAGAGTGTCAGATAGCAGAGTGATGGATATAAAGTGTCAGGTAGCAGAGTGATGGATATGTAGAGTGTCAGGTAGTAGTGATGGATATGGTAGAGTGTCAGGTAGTGGAGTGATGGATATAGTAGAGTGTCAGGTAGTAGAGTGATGGATATAGTAGACTGTCAGGTTGCAGAGTGATTGATATATAAGAGTGTCAGGTCGTAGAGGACCACGTAGTAGTGATGGATATAGTAGAGTGTCAGGTAGCAGAGTGATGTATATAATAGAGTGTCAGGTGGCAGAGTGATGGATATAGTGGAGTGTCAGATAGTAGAGTGACGGATATAGTAGAGTGTCAAGAGGGGAGTTACAGATATAGTAACATGTCAGGTAGCAGAGTGATGGATATTGTAGAGTGTCAGGTAGCAGAGTGATGGATATAGTAGAGTGTCAGGTAGCAGAGTGATGGATATAGTAGAGTGTCAGGTGGTCGAGTGTCAGGTAGTAGTGACGGATATAGTAGAGTGTCAGGGAGGAGAGTTACAGATATAGTACAGTGTAAGGTAGCAGAGTGATGGATATAGTAGAGTGTCAGGTAGTAGTGATGGATATAGTAGAGTGTTAGGTAGCAGAGTGATGGATATAGTAGACTGTCAGGTTGCAGAGTGATTGATATATAAGAGTGTCAAGTCGTAGAGGATCACATAGTTGTGATGGATATAGTAGAGTGTCAGGTAGCAGAGTGATGGATATAGTAGAGTGGCAGGTGGCAGAGTGATGGATATAGTACAGTGTAAGGTAGCAGAGTGAAGGATATAGTAGAGTGTCAGGTAGCAGAGTGATGGATATAGTGGAGTGTCAGGTAGCAGAGTGATGGATATAGTAGAGTGTCAGGTAGCAGAGTGATGGATATAGTGGAGTGTCAGGTTGTAGAGTGTCAGGTGGTAGTGACGGATATAGTAGAGTGTCAGGTAGCAGAGTGATTGATATAGTAGAGTGTCAGGTAGCAGAGTGATGGATATAGTAGACTGTCAGGTTGCAGAGTGATTGATATATAAGAGTGTCAAGTCGTAGAGGATCACATAGTTGTGATGGATATAGTAGTGTCAGGTAGCAGAGTGATGGATATTGTAGAGTGTCAGGTGGCAGAGTGATGGATATAGTGGAGTGTCAGATGGTAGAGTGACGGATATAGTAGAGTGTCAGGTAGTAGAGTAACAGATATAGTAGAGTGTCAGATAGTAGAGTGATGGATATAGTTGAGTGTCAGGGAGGAGAGTTACAGATATAGTACAGTGTAAGGTAGCAGAGCGATGGATATGGTAGAGAGTCAGGTAGCAGAATGACAGATAAAGTAGTGTCAGGTAGTAGACTGATGGATATAGTAGACTGTCAGAGAGTAGAGTGATGGATATAGTAGAGTGTCAGATAATAGAGTGATGGATATAGTAGAGTGTCAGGGAGGAGAGTTACAGATATAGTAACGTGTCAGGTAGCAGAGTGATGGATATAGTAGAGTGTCAGGTAGCAGAGTGATGGATATAGTAGAGTGTTAGGTAGCAGAGTGATGGATATAGTAGAGTGTCAGGTTGTAGAGTGTCAGGTAGTAGTGACGGATATAGTAGAGTGTCAGGGAGGAGAGTTACAGATATAGTACAGTGTAAGGTAGCAGAGTGATGGATATAGTAGAGTGTCAGGTAGCAGAGTGATGGATATAGTAGAGTGTCAGGTAGTAGAGTGTCAGGTAGTAGTGATGGATATAGTAGAGTGTCAGGTAGCAGAGTGATGGATATAGTAGAGTGTCAGGCGGCAGAGTGATGGATATAGTGGAGTGTCAGATAGTAGAGTGATGGATATAGTTGAGTGTCAGGGAGGAGAGTTACAGATATAGTACAGTGTAAGGTAGCAGAGTGATGGATATGGTAGAGAGTCAGGTAGCAGAGTGACAGATAAAGTAGTGTCAGGTAGTAGACTGATGGATATAGTAGACTGTCAGAGAGTAGAGTGATGGATATAGTAGAGTGTCAGATAATAGAGTGATGGATATAGTAGAGTGTCAGGGAGGAGAGTTACAGATATAGTAGAGTGTATGGTAGCAGAGTGATGGATATAGTAGAGTGTCAGAGAATAGAGTGATGGATATGGTAGAGTGTCAGATAGTAGAGTGATGGATATAGTAGAGTGTCAGGGAGGAGAGTTACAGATATAGTACAGTGTAAGGTAGCAGAGTGATGGATATAGTAGAGTGTCAGGTAGCAGATTGACAGATAAAGTAGTGTCAGGTAGTAGAGTGAAGGATATAGTAGAGTGTCAGGTAGCAAAGTGACAGATATAGTACAGTGTCAGGTAGCAGAGTGATGGATATAGTAGAGTGTCAGGTAGCAGAGTGATGGATATAGTAGAGTGTCAGGTAGCAGAGTGATGATATAGTAGAGTGTCGGGTTTAGAGTGTCAGGTAGTAGAGTGATGGATATAGTAGAGTGTCAGGTAGTAGAGTGATGGATTTGGTAGAGTGTTCGGTAGTAGAGTGATGGATATAGTAGAGTGTCAGATAGCAGAGTGATGGTTAAGGTAGAGTGATGGATATAGTAGAGTGATAAATATAGTAGAGTGTCAGGTGGTAGAGTGATGGACATAGTAGAGTGTCAGGGAGTAGAGTGATGGATATAGTAGAGTGTCAGGTAGCAGAGTGATGGATATAGTAGACTGTCAGGTAGTAGAGTGATGGATATAGTAGTGTCAGGTAGCAGAGTGATGGATATAGTGGAGTGTCAGGTAGTAGAGTGATGGATATAGTAGAGTGTCAGGTAGTAGAGTGATGGATATAGTAGAGTGTCAGGTAGAAGAGTGATGGATATAGTGGAATGTCAGGTAGTAGAGTGAAGGATATAGTAGAGTGTCAGGTAGTAGAGTGATGGAGGTAGTAGAGTGTCAGGGAGGAGAGTGCAGATAAAGTAGTGTCAGGTAACAGAGTGACAGATATAGTAACGTGACAGGTAGCAGAGTGATGGATATAGTAGAGTGTCAGGTAGCAGAGTGATGGATTTAGTAGAGTGTCAGGTAGCAGAGTGATGGATATAGTAGAGTGTCAGGTTGTAGAGTGTAAGATTGTAGTGATGGATATAGTAGAGTGTCAGGGAGGAAGTTACAGATATAGTACAGTGTAAGGTAGCAGAGTGATGGATATAGTAGAGTGTCAGATAGCAGAGTGATGGATATAAAGTGTCAGGTAGCAGAGTGATGGATATGTAGAGTGTCAGGTAGTAGTGATGGATATAGTAGAGTGTCAGGTAGTGGAGTGATGGATATAGTAGAGTGTCAGGTAGTAGAGTGATGGATATAGTAGACTGTCAGGTTGCAGAGTGATTGATATATAAGAGTGTCAGGTCGTAGAGGACCACGTAGTAGTGATGGATATAGTAGAGTGTCAGGTAGCAGAGTGATGTATATAATAGAGTGTCAGGTGGCAGAGTGATGGATATAGTGGAGTGTCAGATAGTAGAGTGACGGATATAGTAGAGTGTCAAGAGGGGAGTTACAGATATAGTAACATGTCAGGTAGCAGAGTGATGGATATTGTAGAGTGTCAGGTAGCAGAGTGATGGATATAGTAGAGTGTCAGGTAGCAGAGCGATGGATATGGTAGAGAGTCAGGTAGCAGAATGACAGATAAAGTAGTGTCAGGTAGTAGACTGATGGATATAGTAGACTGTCAGAGAGTAGAGTGATGGATATAGTAGAGTGTCAGATAATAGAGTGATGGATATAGTAGAGTGTCAGGGAGGAGAGTTACAGATATAGTAACGTGTCAGGTAGAAGAGTGATGGATATAGTAGAGTGTCAGGTAGCAGAGTGATGGATATAGTAGAGTGTTAGGTAGCAGAGTGATGGATATAGTAGAGTGTCAGGTTGTAGAGTGTCAGGTAGTAGTGACGGATATAGTAGAGTGTCAGGGAGGAGAGTTACAGATATAGTACAGTGTAAGGTAGCAGAGTGATGGATATAGTAGAGTGTCAGGTAGCAGAGTGATGGATATAGTAGAGTGTCAGGTAGTAGAGTGTCAGGTAGTAGTGATGGATATAGTAGAGTGTCAGGTAGCAGAGTGATGGATATAGTAGAGTGTCAGGCGGCAGAGTGATGGATATAGTGGAGTGTCAGATAGTAGAGTGATGGATATAGTTGAGTGTCAGGGAGGAGAGTTACAGATATAGTACAGTGTAAGGTAGCAGAGTGATGGATATGGTAGAGAGTCAGGTAGCAGAGTGACAGATAAAGTAGTGTCAGGTAGTAGACTGATGGATATAGTAGACTGTCAGAGAGTAGAGTGATGGATATAGTAGAGTGTCAGATAATAGAGTGATGGATATAGTAGAGTGTCAGGGAGGAGAGTTACAGATATAGTAGAGTGTATGGTAGCAGAGTGATGGATATAGTAGAGTGTCAGAGAATAGAGTGATGGATATGGTAGAGTGTCAGATAGTAGAGTGATGGATATAGTAGAGTGTCAGGGAGGAGAGTTACAGATATAGTACAGTGTAAGGTAGCAGAGTGATGGATATAGTAGAGTGTCAGGTAGCAGATTGACAGATAAAGTAGTGTCAGGTAGTAGAGTGAAGGATATAGTAGAGTGTCAGGTAGCAAAGTGACAGATATAGTACAGTGTCAGGTAGCAGAGTGATGGATATAGTAGAGTGTCAGGTAGCAGAGTGATGGATATAGTAGAGTGTCAGGTAGCAGAGTGATGATATAGTAGAGTGTCGGGTTTAGAGTGTCAGGTAGCAGAGTGATGGATATAGTAGAGTGTCAGGTAGTAGGGTGATAAATATAGTAGAGTGTCAGGTAGCAGAGTGATGGATATAGTTGAGTGTCAGGTTGCAGAGTGATTGATATATACGAGTGTAAGGTCGTAGAGGACCAGGTAGAAGTGATGGATATAGTAGAGTGTCAGGTAGCAGACTGATGGATATAGTAGAGTGTCAGGTAGCAGAGTGATGGATATAGTAGAGTGTCAGGTAGCAGAGTGATTGATATAGTAGAGGGTCAGATAGTAGAGTGACGGATATAGTAGAGTGTAAGGTAGTAGAGTAACAGATATAGTAGAGTGTCAGATAGTAGAGTGATGGATATAGTTCAGTGTCAGGTTGCAGAGTGATTGATATATAAGAGTGTCAGGTCGTAGAGGACCACGTAGTAGTGATGGATATAGTAGAGTGTCAGGGGGGAGAGTTACAGATATAGTACAGTGTAAGGTAGCAGAGTGATGGATATAGTAGAGTGTCAGGTAGCAGAGTGATGGATATAGTAGAGTGTCAGGTGGTCGAGTGTCAGGTAGTAGTGACGGATATAGTAGAGTGTCAGGGAGGAGAGTTACAGATATAGTACAGTGTAAGGTAGCAGAGTGATGGATATAGTAGAGTGTCAGGTAGTAGTGATGGATATAGTAGAGTGTTAGGTAGCAGAGTGATGGATATAGTAGACTGTCAGGTTGCAGAGTGATTGATATATAAGAGTGTCAAGTCGTAGAGGATCACATAGTTGTGATGGATATAGTAGAGTGTCAGGTAGCAGAGTGATGGATATAGTAGAGTGTCAGGTGGCAGAGTGATGGATATAGTGGAGTGTCAGATGGTAGAGTGACGGATATAGTAGAGTGTCAGGTAGTAGAGTAACAGATATAGTAGAGTGTCAGATAGTAGAGTGATGGATATAGTTGAGTGTCAGGGAGGAGAGTTACAGATATAGTACAGTGTAAGGTAGCAGAGCGATGGATATGGTAGAGAGTCAGGTAGCAGAATGACAGATAAAGTAGTGTCAGGTAGTAGACTGATGGATATAGTAGACTGTCAGAGAGTAGAGTGATGGATATAGTAGAGTGTCAGATAATAGAGTGATGGATATAGTAGAGTGTCAGGGAGGAGAGTTACAGATATAGTAACGTGTCAGGTAGCAGAGTGATGGATATAGTAGAGTGTCATGTAGCAGAGTGATGGATATAGTACAGTGTAAGGTAGCAGAGTGAAGGATATAGTAGAGTGTCAGGTAGCAGAGTGATGGATATAGTGGAGTGTCAGGTAGCAGAGTGATGGATATAGTAGAGTGTCAGGTAGCAGAGTGATGGATATAGTGGAGTGTCAGGTTGTAGAGTGTCAGGTAGTAGTGACGGATATAGTAGAGTGTCAGGTAGCAGAGTGATGGATATAGTAGAGTGTCAGGTAGCAGAGTGATGGATATTGTAGAGTGTCAGGTAGCAGAGTGATGGATATAGTAGAGTGTCAGGTAGCAGAGTGATGGATATAGTAGAGTGTCAGGTAGCAGAGTGATGATATAGTAGAGTGTCAGGTTTAGAGTGTCAGGTAGCAGAGTGATGGATATAGTTGAGTGTCAGGTTGCAGAGTGATTGATATATAAGAGTGTAAGGTCGTAGAGGACCAGGTAGAAGTGATGGATATAGTAGAGTGTCAGGTAGCAGAGTGATGGATATAGTAGAGTGTCAGGTAGCAGAGTGATGGATATAGTAGAGTGTCAGGTAGCAGAGTGATTGATATAGTAGAGGGTCAGATAGTAGAGTGACGGATATAGTAGAGTGTCAGGTAGTAGAGTAACAGATATAGTAGAGTGTCAGATAGTAGAGTGATGGATATAGTTGAGTGTCAGGTTGCAGAGTGATTGATATATAAGAGTGTCAGGTCGTAGAGGACCACGTAGTAGTGATGGATATAGTAGAGTGTCAGGGGGGAGAGTTACAGATATAGTACAGTGTAAGGTAGCAGAGTGATGGATATAGTAGAGTGTCAGGTAGCAGAGTGATGGATATAGTAGAGTGTCAGGTGGTCGAGTGTCAGGTAGTAGTGACGGATATAGTAGAGTGTCAGGGAGGAGAGTTACAGATATAGTACAGTGTAAGGTAGCAGAGTGATGGATATAGTAGAGTGTCAGGTAGTAGTGATGGATATAGTAGAGTGTTAGGTAGCAGAGTGATGGATATAGTAGACTGTCAGGTTGCAGAGTGATTGATATATAAGAGTGTCAAGTCGTAGAGGATCACATAGTTGTGATGGATATAGTAGAGTGTCAGGTAGCAGAGTGATGGATATAGTAGAGTGTCAGGTGGCAGAGTGATGGATATAGTGGAGTGTCAGATGGTAGAGTGACGGATATAGTAGAGTGTCAGGTAGTAGAGTAACAGATATAGTAGAGTGTCAGATAGTAGAGTGATGGATATAGTTGAGTGTCAGGGAGGAGAGTTACAGATATAGTACAGTGTAAGGTAGCAGAGCGATGGATATGGTAGAGAGTCAGGTAGCAGAATGACAGAAAAAGTAGTGTCAGGTAGTAGACTGATGGATATAGTAGACTGTCAGAGAGTAGAGTGATGGATATAGTAGAGTGTCAGATAATAGAGTGATGGATATAGTAGAGTGTCAGGGAGGAGAGTTACAGATATAGTAACGTGTCAGGTAGCAGAGTGATGGATATAGTAGAGTGTCAGGTAGCAGAGTGATGGATATAGTACAGTGTAAGGTAGCAGAGTGAAGGATATAGTAGAGTGTCAGGTAGCAGAGTGATGGATATAGTGGAGTGTCAGGTAGCAGAGTGATGGATATAGTAGAGTGTCAGGTCGTAGAGGACCACGTAGTAGTGATGGATATAGTAGAGTGTCAGGTAGCAGAGTGATGGATATTGTAGAGTGTCAGGTGGCAGAGTGATGGATATAGTGGAGTGTCATATAGTAGAGTGATGGATATAGTAGAGTGTCAGGTAGTAGAGTGATGGATATAGTAGAGTGTCAGGTAGCAGAGTGATGGATATAGTAGAGTGTCAGGTAGCAGAGTGATGGATATAGTAGAGTGTCAGGTTGTAGAGTGTAAGGTTGTAGTGACGGATATAGTAGAGTGTCAGGGAGGAAGTTACAGATATAGTACAGTGTAAGGTAGCAGAGTGATGGATATAGTAGAGTGTCAGGTAGCAGAGTGATGGATATAGTAGAGTGTCAGGTAGCAGAGTGATGGATATAGTAAAGTGTCAGGTAGCAGAGTGATGGATATGTAGAGTGTCAGGTAGTAGTGATGGATATAGTAGAGTGTCAGGTAGTGGAGTGATGGATATAGTAGAGTGTCAGGTAGCAGAGTGATGGATATAGTAGACTGTCAGGTTGCAGAGTGATTGATATATAAGAGTGTCAGGTCGTAGAGGACCACGTAGTAGTGATGGATATAGTAGAGTGTCAGGTAGCAGAGTGATGGATATAGTAGAGTGTCAGGTGGCAGAGTGATGGATATAGTGGAGTATCATATAGTAGAGTGATGGATATAGTAGAGTGTCAGGTAGTAGAGTGATGGATATAGTAGAGTGTCAGATAATAGAGTGATGGATATAGTAGAGTGTCAAGAGGGGAGTTACAGATATAGTAACATGTCAGGTAGCAGAGTGATGGATATAGTAGAGTGTCAGGTAGCAGAGTGATGGATATAGTAGAGTGTCAGGTTGTCGAGTGTCAGGTAGTAGTGACGGATATAGTAGAGTGTCAGGGAGGAGAGGATCACATAGTTGTGATGGATATAGTAGAGTGTCAGGTAGCAGAGTGATGGATATAGTAGAGTGTCAGGTGGCAGAGTGATGGATATAGTGGAGTGTCAGATGGTAGAGTGACGGATATAGTAGAGTGTCAGGTAGTAGAGTAACAGATATAGTAGAGTGTCAGATAGTAGAGTGATGGATATAGTTGAGTGTCAGGGAGGAGAGTTACAGATATAGTAACGTGTCAGGTAGCAGAGTGATGGATATAGTAGAGTGTCAGGTAGCAGAGTGATGGATATAGTACAGTGTAAGGTAGCAGAGTGAAGGATATAGTAGAGTGTCAGGTAACAGAGTGATGGATATAGTGGAGTGTCAGGTTGTAGAGTGTCAGGTAGTAGTGACGGATATAGTAGAGTGTCAGGTAGCAGAGTGATGGATATAGTGGAGTGTCAGGTAGCAGAGTGATGGATATAGTAGAGTGTCAGGTAGCAGAGTGATGGATATAGTGGAGTGTCAGGTTGTAGAGTGTCAGGTAGTAGTGACGGATATAGTAGAGTGTCAGGTAGCAGAGTGATGGATATAGTAGAGTGTCAGGTAGCAGAGTGATGGATATAGTAGAGTGTCAGGTAGCAGAGTGATGGATATAGTAGACTGTCAGGTTGCAGAGTGATTGATATATAAGAGTGTCAGGTCGTAGAGGACCACGTAGTAGTGATGGATATAGTAGAGTGTCAGGTAGCAGAGTGATGGATATAGTAGAGTGTCAGGTGGCAGACTGATGGATATAGTGGAGTGTCAGATAGTAGAGTGACGGATATAGTAGAGTGTCAGGTAGTAGAGTAACAAATATAGTAGAGTGTCAGATAGTAGAGTGATGGATATAGTTGAGTGTCAGGGAGGAGAGTTACAGATATAGTACAGTGTGAGGTAGCAGAGTGATGGATATGGTAGACAGTCAGGTAGCAGAGTGACAGATAAAGTAGTGTCAGGTAGTAGACTGATGGATATAGTAGACTGTCAGAGAGTAGAGTGATGGATATAGTAGAGTGTCAGGTAGCAGAGTGATGGATATCGTAGAGTGTCAGGTGGCGGAGTGATGGATATAGTAGAGTGTCAGGTAGCAGAGTGATGGATATAGTACAGTGTAAGGTAGCAGAGTGAAGGATATAGTAGAGTGTCAGGTAGCAGAGTGATGGATATAGTGGAGTGTCAGGTTGTAGAGTATCAGGTAGTAGTGACGGATATAGTAGAGTGTCAGGTAGCAGAGTGATGGATATAGTGGAGTGTCAGGTAGCAGAGTGATGGATATAGTAGAGTGTCAGGTAGCAGAGTGATGGATATAGTGGAGTGTCAGGTTGTAGAGTGTCAGGTAGTAGTGACGGATATAGTAGAGTGTCAGGTAGCAGAGTGATGGATATAGTAGAGTGTCAGGTAGAATAGTGATGGATATAGTAGAGTGTCAGGTAGCAGAGTGATGGATATAGTAGACTGTCAGGTTGCAGAGTGATTGATATATAAGAGTGTCAGGTCGTAGAGGACCACGTAGTAGTGATGGATATAGTAGAGTGTCAGGTAGCAGAGTGATGGATATAGTAGAGTGTCAGGTGGCAGACTGATGGATATAGTGGAGTGTCAGATAGTAGAGTGACGGATATAGTAGAGTGTCAGGTAGTAGAGTAACAAATATAGTACAGTGTCAGATAGTAGAGTGATGGATATAGTTGAGTGTCAGGGAGGAGAGTTACAGATATAGTACAGTGTGAGGTAGCAGAGTGATGGATATGGTAGACAGTCAGGTAGCAGAGTGACAGATAAAGTAGTGTCAGGTAGTAGACTGATGGATATAGTAGACTGTCAGAGAGTAGAGTGATGGATATAGTGGAGTGTCAGGTAGCAGAGTGATGGATATAGTAGAGTGTCAGGTAGCAGAGTGATGGATATAGTGGAGTGTCAGGTTGTAGAGTGTCAGGTAGTAGTGACGGATATAGTAGAGTGTCAGGTAGCAGAGTGATGGATATAGTAGAGTGTCAGGTAGCAGAGTGATGGATATTGTAGAGTGTCAGGTAGCAGAGTGATGGATATAGTAGAGTGTCAGGTAGCAGAGTGATGGATATCGTAGAGTGTCAGGTAGCAGAGTGATGATATAGTAGAGTGTCAGGTTTAGAGTGTCAGGTAGCAGAGTGATGGATATAGTAGAGTGTCAGGTAGTAGAGTGATAAATATAGTAGAGTGTCAGGTAGCAGAGTGATGGATATAGTTGAGTGTCAGGTTGCAGAGTGATTGATATATAAGAGTGTAAGGTCGTAGAGGACCAGGTAGAAGTGATGGATATAGTAGAGTGTCAGGTAGCAGAGTGATGGATATAGTAGAGTGTCAGGTAGCAGAGTGATGGATATAGTAGAGTGTCAGGTAGCAGAGTGATTGATATAGTAGAGGGTCAGATAGTAGAGTGACGGATATAGTAGAGTGTCAGGTAGTAGAGTAACAGATATAGTAGAGTGTCAGATAGTAGAGTGATGGATATAGTTGAGTGTCAGGTTGCAGAGTGATTGATATATAAGAGTGTCAGGTCGTAGAGGACCACGTAGTAGTGATGGATATAGTAGAGTGTCAGGGGGGAGAGTTACAGATATAGTACAGTGTAAGGTAGCAGAGTGATGGATATAGTAGAGTGTCAGGTAGCAGAGTGATGGATATAGTAGAGTGTCAGGTGGTCGAGTGTCAGGTAGTAGTGACGGATATAGTAGAGTGTCAGGGAGGAGAGTTACAGATATAGTACAGTGTAAGGTAGCAGAGTGATGGATATAGTAGAGTGTCAGGTAGTAGTGATGGATATAGTAGAGTGTTAGGTAGCAGAGTGATGGATATAGTAGACTGTCAGGTTGCAGAATGATTGATATATAAGAGTGTCAAGTCGTAGAGGATCACATAGTTGTGATGGATATAGTAGAGTGTCAGGTAGCAGAGTGATGGATATAGTAGAGTGTCAGGTGGCAGAGTGATGGATATAGTGGAGTGTCAGATGGTAGAGTGACGGATATAGTAGAGTGTCAGGTAGTAGAGTAACAGATATAGTAGAGTGTCAGATAGTAGAGTGATGGATATAGTTGAGTGTCAGGGAGGAGAGTTACAGATATAGTACAGTGTAAGGTAGCAGAGCGATGGATATGGTAGAGAGTCAGGTAGCAGAATGACAGAAAAAGTAGTGTCAGGTAGTAGACTGATGGATATAGTAGACTGTCAGAGAGTAGAGTGATGGATATAGTAGAGTGTCAGATAATAGAGTGATGGATATAGTAGAGTGTCAGGGAGGAGAGTTACAGATATAGTAACGTGTCAGGTAGCAGAGTGATGGATATAGTAGAGTGTCAGGTAGCAGAGTGATGGATATAGTACAGTGTAAGGTAGCAGAGTGAAGGATATAGTAGAGTGTCAGGTAGCAGAGTGATGGATATAGTGGAGTGTCAGGTAGCAGAGTGATGGATATAGTAGAGTGTCAGGTCGTAGAGGACCACGTAGTAGTGATGGATATAGTAGAGTGTCAGGTAGCAGAGTGATGGATATAGTAGAGTGTCAGGTGGCAGAGTGATGGATATAGTGGAGTGTCATATAGTAGAGTGATGGATATAGTAGAGTGTCAGGTAGTAGAGTGATGGATATAGTAGAGTGTCAGGTAGCAGAGTGATGGATATAGTAGAGTGTCAGGTAGCAGAGTGATGGATATAGTAGAGTGTCAGGTTGTAGAGTGTAAGGTTGTAGTGACGGATATAGTAGAGTGTCAGGGAGGAAGTTACAGATATAGTACAGTGTAAGGTAGCAGAGTGATGGATATAGTAGAGTGTCAGGTAGCAGAGTGATGGATATAGTAGAGTGTCAGGTAGCAGAGTGATGGATATAGTAAAGTGTCAGGTAGCAGAGTGATGGATATGTAGAGTGTCAGGTAGTAGTGATGGATATAGTAGAGTGTCAGGTAGTGGAGTGATGGATATAGTAGAGTGTCAGGTAGCAGAGTGATGGATATAGTAGACTGTCAGGTTGCAGAGTGATTGATATATAAGAGTGTCAGGTCGTAGAGGACCACGTAGTAGTGATGGATATAGTAGAGTGTCAGGTAGCAGAGTGATGGATATAGTAGAGTGTCAGGTGGCAGAGTGATGGATATAGTGGAGTATCATATAGTAGAGTGATGGATATAGTAGAGTGTCAGGTAGTAGAGTGATGGATATAGTAGAGTGTCAGATAATAGAGTGATGGATATAGTAGAGTGTCAAGAGGGGAGTTACAGATATAGTAACATGTCAGGTAGCAGAGTGATGGATATAGTAGAGTGTCAGGTAGCAGAGTGATGGATATAGTAGAGTGTCAGGTTGTCGAGTGTCAGGTAGTAGTGACGGATATAGTAGAGTGTCAGGGAGGAGAGGATCACATAGTTGTGATGGATATAGTAGAGTGTCAGGTTGCAGAGTGATTGATATATAAGAGTGTCAAGTCGTAGAGGATCACATAGTTGTGATGGATATAGTAGAGTGTCAGGTAGCAGAGTGATGGATATAGTAGAGTGTCAGGTGGCAGAGTGATGGATATAGTGGAGTGTCAGATGGTAGAGTGACGGATATAGTAGAGTGTCAGGTAGTAGAGTAACAGATATAGTAGAGTGTCAGATAGTAGAGTGATTGATATAGTTGAGTGTCAGGGAGGAGAGTTACAGATATAGTACAGTGTAAGGTAGCAGAGCGATGGATATGGTAGAGAGTCAGGTAGCAGAATGACAGATAAAGTAGTGTCAGGTAGTAGACTGATGGATATAGTAGACTGTCAGAGAGTAGAGTGATGGATATAGTAGAGTGTCAGATAATAGAGTGATGGATATAGTAGAGTGTCAGGGAGGAGAGTTACAGATATAGTAACGTGTCAGGTAGCAGAGTGATGGATATAGTAGAGTGTCAGGTAGCAGAGTGATGGATATAGTAGAGTGTTGGGTAGCAGAGTGATGGATATAGTAGAGTGTCAGGTTGTAGAGTGTCAGGTAGTAGTGACGGATATAGTAGAGTGTCAGGGGGGAGAGTTACAGATATAGTACAGTGTAAGGTAGCAGAGTGATGGATATAGTAGAGTGTCAGGGAGGAGAGTTACAGATATAGTACAGTGTAAGGTAGCAGAGTGATGGATATAATAGAGTGATGAATATAGTAGAGTGATGGATATAGTAGAGTGTCAGGTGGTAGAGTGATGGATATAGTAGAGTGTCAGGGGGGAGAGTTACAGATATAGTACAGTGTAAGGTAGCAGAGTGATGGATATAGTAGAGTGTCAGGTAGCAGAGTGATGGATATAGTAGAGTGTCAGGTAGCAGAGTGATGGATATAGTAAAGTGTCAGGTAGCAGAGTGATGGATATGTAGAGTGTCAGGTAGCAGAGTGATGGATATAGTAGAGTGTCAGGTGGCAGAGTGATGGATATAGTGGAGTGTCATATAGTAGAGTGATGGATATAGTAGAGTGTCAGGTAGTAGAGTGATGGATATAGTAGAGTGTCAGATAATAGAGTGATGGATATAGTAGAGTGTCAAGAGGGGAGTTACAGATATAGTAACATGTCAGGTAGCAGAGTGATGGATATAGTAGAGTGTCAGGTCGTAGAGGACCACGTAGTAGTGATGGATATAGTAGAGTGTCAGGTAGCAGAGTGATGGATATAGTAGAGTGTCAGGTGGCAGAGTGATGGATATAGTGGAGTGTCATATAGTAGAGTGATGGATATAGTAGAGTGTCAGGTAGTAGAGTGATGGATATAGTAGAGTGTCAGATAATAGAGTGATGGATATGGTAGAGTGTCAAGAGGGGAGTTACAGATATAGTAACATGTCAGGTAGCAGAGTGATGGATATAGTAGAGTGTCAGGTAGCAGAGTGATGGATATAGTAGAGTGTCAGGTTGTCGAGTGTCAGGTAGTAGTGACGGATATAGTAGAGTGTCAGGGAGGAGAGGATCACATAGTTGTGATGGATATAGTAGAGTGTCAGGTTGCAGAGTGATTGATATATAAGAGTGTCAAGTCGTAGAGGATCACATAGTTGTGATGGATATAGTAGAGTGTCAGGTAGCAGAGTGATGGATATAGTAGAGTGTCAGGTGGCAGAGTGATGGATATAGTGGAGTGTCAGATGGTAGAGTGACGGATATAGTAGAGTGTCAGGTAGTAGAGTAACAGATATAGTACAGTGTAAGGTAGCAGAGCGATGGATATGGTAGAGAGTCAGGTAGCAGAATGACAGATAAAGTAGTGTCAGGTAGTAGACTGATGGATATAGTAGACTGTCAGAGAGTAGAGTGATGGATATAGTAGAGTGTCAGGTAGTAGAGTGTCAGATAGTAGTGATGGATATAGTAGAGAGTCAGGTAGCAGAGTGATGGATATAGTAGAGTGTCAGGTAGAAGAGTGATGGATATAGTGGAATGTCAGGTAGTAGAGTGACGGATATAGTAGAGTGTCAGGTAGTAGAGTAACAGATATAGTAGAGTGTCAGTTAGTAGAGTGATGGATATAGTAGAGTGTCAGGGAGGAGAGTTACAGATATAGTACAGTGTAAGGTAGCAGAGTGATGGATATAATAGAGTGATGAATATTGTAGAGTGATGGATATAGTAGAGTGTCAGGTGGTAGAGTGATGGATATAGTAGAGTGTCAGGGGGAGAGTTACAGATATAGTACAGTGTAAGGTAGCAGAGTGATGGATATAGTAGAGTGTCAGGGAGGAGAGTTACAGATATAGTACAGTGTAAGGTAGCAGAGTGATGGATATAATAGAGTGATGAATATAGTAGAGTGATGGATATAGTAGAGTGTCAGGTGGTAGAGTGATGGATATAGTAGAGTGTCAGGGGGGAGAGTTACAGATATAGTACAGTGTAAGGTAGCAGAGTGATGGATACAGTAGAGTGTCAGACAGTAGAGTGATGGATATAGTAGAGTGTCAGGGAGGAGAGTTACAGATATAGTAGAGTGTATGGTAGCAGAGTGATGGATATAGTAGAGTGTCAGAGAGTAGAGTGATGGATATAGTAGAGTGTCAGGTAGAAGAGTGATTGATATAGGAGAGTGTCAAGTAGAAGAGTGATGGATATAGTGGTGTGTCAGGTAGTAGAGTGATGGATATGGTAGAGTGTCAGGTCGTAGAGGACCAGGTAGTAGTGATGGATATAGTACAGTGTCAGGTAGCAGAGTAATGGATATCGTAGAGTGTCAGGAGGCGGAGTGATGGATATAGTAGAGTATCAGGTAGTAGAGTGTCAGGTAGTAGTGATGGATATAGTAGAGTGTCAGGTAGTAGAGTGATGGATATAGTAGATTGTCAGGTAGTAGAGTGTCAGATAGTAGTGATGGATATAGTAGAGAGTCAGGTAGCAGAGTGAT
Organism: Oncorhynchus kisutch; assembly: GCF_002021735.2. Classification (NCBI taxonomy): domain Eukaryota; kingdom Metazoa; phylum Chordata; class Actinopteri; order Salmoniformes; family Salmonidae; genus Oncorhynchus; species Oncorhynchus kisutch. Next base: position 3,517,206 of record NC_034199.2, read on the forward strand.
GGATATAGTAGAGTGTCAGGTAGAAGAGTGATGGATATAGTGGAATGTCAGGTAGTAGAGTGACGGATATAGTAGAGTGTCAGGGAGGAGAGTTACAGATATAGTACAGTGTAAGGTAGTAGAGTGATGGATATAGTAGAGTGTCAGGTAGCAGAGTGATGGATATAGTAGAGTGTCAGGTAGTAGAGTGTCAGGTAGTAGTGATGGATATAGTAGAGTGTCAGGTAGTAGAGTGATGGATAAGTAGAGTGTCAGGTAGTAGAGTGTCAGGAAGTAGTGATGGATATAGTAGAGAGTCAGGTAGCAGAGTGATGGATATAGTAGAGTGTCAGGTAGCAGAGTGATGGATGTAGTAGAGTGTCAGGTAGCAGAGTGATTGATATAGTAGAGGGTCAGATAGTAGAGTGACGGATATAGTAGAGTGTCAGTTAGTAGAGTAACAGATATAGTAGAGTGTCAGGGAGTAGAGTGATGGATATAGTCGACTGTCAGAGAGTAGAGTGATGCATATAGTAGAGTGTCAGGAAGAAGAGTGATGGATATAGTGGAGTGTCAGGTAGTAGAGTAACAGATATAGTAGAGTGTAAGGTAGTAGAGTGATGGGTATAGTAGAGTGTCAGGTAGCAGAGTGATGGATATAGTAGAGTGTCAGGTAGCAGAGTGATGGATATGGTAGAGTGTCAGGTAGCAGAGTGATTGATATAGTAGAGGTTAGATAGTAGAGTGACGGATATAGTAGAGTGTCAGGTAGTAGAGTAACAGATATAGTACAGTGTAAGGTAGCAGAGTGATGGATATAATAGAGTGATGAATATAGTAGAGTGTCAGGTGGTAGAGTGATGGACATAGTAGAGTGTCAGGGGGGAGAGTTACAGATATAGTACAGTGTAAGGTAGCAGAGTGATGGATACAGTAGAGTGTCAGAGAGTAGAGTGATGCATATAGTAGAGTGTCAGGAAGCAGAGTGATGGATATAGTGGAGTGTCAGGTAGTAGGGTGATGGATATAGTAGAGTGTCAGAGGGTAGAGTGATGGGTATAGTAGAGTGTCAGGTGGCAGAGTGATGGGTATAGTAGAGTGTCAGGTAGTAGAGTGATGGATATAGTAGAGTGTCAGGTGGCAGAGTGATGGATATAGTAGAGTGTCAGGTGGCAGAGTGATGGATATAGTAGAGTGTCCGGTAGCAGAGTGATGGATATAGTAGACTGTCTGGTAGTAGATTGATGGATATTGTAGAGTGTCAGGTAGAAGAGTGATGGATATAGTGGAGTGTCAGGTAGTAGAGTGATGGATATAGTAGTGTGTCAGATCGTAGAGGACCAGGTAGTAGTGATGGATATAGTACAGTGTCAGGTAGCAGAGTGATGGATATAGTAGAGTGTCAGGGAGGAGAGGATCACATAGTTGTGATGGATATAGTAGAGTGTCAGGTTGCAGAGTGATTGATATATAAGAGTGTCAGGTCGTAGAGGACCACGTAGTAGTGATGGATATAGTAGAGTGTCAGGTAGCAGAGTGATGGATATAGTAGAGTGTCAGGGGGGAGAGTTACAGATATAGTACAGTGTAAGGTAGCAGAGTGATGGATATAGTAGAGTGTCAGAGAGTAGAGTGATGGATGTAGTAGAGTGTCAGGGAGGAGAGTTACAGATATAGTACAGTGTAAGGTAGCAGAGTGATGGATATAATAGAGTGATGAATATTGTAGAGTGATGGATATAGTAGAGTGTCAGGTGGTAGAGTGATGGATAGAGTAGAGTGTCAGGGGGAGAGTTACAGATATAGTACAGTGTAAGGTAGCAGAGTGATGGATACAGTAGAGTGTCAGACAGTAGAGTGATGGATATAGTAGAGTGTCAGGGAGGAGAGTTACAGATATAGTAGAGTGTCAGGGAGGAGAGTTACAGATATAGTAGAGTGTATGGTAGCAGAGTGATGGATATAGTAGAGTGTCAGAGAGTAGAGTGATGGATATAGTAGAGTGTCAGGTAGAAGAGTGATGGATATAGTAGAGTGTCAGGTAGAAGAGTGATGGATATAGTGGTGTGTCAGGTAGTAGAGTGATGGATATGGTAGAGTGTCAGGACGTAGAGGACCAGGTAGTAGTGATGGATATAGTACAGTGTCAGGTAGCAGAGTAATGGATATCGTAGAGTGTCAGGAGGCGGAGTGATGGATATAGTAGAGTATCAGGTAGTAGAGTGTCAGGTAGTAGTGATGGATATAGCAGAGTGTCAGGTAGTAGAGTGATGGATATAGTAGAGTGTCAGATAGTAGTGATGGATATAGTAGAGAGTCAGGTAGCAGAGTGATGGATATAGTAGAGTGTCAGGTAGAAGAGTGATGGATATAGTGGAATGTCAGGTAGTAGAGTGACGGATATAGTAGAGTGTCAGGGAGGAGAGTTACAGATATAGTACAGTGTAAGGTAGTAGAGTGATGGATATAGTAGAGTGTCAGGTAGCAGAGTGATGGATACAGTAGAGTGTCAGTTGGCAGAGTGATGGATATAGTAGAGTGTCAGGTAGTAGAGTGTCAGGTAGTAGTGATGGATATAGTAGAGTGTCAGGTAGTAGAGTGATGGATAAGTAGAGTGTCAGGTAGTAGAGTGTCAGGAAGTAGTGATGGATATAGTAGAGAGTCAGGTAGCAGAGTGATGGATATAGTAGAGTGTCAGGTAGCAGAGTGATGGATGTAGTAGAGTGTCAGGTAGCAGAGTGATTGATATAGTAGAGGGTCAGATAGTAGAGTGACGGATATAGTAGAGTGTCAGTTAGTAGAGTAACAGATATAGTAGAGTGTCAGGGAGTAGAGTGATGGATATAGTCGACTGTCAGAGAGTAGAGTGATGCATATAGTAGAGTGTCAGGAAGAAGAGTGATGGATATAGTGGAGTGTCAGGTAGTAGAGTAACAGATATAGTAGAGTGTAAGGTAGTAGAGTGATGGGTATAGTAGAGTGTCAGGTAGCAGAGTGATGGATATAGTAGAGTGTCAGGTAGCAGAGTGATGGATATGGTAGAGTGTCAGGTAGCAGAGTGATTGATATAGTAGAGGTTAGATAGTAGAGTGACGGATATAGTAGAGTGTCAGGTAGTAGAGTAACAGATATAGTACAGTGTAAGGTAGCAGAGTGATGGATATAATAGAGTGATGAATATAGTAGAGTGTCAGGTGGTAGAGTGATGGACATAGTAGAGTGTCAGGGGGGAGAGTTACAGATATAGTACAGTGTAAGGTAGCAGAGTGATGGATACAGTAGAGTGTCAGAGAGTAGAGTGATGCATATAGTAGAGTGTCAGGAAGCAGAGTGATGGATATAGTGGAGTGTCAGGTAGTAGGGTGATGGATATAGTAGAGTGTCAGAGGGTAGAGTGATGGGTATAGTAGAGTGTCAGGTGGCAGAGTGATGGGTATAGTAGAGTGTCAGGTAGTAGAGTGATGGATATAGTAGAGTGTCAGGTAGCAGAGTGATGGATATAGTAGACTGTCTGGTAGTAGATTGATGGATATTGTAGAGTGTCAGGTAGAAGAGTGATGGATATAGTGGAGTGTCAGGTAGTAGAGTGATGGATATAGTAGAGTGTCAGGTAGTAGAGTGTCAGGTAGTAGTGATGGATATAGTAGAGTGTCAGGTAGTAGAGTGATGGATAAGTAGAGTGTCAGGTAGTAGAGTGTCAGGAAGTAGTGATGGATATAGTAGAGAGTCAGGTAGCAGAGTGATGGATGTAGTAGAGTGTCAGGTAGCAGAGTGATTGATATAGTAGAGGGTCAGATAGTAGAGTGACGGATATAGTAGAGTGTCAGGTAGTAGAGTAACAGATATAGTACAGTGTAAGGTAGTAGAGTGATGGATATAGTAGAGTGTCAGGTAGCAGAGTGATGGATACAGTAGAGTGTCAGTTGGCAGAGTGATGGATATAGTAGAGTGTCAGGTAGTAGAGTGTCAGGTAGTAGTGATGGATATAGTAGAGTGTCAGGTAGTAGAGTGATGGATAAGTAGAGTGTCAGGTAGTAGAGTGTCAGGAAGTAGTGATGGATATAGTAGAGAGTCAGGTAGCAGAGTGATGGATATAGTAGAGTGTCAGGTAGCAGAGTGATGGATGTAGTAGAGTGTCAGGTAGCAGAGTGATTGATATAGTAGAGGGTCAGATAGTAGAGTGACGGATATAGTAGAGTGTCAGTTAGTAGAGTAACAGATATAGTAGAGTGTCAGGGAGTAGAGTGATGGATATAGTCGACTGTCAGAGAGTAGAGTGATGCATATAGTAGAGTGTCAGGAAGAAGAGTGATGGATATAGTGGAGTGTCAGGTAGTAGAGTAACAGATATAGTAGAGTGTAAGGTAGTAGAGTGATGGGTATAGTAGAGTGTCAGGTAGCAGAGTGATGGATATAGTAGAGTGTCAGGTAGCAGAGTGATTGATATAGTAGAGGTTAGATAGTAGAGTGACGGATATAGTAGAGTGTCAGGTAGTAGAGTAACAGATATAGTACAGTGTAAGGTAGCAGAGTGATGGATATAATAGAGTGTCAGGGGGGAGAGTTACAGATATAGTACAGTGTAAGGTAGCAGAGTGATGGATACAGTAGAGTGTCAGAGAGTAGAGTGATGCATATAGTAGAGTGTCAGGAAGCAGAGTGATGGATATAGTGGAGTGTCAGGTAGTAGGGTGATGGATATAGTAGAGTGTCAGAGGGTAGAGTGATGGGTATAGTAGAGTGTCAGGTGGCAGAGTGATGGGTATAGTAGAGTGTCAGGTGGTAGAGTGATGGACATAGTAGAGTGTCAGGGGGGAGAGTTACAGATATAGTACAGTGTAAGGTAGCAGAGTGATGGATACAGTAGAGTGTCAGAGAGTAGAGTGATGCATATAGTAGAGTGTCAGGAAGCAGAGTGATGGATATAGTGGAGTGTCAGGTAGTAGGGTGATGGATATAGTAGAGTGTCAGAGGGTAGAGTGATGGATATAGTAGAGTGTCAGGTGGCAGAGTGATGGGTATAGTAGAGTGTCAGGTAGTAGAGTGATGGATATAGTAGAGTGTCAGGTGGCAGAGTGATGGATATAGTAGAGTGTCAGGTGGCAGAGTGATGGATATAGTAGAGTGTCAGGTAGCAGAGTGATGGATATAGTAGACTGTCTGGTAGTAGATTGATGGATATTGTAGAGTGTCAGGTAGAAGAGTGATGGATATAGTGGAGTGTCAGGTAGTAGAGTGATGGATATAGTAGTGTGTCAGATCGTAGAGGACCAGGTAGTAGTGATGGATATAGTACAGTGTCAGGTAGCAGAGTGATGGATATAGTAGAGTGATGAATATAGTAGAGTAATGGATATAGTAGAGTATCAGGTGGTAGAGTGATGGATATAGTAGAGTGTCAGGGGGGAGAGTTACAGATATAGTACAGTGTAAGGTAGCAGAGTGATGGATATGGTAGAGAGTCAGGTAGGAGAGTGATAGATAAAGTAGTGTCAGGTAGTAGACTGATGGATATAGTAGACTGTCAGAGAGTAGAGTGATGGATATAGTAGAGTGTCAGGTTTAGAGTGTCAGGTAGCAGAGTGATGGATATAGTAGAGTGTCAGGTAGTAGAGTAACAGATATAGTAGAGTGTCAGAGAGTAGAGTGATGGATATAGTAGAGTGTCAGTGAGTAGAGTGATGGATATAGTAGAGTGTCAGAGGGTAGACTGATGGATATAGTAGAGTGTCAGATAGTAGAGTGATGGATGTAGTAGAGTGTCAGGGAGGAGATTTACAGATATAGTACAGTGTAAGGTAGCAGAGTGATGGATATAGTAGAGTGTCAGAGAGTAGAGTGATGGATATAGTAGAGTGTCAGTGAGTAGAGTGATGGATATAGTACAGTGTCAGGTAGTAGAGTGACAGATATAGTAGAGTGTCAGGTAGCAGAGTGATGGATATAGTAGAGTGATGAATATAGTAGAGTGATGGATATAGTAGAGTATCAGGTGGTAGAGTGATGGATATAGTAGAGTGTCAGGGGGGAGAGTTACAGATATAGTACAGTGTAAGGTAGCAGAGTGATGGATATAGTAGAGTGTCAGAGAGTAGAGTGATGGATATAGTAGAGTGTCAGTGAGTAGAGTGATGGATATAGTAGAGTGTCAGAGGGTAGACTGATGGATATAGTAGAGTGTCAGATAGTAGAGTGATGGATGTAGTAGAGTGTCAGGGACGAGAGTTACAGATATAGTACAGTGTAAGGTAGCAGAGTGATGGATATAGTAGAGTGTCAGAGAGTAGAGTGATGGATATAGTAGAGTGTCAGTGAGTAGAGTGATGGATATAGTACAGTGTCAGGTAGTAGAGTGACAGATATAGTAGAGTGTCAGGTAGCAGAGTGATGGATATAGTAGAGTGTCAGGTAGTAGAGTGATGGATATAGTAGTGTCAGGTAGCAGAGTGATGGATACAGTAGAGTGTCAGTTGGCAGAGTGATGGATATAGTAGAGTGATGGATATAGTAGAGTGTCAGTGAGTAGAGTGATGGATATAGTCGAGTGTCAGGTAGTAGAGTGACAGATATAGTAGAGTGTCAGGTAGTAGAGTGATGGATATAGTAGACTGTCAGGTAGTAGAGTGATGGATATAGTAGAGTGTCAGTGAGTAGAGTGATGGATATAGTAGAGTGTCAGGTAGTAGAGTGATGGATATAGTAGTGTCAGGTAGCAGAGTGATGGATATAGTAGAGTGTTAGGTTGCAGAGTGATGGATATAGTAGTGTCAGGTAGCAGAGTGATGGATATAGTAGAGTGTTAGGTTGCAGAGTGATGGATATAGTAGGGTGCCAGGTAGTTGTGGGTCAGGTAGCAGAGTGACAGATATAGTGGTATGTCAGCTAGATGCAAATATTAGTGACAGGGGTACAGTTAATAGACTATCAGGTAGAGTAGAGTTACAGGTAGAGAAAAGTTACAGGTAATCACTGATTTGGTATAAAAGGTTAGTAGATGTACAAATTGGAAGACCATCACCTGAGTGGTTACACCAATCACAGGAGCCAAGAAGCTACATTTCAGACTATAACAACTCACTTTGAAACAAAACAAACGATTCCACTTTAAATAAAGCCAACCTTATACAATGCTTTCTTTCTTCTTATAAGCATAGAGGAGCCCATATAATGTCATATTATGAGGCTTATGATTATGTTAGGTAGGGATGCATAGCAGCAGTATTTATTTTTAGGGCATTTGGTCTCATCTCCACTGCAAATCTCCCCCAGGTCGTTGTTATAAAGGACAACATGTTATACTCAATTTCATTTTGCTTTAAGTTAGATGGAAAGATGCATAAACAGTCAAGCTTGCCCGAAACATAGCAACAGTGATATAAAGTATTCTCTTATCAATTTACCTGTACTAGTCATTCATATACTCTAATGATTTCACATTCCTCATAGCGGAAATGTATCTGTTTTCTGAGTCTATGGAATACCAGAGGCCTCTTCACTTTATTATGAAGGGGATACTAACAGCAGGTGATCGATCTCTCGCTGCTGCCCCACTACATCGCCTTCAGAAAGTATTCATACCCCTTGACTTATTACACATTTTATTGTGTTACAGCCTGAATTCCAAACGGATTAAATACATTTGTTTTCTCACACATCTCCACACAATACACCATTATGACAAAGTAGAAACAAGTTTATTTTGTGTATTTTGCAAGTTTGGCCAATTGATTGAAAATTAAATATAGAAATATCTCATTTACATAAATAAATACAAATTGCTGCCTGCCAATTGTCTGCAAGAAGAAAAAAATCCCATTTCGAAAATAATGTTTTTAGACTTTTCATTGATGGATATAACAGTTAATCGAAATACATTTGACTGGTCATGTTTATCGCTCTATTGGTTAATTTGCATAATTTAGTGGAATGAAATTGCCACATGTGTAAAGTATATTCGTTGTGTATCTTATTCATCACATGCGTACAGCACACAGCCATTGAGCGACCAATCATCAGAGAGCCCAAGAGCTGCAGATACAGCATCTCAAACAGCAAATGCATAGGCAATGGAAGGCAGGGTTCATCAGCGCATCACACACCACTTTGCAATAAGCTAGAGGCAGTACGCAATACTTAATTGTTTGAAAACTGAATGTTTTACTACATGTCTTACCTTGCTTCAAAGTAGCCTATCCAAAAAATACCATATCACCAGACGCAATTGTTTTATATCAACTTTCTTTCATTCTCCAGGAGCCAAAGGCACAATCCTAATCATATTAGCAACCCATGCTAGTGGTTGCATATTGGATCTCTCATCGTACCACAACTGTCGCAGAATCTGTTTGGAATAGGCTATATCTTTCTTGATAAGCTGATCAATAAAATAGGTCAACGTTTCTACCATGGGTGATTGATGATGTTAATGTAACTGTCCACATTTCCTTTTCCTCAGCCAACAAGACAAGTAACGAACAGCAAAAGCACAAGCCTATGTCAATCTTCTAAGTGCACAACAGAATTTGGTAAGAATGACCGCACATTGTTGCATCCTCAACTTGCATGTTCTGTTAATATGAATTACCATAATCTAAATGTGATTTCTGTCTTTCTGAGCACTCTGGGTGGACGACCTAATCAGGTTACGCACCCCATCTCCGGCATTCGACGTAGCCGGTTTACTAAATCACTGGTTCTGTCTAACATCATTACGCACACCTGGCTCCATCGTTACGCACCTCACTCACTTCTCAACTCCCAGCGTCTCCGTTACAACTCTCAATTGAATCTATTTTAAATTCAGACTGTAACAACAAAATGTGGAAAGGTCAAGGGGTGGAAATACTTTGATGGCACTGGAAAGGGCTTAAACACATCTCATCACATAATTAGGGCCGATTTCAAGTTTTCATAACAATCAGAAATCGGAATATTTGGACACCGATTTGGCCAATTTAAAAAATATTTTTTTACACCTTTCTTCAATCTTTATTTAACTAGGCAAGTCAGTTAAGAACACATTCTTATTTTCAATGACGGCCTAGGAACGGTGGGTTAACTGCCTCATTCAGGGGCAGAACAACAGATTTTCACCTTGTCAGCTCGGGGGTTCCAATCTTGCAACCTTACAGTTAACTAGTCCAACGCTATAACCACCTGCCTCTCGTTGCACTTCACGAGGAGACTGCCTGTTACGCGAATGCAGTAAGCCAAGGTAAGTTGCTAGCTAGCATTAAACTTATTTTATAAAAAACAATCAATCAATCAATCATAATCACTAGTTAACTACACATGGTTGATGATATTACTAGTTTATCTAGCGTGTCCTGCGTTGCATATAATCTGACTGAGCATACAAGCACACAAGCATACAAGTATCATACTGAGCGGTGGTAGGCTGCAGCAGGCTTGTAAGCATTCATTCAAACAGCAGTTTTGTGCGTTTTGCAGGTAGCTCTTCATTGTGCGTCAAGCATTGCGCTGTTTGTGACTTCAAGCCTATCAACTCCCGAGATGAGGCTGGTGTAACCGAAGTGAAATGGCTAGCTAGTTAGCGGGGTGCACGCTAATAGCGTTTCAAACGTCACTCGCTCTGAGACTTGGAGTGGTTGTTCCCCTTGCTCTGCATTGCACTGCAGGGTGGCTGTTGTCGTTGTGTTCCTGGTTCGAACCCAGGGAGGAGCGAGGAGAGGGACGGAAGCTCTACTGTTACACTGACAATACTAAAGTGACTATAAGAACATCCAATAGTCAAAGGTTAATGAAATACAAATGGTATAGAGGGAAATAGTCCTATACAGTAATTCCTATAATACCTACAACCTAAAACTTCTTACCTGGGAATATTGAAGACTCATTAAAAGGAACCACCAGCTTTCATATGTTCTGAGCAAGGAACTTAAACGTTAGCTTTTTTACATGGCACATATTGCACTTTTACTTTCTTCTAAAACTTTGTTTTTATTATTTAAACCAAATTGAACATGTTTCATTATTTATTTGAGGCTAAATTGATGTATTGATGTATTATATTAAGTTACAATAAGTGTTCATTCAGTATTGTTGTAATTGTCATTATAAATTGTCATTAATAAATCAGCCGATTAATCGTTATCGGCTTTTTTGTCCTCCAATAATCGGCATCGGTATCGGTGTTGAAAAATCATAATCGGTCGACCTCTACTCTTTACCATAAAAGGCTTTGAGCCTTCTGAGCTGTGAAGATAGTAGGGCTAAAATATGTCTCTTTGCTTCATTGATCTGCTGCCTTTAACAAAGACTCCACTCTGTGTCAGTGCATCATGTAACTCCCAGCAGCAGCAGCAGATATTAACCTTCCCTCTCCGAGCACACTGCTCCCCTCTCTTTTAAACGGCAGTGACTCTCAGGTCTCTACTGACAAAGCTAAATGGGTGCCTTACTCTCTCCCCTCGTCCTGGCCCTAAATTTAGCTTAAGATATAGAGTGAAGACCATATTCACAGTTATGTCCTTCTTAAAGCAATAGTTCACCCACATTACATTTGCCTACGGGCCAGCGGGGACTGTATCTTCTTTCGGATGATGCTTGCTAGGAACATAGTAGCATGATATGCGAGCCATGTGAATATAGTTCCCACAATCTCAGAAGTTTGTCCATTCATAACAACCAACATAATTGACACGATCCAGCTTTTCACACCGAACTAGAAGTAAAGCCACTAATAGCTAATCAAGAGTTGTTTATTCTTCCTAGCCTCAATGTGGCTGAATGGAACTGCTAGCTAGCTAGCTGCAGTTGAGGGAAAACAGCCCAGTCCATTTATCCATTTATCAGGTTCAACTTTTAAGGACAACTGAATGGTGAATGACTCCCGTGCCTATTGATCGCACTACACATGGCGGGTGGTATATGACAGACTAATAGCAGGGGAGGTCAGACAAATAGGACACTGTAATGGTATCTGTTAGTATCTGTACACAGCGAGTGGCTTATAGAGTTGATGTTTGTACCAGACCACTAAGTTCTCATCAATTACAGCACTAAGATAAATACATATCTTCATTTTCTGTTTTGCCATAAACATCATGATACAAGATACACCCGTTCAAGAGTCTCAGGGTAATGGACCACAAATGTGGTTGAATATTGTGAACCTTTATCCAGAAGAATCAGTTTCCTTTCAATGTTACTTTCTATGTAATTTCTTCTTGTCATTGTCAACTTTGCTTCTTCTTTGCGGGGTCTGACCACAGCTTACTGTTGAGTATACTTTTGTGAAAAGCTGTACATTGAAATGCTACAATAATAACATATTGGAACGCTGTGGGCTAACACCTTTAAACTTATCCACTGTTTTCAAAGGCCAGAAGATGTTTCTACAGATATATTTGCCTTCATTTTTCCTGTTCCCACTCGTTCCTCGAGCTCCTTTATATTTCAGCCATTAATAAAACTGATCGGTCAGCAAACTGGTTATGAATCATGTAAAAGAAACTCCATCAATTAGTCATGAAACGCATCAAAGGAATCCTGCTCTTGCCAGTCCCCCTCTGGGATAGAAGAAAGGAGGGATGGTAAAGAAACATGTTAAAAACAGGTCTGAAAGGTTGTCAAAGAGGTCAGTTACTCAGCAGGAAAGGGATTTAACTTTGGCACAACTAAAGTCCTGGACCTTGGTTGGGTCTTGCTTGCTAAAACTCCTCAGACCATTTTTTTCTTCTCTCTCTCCATCTCATAAATGTTTATATTTTTCTTACCTGTAGTATCTATCCACAGATCTACATCCAGCAAAACATAAAACTGAACTTAGACCATCTTCTATAGGGAACTTCATGCTACACTTTCTCTCTCTGTTTCATACACAGACTCTCTGCTATTTTCACATTTTCGCATGCAAGGCTTAGGCCTAACTTTCATCTTAACTGTCATGTTGTGGGTTGTCTACAGTGCTGGCGGGATACTGTATTTTACTATATACCGGTATTGATGCACGGACCAGTTTGGGTTTTTACTTTACCTTCTATAACGATACAGTGGGGAGAACAAGTATTTGATACACTGCTGATTTTGCAGATTTTCCTACTGACAAAGCATGTAGAGGGCTGTAATTTTTATCATAGGTACACTTCAACTGTGAGAGACGGAATCTAAAACAAAAATCCAGAAAATCACATTGTATGATTTTTAAGTAATTATTTTGCAGCCTGATACCATTAATGGTGTAGGCCTAAATCAGCCTTTTGTTTGTGCAACAGTAACAGGAATAGGGGAAGCATGAATATCTTAACTATATAAAGTAGCTAAGAGAAAACATTGAATGTAGCAAAAGATTATAGGGTCCCCTAGGAAACACTGACCAAAACTTTAGTTCCTCCCTGGCATTTCCATTTGTTGTGATGTCAAACAACACTATTCAAAGTGCTAACTATCATATTCAAACTATAGAATTAGAATAATCATTCTATTTCCATGATTCCAAAAGTTCACCAAACTGTTTTTTAATCTAAATTGCAAGTCAAATCACAATTGCAACATTTGTTCAAAAATAAGGCCTAGATATTTTCCCCATGTCACACAGTGTGGAAATGATCTCAAATGAGTACAGGAAATGCAGAAATGTATGAAAATGCTGAAACGTTCAATTGAACAGTATAAAACAATAAGAATGGAGAAAGACCCATCGAAATCACTTAGAATGTATGTGTTGTCACCCTGGAGTCATGTATCACTCATAAAGCAAATGTAGAACTTATATTATATATATTATTATATTATTTATATATTATTTACAAACCTAAAATACCGTCAAGTAACGTCATAGAGGTCAAATATTTTTTAAATGCCATGACATTTTGGCTATATCGCCCAGCCTTAGTTGTCTATAATAATTCATAGTTTCCTAATGTTTTTATATATCAGAAAAAAACATATCCCAGAATGCATTAGCTCAAACACTGCAGTATGGAAGGCAACAATCTCACATCTCATGACAAAGATAAATAATTTTTGACATGTTTGAAATATAGTCAAACTAATATTTAAAATGGTATGTGTATTATTTGGATTAATGGGTGATATCCTTTTGATAAAAGATTTGCCAAATGAATGAGACTTCAAATTATGCTTCCTGTGGGGTGTGGCCAATTCAAATTAATTGTTTGAACTGAATTCAATTCGGAAATTCCAAATTGACCCCAACCCTGTTAGACCCAGGCTGACAAGGGGACAGCGTGTCAAAGTAGACTCGACGCACACAACAATGTAACGATCACGGTAAGGATGTTATAATGAGGCTATGGAACTATCATTAAAGGTGCTAACCCTAGAATTTCACAGAATTTCTCCCCTAATGGGAGCTAGGTGAATTTCAACAGGCAGCATCCCCCCCCAAATATCCCCTTCTCCGTAACATGGAGAAGACTGACGCTTGAGCGTTTTACTTTCGGTTTTAATCCACCAGTTTTTTTTTTTTAAACGCTTTAAAAAAAAATGTTAAATATATTTCACAGCGATTCAGATGGTACAATGATTCCCTACACTATTCAGTGCTTGTTTTCTGACAAACTGAAACTGAACGAACAGTTTAGAATTTCAGCAACCAGGAAAGGACAGACCGATTTCTACATTGGCCACTTGACTCGATTTCAATTAGAAAACACAGCCACAAAGTTCCTCATTTTGACACTTTCTCATTTTGACACCAGATGCCGCTCCGGTGGGATAAATAAAGAGGTGAACCTCACGAACAAATCATACCACTGGCGGGTAAGTAATACTGTGAAACACTATCACTCCACTATTACTGCAAATATTTTATGGATATATTCTGAAATTACAATGCAAAAATAAAAATAATCCTATGTGTAGCACCTATAAGCATCTATATAAAAAGCTTTGAATATTTGTTTGAATAATGGCGTAGAAGAGGAGCTGCAGCCATTTCGCTGTGGAGTTTCACACAAAACATTGTGTTTATCCCTATAGTACTGCCACAGTGGCCAAGTCTATACCAGCTTAGCCATTTTACACTATCTGCCCCACTTTCAAAAACCCTCTTCTATTCTCTCAGCTAGCTAGCTAGCTAGCAACATCATGACTGTAGGCCGGATATACTGTGTGTGGGTGTGGGTTGAGATGAATCCAGCATCTGCTAATATGTTTTTGTGGATGGTCATTTCTAAGTTGAGTTATTGCATCCACAGAGAGAGAAATACAGTGAGTATTTGATGCAGGTGACACATTCAAATTCTCTGGGGCTTATTTTGTTGTGAACTAAAGCTGTTTTTGTGTATCTGTTTTCAAAATACTCCTACTCTCGTTGGTGTGTACATTTTAAAGCATGTTCTAGCATTGGTCCTGATCTTTTATAGACCTTTGAAAATAAATATTTTAAATAAACAAGACAAAGTTGGTGTGAGTCAAGATTGAAAGGTTTTCAAAAGCCAGTCGTGAAGATCAGCCTTGATATTCGCTGTGCATGTCTCTGTTGTTATGCGGAGAGGTGAATATATTTAGTGGTCCCATTATTGGAAAACCTTTCTCTCATCACAACAAAGATTAGTTAAGGAGGTGTAGGGGAGGACTACCTCCTGTCAGAGGTTTGTGTGTGCGCGTGCATGTGTGTTTGTCTGCTTGGGCGAGGCATTACACTCTAGGTTTGCAGAATGTGCAGTCGCCTGAAACAAAATAAAGACCAAGTGTCTCAAGACTTAAATGTTAATTAAAGCTTCAGCCTTTCTCTTTGTCTCTAGCTATTTGCCTTCACTCTCTAAGAAATGCACAAACTCTCATACTGTAATAGAAATATTTCTCTCACACACACACGCATGCAAACACAAACCTACAGTTCGGAAAGTATACAGACCCTTTGACGTCTTCCACATTTTGTTTCATTACAGCCTTATTGTTTTTTTCCCTCATCAATCTACACACAATGCCACCAAGTGACGAAGCAAAACAGGCTTTTATACATTTTTGATGCCCCTGAACTCAATTTCGAGGCTCATAGCAAAGGGTCTGAATACTTATGTAAATAAGGTACATTTGCAAACATTTCTAAAAACATGTTTTCATTTTGACATTATGGGGTATTGTGTGTAGATTGATGAGGAAATACATATATTTTAAATTTTAGAATAAAGCTGTAACAACAAAATGTGGAAAAAGTCAAGGGGTGTGAATACTTTCCGAATGCACTTTATATTAGGGCTTAGGTGTTGCCCGTACTGTGCAGAGGTTTTAGGTTGTTCTCTAACCAGAACCAGTCTCCAGAGTGACATGCAGGCTCTGGGTGTATCACAGACTAGTGAGACAGTACACTGCATCTAGAGAATGTGCTGATCTGTGCAGTCCAGCACCAGTCAGTGGTGTGTGTGTGTGTGTGTGTGAGAGAGAGTGCCAAACAAACAGTCTGTCTGTGTGACCTATGTCTTATCGATGGCCTGTGTATCCCTCTGACAGCAGAGGGGCATCTGGAATCACGAACAACTTCCCTGGGCCTGGGATATAATGTACTAATGTATGCCCTGATTCAGCAGTGTGTGTGTGTTACTGCACTGTTGGAGCAAGAAACATAAGCATTTCACAGCACCTGCAATAATATCTGCAAAATGTGTACACAACCAATAACATTTGATTAGAATGTGTGTGTGTGTGCGCATGCTTGCGTGTGATTCAATCAGTGGACCAATACTGTAGATCACCCACCTTGTCTTACCGCATCTGCTTCCATCTCAACAGAAAATACTAGCAAAGGAGCCTTTTCAATACTTT
Source organism: Oncorhynchus kisutch (assembly GCF_002021735.2). Taxonomy (NCBI): domain Eukaryota; kingdom Metazoa; phylum Chordata; class Actinopteri; order Salmoniformes; family Salmonidae; genus Oncorhynchus; species Oncorhynchus kisutch. Next base: position 3,532,938 of record NC_034199.2, read on the forward strand.
TTGGACACAGGCTATTACTAGAGGCAGTTAGGATCTATGTAGCTTCAGGTAGAAGTTTTGCAAAATGAACTACTTCACTGTCTTTAACGAGGACATTAAAAGCCTAAACTGACTTTAGATCTGTCTCTATAGACAACTTAAATCTCCATCTAGCTACAACCACAGAGGATGGGACCTATGAAGGCCTGCAGGCCACCTTTACTAGACCCCATCCACCACTACGCTTCATTATAACCCTGCCACAGGTTTATATTTTATGCAGGACATATAATAAAAACTCTGGAAGCCCGGCATCCATAATGAAATCCTTCCCCACCCCCATCCCCCTGTCTATGGACAGGACAGAGTGCAATATATACCTTGGGTTGGTTTACATGGCCTAGGGACCACTGCCAATCCGCTAACTTCAGCAGTTTGAAACCAAAAACCTATGTACCAGATATTAGCATGTTTTCAATTGAATTCCCAAATAACGTCAGAATAACTTCAAACCAAGCAATTGAGCTACACAACATTTTTGGGATAATTTGGACATGAAATGCTAAAGGAATCACATAGCGGCAGTGGCTACGTAAACAAATACAACGTGTGGATGGTGCAAACTATGCCTTTAATCTAATGCAGGGATGGGCAACGGCAGTCCTCGGGGCCCTGATTGGTGACACTTTTTTGCCCCAGCTCCTGCTAACACACCTGACTCCAACTAATCAAAGTCTTCAGTTTAATCAGGTGATTTAGCTATAGGGCTGGGGGAAAATCAGGCCCCCGAGGACTGGAGTTGCCCATCTCTGATCTAATGGATCCAATTTTTTTAATGTATGTACCATCTCATGTCACTGTGCTCCAAACTACGCTTCATGATCTTAGCAAATGACTCTGTTTCCATGGTCCACCAAGTTGAAGTGAATCTGTCTCACTTTGTGTATATAGTTTGAGATGCTCTCTGCTTTGAAAAAGTGCCTGGGAAATGAAGTATATTATTGTAAGTGTTCACTGGCCTGATCTGTGGCCTTTGACACTCCGATGTGCCCTTTTAACCTCTCCTCTTGCCCTCATATACCCCACCTCTATCACTACATACTATGCACTGCTCTCAAACACACAGATAGCACATACTAACACCACCTCCAGTCCCTCATAGTGATAACCTACAAGAAATGTCAAGTACAGTTATGTGCTATGTCATGGCTTACTACTACTGGCAAATTTCATGGTTTTGAGACTAAAAATAAACTGTTTTATTGTTTTTAGTCTTGAAATGTACTGTAAGACTGCATTTAGTATATAGTTTGGTCTAACATGACATTGTTTGCTGCAAGAAGGGGTTTTGGCAAAATATGCTAAAGCACTGCATCTCAGTGCTAGAGGCGTCACTACATACCCTGGTTCGATTCCAGGCTGTATCACAACTGGCCGTGATTGGGAGTCCCATAGGGCGAACACATTTGGCTCAGCGTTGTTAGGGTTTGGCCAGGGTAAGCTATCATTGTAAATATGAATTTGTTCTTAACTGCCACGATTTCTGTCGAAGCCTCTCCATGTTCGGGCGGTGGTCGACGTCACCGGTCAGCTAGCCATCATTGATCCATTTTTCATTTTCCATTGGTTTTGTCTTGTCTTCCTACACATCTGGTTTCAATCCCATTCATTACCTGTTGTGTATTTAACCCTCTGTTTCCCCTCATGTCTTTGTCAGAGATAGTTTGTTATTCAGTGTTGTGTTTGTATTGGTGCACGACGGGTCCTCGTACCCACTTTGTTTATTGTTACATTTAGTGTCTGGAGTATGTTTAGTTTATCTTTATGAAATAAGTCCATTACACTCAGTTTGATTCTCCTGTGCCTGACTTCCCTGCCACCTATACACACAACTGCCATTAACTGAGTTGCCTAGTTAAATAAAGGTTAAATAAAAAAAATTGAAAAGAGCTGGCACCAGCTTTGCTTAAGAGGCCTCAGCTGAAACATTGGCTTTGCTAGTTACTCCATATCTCATTCTATGCATTGTTGAATCACAAAACGTTTTTGAATGTTTACTGTACTACTTCAACTACTTCAGAGGTTTTAAGAAGCATGCTGTGACTTAGACTAACACAATGACAGTGGAGCTGAGCTGAATCTGCTTTTGTCTTCAGCAACAGGCTCTCCTACAAGACAACTGGTGAAACCGACAGTAATGTAGCTTTAATCAGTAACACTTGAACCTCCATCAAAAGGACTATAACACTGTGATAATAAAGACATTACAGATATCATAAACAGTTACAACCAGAGCTTGACTTCAGCAGGAGCTCACTGAAGTGGAGTACTGGCACCGAAAATGTTGTACTTTTTGAGCTCCTGCACCTCATAGAATATTAGCTCAAGTGTATTGTGGAGTTCCTGCACCTCATAGAATATTAGCTCAAGTGTATTGTGGAGTTCCTGCACCTCATAGAATATTAGCTCAAGTGTATTGTGGAGTTACTGCACCTCATAGAATATTAGCTCAAGTGTATTGTGGAGCTCCTACACCTCAATACACCTGACAGAAATATGAACACAACATGTCAAATGTTTGTCTCATGTTTCATGAGCTGAAATAAAAGATCCCCAAATGTTTTCATAGACACAAAAACATTGTTTCTCAACATTTTTTTTTATGCCCAGAACTTAAACTTGAATGCACAGAAATGCCATGACGAAATCCTGAGGCCCATTGTGGGGCCCATTTCTTAAGGTATCTGTGACTAACAGATGCATATCTGTATTCCCAGTCATGTGAAATCCATAGATTAGGGCCTAATGAATGCATTTCAATTGATTGATTTCCTCATATGAACTGTAACTCAGTAAAATCTTTGAAATTGTTGCATGTTCCGTTTCTATTTTTGTTCAGTATATAACCAGTACCGGCACCCAAAATGAGCAACTATTTCAGTCTAAGTCAAGCACTGGTTACATCACCTTATTACAACTGACCTTACATCGTCATGACCACACAGCATCACCCAATTGGCTAGACTGCTTGCTTTTCTAAATAGTGTTCTATGTCATCATGACAGTGTAAAGTAAATTGTCATAAGGTGACACCATTCCAGTGGTTGACAGTTTGACATTTGGTGTTATTTTTTATTTTATTTTACCTTTTATTTTACTAGGCAAGTCAGTTAAGAACAAATTCTTATTTTCAATGACGGCCTAGGAACAGTAACATTATGTAGTCCTCGTAACAGTGGTTTCAAGTAAAATATATCCCCGATCCAAAGGAGAAAGAGGTGAAGGTAAGTATTGTAGATACAACTAGCCGTTCCGGCTCTTGTTGTGCGTGCACAACTTCCTGATTTACCTTCTTTTTTTTTTTCCTCGTTCGGTTGTCAAAATAGCAAAAACATTAGCAATACAAAAAGTCTTATATGATCTTGTTGCCATCTAATGCATATTCAAATGTCATAAATCAACACTCCAGAGATCTCCCTGTCCTCTACTGTGCCATGATTGTATTACTGTTGATGATATCTGGAAATGTGCATGTGCCCATCTACTGTTGCTAGCCCCAATTCTGACTTGTGCACTGATATCTGTAAAAAGAATGCCCCTCTCCCCACAGGTGTAATTACTACCTCCTGAGGGTTTAGAGCTTGAGGTAGTCTCCTCATACAAGTACTTGGGAGTATGGCTAAATGGTACACTGTCCTTCTCTCAGCACATATCAAAGCTGCAGGCTAAAGTTAAATCTATACTTGGTTTCCTCTATCGTAATCACTCCTCTTTCACCACAGCTGCCAAACTAACCCTGATTCAGATGACCACCCTACCCATGCTAGATTACAGAGATGTAATTTATAGATCGGCAGGTAAGGGTGCTCTCGAGCGGCTAGATGTTCTTTACCATTCGGCCATCAGATTTGCCACCAATGCTCCTAGGACACATCACTGCACTCTATACTCTTCTGTAAACTGGTCATTTCTGTATACCCGTCGCAAGACCCACTGGTTGATGCTTATTTATAAAACCCTCTTAGACCTATCTACTGCAGCCCTCATCCTCCACATACAACACCCGTTCTGCCAGTCACATTCTATTAAAGGTCCCCAAAGCGCACACATCCCTGGGTCTCCTCTTTTCAGTTCGCTGCAGCTAGCGACTGGAACGGCCTGCAACAAACACTCAAACTGGACAGTTTTATCTCAATCTCTTTATTCAAAGACTGACAGTTGTGGCTGCTTTGCGTGATGTATTGTTGTCTCTACCCATCTTGCCCTTTGTGCTGTTGTCTGTGTCCAATATTGTTTGTACCCTGTTTTGTGGTGCTACCATGTTGTGGTGCTACCATGCTGTGTTGTCATGTGTTGCTGCCTTGCTATGTTATCTTATGTCTCTTTTTATGTAGTGTTGTCTCTTGTCATGATGTGTGTGTGTGTGTGTGTGTGTGTTGTCCTATATTTTCATTTAATTTATTTATATTTTTAATCCCAGCCCCCGTCGCTGCAGGAGGCCTGCAGTGGTAGGCCGTCATTGTACATAACAATTTGTTCTAAACTGAGTTGCCTAGTTAAATAAAATAAATAATTCTCGTCCCTGTAACTAATCTTTTTGGTATCATGATGAAGAAAAAATATCACCAAGAACTCAAATGTACGGCTAAAATATTACATGTAGTTTCTTTAATAACTGGGTTTCTCCTCCCAGAGTATCACCTGGTCATAACATGCTGTAGCTATGCACTACCCCTCATTGTCTATGTACTGTTTTACTGAAACTACAGGGCCTCTAAGTCCAGCACGCAATAGTTTTTATATTTTATTTTACCAGTTAAGTTGACTGAGAACAAATTCTCATTTACAGCAACAACCTGGGGAATAGTTTAAGCCAATGAGAGGAGGGTGGGTGAATGAGCCAATTGGAAGCTGGGAATGATTAGGTGGCCATGATGGTATGAGGGCCAGATTGGGAATTAAGCCAGGCCACTGGGGTTAACACCCCTACGCTAAGTGGCATGGGATCTTCAGTAACCTTAGAGTCAGGACACCCATTTAACAACCCATCTGAAAGACAGCACCCTAGACAAAGCAATGTTCCCCAATCACTGCCCTGGGGCATTGAGATGTTTTTTATTTAGGCCAGAGGAAAGAGTGCCTCCTACTGGCCCTCCAACACACCTTCCAGCAGTATCTGGTCTCCCATCCAGGACCAACCCTGCTTAGCTTCAGAGGTAAGCCATTGGGATGCAGGTTGGTATGCTGCTGTGTCTAGCTAATGGACTCTTAAGTCTCTCTCACTCCCTCTCACACACACACATGTTCATAATCCTGTACCACCTTCATTATATCCTTCACTTGCTCCACTCCATGTCTCATACTCATAGACACATACCTGTGTTATGAACGACTACATACACAGCAATCTCCCAAATCAGTGAATAATGGAACAGACACAATTCAGAGCAGTCCCAAAAGATACAAGGAACACCTGATGTCACATATAAACCTACAGTCAGGTGGAACTGATTTTGTTTGAAGAACAGGCAGGGAAGAAAAGGGGGGTTTCACAAAATAATAAGAAAAATAAGAACTTCCAAAAAGGTCATCATACATTCTTTTGACAAAGCTATGGAAGTGATCAGGCCAGGAATGGAAGTCTACAAAGCGCCGGGGCTTGCCAAGGTTGATGGATGGGACGGAAGCACTGGGGCTAATGCCCTTTTTAAACAAAAATGTCTGGAATTGTTCCATGGCTCCCAAACAGAGGCCACAAAAAAGCAAACATACAGAGAGAGAGAAAGAGAGAGAGGCGATGTTACAATACTGCCTGCTGCACTGCACCAAAAATCTACACAGCATACCACCTTCGCTACCGCACAACCTCACAGCACTGCACAACACAGACCCTCAAACAGACTGGGGAGAGGGAGCGAAAGACAGAGAGAGATGGAGAGGAAGCCAGAGGAGGACAGAGAGCCAGCAGAAAAGGAAGGAATGTGAAAGAGAGGAAGTCAGAGCCAAGTCACTGCTTTTGAGACAAGAATCCAACGTTCACGTTACTCACATCGTAGACACTAGCCTCAACAATTTCCACGGATCACAGGTTGGGAGCTATATAATGACACAGCTAAGTAAAAAAAAATAGCTAGTGTGTTTACACTGGTTAGGGCTGGGCGATATACTGTATTTTACTATATACCGGTATAGATGCACTTTACCTTGCATTCTACAATGGCATTTCAATGTTTGGTTTGTTGAATGTGATATTCCACTCCGCCGCTGTCTGTTTTTATTGTTTACGCCATTGCTTTTTGAGTTTTTCTCCTTTCACCTGCATGCCGCTTCCCACACCAAGCCCTGCCCCCTGTCATTCCAGGCAAGCATGTTGCTAAACCATGGAGTCACAAGCAACAAGATGTTGGTGACAACGATGGTGCTTTCCACTCTTATTCCTAATAGTATAAATCCACAAGTGTTCTATTACACTATTAGTTTGTGTATCTTATTGTCTTCAAACAGTTTGTCTAGTTTGTCTTTTGTTAGCAAGTTGTGGCTGAAATAAACAATTTTAGCCACTAATGCTAATTGCTAGTTAGTTGGATAGCTAGCTAGCTAAATGTACTCCGAGTCAGAGCAAATGTAGCTAGCTAATACAGCCTTATACCAGTGCTGGAGTAGGCCTAGATCAGCATGTTTGTACAATGCTATCTTATAAATCAGAGAGGAATAGGCAAAGCATGAATATGTTAGCTAGCTACATGAAGTAAGAGAACTCTCTGGAGAAAACAACTTGTTTTGTAACATCTAGGGTCCACTGGAAAACACTAACTCCCAATAACTCCTCCCTGGCTTTTTCATAGTTGTCATGTCAAACAACATTGAACGAGCTGCACACTATATTCCAACAATAGAATTTGAATAATCATTCTATTTCCATGATTCCAACAGTTCACCCAAGTGTTTTTGTCTAAATCGCAATATTTGGTCAAAGAATCTCAATCGGCATAGCTAGGTGTTTTGACTGTTTCATGCAGCCCTATGTGGCACAGTGTGAAAATTATAACAAATGAGTGCAGGAAATGCTTTTTAAATTTTTTATAAAAAAAATAAAAATTGTTATCAGAATGGAGAAAGACCCATTAAAACTTAGAATGTTAGCTACAGATTGTACAACAGATAATGTGATATAAGCAAACATTTTTGTTGACCATTACTGGATGTTAAAGGAAAGCCCCATAGAAACTGCCACCATAGATTTTTCAACTAACCTGTATTTGGCGACACTATTTGTTCTTAATTCTTATAGATGTCTGTGTCCAGTTGCAGGTAGTTATACTGAACAAAAATAAAAATGCAACATGTAAAGTGTTGGTCCCATGTTTCATGAGCTGAAATAAAAGATCCTTGAAATGTTTCATATGCACAAAAAAACATGTCTCAAATTTTGTGCACAAATTTGTTTACAGCCTTGTTGGTGAGCATTTCTCCTTTGCCAAGATAATCCATCCACCACATGTGTGGCATATCAAGAAGCTAATCATAAAATTATGATCATTAGATATGTGCACTGCACCTTGTGCTGGGGACAAAAAAAGGCCACTCTAAAATGTGCAGCTTTGTCACACAACACAACAGATGTCTCAAATGTTGAGGGAGTGTGCAATTGGCATGCTGAGTGTTGGAATGTCCACCAGAGCTGTTGCCAGAGAATTGAATGTTAATTTATATACCATATAACCCACTACTCTGGATCGACGTCTACGACAGCGTGTTCCAGTTCCCGCCAATATCCAGCAACTTCACACAGCCATTGAAGAGGAGTGGAACAACATTCCACAGACCACAATTCATATCCAGATCAACTCTATGAGAACGAGATGTCGTGCTGCATGAAAATTATGGTCACACCAGATACTGACTGGTTTTCTGATCCACGTCCCTACCTTTTTTAAGGTATATGTGCCCAACAGATGCATATCTGTATTCCCAGTCATATGAAATCCATAGATTAGAGCCTAATTTATTTATTTAAATTGACAGATTTTCTTAAATGAACTGTAACTCAGTTAAATCTTAAATTGTTGCATTAAATTTTTCGTTCAGTGTGGTTTGAAATTAGAAATTGCTCTGATTATTTAAAAAAAGTTTTTTTACTACATGAAGCCATCAACAAATGTTTACGCAGCCATATTGTCTATTTCAAATCTTCTCTTATTGAGCAAGATAGGTGGGTGTCCACCCCAAAGTGGCGCATGTCACGATGACACTCACCTGTCTGGATCAATGAGAGAAGATTTGAAATAGACAAGATGGCAAATGAAGCACCACCAGATATGTTAGTTGAAAAATCTATTGCGTCGGTTTGTATGGGGATTTCCTGTAACGTCCAGTGAATGTTTTTTTTTTTTTTTACATCACATTATCTGGTGTACAATCTGTAGCTATTAGAATGTATGTGTTGCCACCTTAGGGTCAAGCATAAAGCATATTTCGAAATTGTATTATTCAAAAACATTACCATCAAATACCATCATACTGTCAAAAATGTAAAAAATATTGTGATATTGCCATATTGCCCTGCCCTAGCACTGATGCAAAGCTCCTGTAACATGTATCGCAAAATAAAACATTGAAGGTAATGAATGAATGGTATAAATATACAGTGCCTTTGGAAAGTATTCAGACCCCTTGACTTTTTCCACATGGGGTATTGTGTATAAAAATATATATTTTCATACACAATACCCCATAATGACGAATCAAAAACAGGTTTTTAGAAATGTTTGCTGATTTTTTTTATTAAAAATAAAAAACTGAAATATCACATTTACATAGGTATTCAGTCTCTTTACTCAGTACTTTTATGGTATAGGGGACGCTTGCGTCCCACTTGGCCAAAATCCAGGGAAAATGCAGCGTGGCAAATTCAAATAAAATGATATAAAAAATCAAACTTCCATTAAATCACACATGAAAGATACTAAATTAAAGCTACACTCGTTGTGAATCCAGCCAACATGTCAGATTTTAAAAAGGCTTTTCGGCAAAATGTCAATTTATTTGTTATTTATTTTTATTGATTTATTTGGCGCGTTTGATCCAGAAAAACAGCTTCCAAATTGCGCAACGTGACTACAAAATATCTCAAAAGTTGCCTGTAATCTTTGCCAAAACATTTCAAACTACTTTTGTAATACAACTTTAGGTATTTTTCAACGTTAATAATCAATCAAATTGAAGATGGGTCTATCTGTCTTCAATACAGGAAGACAACAAACCAAGCTACTTTACAAGTCTTGTGCAACTCTCAACAGTGTTACGCAGTTCCTAGATGACCGTACTTCTTCATTGCACAAATGAATAACCTCAACCAAATTCTGAAGACTGGTGACATCCAGTGGAAGCGGTAGGAACTGAAAACAAGTTCCTAAGAAATATCGTTTTCCAATGAGAACTCACTTAACAGACAGAAACCAAAACAAAAGAAATTCAGTTAGTCCTCTGTGTTTTAGAAACAAACAGTTTTAGAAACTTCAGAGTGTTTTCTATCCAAATTTACTAATAATATGCATATCTTATATTCTTGGCATGAGTAGCAGGAAGTTGAAATTAGGGAAGGCGATTTATCCAAAAGTGAAAATGCTGCCCCCTATACCTTAAGTTAAAGCACCTTTGGTAGTGATTACAGCCTCGAGTCTTCTTGGGTGTGACGCTACAAGCTTGGCACACCTGTATTTGGGGAATGTTTCTCCCATTCTTCTCTGCTGATCCTCTCAAGCTCTGTCAGGTTTGATGGGGACCGTCGCTGCACTGCTATTTTTAGGTCACAGCTATTTTCAAGATATTCGATCGGGTTCAAGTCCGGGCTCTGGCTGGGCCACTCAAGGACATTCAGAGACTTGTCCCAAAGCCACTCCTGCGTTGTCTTGGCTGTGTGCTAAGGGTCATTGTCCTATTGGAAGGTGAACCTTTGCCCCGGTCTGAGATCCTGAGTGCTCTGGAGTAGGTTTTCATCAGTGATATCTCTGTACTTTGCTCTGTTCGTCTTTGCCTCGATCCTGACTAGTCTCCCTGCCCCTGAAAAACATGCCCCTGAAAAAAACATGTTTCTCATGGTCAGAGAGTCTTTGGGTGCCTTTTGGCAAACTCCAAGCAGGCTTTAACTGAGTGGTTTCCGTCTGTTCACTCTACCATCAAGGCCTGATTGGTGGAGTGCTGCAGAGATGGTGGTCCTTCTGGAAGGTTCTCAAATCCCCACAGAGGAACTCTAGAGGTCTGTCAGTGACCATCGGTTTCTTGGTCACCTCCCTGACCAAGGTCCTTCTCCCCCGATTGCCCAGTTTGGCCAGGCAGCCAGCTCTAGGAAGAGTCTCTTGATGGTTCTAAACTTCTTCCATTTAAGAATAATGGAGGCCACTTTGTTCTTGTAGACCTTCAATGCTGCAGACATTTGTTGTACACTTCCCCAGATCTTTTCCTCGACACAATCCTGTCTCGGAGCTCTACGGATAATTGCTTCGACCTCGTGGCTTGGTTTTTGCTCTGACATGCACTGTCAACTGCGGGACCTTATATAGACCGCTGTGTGCCTTCCCAAATCATGTCCAATCAATTGAATTTACCACTTGTGGACTCCAATCACGTTGTAGAAACATCTCAAGGATGATCAATGGAAGCCGGATGCACCTGAGCTCCATTTCGAGTCTCCTAGGAAACGGTCTGAATACTTATGTAAATAAGGTATGTTGGTTTATTTTTTTTAAATACATTTGCAAACATTTCTAAAAACCTGTTTTGTCTATGGATTTGTAATTTATTTATTTTTTTAAATGTAGATTAAGGCTGTAACGTAGCAAAATGTGGAAAAAGTCGAGGGGTCTGAATACTTAACGCAGGCACCGTATGTATGAAGACAGACACTTTCCTGATTTAGCTTCAGCTTATGATTTAAAATCAACCTGATCCTGTATGAAATAATGCTTTATGAGCATGGCAGATGCAAATGTTGCACTAGCACAAACACTAAGTGAGTAAATATTATCATGCCAAAGACCATATCATAATACAATTATACCATTTAGCAGAAGCTTTTATCCAAAGCAACTTACAGTAGTGTGAGGATACATTTTCATATTGGTGGCCCGAGCAGAAATCAAACCCACAATCCTGATGTTGGACCACTATCAAACAGCTAGGCTTCATAAGAAAGAAACAGGTATATACACATTGCCCATGTAATGTATTTGAACCCTTGTAGTGAGAGGAACACAATCCAAGCCTGCCCTGCACTCGGCACTGGGGTCGACATGACTTGAATGAAATTGCATCACTTCCCGCTCCTGGATGGCTGGGAAGTAGTCACAACACATGGACTCTCACGGCAGATTGTGAAACAACACTGCGACACACAGATATGTCATGTCAGTGTTTTGAAAGACCAACGGCATGGGCCACTTACACAGAATGAGAGCAACATTTCCAAGTAGTCTTATGGCTAGTTTCCCAGACCAAGATTAAGTCTATTATTGGACAACAAAAGCTCCATGGGTCACTTTTTGTTCGTTTCATCTGTGTCTGGGAAACTGACCCTTAATGTTTAGTGAGGTAATGTATAGGAAATGTAAGGTTTAGGGTTACATTAAATGCAACCTTTGTATGTGGTGATGGCAATGTATGTGTTAATGTATGTGTTTGTTTACTTATCCCTGAAGGTACCTTAATTCCTACCATCATACAAATAGGGGTAGCCTATGCTTTGAATGCGGGAGAGGAGCATACAGAGAGATATGTGAAAGTGTTAGAGAGAGTGAGAGAAAGAGAGGTGTGTGTGTGTGTGTGGCTCAGCAGCACCAGTGCCTTGGGGTGTGAGCGGAGAACAGAGTTGAGGCGAGAGAACCCAGGAGGTCGAGAGAGAGAAAAGGAGAGGATATGTGGTAAATGGTGGTAAATGGTTTTGGCAGATGAAAGGAGACTTCAGCAGCTTTTTGATGCTAACAGGGGCGAGGCTAGTGTTACAGTGAGATCCACAAAAGTCAAACACAAACCTGTGACACCAGGACGCACCAGCAGAGACACTACATGATTTTCGCCTCTTTTCAACGTGTTTTGACATACTTATATTTTGGGAGTGGGACGGGAGGATTGGTGAGGGACTCAATTGAAAACAAGCAGCTGCAAAGTGTCTCTGTACTGTAACGTTAAAGTGGTTGACAGTGAGATTAACATTTTAAGACGTTTCCGCTTAGTTTACTTTTGGGCCGATGGTATAAAATATGAAGTGCTACTTTGGTAAAGACTGAGGTGAATTGTTTATATTTTTTAAAGTAATATTACAATAATTTGTGAGAAATTAAATGAGGTGATAGACCTTTGATGTCACTATCACAATGCCTCTTCACTGTACGGCAAAGGGGGCTTTACTTGTCGAGGGCCCATCCCCGGCAATCAGCCAAAGTGCCAATTCACAACAGTGGGAGTAAACCCCAGTTGCCTTAACAAACCCTGACCAAGCCAGAGCCTCCTAAAGTCCCGTAGACACAATTAAACCTTGAAAGCATTCAGGGGCTTTCAAGAGTGGTGCACTATATAGGGAAAGGATGCCATTTGGGACGCATTCAGGGTCCTTCCACAGACACTCTGGACTGCACTGACCTGACAATAAAGAACTGAACAGCCAGATTATGCGCTCTATATGGAGAATAACTTCACTTTTAAAAATGTTAATTTCAACCTCAATTCACTTGTTGGAATAGCCACGACTGTATCGAAAAAGAGATATGGTACTTGACGTAACGTTGTGAATCCTTTGAATATCCCTTCAATATACATAAATAGTCTGATCTATCGATCATCCTCCCTTTTTCACGAAGACAGCAAGACTTGTCATAGTTTGTTGTTATCTGGTCAGATAACCAGATCACAACCAGTTACCATGAAAATACAAATCCAGGTTAGGGAAAATTTTGAAAAACAAGTTATTTTACAACCTGACCATGTCACAAAAGACGTCAACCACTCTTTGCACCCTTTGACACCCCCCCCCCCCCCCCCCCCTAGAGTTCCTATAATCTACCCATCTGTAGTAGCCTAGGACAGCGTTCTTTACTATCGATCAATCTCCCTGTCCCTCCTTCATTGTGGTAAACCAAAGCATGGTCCATCAGTACAGTACAATACTGGACAGCAGAGTCCCTGTAGAAAATCACTGCGGCTCTGCTGCCTGTCATGTGATTGGAAATCCTACAGCGAAACAGGAAGTAGCACTGAGATGTGCCATTTGTGAGAGGGAATCTACTTAGAGCTATGTTATACATTCCTTCACTACCAGCCTATATGGACTCTTATGCAGGGGGGGAATGTTTCAGGTAAATCCCACAATTGAGGACAGAGAATGGGCCAAATTACAAAAGTATTTATGGGTGCTGTATAGGACAGGGCAGCAAACCATGTGGGGAAAATGCATGGTCCATATTGTCATTCTATACTGTAGGGTTTGTATTTTGAGGTCTCTCAATACACTTGTTCACTCTGAAAAATATAGAGATTTAGGGCAACTACAGTAGTGTCCGATATCAAAGGATGGGAGCAGGTCATAACGGATTTTAGGGCCAAGGGCCCTTTTCAATCAAAACCACATTGCAGTCTTTGTACTGGAATTTGTGGTCGGAATCATGAAATAGATTTGGGTAATGTAGATATTTACCTGAAAGGGGTCTATCACCAGTTGTCAGTATAATACATATGTGGCAAAGTAAACAAAGATACTGCTTAAAAAATATATATGGTAGATATTGCTCTGCAATGATTCAAATTGATGAAACATTCATAAAAATGACCACTGTGTTTGTATTTATATGGCCATCTCAATGGGATGAAATAAGTTGCTCATAAAACTGTCAGGATTATATTGATGAAAAAAACATTAGGGATTTTCCAATCAGTGCAAGTGTGAATGTGGTAGTGATACTAAAGGGCACTGGTGAAGTGGGTTCGGATCCCATGTCAGACACAGTGAAGGCTCCTCAAAGGAGGAAGGGAAGGACCGTCCTACTCGGTGAATATTATTAAAAAAGTTATCCTTTTTAGATAAAACTATACGAAATATATTCACATAGCCTCAACAGCACTCTGTAGGGTAGCGCCATAGTGTAGCCGGAGGACAGATATTTTCCGTCTTCCTCTGGGTACACTGACTTTAATACAAAACCTAAGAGGCTCATGATTCTCAACCCCTTCCGGAGGATGTCCTCCAACCTATCAGAGGTCTTGCAGCATGAACTGACATGTTGTCCATCCAATCAAAGGATCAGAGAATGAATCTAGTACTGAAAGCAAAAGCTACAGCTAACTAGCACTGAAGTGCATAACATGTGGTGAGTAGTTGACTCAAGGAGAGAGAAAGACAATAGTTGAACAGTTTTGAACAATATAATTTCCAAAGAAATTAAGGAGAAGCAGCAGAGAAAGTGATTTGTTTTATTATTATTTTATTTTTCTTACGCTAGCTAGCTAATGCATCTAACTTAACCTACTCAACAACCTGACTCAAACAGAGAGTAATTATATTTATGTTAGCTAGCTGGCTAAGGTTATCCAACACTTCCAATTCAAGGTAAGCTTTCCGTTTTATAAATGTATTGCCACCGGGGATCGCCGTTGTAACTGTTAAACTTCTTGCTGTACACTACTGCATGATTGCACACATGGATTGGATTGTGGTTTACTAACGTGTTAGTTCTAGTAGCTATGTTGATTAGGATGTTAGTTAATATGGTGACAACCATGTAGGCTGTGTGTAAAGGTTATGGTATGAAGGTTTGGCTTGGAGAATTTTCTTCCCAGACAGTGTTGTGCACAGAAGTCCACAAGCAAAGCGAAAATGTGAGAGGAGCGTAGATGTGAAGATGCTGTTTGTATGGCTGCTATGAAAGTGATTGAGTATCATGTAGGAGCCTAAACCTATTGATGTTACATTGAGCTGGGTGAATGGAATATGATTGAATGACAGTCATCCAATATATTGTAATAGAAATAAGTCCATGCTCATAAAAAAGTCCTCCCTAATCATAAACGGCATTGGTTTTACCACTGGGCAGATACCATGGCAGAGAGATGTGACAAATGAACATGTTCACTGAGAAGATAATATATCAATGCATTTGTGTTGTTGACCATTAACCATTTACATGACAGTTTTACTTAATTCAAACAGTTACTGGCCAAAAACCAAGGACAAATTGTAGAGGACAGTTTCTCAAAACTTTATTTGGGAGTGCACTGATGCTTGCAGGAAGCTATTTTTGGCCGTCCACAACCTAGCCATACTTCTATAGCAGAGTTCGTTCCGTCCGTGTCTTCCCAGCCTAGGACGCAAACCTGTGACCCTCTGCACAGTGCCAGAGTGAACTCTAGAAGCATCAGTGATACCACTGACCCTTGAAAATCCAAGGTATCTCTGGGTCCAGGCAACAGCGGTCCAGGTCTCAGGAAGGTATAGTGATGTTAACTTAACCATAAACTACACTTACATACTAAAGCCACAAAAGATGTGATTTTACTAAAAGTGCCATTATATTATACAAACCAACACATTATTCAACATATCAGGACTATCAGCAGACATGGTGACGTAAAGTCCCTGTGACATTATCATATTGGATGAACAACTGTCAAAATGTGAAAACTTTCACAACCTCCTTCCATAAAAGTCAACTGCTGTATCACAAACAAGCAGATAGTCTACTACATGAATTCCCACTAGACCATGTGGCTTGTCATGAACTTTACCATCAGGGTTGCATTATGAATTAAGATCAACCAGAATCAGGTTACGGAACACTAATGTCCCTTACTGTCATTTCACCTGTGCTCACTTCCTGGAAAAAGATACTTGGCACGTAACCAAAATGACCATAACACAAATCAGAAAAATGACGGCACCAACGCTCATAGGAGGGATCCATTTATCTCCATATATGGACATGTGACTATCATAGAGTCCGCAACACAGCACAAACTCAATGCTTATACAGGTGATAATACACACTGTATAAAATACAACTTAGAAAAAGTCCAAGTAGCTTAAATATCCTAATTGGCTGGATGTAAATTGGGAAATTGTTGAGCAGAATACTCCATTTACCCAGTGATTTCTGTTCAATGTGAGTTGAATTTGAAAAACAAATGTATGAACTTAAATATTGATGTTTGCATTTGCAACACAACGAGCTGAGTTGATCACACAAGAGAGTTTAGTTTTCTGAGACCCGCAACTTAAAATACTGTGTTGGCTTAATACATGTGTGTGTATCGTAAACATATTTCCCAGTGTGCTTTTCGGCAAATGTTATTTTACTTAGTTATTTTACTTGACAAGGAACAGTTTAAAATGAATACATACAGTACAAGTCAAACGTTTGGACACACCTACTCATTACTATTTTTACATTGTTGAATAATAGTGAAGACATCAAAACTATGAAATAACACATATGGAGTCTTTTTAGTAACCAAAAAGTTCAAAGTAGCTACCCTTTGCCTTGATGACAGCTTTGCACACTCTTTGGCATTCTCTCAACCAGCTTTATGAAGAATGCTTTTCCAACTGTCTTGAAGGAGTTCCCACATATGCTGAGCACTTGTTGGCTGCTTTTCCTTCACCTGCAGTCCAACTCATCCAAAATCCTCTCAATTGGGTTGAGGTTGGTTGATTGTGGAAGCCAGGTCATCTGATGCAGCACTCCATCACTCTCCTTCTTGGTCAAATAGCCCTTACACAACCTTGAGGTGTACTTTGGGTCATTGTCCTGTTGAAAAAGAAATTATAGTCCCTAGGGTTGCACATTTTAGGGAATATTCAGAGGTGGAAACGTTCTGTGGGAATATAGGAATATATGTGAATTAATTGGATTTAACAGAAATGAATACCATTTAAATGGCTAATTAATATTAATACCATTTAAATGTAGATGTTTTTGCATTGGATATATTTACCATATGATATGGAGACAAACATAATCCTTTTACCTTATAAGTAGACATAATTACAAATGATTAAATCCTTCCAATAGACATAAAAAACAAGTTACAAATTGAACGTTAATTAAATGAGTTGACTCTTCACATGGGATGATTTCACTGAACTACAAAAGAAAGGGAATATTGAATGATCCCCAATGATCCGTCGCATCTCCCCAAAAAATGTTTTCAACATACATCTTTGTAAAATTATAGTCTAGAAACTAAAGCTTTGGTTGTCTTCCTCTCAGGCTTCCATATCTTCTTCCTGGACCTCAATAATGTCCACCTCTTGAACATCGAACTCTGATGCCTCATCTTCACTGTCGCTTTCCAACCTTGTTGAGGATGGCTTGGGATCAGGCTCAAAAAGCCACAAATTTGCCCAGATGGCCACCAATTTTTTGGTGTGTGTGTGTTCCCAAACAAGGACTAGTTGTGCTCTCAAGCGGCTGATGTTGGTGGGATTTGGAGGAGGATGGAGGCAACAGGGGAAAGAGCCTCAGATCCACAAAGTCCCTGTTGGCATGACTGTCATAATCCATTTCCATCCCAAAGCCCTTGCTTGGAAGTGTACTTCGCCAGACTGCCAAGAACCTTGCCGTCATCCAGGCTAAGGTGGCGAGACACGGTAGTGATGACACCACAGGCCTTGTTGATCTCTACACCAGACAGGATGCTCTTGCCAGCATGCTTGGGGTCCATACATATCCAGGTGTTAGAATGGCCAAGTCAAAGTCCAGACCTGAATCCAATCGAGAATCTGTGGAAAGAACTGAAAACTGCTGTTCACAAATGCTCTCCATCCAACCTCACTGAGCTTGAGCTGTTTTGCAAGGAGGAATGGGAAAAAATGTCAGTCTCTCGATGTGCAAAACTGATAGAGACATACCCCAAGCGACTTACAGCTGTAATCGCAGCAAAAGGTGGCACTACAAAGTATTAACTTAAGGGGGCTGAATAATTTTGCACGCCCAATTTTTCAGTTTTTGATTTGTTAAAAAAGTTTGAAATATCCAATAAATGTCGTTCCACTTCATGATTGTGTCCCACTTGTTGTTGATTCTTCACAAAAAAATACAGTTTTATATCTTTGTTTGAAGCCTGAAATGTGGCAAAAGGTCGCAAAGTTCAAGGGGGCCGAATACTTTCGCAAGGCACTATGCTGCGGCGTGTATGGGCTTCAGGCAGAAGTCTTCACACTTTTTGATGTATTTCGGAACTGATGTTTCCTCTGCTTGGAGCAATAGTGAAGTGGGCAGGGCAGTACAGATTTCTTCTTTTACATCTGCAAGCAGAGTCTGAACATCAGACAGGATGCCATTGTCTCCCTCAATCTGTGCAATGGCTACTGCTGTAGGTTTCAGGAGTTTCAGACTGCTTATCACTCTCTCCCAAAATACATCATCCAGGAAGACCCACTTGATGGAGCTGTCCATATCGGCAGACTGTGATATGGCCATTTCTTGAAGAGACTCCTTCTCCTCCAGGAGACCGTCAAACATGATAACACCACCCCAACTGGTGTTGCTGGGCATTTTCAATGCTGTGCTCTTATTCTTCTCACTTTGCTTGGTGAGGTAGATTGCTGCAATAACTTGATGACACTTCACATAACTAACCATTTCATTGGCTCTCCTGTAGAGTTTATCCATTGTTTTCAATGCCATGATGTCCTTGAGGACTAGATTCTATGCATGAGCAGCACAGCCAATGGGTGTGATGTGAGGGTAGGACTCCTCCACTTTAGACCAAGCAGCCTTCATGTTCACAGCATTGTTTGTCACCAGTGCAAATAAATTCTGTGGTCCAAGGTCATTAATGACAGCCTTCAGCTCATCTGCAATGTAGAGACTGGTGTGGCTGTTATCCCTTGTGTCTGTGCTCTTTTAGAATACTGGTTGAGTGGTGGATATGATGTAGTTAATTATTCCTTGCCCACAAACATTCGACCACCAATCAGAGATGATTGCAATACAGTCTGCTTTCTCTGATTTTCTTGACCTTCACTTGAACTCTGTTGAACTCTGCATCCAGCAAATGAGTAGATAAAGCATGTCTGGTTGAAGGGGTGTATGCTGGGCAAAGAACATTCAGAAATCTCTGCCAGACATTCATCAGCATTGAGTCACAAGAAACTTCTGATTCCAGGAGGACCATGAGCTGTTGCTATCGATAAGGTGTCTGATTCATCATTTTCACCTCAAATAGAAGTAGAGGGACTTTTGTCAGAGGTTGCTTGTTGTGAGCGCTGAGGGAAGTTTATGCACTTGGCCAGATGATTCTGAATCTTTGTTGTATTCTTCACATGATTTGGCACAGTATTTGCAAATGTATACAGCTTTTCCTTCTATATTAGCTGCAGTGAAATGTCTCCACACATCAGATAGTGCCAGTGGCATTTTCCTGTAAAGATTATTTTAAAAATGAGTTTAAAAAAAAACGTATACAATTCCATGTATAGATAAATAGTTAAGCAGTTAGATTAAACAACTCCTTTGTAAGATAAATGTTTTAAAATGAAACATGTATGGAAACAGGTGAATTAACACTACTCAGTTAGCAGACTCAAGCAAGCTAAAACCCACATGGTAGCAAAAAATAACTAGCAGAAATTGTTAACAAGTTAGAAATGATTTAAACACACTTTTCTGTAGGATACTATTTATTTACTAGTTAACTAAAAAAATATTGTATGTCATATGAAATATATTCACTCCACCCAGTTATGTAATCATAACTTACCAGAAAGCATGCAGTCCTTGGCTCAGACAGTGTAGTAGTGTGGGCTCAATAGCATATCATTAGTGTGCAAGATCTTGAGTCAGCTGTACATGTGATGGAAGAATGCACTGTGCATGCAGAGGGTTGCAATTCCATTCAATTGGGGATAGTTTAACCAAAATATGCCACAAGACTTAAAAATGCCTTGTGTGTATTCCACAAAAAAAGGTTCACTGTTATAAGCTAACTTTTTTTGATAAATTTAAGCAAAATCCCAGAAATTTACCGGAAAATTTCCGACTATTGGAACCCTAATAGTTACACTAAGTGCAAACCAGATGGGATGGCGTATCGCTGCACAATAAATCACAGACAGTGTCACCAGCAAAACACCCCCACACCATCACACTACCTCCTCCATACTTCACGGTGGGAACCACACTTGCAGAGATCATCCGTTCACCTACGTCTCACAAAGACACGGCGGTTGGAACCAAAAATCTCATTTGGACTCATCAGACCAAAGGACAGATTTTTAACTGGTCTAATGTATATTGCTTGTTTTTCTTGGCCCAAGCAAGTCTCTTCTTATTATTGGTGTCCTTTGGTTTCTTTGCATCAATTCGGCCATGAAGGCCCGATTTCACGCCGTCTCCTCTGAGCAGTTGATGTTGAGATGTGTCTGTTACTTGAACTCTGAAGCATTTATTTGGGCTGCAATCTGAGGTGCAGTTACCTCTAATGAGCGTATCCTCTGCAGCAGAGGTAACTCTGGGTCTTCCTTTCCTGTGGTGGTCCTCATGAGAACCAGTTTCATCATAGCGCTTGATGAACTTGAAGACACTTTCAAAGGTCTTGAAATGTTCCGTATTGACTGACCTTCATGTCTTAAGTAATGATGGACTGTCGTTTCTCTTGTCACATTGTCACAAATGCATTAGGGAAAGAAATGCCATATGTTAAAAGTTAATAAGGCACACCTGTCAATTGAAATGCATTCCAGGTGACTACCTCATGAGCTGGTTGAGAGAATGTCTTATGCCTTATAGAATCTGTTATTTCATAGTTCTGATGTCTTCACTATTATTTTACAATGTCAAAAATAGTAATACAAATTAAAAATTAAAATAAAAACTTGAATGAGTAGTGTCAACTTTTAACTGGCACTGTACATTTCAGAGGCTGGAATATGATGCACTAAACCCGATTTAGCAAAAAAAGTGGATTTGTTTTAACCATTAGTGAGATTGTTGTACCTCTGGTCTGTGGTAACTCAGAGCAGATTTGTTAGAACCCAGTATCTGGTCCATTAATTGGAGTTCAATGTTCACATTGAGCAAAATAAATCTATATATAGTTCATCCAACTTAAAATGTATGTCCTTACATCTTTAAGTTGAGAGGACTTGAAGTCAAGGAGGGGACTCAACTTTGGCAAATGTGGGACTAAACTTTGACAAATGTGTTAAGACAACTCAGGAATGTATGTTAGCAGAAGTGTCCTGCTCCAAAGTGGAGAAATCACATTGCAGCTGGTTACCTTGATTTTTTTTAAAGTTGACTCAACTTCAAAAATGTTACACTGCAGTTCTATTCTATTTAGGTAAATTATATTTAATTGTATACAAGTGCAAGCAGTATCACAGTTTTCCAAAGCAAAGCATGCCATTAATGACTACAACAACACCTTTCGCTCTCTCAGCCCTAGGACCATGCCTCAGGACTACCTGGCCTGATGACTCCTTGCTGTCCCTAGTCCACCTGGTCTTGCTGCTGCTCCAGTTTCAACTGTTCTGCCTTCGGCTATGGAACCCAGACCTGTTCACCTGTCCCAGACCTGCTGTTTTCAACTCTCTAGAGACAGCAGGAACGTTAAAGATACTCTGAATGATCGGCTATGAAAAGCCAACTGACATTTACTCCTGAGGTGCTGAGCTGTTGCACCCTCTACAACCACTGTGATTGTTATTATTCGACCCTGCTGGTCATCAATGAACATTTGAACATCTTGGCCGTGTTCTGTTATAATCTCCACCCGGCACAGCCAGGAGAGCACTGGCCACCCCTCATAGCCTGGTTCCTCTCTAGGTTTCTTCTAAGGTTCTGGCCTTTCTAGGGAGCTTTTCCTAGCCACTGTGCTTCTACACCTGCATTGCTTGCTGTTTGGGGTTTTAGGCTGTTTCTCTGTACAGCACTTTGTGACATAAGCTGATGTACATGCTCAAGTGTATGCTGACATTACCGAGTAAGAGTGGCCATCACTGAATTAATGGGAGTTGTAAAGAATGTCAACTTAACAGTCTTAACTACCATTTAATGCAGTGATGGCCTCTTCTACTCTGTAATTTCAACATAAAAGTAGTGTACATTGAACATTTCACCAATTTCAATACAGGATTATTAATCATATTAAAAGTTTGGAATGACTGCTTTAATAAAATATAAAAAGCCGCATATCAGTTGTTTCTTTTTATAAATTAGCACACGCCACAGATCACAAATGTGGAAGCAGGTGTTTTTGATACATACAATGCACAGCTAACTTATAAATAGCACAGCAGGCAGAAGGTAACATTGGACTGTCAGAAATAAAGTTGTTTTCACATCTGTCTGCTACTTCCCAAAATCTGACAAGCAATGAATGCCTTTGCTAAAACTGTATGCGCCAATACATTAGGTTAGGCCTCGATTAGGCCTACCTGTACATCACAGGAGGTTGGTGGCACCTTACTTAGGGAGGACGGGCTCATGGTAGTGGCTGGAGCTGAATGGTGGAATAGTATCAAATACATCAAATCATGGTTTCCATGTGTTTGATGCCATTCCATTTATTCCATTCCAGCCATTATTATGAGCCGCCCTCCCCTCAGCAGAGCTCCCGAGTGGCGCAGCGGTCTAAGGCACTGGAGGCATCACTACAGACCCTTGTTTGATTCTAGGCTGTATCACAACCGGACGTGATTGGGAGTCCCATAGGGCGGCGCACAATTGGCCTAGCGTCGTCTGAGTTAGGGTTTGACAGTCATTGTAAATAAGAACTTGTTCTTAACTGACTTCCCTAGCTAAATAAATACAATAAAAAGCAGCCACCTAATGATGTACATTCAAATCTAACACAGGTAATATTGGTCATTTTTCATGTAAAAGGACTCATGAGCACCAACATGTGAAGTTCATAGGAGCATGTCAAATTGGGTGTAAAATGAAAGCTAAGATTCTTGTGAAAAATTAAGGCATATACATTCTTCAACCATTTTCCATCCCAAAAATGTGGAATATCCAAAGGATTTTATTTCTAGTCAAATAGTTGGAAAGGGGGTCTTAGAAAACATCTACTGGGAAAAAAGGTTTTAGAAATAACAGAAAGAAATATTAGAAATACATTAAAACACAACAATGTTGAAGTAAAGATCCCTGCCAACCATTAGCAACACATATTTAGTTTAGGAACAAAAATCTGCCTTGTTTAAGAAACATTGCTTTGTGCCTTAGCATTCCATTCCAAAAATCCATGTTATAATTTCTCTCCCTCATCAAAGTAGACCTAGCAATTGTTTTTACTGATATCAATTTTGTTTATGAATTATTAAGTGATTAAAACTTTAAATTCTGTCACCAAATCAGTATTTCTGCAATTGTATTGGCTACAATGGGAAATCATAGTTGTCACAAACCACGGTTGGGTCACCTGCTACTGTCCTCCCTTCCACTGGCCACTTATGTTCAGATCATAACAGTTTTCTTTCTCTTTCTGTCATCTGGTGGTCAAAGAAAGTGTCTGAAAAAGTTGTTCTCTCTCACTCTCTGTCATTAATGTCACCTCTCCCAGCTCTTACTGTCACCTACCCATGAGCCCCCTCTCTCTCCCTCTACCAGCTCTTACTGACACCTACCCATGAGCCCCCTCTCCCTCTCCCAGCTCTTACTGTCACCTACCCATGAGCCCCCTCTCTCTCCCAGCTCTTACTGACACCTACCCATGAGCCCCCTCTCTCTCCCTCTCCCAGCTCTTACTGACACCTACCCATGAGCCCCCTCTCTCTCCCTCTCCCAGCTCTTACTGACACCTACCCATGACTCCCCATTCTTTCCATTTACTGTAACCAACATCCTCACTCACTGAGCCCTAATCGACATCGGACATCCATGGACGTTGAAAAGTAGTTGAAATTTGGTCAGTCCACCCTGGCCTTGATTTCAACGTCAACATACATGTGGACCGGTTTGTATCAACTTTGATTTCAATGTCCACAGACGTCTGGACCGACCTTCATTGGGCCCAAATATAGACGTCCATGACTGATTCAGATTTGGTCCGAAGCGGACCAAATCTGAACCAATCATAAACGTCTATGTTTCACCAGTTTGGACAGCACAGTACAATAGAGCACAGTAGAGAAAAGTAAAGTACAGTTTGGTACATATTCTGTACTGTAGAGTGGAGTCGAGTTCAGTACAGTACCCTTTACAGTAATGTACTGTTAAGCCAAAGTTTCTTTGGAATTTAAGGTAACATACTGTACTTTTTTTTTTTTTTTACAATAACTTACCAGTAACTGACTGCTAGTAATGTACCGTAAAATCAACAGGATTTTTTGTTGTGTACTACTTCATTTTACTCTCTTCCCATCTTCCTCCTCTCCCCTCTCTGTACTGATTTGTATGTTAACTTGATTGCCTTTCCAAGGGAGGTGGAATGGGAACCAGTTCTCAAGAGCAAGAGAAAGAACCCAAATTAATTTAGAGGAAATTGATAATGCTGCGGACGATTTTCACGTTGGCTACAACATGGTGATTAATATTAAAGAAACTTAGAGAGAGACTCTCAAGTATGTGTACCTGTTGCATCAACCATCTGTTACAAGGCCTACTTAATGGGATCATAATCATTATATAAGAGATGTCCTAAAATGGTCACGTCAGGTTATAATAACTGACTTGTGGAGAGTGTATGCTACCATAAAAGAATGTCTCTACCCTTAAACCTAGACGTTGAAATGCTGATTCAATAATAAACCAAATAGGAAGACATGCCACAGTGGTTGGAGTCTACTTTTATTCATTGACTATCACTTTTTTAAATTAAAGTTTTTTAATTCTGCCAATAATATCCATACTAATTCCTATAGTCTTAAGTACCCTTGGTTCATGTACACTTTGTCTTTATTTCTGAAGTGAGAAACTGTACTAACAAAGGTGCAGTGTGTCTACAACACTTTTTTTTTCCATTGTGGGCGAAGAAAGTACTGCAGATCTACCAATTATAAACTCGCAGTAATTGCTTGTTTGTGAAACCATAGCAACAAGCCATTGGTGTGTGTGCTTAGGTTATTTTTGGACAACCCTGTTGTTAGTCTAATTGTTGGAGTTCTTGTTTAAAATCTCTTCCAACCCCTTTAATTATAGACTTGTGGTCTAATGCCTGGCTTTTCTCTCCTTTGGCACAAATTGCAAGTCGAGCATGAATTAACTGCCTTATAACAAGCTAGAAATGGCTCCTTTTTCTGATACAGTATTAAACCCTGATCTGCAAAGTCAAGGGTTTTGGATATATGACTTTGGCTGTTGCACTGACACTTGCTCTGAGGTGAGAATTGCATAGAAAAGTCTTCCATCAGCAGAATCTAGGTTATTAAAATGCACATGTAATTTCACATTACACTGTGGAGTGGAAAGAATGTGCACGCGTGTCTATCTGCCTGTGTGTGCATGCTTGCGTGTGCGCGTGTGTAAATGTACAGGGAGTTGGGCCTCCCGAGTGGCGCAGCGGTCGTGGTTCTCAACCTCTGCCTCTCATGAGTCCGTACGGGAGTTGCAGCGATGGGACAGGACTGGAACTACCAATTGGTAAATAAAAGGAGGAAGATAATATTTTACTACTTACAGGTTTATGAACCTGAGTTTGACAGTGAGGCACATCTCAACATACAACAGAGCTTATAAAATGTAATTCAGTACACGGACACAAAAACACTGCTATTCCTAAAGGCTGTTCAATATATGCTATCATCTAAAGTTAGTAATCATGGTCGAATTACCGTCCGGGGGGCCCCCATTGATTTTGTTAGTCTATCTCAATCAGAAACAGCACATTTTCCTCTCCGCCCCAGGGCAAAATGAGTAGAATTACAGGAAATGTGCTCTAAAACAGCACATTTTCCTCTCCGCCCCAGGGCAAAATGTGTAGAATGACAGGAAATTTGCTATAAAACAGCTAATTTTCCTCTCTGCCCCAGGGCAAAATGAGTAGAATTACAGGAAATTTGCTATAAAACAGCACATTTTCCTCTCCGCCCCAGGGCAAAATGAGTCATTTGCAGCAAACTTCCTTTAAAACGGCAACATTTTCTCTACGCCCCATGGCAAAACGTGCAGAATTGCACAAAATTAACTCCCCACCCCCATGAAAGTTGACCATCCCTGGTCTCTACCAACTAGAGAACCACCTTGACTTTCTCTGATTAAAGTCCAATAACAGTACAGTTCATCTAGTTAATAATATAGTTATTCATTATTTTAATTTGTTCGTTTAGTTTTGTTGCTCGCTGAGATTGTATGGTTAGGTATATGAAATACAGCTCTTTATTTTGGACCAGCGACTCTACTCCTGAGTCTCTCCTAGCTCTGGTCCAGGCACATCTCAACCTACAGCAGAACGTATTAAAATATCATTCAGTACACCGACACAAAACCCCTGCTATTTCTAAAGGCTGTTCAAGGTCCTATCATTTCAGACATCTTCACTCTCTACTTTCTGGCATGTATAACTGAATCCAGGTTCTCTCTCTATACATAAAAACAATGCATTTACACAACAGTCAATGAACCCAAGCAATTCTAGTAAGCAAGTGATGTCTACATTCAATACAAAACCTAGCTGTCAGTCGATTGATACTGAATACTCATTGTCCATATAATATTACTAAGTATGATAGCTCTGCGCGTGTGTGTATGTAGGTGTGTGCCTGCGTGTGTGCATGTGAGTACAGAAAATGCAGAATGGATTATACAAGTCACCTCTTGGACTTGGCAATATGTGTTTTCTAAATACCACCATTACGTTAAAGTAAGGGGTCTCTAAAAGGTAGATTGCCAGCTGCCTGTAGCTCGCGGGCTGTCAATGAGTAGATTGTACATAACAAGGGAACTCAGTAGGGGTCTCAACTTACTGTTACAAGTTAGAATAGTACATTACACAAAGTTGAATTTAAAAAATCTGTACTCTTGTACAGTCAGTCACTGATAGTCACTTAGTCACTAGCGGCCAGCTATCTAAAGTTAGTAGTCAAGGTCGAGTTACCGGCCCGGGTGCCCCCATTGATTTTGTTCGTATGTCTCACTAAGATATCATATTAAACTGCAAACAGTTCTCTCTACCTCAGGGCAAAATGTGTAGAATTACAGGAAATTTGCTGTAAAACAGCACATTTTCCTCCTCTCTGCCCCAGGGCAAAATGAGTAGAATTGCAGTAAACTTGCTCTAAAACTACAACATTTTCTCTATGCTCCATGGCAAAACGTGTAGAATAGGACAAAATGAACTCTAAAATGTTTCTCCCCACTGTCAAGAGGGAGGCTGCTAAAATGTTTTGCTCGCAATGTGGTGTAGGGGGTAATTCAAATTTTTTTGTGGCTCCCACCCCCATCAAAGTTGCCTATCCCTGGTCTCTACCAACTACAGAACCATTTTCCTCATACCTTATTGACTTTCTCCGATTGAAAAACTTTTGTTGCTCGCTGAGATTGTATGAAATAAAGCTCTTTATTTTGGATCAGCGACTCTACTCCTGAGTCTCTCCTAGCTCTGGTCCATGGCTGTGGCCTTCGACTCAATGGTGTCCTCTCTGGCATGGCCAGATGGGGACAACCATGATCCCCCCAAGCCTCTAACATACCATAGAGCTGAGCATTACCTCCCAATGCACCACAAACAGTAGCCTACAGGTACTCTAGCCTATGCACCATGCGGGGAATTTGAGTAAGCAGCCGAGCGATGGTAGCTGTACGGACAGCAGGAGGTGTGAGTGAGTGAGTAGAAGAGAGATGGTTCCATCTACACTGTAAAACAGATGTTTCTAACTGTGCTGACAAAATGTTGTTGGAAATCTCATTGATACTACAGGGACCGCTGTGCGTCTTGCTCCCTTTTTAAGTCTTGCGCTATGTAGGCTAGGGAATAGGGTGCCATTTGGGACGGAGACGGTCTCTCAGTCTTCACTGCTGTTTTTGGGGCCGTAATTACTTTGGGAAACTTATCCCAAACCTCATGATTTGCTACCTCTAACTGTGAGATTATGGGTTAATTCAACGTATCATGTTCCCCTGTATGGAGCTTATAGCGGTGTATATGTCAGGGAGATAAATACACACACACACAGAGAGAGAAAGAGCTTTGAGTCACTGACACTAATTACAATGGCAAAAAAGTACTAAGGCAAAATTCTGACTATTCCCAAGTGTCCTCAAAGTTTCACTGTGACATGACGTAAAAGTTGTGGTCAGTAATTCAATCTTAACTGGTAGAACAGCTGCAGGGGGAGTCCAATGTTCACTGATTACACCACACTACTTCATTACTTGATTGAATTAAAGAATCATGATGTGCCCACCAAGAGTGACTTAACCCCCTCTCTATGACATCAGACTGAGCATGTGTATCAGAGAGCAGCAATGCCCGTTCTACCAGACCACTAATCTGAAGGGCTAACTACAGGGGTCATCATAGTCACTGAAGTGTGACAAGGAATGTGACAAAATCATTCCGTCAATACCATCACATGCCTTCAGTGATATCTACAAGTACATCTGGAATCAGTCTGTTTGGAGTTAGAGTTTCCGTCTTTGCATCATTCTGGTCTTCGACAAGGATTCTGCGCTTTAATTGCCTGTACTCTAAGACAAACCGGCACTCCTGGAATAGCTTTACACACATCCCTCTCTTCTGTATACATCTAAACACCGGTCTTTACTGAGCTTTCCATGTACCCGAAGCCAGGAAGTGTTTTGTGTTGTTTGTTTAGCTTGGAGAGAAAGTCATGACTACCGGTACTTCATCAGTCTGTGGTAAAGTCTTACCTTCTGTCTTGAATGTAGTCTAAATACAAAGGTTGGCCATTTCGATGCAAAGGTTGGTCAACATGCACAGATTGGCTCTAAATATTTATTTACGGCTTCATTGGAAGAAGCTGCAGGTAAGAAGATAATGTGTCACTACCCTGTGGTAACCTCAAGTGTGTTGTTATAGCAACACTCACAACCATTCAGCACCATGGACAGTGCCACGACCATCATTAACAAGTGACAGCGGATGCTGATTCAGGCCATGGACTGCACTGCGGTCAGCACTAACTAGCAACGGTTGGTTGGGTGTAGATTCAGCACCATGAACAGCAACGCGACCAGCACTAACTAGTAGCAGTTTGACGCATATTCAACACCACAGTTGTGGATAGTGCCACAAACCACTCGAAGATTGCTCACACCTGTGTATCTATGGTGGAAGGCCCTATTCAGTGACTTTGCCAAACTCCCTATTACTCCCATACCCTTATCCCATAAACCTCATGTGAAGTTAAGGTAATTGAAAGAAAATACTGTTTGACTTTGGTATCAAAGAGTTTGCCTGGGGTATGGGATAATGAACTATGGGTTGTGTACTGGGCCCTACTTTGGTCTTCCCTCTGGTTAAGTTCAGGATTTGAGGACATTAAGCTGATCTTAGATCTGTGTGGCCTGGCGTATGGGTTGAACAGACAGAAGGCAGGCAGCACTGTCACAGCTCATCACTTTTACAGTGGGTAGGGTTGCTAAAATAACAATGGAGGGCCACTGTTTATGCTGCCTTGAGGGAAATGCAATATGTTTGCGTTTCTTTCAATTCATGTCAATCATATGTGAGAAGTGAGACGAGCCAGTGATACTGTTGATGTGATGCCGACAGTTGCAGTTTCACTGCTCTCAACATCTCAGATATGGAAAGGAAACTCTTTCTACTGTTTATCAATGTCAAATTGTTTATTTTGATTGATAAGTTAGAGTACTCTGTAAAGTTACTGTGTTTTGTATATTGAATCTGGCATGCATGAACTTCACAGAATACGAATAAGGTGCACCAACTAAGTAATTCAAATATTCACGCTATATTCTACAGTCATGCCACAGGACAGAAGGCTTGTGTCCCTCAGAGAAACTGTACAGTCATTTTTGTTCCCCGGCAAAGTGGGTTTGCTCTCACAAAACCAATCAGCTTTCCTACATCCCCAGCTAAAAACAAAATCTGTGTTAACCTCACACCTACAGTACAGAATACGCAAACATACATCAATGCCAACAGAGCAATTTTGCCCCTGCCAGGCAAATATTAGGCAACACAAGGCTATCTGCAAGTGCCATCTGCTGGAGTTGAAGGATCCTTTAGAAACTTCACTTTAAACATCTAGTCCATATAACGCATTGTGTGTGTGTGTGTGTGTGTGTGTGTGTGTGTGTGTGTGTGTGTGTGTGAGAGAGAGAAAGAGAAAATATATGGATCCATCTGCTATGCTGACAAATGCTGGAAATCTCATCGTGTGTCTTGCTGCCCCCTGAGATATCTCATGTAAAAAATTAAAGTATGTAGATTAGGGAATTGGGTGCCATTTTGGATGGTGGGGGTCTCTCTGTCTTCACTACTGCTTCTGGGGCCGTAATTACTTTGGGAAACTTATCCAAAACCTCATGATTTGCTACCTCTAACTGTGAGATGATGAATTCACTCAACTCATCCTGTTTGGCTGTATGGATCTTATAGCAGCTGATGTGAGACCCTCTCATCCCAGTCTGCATCCTCAATTTAGTCTGACTGTGAGAAAAAAGGACTGATGCTTCAATGTTTACGTTTCAGATAGGTTCCATAGATATGTTTTGGGGGTCAACACAGGTCTATAGCCTAGGCTTGCTTTGCTCTTTTTACTCTGGGGTCCAAAACATCAGTGTCTTTCAATTATCTAAAAAGACATTCACAGACCCAAACAGCTGTCTTTAAACAGGATTAAAATAGCTTACAGATGACCTGCTCCATATTTCAGTCCTCTGGATATAGAATAGGCTCCTGCTATTTACACAGCGACACCAGTAGCCCATACTGTACGCACCTCATCCACAGTGTACGGGTAATGCCATAAAGACACGATAAATGTACAGTACCAGTCAAGTTTAGACACACCTACTCATTCAAGGGTTTTTATTTATTTTTACTATTTTCTACATTGTAAAATAACAGTGAAGACATCAAATGAAATAACACATATGGAATCATGTAGTAACCAAAAAAGTGTTAAAAAAATCTAAATATTTTATATTTGAGATTCTTCAAAGTAGCCACCCTTTGCCTCTGACTGCTTTGCACACTCTTGGCATTCTCTCAACCAGCTTCACCTGGAATGCTTTTCCAACAGTCTTGAAGGAGTTCCCACATATGCTGAGCACTTGCTAGCTGCTTTACCTTCCCTCTGCGGTCCAATTCATCCCAAACCATCTCAATTGGGTTGAGGTCGGGTGATTGTGGAGGCCAGGTCATCTGATGCAGCACTCCATCCAGTGTGTTGTGGGCCATTGTCTTGTTGAAAAACAAGTGATAGTCCCACTAAGCGCAAACCAGATGGGATGGCGTTTTACTGCATAATGCTGTAGTAGCCATGCTGGTTAAGTGTGCCTTAACAGACAGTGTCACCAGCAAAGCACCCCCACCCCATCACGCCTCCTTCATGCTTCACGGAAGAAACCACACATGCATAGATCATCTGTTTTACCTACGCTGTCTCACAAAAACAAAAATCTCAAATTTGGACTCATCAGACCAAAGGACAGATTTCCACCGGTCGAATGTCCATTGCTCATGTTTCTTGGCCCAAGCAAGTCTCCTCTTAATATTGGTGTCGTTTAGTAGTGTTTTCTTTGCAGCAATTTGTGGCAGAGGTAACTCTGGGTCTTTCTTTCCTGTGGCGGTCCACATGAGAGCCTGTTTCATCGTAGCGATTGATCGTTTTTGCGACTGCACTTGAAGAAGCATTCCAGTTGACTACCTCTTGAAGCTAGTTGAGAGAATGCCAAGAGTGTGCAAAGCTGTCATCAAGGCAAAGGGTGGCTACTTTGAAGAATCTGTAACACTTTTTTGGTTACTACATGATTAAACGTGTTATTTCATCGTTTTATGTCTTCACTATTATTCTACAATGTAGAAAATAGTACAAATAAAGAAAAACCCTTGAATGAGTAGGTGTATCCAAACTTTTGACTGGTACTGTATATCTGTTTTAATGAGAGCCACATGACAGGACAATGGCTAAACTGCAGACGACGTGTAGCTGTGATTGATCGGCTGTATGTGCCGATTTGGTTATCCTCCCCAGAGTGGCATTTCTTAAAGTTTGTTTTTTCTGCAGCTCGTTCAATAGCCTACATTTAAAAAATTCTAGCTCTTCTTTTCATCTACAAAAAGTGATCGTTTTCTTTATTGACTTCATTATCGGACATGATGTGAATTTGACTATTAAGTGGGACTATATAATGTTTATTTCGTCGTTATTGTTGCAGTGTCGTCAGCAAGGCAAAATAGCTTCATTATGATGATCGACTATGCTGCAGTAGCCTACCAATGTCGAGGAAAGAAAAAGAAACAGTGCTGTCACGTCAACTTAAGACACAAGGTTAAACCTACAATGTAGGCTGTCTGTACAATAGTCTTTCCTTGGTAACAGCCTGTTGAAAAAAACAGTTGCCCAGTGGCAAAAAAATCGCAGGTGCATTGAGAAATATCGCACTGGGAACAGACGTAAGTTCAATGTATTTTTATTTCATTTATTTTTTACATTTGGTTGTGTTGTCAACTCACCTGAATTCATGGTGAAACGATCAAAGCAAAATCACCATGACATTGGATTTAGGTTCAAAGTAAAAAAATAAAAAGTTCCTTTTACATGTATGACTTTTTACTAATCCAATCAGTTTTCTACGTTGATTCAACGTCATCACATTGAATTTTGTGGTTGAAATTAACTGGAAACTACATTGATTCAATCAGTTTTTGCCTAGTGGGATGACTTTTATGCACTGCCGTCAATAGCCAGGCAGTGGTGTATTGGGGGTATAAGTATCACTATTATGATGGGATACTTCACACCAATGTGATGAGAACTGAAATCAAATGGAGATTGCTGTGAAGTGGGTCTTTTTGCATTGAGAAAATATCGCATTAGCCCATGCACGCACCGCTGTTCGTCTTATCCAACAATGCATTCCATTCGACCAAAGAAGGCATGTGATAATGCATCGCTAATAAATATTGCAACATGTATCGTTATGTATGTGTGGATACTGAGACAAACATAGGCTGTCTGGCTCATCCATCAAGCTCGCTGAAACATAGCGAATAGCCTATTAAATCGAGAAGCAAGTGTTGCGGTGGAAATGCTGCTGCAGCAACCCGACAAAATAAAACCTGGTTAAAAGAGAGACCGGTAGACAGACGGCTCAGTGAGCAACCTTATTAGTATGTGATCCCAATGTCCATCCAAGGTGCTAAAATATAATGTGTCTGGGCGCTATTTAAAAAGTTAGGAGATCATGCTTCGGGGTTGCTGGGGGCTTTTTCCTGTGTGTGCCGGTCTGTGCACTACGCGTCTCCATGCCAGGGCTCGCCGACAGGCTACAGCGGCTCTACAGGATAAGTTATCCCCCTCCCCTCTCCACTGCATCCACTCGCTGCACAAATAATCATTGCAGATCTATCACCCCTTAGAACCAACAAACGTGGGCTATAACACACACACACACAGTGCAGTTCACCACCGGAAAAAAAGCAATGAACATCCAATGGCAAAGTGCTTACCTTCTGGGTTCTTGTTTTTCTTAAGACTCTTGCCACAAAGACACTGCAGCATATGCGTTCCTTTGCTGAAAATGTTCCAAAGAAACCACATTGATTTAGGCGAAGAGCAATCCAGTGGCTTAAACACCCAGATATAGATGAGATCCTTGCGGTTGCATAATAACACAATTGTTTCAGTTCTCCGGGACAGGGCTACCAATTGTATCATAGAAAAATAGTAAATATCCAGGTCGCATAAATGCGTTTTCATTCACCTGATGAAAATATTTCTCTATCTGTCAGACTTCGCAATAAATGTGTTTTTTTCTTCTTCTGGCGAATAAAGGATGCCACCTCGGAGAGTCGGTAATAGAAAATATACTCTATAAATTGCATGTGTCGCACCGGGAGGAGACGTGCTGCCCTTAAACAAACAGAACTAACGTGAAAACAGTGAAACACGGCAGCTTTCCGAGGAGAAAACCATGCCTATTAGTTAATCACTCTGATGAGAGGAAGAAGGATCTGTACAGCATCAAAAGCCAGGGAAGGATGCATCCTATGCACACGCACAGACAGCAACGATAGCCCCAATAAAACAAGACATTGGCAAATCAAGCCACTTCACTTGGTGGTGTTTCTTCTTCAAAAACCAACTGTTTGCCGAAGTCAAATTCCCACAACCCCAGTTGTCATATCTTTTGTTTTGCTCTCACTGCAACGGTAATGCCAGGTTTGTTTCCTTTTGAAGGCTCTGGTCTGTCCTGATGTTTTTGGGTGGTTTGTGTTTCTTATCTGAAGGGTGGTTCTCTCGGTTGTTTCACAAATGCACCACTGACATCTACTCCAAAAGTACGGTGCGCCTGGGGAAATATTTGCATGTATTTCGCTTCGCCTTGGATCTCTGGTTGGAAATAAACAGGGAGGAGGGGTTGCAATTGAAACATTGGCTTTCCATTACGTAGACACGTGGTTTCGGCGCCGTGATATCACGGGCGCTTTCAGGAATTATGCGAGGAGACAGAATTGTCTCTATGATTGATGGTATGTCAGTGACTTTTCAGGAGTTTATTGTTATATTAAACTGCTTTTCTGCATTGAGTTTGGACTAATTTATCGGCTAATGGCTGCATCGCAACAGTGCTACTAGACTATAGCTACTCATAGCATATCAAATATATAATATCATGCCTAATTCATATTCTACTCTGAAGCGTCGGGTTTATTAAACGGTCCCGGATTGTAGCCTGTGTGACAGGTGTTCCGGGAAGAAGTCACAGGTGCTGGTAGTGGTACTCACCCGTGATAGGCTGTCGGGGAGCTTGCGTGTTGCGCGGTGACAGGTAGTGTTCTAAGCAGAAGTGAACTACAGTATCAGCTATAACAGCTGATGTCAACATAACGACAGGTGACATGCAAAACAATGGACTCAGTGTAATAGCTTGGTTGAGGTGAGTTGCCCCCTTAATGTAAAGTGTCTGGAAAACTGCTATGAATAGGCTAAACAACAAAAGGATACTATCATTGTCTTTTAATGAAAAAAACAGAGGTGTGTTGCAGATCAGGCTATGTCAGTAAATAGATGACAAGATATTGCCAGTAGTTTGCTGTCAAATGAGAGTGCCTGATAATATTGTGTGAAAATAATATGGGCATGGTAACGTTGTGATAACTATGAATAAACTAAGAGATACAAATGCCATAATAAAAATAAATCTATGACCATTTAAACTCGCCCCATTCCGTACAAATGTGCGCAACCGCAACATTCAAAAGAGGCTACAAAGAAAACTCATGGGACTGTAGTGACTGTGTTGACTTCAAAATCGGGGGTGTGAACTAGGTTTCTATTCAAGCGTTGATCGACATGGTAATGGCTCTATAGTATTGGAGAAAAATTGAAAAAAACTGACCCACAGTTACATCTTGATGTGTCATGTCATGTCATGTCGTAACATACAGCACGCATAAAGCAACTATTTCTGTCTTACAATCTCTCTCCACCAGGTGTAGCACTTCTCTCATCCTTTAAAAACAAGAAATGGACAGTGATGGGGGTAAGGGGGGGATACCTAGTCATTTTTTGCGTCGTCACTGCAAACGATCACAACGCTAAAATAAAAGTGTTTACTTCTGAAGATCAGTTTAGCACCGTCCTAAAAACCCGACTCAAATTCGACACAAACCTTCAAATAGGTCTGTAATGACACATTATATAAACTCTTTATAGTGTTTTATTTACATTTTAGAGGCAATAAGGTGATAAGTTGGACAGATCGAGTGAAAAAAAGCAATTTTCCCACACAACATCTCTCCTTCTCACTATCACGCATTAGTTTCGCTTCCCCACCCGCCATTTTTAAAAAGACCCGACGGGGCTCATTGCCTTCTTGAATTGTGCCGAAACGGGCAGCGTTTAGGTCATGTAATTGATTCTGTTGGAAAGGGGAGAAATTTTGCTTTACAATTGAATTGCCATTAAAGTTGATCTGGAAGTATTACGTTTTTGGGACGCTAAAATAAGGGAAATTATACAGACCAAGGCGATGTACAAAAGTGAGTGAGTTTACGTTGGACTTTAGCCTATACTCTACATAAAGTTATGATATTATTCAACAACAAATAGAGGGTGTTGCCACCTAATTGGAAGAAACCCAGGTAAAGCAGATGACATCACACAAACCTGTTGAAAATCCCAAAAGTGCCCATCATAGATGCATTGAAATAATTTCAGCATCATGGAGAGGGAATGCAGCCAGGGCTATTACATGCTGACCACACGTCTCACACACGTGTGTCCGGGTGCGCCATTGAGCGCATGTTGATTTTGTCCACCCACACCAGATGCGATCAGGACACCGAGGTTGAAAAATCTAAACGAACTCTGAACTAAACGTATTCTGAACAATATTAATTTGAGGACAGGTCAAAAGCATTCAACATTTATGTCAATTTAGCTAGCTAGCATGCTGTTGAAAGGAAATTTTCCTGGGATATAAACATTGGGTTGTTATTTTACCTGAAATGCACAAGGTCCTCTGCTCCGACAATTAATCCACAGATAAAATGGTAAACAAAGTTTGTTTCTAGTAATCTCTCCTCCTTCAGGCTTCTTCTTCTTTGTACTTCATATGGTGGGTGGCAACCAACTTTAAGGTGCTTTACCACCACCAACTGGACTGGAGTGTGGACCTCAGTTCATCCTTCAACCACCCACGTTGGTATATTCTCCTAAAAAACAATGAGGAGATGGGAGTAGTTCTATTTTAGGACCTGGCTACGCAGCCACTCGTTGAAGCGCGCGAGCAGTGTGGATGCAATGAAAACATGTATGTGGTCAGCATGTTAGCTCAGGAAAGTCGGACGCTTCTGTGTTTGGCTGTTGTGGCCTGCTGATAGACTCTCCCTGCCATGTTTGCTATTGTCCCCATTTCCCTTTCCAATTCACTTTAGGAACTAAACTGACAATCTTTGGAAATACTTTGATGTCTCTTTGGTAGGCTATGATGTTACACAGAACCAAACAATAGGCTATATTCATTTGCAGTTAAGTTATTTATAACTCTTTTGGTACCCAGATTGAATACACTGTAACCACAGATCACGTTCATAAGACAATGATTGAATTGACCCACCTGTTATTCACAGACGTAAAATAAATCTGTAAATCACAGCAATAATAGTCTTTACAACAATGACAGAGGGCATCTCACAAGGTGTGCACAGTGATAGTTGCATGTAACAGCTCCCCTGTTATTTTCATTTCAGTCTCAGAAACTGTTTGTCAGGTCAGCCTCTGGGGATACTGGGCCTGTTGGTGTTGCCTAGGACGACTGTTTCTGGCAGACCGATATTTGTCTCTGAGGGTTGGATGGTTTTCCATCACAGTCTAAATTGGAAAGGAAAACAACTCCTTGATTACAGCTTCAGGGTGACGTTTCCCTGAGGTACAGATCTAAGATCAGCTTCATCACCCCCAAAATGCAAAACTGACCCAAGATAAGCTTCTAGGGGCAACTTCATCCTACTCCACTCCGTTCATCTCTAGGGAGAATGGAAGGAAATTGTCAAACAGAATAACATCCTTAAACTTGTTATGGCTGCAATCCCCCTATCGGGATAAATGTCATCAACAACCGCTGAATAGCATAGCGCTACATCGAATAAATATTACTACAAATATTTATATTCATAAAATTACAAGTGCAATATAGGAAAACGCAGCCTAGCCTTTTGTTCATCCACCTGTCGTGTCAGATTTTGAAATTATGCTTTATGGCGAAAGCAATCCAAGCGTTTGTGTAAGTTTATCGATCGCACAACAAAAGTACCCTTAGCATCAGGAAGCTTGGTCTCGAAAATCAGAAAAGCAATCAAATTCGTTTACCTTTGATCTTCGGATGTTTTCACTCACGAGACTCCCAGTTACACAACAAATGTTCCTTTTGTTCCATAAAGATGATTTTTATATCCAAAATACCTCCGTTTGTTTGTCGCGTTATGTTCAGAAATCCACAGGAAAGAGTGGTCACAACGCAGACGAAAACTCCAAATAGTTTCCATAATGTCCACAGAAACATGTCAAACATTTTTTATAATCAATCCTCAGGTTATTTTTAAAATATATAATCGATAATATATCAACCGCAAATGTCTTTCACAGTAGGAGAGGGAAAAGCAATACCTATCCAAACTGTTGCGCGAGCAAAACTCATGTGAACACATGTCAAAAAATTTTTATAATCAATCCTCAGGTTATTTTTCAAATATATAATCGATAATATATCAACCGCAAATGTCTTTCACAGTAGGAGAGGGAAAAGCAATACCTATCCAAACTGTTGCGCGAGCAAAACTCATGTGAACACTTGACGCGATGTTATCGTTCTGGCAAATTTTTCAAAATAAAAGCCTGAAACTATGTCTGAAGACTGACACCTTGAGGAAGCGATAGGAAAAGGAATCTGGTTCATATCCCTTTAAATCCAACAAAGGGAGACTATGGAACATGGAGTTTTAAAAATAGAAGCCACTTCCTGTTTTGATTTTCCTCAGGGTTTCGCCTGCAATATCATTTCTGTTATACTCACAGACAATATTTTGACCGTTTTGGAAAATTTAGAGTTTTCTATCCAATAATAATATGCATATATTAGCAACTGAGGCTGAGGAGCTGGCTGTTTACAATGGGCACCTTTTCATCCAAGCTACTCAATATTGCCCCTGCAGCCATAAAAAATATTTTCTTCTTCTTGAACTGCACTGTTGGTTAAGGACTTGTAAGTAAGTATTTCACGGTAAAGTATACACTTGTATTTGGTTCATGTAACAAATAAAGTTTTGATTTGATTTGAAACACAAAGACCAGGGAGGTTTTTCAATGCCTCATAAAGAAGGGCACCTATTGGACAGTTCCTTGGACTTAGTTTACAGTGCAGAAGCTGTACCGCTATGGGACCTTATATAGACAGGTGAGATTCTTTCTAAATCATGTACATACGATTGAATTGGTTACAGGTGGACTCTAATCAAGTTGCAGCAATATCTCAAGGATAATCAAAGGAAATTGGATGTACCTGAGTTCAATTTGCAGTGTCATCGCAAAGGGGTGTGAATATCTACAGTACCAGTAAAAAGTTTGGACTCACCTAATCGTTCCAGGGTTTTTCTAAATGTTCACTTATTATTCTACAATATAGAATATAGTAAAGACATAAAAACTATGAAATAACATATATGAAATCATGTAGTAACCAAAAGAGTGTTAAACAAATCTAAATTTGAGATTATTTAAAGTAGCCACCCTTTGCCTTGATGATGGCTTTGCACACTCTTGACATTCTCGCAACCAGCTTCATCTGGAATGATTTTCCAACCATCTTGAAGGAGTACCCAAATATGCTGAGCACTTGTTGGCTGCTTTTCTTCCCTCTGTGGTCCAACTCATCCCAAACCCTCTCAATTGGGTTGTCAGGTGATTGTGGAGGCCAGGTCATCAAATGCAGCACGCCATCACTCTCCTTGGTCAAATAGCCCTCACACAGCCAGGAGGTGTGTTGTGGGTCACTGTCCCATTGAAAAACAAATAGCAGTCCCACTAAGCACAAACCAGATGGGATGGCGTATCGCTGCAGAATGCTGTGGTAGCCATGCTGGTTAAGTGTGCCTTGAATTATAGATAAATCACAGACAGGGTCACCAGCAAAGCACCATCACACCTCCTCTGTGCTTCACGTGGGAATCACACATGCTGAGTTAATCCGTTCTCACAAAGACATGGCGGTTGGAAACAAACATTTACAATTTGGACTCATCAGACCAAAGGACAGATTTACACCGCTCCAATGTCCATTGCTTGTGTTTCTTGGCCCAAGCAAGGCTCCTCTTATTATTGGTGTCCTTTAGTAGTGGTTTCTTTGCAGCAATTCGACCATGAAGGCCTAAACAGTTGATGTTGAGATGTGTCTGTTACTTTATCTCTGTGAAGCATTTATTTGAGCTGAAATTTCTGAGGCTGGTAACTCCGTAGCAGAGGTAACTCTGGGGCTTCCTTTCCTGTGGCTATCCTCATGACAGCCAGTTTCATCAAAGCGCTTGATGGTTTTTGCGACTGAACTTGAACTTTCAATGTTCTTGAAATGTTCCACATTGA
This sequence comes from Oncorhynchus kisutch, assembly GCF_002021735.2. Lineage (NCBI taxonomy): Eukaryota > Metazoa > Chordata > Actinopteri > Salmoniformes > Salmonidae > Oncorhynchus > Oncorhynchus kisutch. Next base: position 3,573,139 of record NC_034199.2, read on the forward strand.
CTGACCTTCATGTCTTAAAAGTAATAATGGACTGTCAACACTTTTTTGGTTACTACATGATTCCGTATGTGTTATTTCTACAATGTAGAAAATAATAAAAAGTAATGAAATACCCTGGTATGAGTAGGTGTGTCCACATTTTTGGTTGGTACTGATATTTCTGTATTTCATTTTCAATAGATTTGCAAAAACTTCTGATAACACGTTTTCACTTTGTAATTATAAGGTATTGTGTGTAGTTGGATGAGTAAAACATGTATTTAATAAATTTTGGATTCAGGCTATAATGCAACAACATTTGAAATAAGGGAAAGGGTATGAATACTTTCTGAAGGCACTGTATACAGCACACTCAGTGGCGATTTCACATGTAGATCTTGGTGAGGCAACAAAGAAAAAAGTGGGATGCATGCCAGAAAAGCAACTACACAACGCAACACTAAACAACACATAAATTCCACTATAACGGTGACAAACTGTGCCCACAAACTGTTAGGGCCTACATAAAGCTGTCCCAACATTTTACCACTGCTACACATGGCTATCAGTGGAGTGGGCCATTCTTGCAGTGTTCTCCCTGTACACCAAGTCAGAGCCGTAGGATAACTAAAGTTGGCATATAAGCAGACAATGAAAGCTCTTAGAATATTCTTTACATTTTTACATTTCTCTAAAACAGGTTATCTGACTTGGTGCACCACCAACTCAGAACAGAAGGCGAAATTAAGAGAGGTAAATAGACCAAATGATTAGGGTGAGGCACATGGGCTACTAAGGCAGGATTTACAATTCCGAGTTGGATGGATGACCATTCAAAACTTATTTTCCCAGTCGGAGCTAATTTATTCCTGACTTCCCAGTTGTCTTGAACTCACTGAAGTCAAGTTTTCACAGCTCTGATTTAACAGTTGTGTTGAGCACGCCACAAATCATGCTTCATTGACAGCATGGCCATTGTTCAATGTTTATCATTTTAAATTTGTAAAAGAGCCCCTTAATCCCAGATTTGGGACCACATAGCCACTCCACTGAATAACAGGCTAGTGATTGCTTTGCAATGCTTGCAGTTAGCCACTGTCACTGGTTATTTCCAAACCACTCATTGTTGAATTTGCGATTTCCAACTTGTATTTATTTTTGTAAAAAAAAAAAAAAATGTTACCCCTTTTTCTCCCCAATTTCATGATATCCAATTGGTAGTTAGTCTTGTCTCATCGCTGGAACTCCAGTATGAACTCGGGAGAGGCGAAAGGCGAGAGCCGCGCGTCCTACGAAACACAACCCAACCAAGTCGCACTGCTTCTTGACACAATGCCCACATAACCCGGAAGCCAGCCGCACCAATGTGTCGGAAGAAACACCATACACTTGGCGACTGTGTCAGCGTGCCCTGCGCCCGGCCCGCCACAGGAGTCGCTAGTGCGTGATGGGACAAGGATATTCCTGCTGGCCAAACCCTCCCCTAACCCAGATGACACTGGGCTAATCGTGCGCCGCCCCATGGGTCTCCCGGTCACGGCCAGCTGCGAGCCTGGACTCGAACCCATAATCTCTCACTGCGATGCAGTGATTTCTAGCTAAGATTTTGAAAGGATGATGTTGACATGCTCAGTCCAATCAAAGCTACTGTACATATAACATGATTTGATGTAATTTTATCTGTGGCCAATGACCTTGAGCCTTCTTGGATGGGCACTGCTAATGTAACTCTATAACTGCACCCAAAGGTCTAGAATTTTCTAGCTCTACCCTTAGACTTGGCGGTGACGTAGTGTCCCCATGAGTGACAGAACACTGAGCCAATCACAGTGCAACACTCCATATTTTCTGCTGCCCACCACCACAGAAAGCACTGAGCTAGGCTGAAACACCTGCATGTTGGAGCTGCCTTACTCAAGACAAACAGAAAGAGACCATGTTTGTATGCGGCCTTATTAACTCAATGATATATACTATGTTTTACATTGTTTGCAAACTGATATGTGACACGTATTAATGCCAAAATTACATGCAAAACGTTTGGGGCTCAAAACAGGTGGGGCTCTTGTTGCAATGACATCTGGCTGTAAACTGGTTGTTTTTATACATTTTCTGGTTTGATTAAAGAGTTAACCAAAGTATGATGTCTTTCCCTCGTGTCTTGATCTCATGAAAAATACATTTTCACATGTAATCTGGTTATTTGATTTCACTTCAACCACAAAACTAGATTTCAACCAGGAAAAAAGTGCCTGCATGCGTGCATGTGTCTGTTAGTGGTTTTCTCTCAGAATTACAGAATGAATCTACTTTAATGACCTAGTTTCTGGGGCACCCAGGCCTCTCATATGTGATGACTGGGCCTGCAGGTAGGTAGTTATTAACAACAATATTTTAACTTATTGAATTTCCTTACAGGAAAGCCCAGTGACACAGCATATCACTAGGAGGGGTTACACACTCTACACACAAACCTGGACCCCTGATGGGTGTGTGTGTGATTTAATTTTTTTTGTCTCTGTGTGTGTGTACATATTTTGTAAGGGTGTGGTGAGTGTACGTGCATATGTGTACACGCTTGTGTGTGCATACATGCATGGGAGAGAGGTCATGCTTTAAATACCAGTGATATAAACACAACCCCTGGAGCTATTCACTAGGCTCCACAGAGCACTACCCTGTCCATAGAGGCCACTCATGTCAACCCCCCTATCGATCCGTCTACTATAATATAAAGTATCTTCGCACCCTGGAGGATATCCCCTGACTATATTGTCAGCCATCATTAGATTACCATTTTTTGATTACCCAGGCTGGAGCTGAGAGGCAGGAGGTCCATGATAGGATTTGACTGTCACAGCCTATTTCTCCCTGATGGTGAGAGAGCGCAAGAGAGAGAGCTTTCCAGAACTGGAGAGAGGGAGAGAGACGTAACCGGGCTTAAAAGCCCTGTGCAGTCAAACTAGATTTCCTGTGTTTTATATATATTTCCACACATAATACTTTGAAGTTCAATTTTTTTTGTAATGCCCTTTTAGTGTAGGAGCTGTTTGAAAACACTACCTGAAATTTCAGCCTGTTTTGATGGGATGGAGATTCGACTTGCCTGGTGACATCACTAGGCGGTAAATGTGTTATTTGTCTAATAGACCAATAAGAAGATAAGATATACTTTATTAGTCCACATGAGATTGAAATTGGTCTTTGGCTATTATCCAACCCACCTGATATACATACACACAAACACGCATTAGGTTAGAGAGGCTGGAGCAGAGGGCAGAAGCAGTGTTTCGCCCAATGAGCAGAAGATAGTTCCAAACCTCTGCCAATAACAGATAGCTTTCAGTTTTCCCCTCCCCACTCAGACCACTCACAATTTGCTCGTTGCTAAGAAACAATTTTTGTTTATTTGAAAAAATGTAATGGAAAATAATTACAGTAAGGTACTTAATTGTTACCCAGAAATGATTTGATATTGAGATGAAAACGGCTGCATTGGACCTTTTAAGTTGCACAGAATGTCCTAGGATAGATTGATTGGTCTTTGTTTTACTGTTCAACTGTAAATGCCGACGTACAAAGCATTCTGAAGGTATTCAGACCCCTTGACTTTTTCCACATTTTGTTACGTTACAGCCTTATTCTAAAATAGGTTCAATAGTTTTTTTCCCTCATCAATCTACAAACAATACCCCATAATGCCAAAGCAAAATGCCAAAGTTTTTAGAAATATTTGCGAATTTATATGTGTAAAAAATGAAATATCACATTTACATAAGTATTCAGACCTTTGTTTTACTCTGTACTTTGCTGAATCACTTTTGGCAGTGATTAAAGCATAGAGTCTTCTTGGTTATGACGCTACAAGCTTGGCTCACCTGTATTTGGGGAGTTTCTCCCATTCTTCTCTGCAAATCCTCTCAAGTTCTGTTGGATGCACAGCTATTTTCAGGTTTCTTCAGGGATGTTCGATCGGGTTCAAGTCCGGGCTCTGGCTGGGCCACTCAAGGACATTCAGAGACTTGTACGAAGCCACTCCTGCGTTGTCTTGGCTGTGTGCTAAGGGCCATTGTCCTGTTGGAATGTGAACCTTCACCCTACTCTGAAATCCTAAGTGCTGTAGGGCAGGTTATCATCAAGGATCTCTCTGTACTTTGCTCCGTTCATCTTTCCCTCGATCCTGACTAGTCACCCAGTCCCTGCCACTGAAAAACATCCCTACAGCGTGATGATGCCACCACAATGCTTCACCATAGGATTGTATTGACCAGGTGATGAGCGGTGCCTGGGTTCCTCCAGACGTGACGCGGCATTCAGGCCAAAGAGTTCAATCTTGGTTTCATCAGACCAGAGAATCTGGTCCTTTAGGTGCCTTTAGGAAAACTACAAACAGGCTGTCATGTGCCTTTTACTGAGGTGTGGCTTCCGTTGAGCCAATCTACCATAAAGGCCTGATTGGTGGAGTGCCGCAGAGATGGTTGTCCTTCTGGACATTTCTCCCATATCCACAGAGGAGCTCTGGAGTTCTGTCAGAGTGACCACCGGGTTCTTGGTCACCTTACTGACTATAGCCCTTCTCCCCCGATTGCTCAATTTGGCTGGGACGGTCAACTCTAGGAAGAGTCTTGGTGGTTCCAAACTTCTTCCATTTCAGAATGATGGAGGGCACTGTGTTCTTGGGGACCTTCAATGCTGCAGAAATTCTTTGGTACCCTTCACCAGATCTGTGCCTTGACATAATCCTGTATCGGAGCTCTACTGACAGTTCCTTCGACCTCATGGCTTGGTTTTTGCTCTAACATGCTCTGTGAACTGTGGGACCTTTATATAGACCGGTGTGTACCTTTCCAAATCATGTCCAATCAATTGAATTTACCACAGATGGACTCCAATCAAGCTGTAGAAACATCTCAAGGATGATCATTGGAAACAGGTTGCACCTGAGCTCAATTTCGAGTCTCATAGCAAAGGATCTGAATACTTATATAAATAAGGTATTTCTGTTCTTATTTGTAATACTTTTGCAAAAATGTCTAAAAACCTGTTTTTTCTTTGTCATTATAGTGTATTGTGTGTAGATTCATGAGGAAAAATAATATCAATTTTAGAATAAGGCTGTACCATAACAAAATGTGAAAAAAGTGAAGGGGTCTGAATACTTCCGAATGCTCTGTATGGGGTAGTTTAGGGATGTTTACAGAGGTACACTCTGGACATTATTTATGACGTTTTTTCTCCCTTAGATAAACTACATGAGCAACATTATGGGGACAGCTGCTCGTCGAACATCTCATTCCAAAATTATGAGCATTAATATGGAGTTGGTCTCCACTTTGGTGCTATAACAGTCTCCTCTCTTCTGGGGAGACTTTCCACTAGATTTTGGAAAATTGCTGCTGGGACTTGCTTCCATTCAGCCTCAAAAGCATTAGTGAGGTCGGGAACTGATGTTGAGCGATTATGCCTGGCTCACAGTCGGCGTTCCAATTCATCCCAAAAGTGTTCGATGAGATTGAGGTCAGAGCTCTGTGCTGCAGTGGAGGCTGCTGACGGGAGGATGGCTTGAATGGAGTCAATGGAATGGTATCAACCACATGTTTTATACCATTCCATTGACTCCATTCCGGCCATTACTATGAAACATCCTCCACCTCAGCAGCCTCCGCTGCTGTGCAGGCCAGTCAAATTCTTCCACACCAAACTCGACAAACCATTTCTGTATGGACCTCGCTTTGTGAACGGGGGCATTGTCATGCTGAAACAGGAAACGGCCTTCCCCAAACTGTTGTCACAAAGATGGATGCACAGAATCATCTAGAATGTAATTGTATGCACGAATAGCGTTAAGATTTCCCTTCACTGAAACTAAGGGGCCTAGTTTTGGCATTCGCCAATCCCAGATTCGTGAAGCTTGATTCATCACTACAGAGAACGTGTTTCCACTGCACCAGAGACCCTTGGTGGCGAGCTTTACACCCCTCTAGCCGATGCTTGGCATTGAGCATGGTGATCATAGGCTTGTGTGCAGCTGCTCGGCCATGGAAACCCATTTCATGAAGCTCCTGATGAATAGCTATTGTCCTGACGTTTCTTCCAGAGGCAGTTTGGAACTCCTAGTGAGTGTTGCAACCAAGGACAAATTATTCTTATACCATACGAGCTTCAGCAACAGCACGTGGTCCTGTTCTGTGAGCTTGTGTGGCCTACCACTTTGCAGCTGAGCCGTTGTTGCTCCTAGACATTTCTACTTCACAATAACAGCACTTACATTTGACTGGGGCAGCTCTAGCAGGGCAGACATATGACAAACTGACATGTTGGAAAGGTGAAAGTGACAGTGCCACATTGAAAGTCACTGAGCATTTCAGTAAGGCCATTCTACTGCCAAAGTTTCTATGGAGATTGCAATGCTGTGTGCTCGATTTCATACACCTGTAAGCAACGGGTGTGGCTGAAACAGCTAAATCCACTAATTTGAAGGGGTGTCCACATACTTTGTATATATAGTGTCTGTTTTTTGCAACCAAAATATAAGCAGGCAGAATAATTTTCATCACTGGAATTTCAGATCCTTCTCTCAGAACATACTTTTGCCCGATCAAAATATTCTTTCAACATACTGACGCTGAATGTCAATGGATTGTTTGGTTGAATTCGCAAAAAGGTTTCAACGTACACTCATTCGAACCCGATTTTTAACATTAAACAAAATTATTTCAATGGTTAGTTTAGTTGAATTTTAATTCACGTTTGTTGACAACTCAATTAAATAGCCACCAAAATGAGAAGAAGATTTATGTCAGAATTTTTCTGTTTGCTAAAAAGACATTAACAAAACATCCTTATAGAACGGTATACAACCGTACCATTCCATCGTTAATTATGTCATAAGGACATCATTGCAATATTTATTTCCCGCTGGGTAATGACTATCATCAGTCTCTACTTCTCTCTTTTAGTCTGATTCGACCTTTAGAGTGAGTAAACCCTATATCTCCCTATGCTGCTGATTACGAGGAAGTGCAGACCAGGCATACAGTACACCCTCGAGGAAGAGGACAAACACTGTTAAAACCATCCACTCCTCTTCACCCTATAATTCACCCAGAATGCCCATAGCCCAGCTCTCCACCAATAGGAGAGGGCCAAGTAACTAGAACCGCTTGGAGTGAGGAGCAGCTAGCAGATGAAATGCTGATACTTGCCCACATACACACAAATAGTCAAACACACACATATGGCCATATATCCATCCACCCACCCTGTTCCGGTGGGTTCTCTGCCAGCCTCACCCTCCAGGTTGTCCCCAGCCCAGCTGCTAATGTCCAGGGACTACGCTACAGGTCGGACTAACAGTCTGTGCCATCGCCATGGGCCAAAACTGCAAGGCTAGCATACCAGTTCGAGAGATGTTTGACTGGAGCAAAACCAATAGAGTAGTTCCTTTTACTTTAATGGTTACAAATCCGTTTTTCATCATAACATGAGGAAAAAGTGTCAATAAAACGTTTGAGTAAATCATATATTAAAATAAATGGCACACATTGAGTAATACATGTTTTAAGTTGTAATTCTGTCCCAAGCGCTTCTGTTGTTGATTCCGATATGACTTCCATGGTTAAATGAACAAAATACATTGAAAATATAAAGTTGGATTACATTGAAGTTGGACAGCTGTGTACAAAAAGACTACCTTTTTACATTCATGTAGTTGTTGCTTTACTGATAATTTTAGACAAACTACTTTCTCTTACATGTTAGACATCATACTTTCATGTTTAGTGAAAAGCACAAAAGCCTCTCGAGAGCACCCACATTATGAGTAATAGGACAAGAGACCAATAGAACAAATTGACAGATCCCACACGCATAATAACCACCTCTTTAAAATCCTCACTAATTATTAATATTCATTATTCCAAATATATAGGGCAGCGACACTGGCACACGGATGAGTTAGGAACCACTCTCCAGTCTCCACACAACAGATATATCTGCCCACGTGCAATGTGTATAGAGCAGGCATGATAAGGGACAAAGCAGTGTACTTAATATCACCCATCTGTCCATTTGGACCAAAACTGGTCCCATTTGTCCATGATATCAACTGTGTAACAGGGCTATTTTGTGTTGATAGTTTGATTACGATTAAAACTTTATTTCTGACTGTATAGTAATAAATGTGATTTGAATGTGTGCATGGATGTTTATCAGTGCTTGCTTTCAGATCACAATCACACACAAAAGTTGGTAATGGAAGTCATCGAATTCTTCCATTGCTTTCACTGGACATATAGTTAGTCCTCTCTCCTCACCAAACCATCTTTGCTCCTTTACGGCAATTTAAACTAATCATACTCTCAATAGGAGTGATGGTCCACGTCCCAGGCCATCTGCTGAGTAGATGCAGCTATAATGTCTTAATCCAAAATTAATGGAACAGATAAGAATCATACCATTTCGTATTGATTTTTTTATGTACTTGTCTTGCATTCTTTTGGGGTTGAGGATCTTTTTGAAGATAGCTGGATCTACCCACCGATGGTGTGGAATTAATTTAGACATTAGACTACTTTTGTGGTCTGAAAACATCTGACAAAATGTTATTTTGGAGAGATCTGTTCCTTTAATTTGGGGATAGGGGGCAGCATTTTTTCACTTTTGGATAAATAGCGTGCCCAATTTCAACTTCCTGCCACTCATGCCAAGAATATAAGATATGCATGTTATTAGTAGATTTGGATAGAAAACACTCTGAAGTTTCTAAAACTGTTTGAATCATGTCTGTGAGTATAACAGAACTTATGTAGCAGGGAAAACCCTGAGGACTAACCGTTCAGAATAAAAAACAATTAGGTCTCTGTCTGTTCAGTGAGATCTCGTTGGCAAACAGTATTTCTTAGGAACTGGTTTTCAGTTCCTATCGCTTCCACTGGATGTCACCAGTCTTTGGAATTTGGTTGGGATTATTCATTTGTGCAATGAAGAAGTAGGCCATCTAGGAACTGGGTAACGCTGTTGAGAGTGCGCAAGACGTGAAAAGTAGCATGGTTTGTTGTCTTCCTGTATTGAACACAGATTGACCCGGCTACAATTTGATCGATTATTAACGTTTAAAAATACCAAAAGTTGTATTACAGAAGTAGTTTGGCAAAGTTTATAGGCAACTTTTGAAATATTTTATAGTGACATTGCGTTTTTTGGAAGCTTTTTTTTTCTGGATCAAACGCACTTTATAAATTGACATTTGGATATTTTATTTCATTATTTCTTTTTATTTAACTAGGTCAGTTAAGAACCAATTCTTTTTTTCAATGATGGCCTAGGAACGGCCTAGGAACAGTGGGTTAACTGCCTGTTCAGGGGCAGAACGACAGATTTGTATATCTTGTCAGCTCGGGGGTTTGAACTTGCAACGTTCCGGTTACTAGTCCAACGCTCTAACCACTAGGCTACCCTGCCGCCCCATATATATGAAAGGAATTAATCAAACAAAAGGACCAGTTGTGATGATTATGGGACATATTGGAGTGCCAATATTAGTTATGATACGTTTATTCTCTACTACTATTGTCGAGAAGGAACCTACAAGTAAGCATTTTGTTGGATGTGTATATCATGTATATCCTGTACATATGACTAATACAACTTGAAACTTGTATGCTATTGTAGGAAATATAAGTTGTACCAGTTACATCTGCTGCAGAGGATAAGTTCATTAGAGTTACCTGCACCTCAGATTGCAGCCCAAATAAAGGCTTCACAGAGTTCAAGACACAGACACATGCCAACAAAATAAGCTTGTCAAAGGTAATGCATGTTTTATATTCTATTTCTGCGTTTTGTGTAACGCCTGCAGGGTTGAAATATGCTACCCTCTTTGTTTATTATTGTGCCATTATCAGATAACCGCTTCTTATGCTTTCGCCGAAAGGCCTTTTAAAAATCTGACATGTCGGCTGGATTCACAACGTGTAGCTTTAATTTAGTATCTTACATGTGTGATTTAATGGAAGTTTGATTTTTATATAATTTTTGGGAATTTGCCACGCTGCATTTTCCCTGTTTTTTGCCCAAGTGGGACGCAACCGTCCCCTAAACCAAGTTAATGACTTTGTGGTAGAAAAGTTGGCGGGAAGGGGAGATGGTCCATGCATCCATGAAGGCCTTTATTCACATGATATTGTTGATACCTTTTTATGTTCTAAGCTTTGCTTTGGGCAAGGTACAGAAAGCATACACTGTACAGGCCCCATACCAACCCCTCAGAGCAGTCAATGTAGAGAAGGCCTTATTGCGCAACAGTGTTATAATGCAACAGTGGTCACAGCTATGCCAAGCATGTCCTATACCTCATCAGAGACACGGGCAGTGCCCTCCTTTCTCTGGCCTTCTCTCACCCCCCCTTGGACACCGATGTGTGCCAGAACTCACACAAGCATGCATACTTATTCACTCACACACACACGTAATGGTGCGCAGGGCCTTAAAATACAGCCAGCTCTGATCATGGACTTTCCTGTCCAATGGGAGTCTATAGGATCAACTTGTTCCTTACCTCAAGGTGAAAACATATTCTATTTTTGGCCTTAATCAAAAATGGCATCCTTCACAATACAGTCATTCACAAAACATCTTGAATCCCCTTTAAAGATACAGTATGGAAGTTTAGTTGCTAATTAGGTAGCAACATTTGATGTTATGTCAGGTTTTTGGCTAGTGGGAGGACTGAAAAACTGTAGGAATATTGCACTTACTGTAAATGGAGTTTGCATTTATCCAATATACACTTAACAGGATTTTGGATAAATATTGTGCTTGATTTACATGTTGTGTACTTTACATTTTCCCCATTGAACTCTATAAGCTTTTGATCATGTTATATACAGTGGTTGTATTCATGCAACACAAACTCATGCTCTGATGAGGTTGGCAGTTGCCCAAGCTTCTATGTGGGGTCATGAGATTGATTAGTTCTTGCTGTGCCAACAGATAATCAATACTCCACCGGTGTCTCCCTCTCTGGGCCACTGGTATAGAAACCACTAAAACATTCCCATCTTTCCTAATCTTTCCCAGACTATAGAGAGCAATAGTAATGGTGTCTTTTCATCATCAAGGACACCACACACACCAGCCTTGAGCTGTTCCCTCCCTTACCGTCGAGCAGATGGTATCAGAGCATGAGGTCTGATACCAACAGGTTCAGAGACAGATTATATCTACAAGCAATCAGACTTCTGAACACTTGAACTGGACTGGCCACCTGTTTTGACTCTCCAATCCTTAGCACACATACACTTACTCACGCACACACCTAAACAGACATCCACTCATCCACACAGACATCCACACACACACACACAGTGCATTCGGAAAGTATTCAGACCCCTTCCCTTTTTTCACATTTTGATATGTTACAGCCTTATTCTAAAATTGCTAAAATAATTGTTTATCCTCGTGAATGTACACACAATACCCCATAATGACAAAGCAAAAACTGTAATGTATTACAAAAAAATACAATTAAAAAGTATTTACATAAGTATTCAGAACCTTTGCTATGAGAGTCGATATTGAGCTCAGGTGCATGCTTTTTCCATTGATCATCCTTGAGATGTTTCTACAACTTCATTGGAGTCCACCTGTGGTAAATTCAATTGATTGGACATGATTTGGAAAGGCTCACACCAGTCTATATAAGGTCCCACAGTTGACAGAGCATGTCAGAGCAAAAACCAAGCCATGAGGTCGACGGAATTGTCCGTAGAGCTTCAAGAAAGGATTGTGTCGAAGCAAAGATCTGGGGAAGGGTATCAAAAAATTTCTGAAGCATTGAAGGTCCCAAAGAACACAGTGGCCTCCGTCATTCTGAAATGAAAAAAGTTTGGAACCTCCAAGACTCTTCCTAGAAATGTCCGATCAGGGGAGAAGGGCCTTGGTCAGGAAGGTGACCAAGAACCCAATGGTCACTCTGACAGAGCTCCAGAGTTCCTCTGTGGAGATGGGAGAACCTTCCAGAAGGACAACCAGCTCTGCAGCACTCCATAAATCAGGCCTTAATGGTAGAGTGGCCGGACAGAAGCCACTCCTCAGTAAAAGGCGCATGACAGCCCGCTTGGAGTTTGCCAAAACGCACCACAGGCCATGAGAAACAAGATTCTCTGGTCTGATGAAACCAAGATTGAACTCTTTGGCCTGAATGCCAAGTGTCACGCCTGGAGGAAACCTGGCACCATCTCTACGGTGATGCATGGTGGTGGCAGCATCATGCTGTAGGGATGTTTTTCAGCAGCAGGGACTGGGACACTAGTCAGGATTGAGGGAAAGATGAACGGAGCAAAGTACACAGAGATTCTTTATGAACATCTGCTCCAGAGCTCTCAAGACCTCAGGCTGGGGTGAGGATTCACCTTCCAACAGGACAACGACCCTAAGCACACAGCCAAGACAACACAGCAGTGGCTTTGGAACATGTCTCTGAATGTCCTTGAGTGGCCCAACCAGAGCCTGAACTTGAACTTGATCTGTGCTACTACGCTCCCCATCCAACCTGACAGAGCTTGAGAGGATCTGCAGAGAAGAATGGGAGAAACTCCCCAAATACAAGTGTGTCAAGCTTGTAGCGTCATACCCCAAAATACTCAAGGCTTCGCTGCCAAAGGTGCTTCAACAAAGTACTGAGTAAAGGGTCTGAATAAATAAAATAAAGCAATTTAATCCATTTTAGAATAAGGCTGTAACGTAACAAAATGTGGAAAAAGTCTAGGTCTGAATACTTTCTGAATGCACTGTAACACACACATCACATCTACTGCTACGAGACTCTTTTTTATTACCGCTAAATACTGCACAATTTAAACACTTGCCCACCAATCCCCCTTCCCCAAAACACATGTAAATATTGTACTATAAGTTATGCCTTCCTGTATTAGTTATGATACGTTTATTCTCTACTACTATTGTCGAGAAGGAACCTACAAGTAAGCATTTTGTTGGATGTGTATATCATGTATATCCTGTACATATGACTAATACAACTTGAAACGTGTATGCTATTGTAGGAAATATAAGTTGTACCAGTTACATCTGCTGCAGAGGATAAGTTCATTAGAGTTACCTGCACCTCAGATTGCAGCCCAAATAAAGGCTTCACAGAGTTCAAGACACAGACACATCTCAACATCTCAACTGCGTGAATCTGGCCTTCGTGATCGAATTGCTGCAAAGAAACCACTACTAAAGGACACCAATAATAAGAAGAGACTTGCTAGGGCCAAGAAACATGAGAAATGGACATTAGACCGGTGGACATTAGTTCTTTGGTCTGATGAGTCAAATATTTAATTTTTGGTTCCAACAACCGTGTTATTGTGAGATGCAGAGTAGGTGAACGGATGATCTCCTCGTGTGGTTCCCACCGTGAAGTATGGAGTAGGTGTTATGGTGTTGGGGTGCTTTGCTGGTGAAACTTTCAGTGATTGATTTAGAATTTAAGGCACACTTAACCAGCATGGCTACCACAGAATTCTGCAGCGATATGCCATAGCATCTGGTTTGCGCTATCATTTGTTTTTCAACAGGACACTGACCCAACACACCTCCAGGCTGTGTAATGGCTATTTCACCAAGAAGTAGATTAATCGAGTGCTGCATCAGATGACCTGGACTCCACAATCACCCGACCTCAACCCAATTGAGGTTTGGGATGAGTTAGACCGCAGAGTGAAGGAAAAGCAGCCAACAAGTGCTCAGCATATGTGGGAACTCCTTCAAGACTTTTGGAAATGCATTCCAGGTGAAGCTGGTTGAGAGAATGCCAAGCTGTCATCAAGGCAAAGGGTGGCTACTTTGAAGAATCAAAAAAATATTGATTTGTTTAACACTTATTTTGGTTACTACATGATTCCATGTTATTTCATAGTTTTGATGTCACTGTAAAAAAAAATGTAAAAATAAAGAAAAACCCTTGATTGAGTAGGTGTGTCCAAACTTTTGACTGGTAATGTAAACTGTAAAAAAGTAATGTCCCTTTTCAGGACCCTTTCAAGGATAGGATTAGCAAAAATCCAAATAACTTTACAGATCTTCATTGGAAAGGGTTTAAACACTGTTTCCCATGCTTGTTCAATGTTATATATTTAAATATGTATATTTTTGTATTTTTACTGATCATTGCAGAGAAATTATTTGGTGCAATTTAGAGGAGAGGAAACTGTTATTGGTTGGCTACGCTATCAATTCTCACATCAGAATTAGACGTTCATCCATGTTTCTCAAACGTTTAGAAGTGTTTAAGGTTAAGTTCAGGCATTAACTCCAAGTTCTTTTGGTTAGGCATTAACTCTGAATGGTTAAGGTTTGGGATAGGCTTAAAACAAAAGCAACATTTGGAATCAGAGGAAGATGCTTAGGCCCACCCGTATCTGCAACACTCAAGCAAAACCTAGACCTATTTGAAGGTAACAGTTGCCCCTAGTGGCCGGTTTAAACGTCATCTTCGGATGTCCTCAGACATGGATGGACGTCGATTACTGACTTGTAATCACTGGTGACCTGGCTGTGCCTACGACCACCGGATGCTCACCATTGTACTAATGGGCATACAGAGGAGATGTAAGAAAAGCCTAAAAGCCTATGCTCTTTTTTTCTCTTATACTAAATATAATATCATATTGGTGTATGTTACTGTATGTACAAAGACATCATGTTTAAATTGTGTATTCCAAGAAAAACATTTAGTGAGTTCTCTCTTCTGCTAGTTGAATACCAAAGTGCTGGTAGATTTCAATGAATGGTTTCACAACTCCCAAATCTAGTATACTAGTTCCTGCATGAGCATCAACAAATCATTCATTTCTATGTCATCTTTGTTTTCAAAGAGATTCGTCATCTCAAACAGACTAACCTGGTCAAATAAAGTTCAAATAAAATCATTGCCACAGAGTAGGGAATGGGTGAAAACTGGTCACATGGCTTGATCAAGGCCAAACTCACTTTTAATCCTGTCACATCTACTCCCGCTCTCAGACGCTCGTTGTCGGCAGTTTCTTCATTAATACGCACACCTGCAACCATCGTTACGCACTTCTGCGCCTAATGACACTTACCTGGATTCCGTCACCTCCCCTATATCTGTCACTCTCTTTGGTACTTTCCCCAGGCGTTATTGTTTCTGTTTATATGTTTCACGTCTGTACCCTACTTGTTTCTTGTTTTGTTCCATGTTCATTTATTCATTAAATTCACTCCCTGTACTTGCTTCCCCATTATTAGCATACACGTTATAGAGAAGGGAAGCAACAGGGATATTTTTTGCTTTTTTACTGGTGACGTTGGGTTCAAGGGCAGGCTCGACAGGTTCTCAAGCCTCGGTTAGCTCGTCAGTCTTCCATTACCGAAGCTACCATGGCTGCCTCAGCTAGCTCGTCAGGCTTCCATGCCTCAGTTGGCTCGACAGGTTCTCAAGCCTCGGGTTGGTTCGTCCAGGCTTCAATGCCTCGGTTGGCTCGTCAGGCTTCAATGCCTCGGTTGGCTGGTCAGGCTTCAATTCCTCGGGTCGGCTTGTAAGGCTCCCGTGCCTCAGCCGGCTCTACAGGTTCCTGTGCCTCAGCCGACTCTACAGGTTCCTGTGCCTCAGCAGAAAGCGACCGGCCCGCTCCAAGTCCTCGGGACGTTCCCTCTGATCGGCGTCCTGCAGCGAATCAGGGAGGGGTAATGTCACGTCTACTCCCGCTCCCCCTCTCTGGCGCTCATTTTCGCCAGTTTACTTATTATTACGCACACCTGTAACCATCGTTACTCGCACCTGCACCTCATGAGACTCACCTGGATTCCATCACCTTCCCGATTACCTGCCCTATATCTGTCACTCCCTTTGGTTCTTTCCCCAGGCGTTATTGTTTCTGTTTATGTTTCATGTATGTACACTACTCGTGTTATATTCACTCCTTGTACTTTCTTCCAGATTTATTCGCATAGACGTTATAAATCACACCAAGCTAATGTCAATATCAAATCAACTTCCAATTTTGATGATACGTGGTGTTCAACAGCTGTGAAATCAATGTAAAATAAACCAAACCTTGAAACCCAGTTCATTTGTGGTTGAAATCAAGGTATCTTGATGAGTTTGTGCACATTTAAATAACACACCATATTGATGCAACATAGTTACGTTAAAAGAAGTTGAAATGAGGAAACTACCATGACACAACCATTCTGAGGAATGTGTGTGAGATAGGCTATGATAATCCCCTTTAGTTATTATAGACAATGGTGTTCAGCCAGGCCAAATTTGAGGTGACTACTCACACATGTCTACAACATCATCAGACCCCAGGGGTTTGAGATATTACAAGATGATAACACAACAGCATTTTATTGATGTGAATGATATTACACATGGAAAATGCTGTAGGGTTGTGTTACTGTAATTTAAATATACCAATGTGTTTTCATTAATTGAATTCCCTTAATCTATTTCATGAGAATTTGTAAGATTCTTGTTTGCATAAAATAGACAGACCAGTCTTATCAATAATAGGGAACAGAATGGATTCTAGGAGCGCGCTGCCACGTTACCACGAGCAACAGTTTATATACAATAACATGACGTCATTTCATTGCTTAACAGAATCCCCTCCTCTCGACCGGGGCAAAGGGAACTTTAAAAGTTCATGCTGAGTTCATTCTGACCCCCCCTAGCACATACACAGGACACACAACACACACAACTTTTGACTCCTCACCATTATCGATCACCACTTAGCTGACAGTTCTAATTAACAGAGAACCTAGGAATGCACTCACTGCCTTATCTAAAACACCCCAGAGCTCAGTTTTGTCGGTTCAACCATAGGTTAACTACCTTATCTGTTTACTTAATCCACAAACCATTCCTTTCTTCCTAGTTGGAATGGTGTTCATTAACTTTAATTACTCCTTGTCCGTGTCAAACAATCCCTTCTTATGAACTCATATTGTTAATCAGATATAATAAAACAGAGCATAAGTTTACTTAGTTACAGTTCCATTTAAAATGATTTGTTCAGTCATTTAATCATAATTTTCCTAACAGGTTGAGAAATGTCAATCAGTGTTTATTATTTTTAAACAGGAATCACCTCTCTGGTGAGCTTTACTCTACACTCACTCACTCACGCACAGACACTGACACTCCAACACACACACACTTAATTGGCTCGCACACACATTCATACTGACTACACACTCACATACAATCATCATATACACAATACAATTTACAACAGGACTATGTGACCCCAGCTGCAGCAGGGTCTGAAAAAGTAAACCAACCCAGAACGCAATACAAGTTTGAGGACAAAGAAATCCTTTTCTATCCAAGCTACGGATGAGTAGCTGTGTCTAAGCGTGTGAATTCAAGTCGAACCACCTAGCCTCCATCTCCATTCAAATCATGGTATCTAAAGGGTTTCATTCCTATGCTGTGAGCTCTGAGCTACAGAGCTGTCTGTCCTCAGAAGACCCCTTCCAGAGAAAGGGGTGAGGGAACCGACTCCTAAGCCAAAAGGACACTGACACCGGGAGGACGAGCAGGGAGGTGCACAGGAGAAGTACGTCATTCAACAACGGGAACGGTCCACGCAGAGAATCCCCGGAGATCATCACCACGTAATTACATCATTATATTCTGACCCATAAGAGCGGCAGTTAGCTGACAAATTCACCCAAATGTATATTTCTCGTGTACTTCTTTTTCCCTCTCTTTTGAAATTCCCATTGTGGGTAACACGCGCCATAGTGTGTTGGCCCGTTATACTAAGTTCTAATCAATAGCCTATAATGTGTTTTGTCTATGTGTATCTTTTATCATCATTTGAGCTTTTTTGTAAATAAATATTCAACTAAGATTGGTGTGGTACGAATTCATTAGTGGGACCCGGGTCCGTGCAGATTCAAGGGCTGTACGACATTCAGATTATGAGACTGATAGAGGCAACTGGTTAATTAGCGGCTGTTGAAAAATCGATATTCTGATATTCTTTGAGTTAATTAAATAGAAAATCAAGGTTAATGAGTTAATAATTGCTTGATTAAGTTAATCACGTAATTAGAAACTTGTAATCATTCGATGAGCAACAGTCACATTTAACTAATACAACGTCACGACACAGTTTTGATTTTAAATCGGCTTGAAAATCTATGGCAATACTTGAAAATTGCTGTCTAGCTATGATCAACAACCAACTTGACAGAGCTTGAAGAATTAAAAAATAAATAATGTGCAGCTATTGTACTATCCGGGTGTGAGACTTACCCAGAAATAGTCACAGATGTAATCGCTGACAAAGGTGATTCTAACATGTTTTGACTCAAGGGTTTGACTATTGAGATATGAGATATTTCTGTATTTCATTTTCAATAAATTAGCAAAAATGTCTCTAAAAATGTTTTCACTTTGTCATTATGGGGTATTGTGTGTAGATGGGTGAGAGACAGAAATCTATTTAATCCATTGTGATTTCAGGCTGGAACACAACACAATGTGAAAAAAGTCAAGGGGTATGAATGCTTTCTGAAGGTACTGTATATACACTGTACCATAACATTCAATCCAAAATTGGGCCTAAAGACTAGGTTGTTATGTTGTGAGGCCTGAGACCAGCTTGACACTCCGTACTCATACTCTTCACTCTACAAAACACTTGAGGCCAGGACTGCTATTTTCACTCTGTGACCTGCCAAATTCAAAGTGCTATTTTCTGAGTCAAACTATAATTATTCACACGCACAGTATTTCATGCTGACATCAAACCTGGGTTTAAATACATTGTACAACATTTCAAGCTTCATTGGATGGTTGCGAAATCAATTGTTTTGGGGCTACACACACCACACCACACACACACACACACATCCATAATTGGTTCAAATGAAACCTCTTTTTGAGAGTATGAATCAGTGTGTGCTTGTATCCTTTGTGCATTATTGATCTGGCCAAGGCTTTCGACTCTGTCAACCACCACATCCTCATCGGCAGACTCGACAGCCTTGGTTTCTCAAATGATTGCCTCGCCTGGTTCACCAACTACTTCTCTGATAGAGTTCAGTGTGTCAAATCGGAGGATCTGCTGTCCGGACCTCTGGCAGTCTCTATGGGGGTGCCACAGGGTTCAATTCTTGGACCGACTCTCTTCTCTGTATACATCAATGATGCAGCTCACAGATTACTGCACCTGTACATAGCCCACCTATAATTTAGCCCAAACAACTACCTCTTTCCCTACTGTATACCTCTTTCCCTACTGTATTTATTTTATTTATTTATTTATTTTGCTCCTTTGCACCCCATTATTTTTATTTCTACTTTGCACATTCTTCCACTGCAAATCTACCATTCCAGTGTTTTACTTGCTATATTGTATTTACTTTGCCACCATGGCCTTTTTTTGCCTTTACCTCCCTTATCTCACCTCATTTGCTCACATCGTATATAGACTTGTTTATACTGTATTATTGACTGTATGTTTGTTTTACTCTGTGTCGTTGTATGTGTCGAACTGCTTTGCTTTATCTCGGCCAGGTCGCAATTGTAAATGAGAACTTGTTTTCAACTTGCCTACCTGGTTAAATAAAGGTGAAATAAAAAAATTTAAATGAGATTTTACTGTACCTGGTACTACATAGGACTACTTTATTTTCCTCATCACTTATTCCCTTGTTACAGAAGAGCAGTAGATGAAACGCTTCGTCATGTTATGCCACTGGACTGTGGCCATTTTCTTCTTGCAAGGGCTACATGTTCCATTATTTATGCCTTTGCAGAGCACAGATCTTCTCAGGAAGATAAGCATTCATGGACTGAGCATTAAAATGGGCGTGACTATTCTATTTTGAAAGCGTCTCCAAGCCCAGACTGTCTTTTACGCTTTGTCAACACCAGGCTGATGATCACGGGGCCTCACTGAACAGAGAACTGACTAACTGGAGGAATGAGACTTGGGGCCCAGGAGCCATGCGGCACAGCACACAAAACGCAGCAACAACACAAAGATGGAAGTGCAGCGACATAAAAACACATGGTGGATTTTGGATGGTGACAGAGCTATAGAAAACCCATAGACAAAGGGGCTTCAAAGGAGACTGTTTAGTGTAGGTGATATGGCTGTAAAATATTTGTTCTAAATAAATAGGTGACTTGACGCATAGGGCCTTATGACCTTGCTATAGACAATCAAGCATTAATTAAAGCAAAACAAAAGCTAAAGCATCAAGACAAAAAAGTAATCAATTTAGGGACAAAAATAACTATTTGTTACAGCCATCTGCTCTCTCCTCTAAACACTTTGATTCCTGGCAAGGATGAATTGCAGTGTGTGTGTGTGAGAGAGAGAGAGAGATGAGGCAGTGCATTGCAACCATCTCCAAGTAGGAAGCTCCCCAGAGACCTGTTACCTTGGTCGCTTTCCATCACAGTGATAACAGAAGTGATCCTAACCTTGGGGGAACATGCCCGGCCGCTCTTGCTCATCTCTCTGTAGAGACCGCCACAGCTGCAAACATGAGCTAAGAGGAAACCGTGGTTATATTTCTGTCAACCAGGCAAGACACAGGGTTGCCATTGGAGACATTTGGGTAATCCAAAGATGGCCGTGATAGAAAGGACAAAAGTTGTAATATCATCAGAAACGGCAAAAACACTGAGGTTTTAAGTCTTGATTGAGGGTTGAATTAAATTCATTCATTCGATTATATCAGATGCCTTCCGTTTGCTGCCTAAGGAACACAAGGTTATGTACACCAAGTTGACAATTAGGCCAGTAGTCCTGCTGCGCACTCCTATCAGTGGAGTGTACAAGATGAAAGTGCATCGTCATTAAGAAACAAATAACAATGGGTGTGTAGAGACTTGTTGACTTATTTTGTCATTTTAGTTATACTGAAGCATAGGTCATTGACAACGGCTTTCCAACTTGACAGAGAATTGCATCAGAATTATGCTACAAAATGGTGTTATATTGGTATATAACTGTTTTATTGTTATTTAAGGTAGGCTCTTGTTTAATAGCCTGCTTTCATGTAGCATTCCCCAGTGTTGGAAAAAGTACTCAATTGTCATACTTGAGTAAAGATACATTAGGATGTATTTGTATTTATTATGGATCACCATTAGCTGCTGCCTTCCTGGGGTCCAGCCAAATGAAGGCAGTTATTCATAAAAATAAAACAATACAATACATTCAAATCAGATCAGGCCACTACTCTACTACCACATACAGTGAGGAGAACAAGTATTTGATACACTGCCGATTCTGCAGGTTTTCCTACTTACAAAGCATGTCGAGGTCTGTAATTTTTATCATAGGTACACTTCAACTGTGAGAGACGGAATTATTAGTAACTGGGATAAGCAATTTCATAAATGTGTCAAGTGTAGCATCTGGTTGCTCCTCATTGCACTCCATGGACCAACAAATATTCTTTACATCAACAACATAGGAATCGCCACAAAACGTATTGTATGACCTCTTATACACTATATTAGGCACAGCCTTTCGAACTTTAGTTTTCCTAGATATGGCTACTATATTCTGATCACGACATTCGTTGGATTTGGATACTTATTTTCAAAAAAAAATCTGCAGCATTAGTAAATATGTGATCGATACATGTTGATGATTTCGTTCCTGTGCTGTTTATAACTTCTCTGATAGGTTGATTGCTAACCTGAGCCAGCTTCCAGGCACTAGTTAGTTTGAAGCTTTCTCTTAAGTGGGCTACCTGATGAAAGCCAGTCAACATTTAAATCACCAAGAAAATATACCTCTCTATTGATATCACGTACGTTATCAAGCATGTAGAAAATAGTAAAAAATAAAGAAATCCTGGAATGAGTAGGTGTGTCCAAACTTTTGACTGGTACTGTATTTGTGATGGGATGTATAGTCAATATGGACAGTATGTGGATAGTATGTGGGATAGGTTATGATGTATATCTGAAGAATAGTATATGTAGAGCAATAGTTAAGTAGGATAGGCCTTGACAAAAAATACAGCGTATACACATGAAGTCGGCAAAATAGCATGCAAACACCACTAAAGTGACCGGTGTTCCATGACCATGTACATAGGGCAGCAGCCTCAAAGATGCATGGTAGAGTAAATCTGGTGGTAGCCAGCTAGCGACAGTGACTAAAGTTCAGGGCAGGGTACTGGGCGGAGGCTGGCTAGTGGTGACTTTTTAACAGTCTGATGGCCTTGAGATAGAAACTGTTTTTCCGTCTCTCGGTCTCAGCTTTGATGCACCTGCACTAACCTCACCTTCGGGATGGTAGCGGGGTGAACAGGCCGTGGCTCGGGGGGCTGAGGTCCTTGATGATCTTCATGGCCTTCCTGTGACACTGGGTGCTGTAGATGTCCTGGAGGGCAAGCAGTGTGTCCACGGTGATGCATTGGGCAGACTACACCATCCTCTGGAGAGCCTTGCGGTTGTGGGCGGAGCAGTTGCCATACGAGGTGGTGATACAGCCCGACAGGATGCTCTTAATGGTGCATCTATAAAAGTTTGTGAGGGTCTTAGCAGCAGAGCCGATCCAGCAAGAGTCGCCGATGGAGGAAACAAATGGAGACCATTTGGAGAGGGAGGTTTCCTCGTCTCTGTCTCGACTACCCGCAACCCCCCCAGCCCCAGGAGATTGCAGTATCTTCCGAGGACGGAACGAATTTACCGAAAAATTTCTTCAGCCTCCTGAGATTGAAGAGGCACTGTCAGTGATGTTTACAGCAAGGAACTTGATGCTTTTCACCTTATCCACTGCGGTCCCGTCAATGTAAATGGGTAGATGCTCCGTCTGCTGTCTCCTTAAGTCCACGCTCAGCTCCTTCATTTTGTTGACTTTAAGGGAGAGGTTATTTTCCTGGCACCACTCTGCCAGGGCTCTCACCTCCTCCCTGTAGTCGATATCATCATTGTTGGTAATCAGGGCTACCACTCGTCTGCAAACTTGATGACTGTGTTGGAGATGTGCGTGGCCATGCAGTCATTGGTGAACAAGGAGTACATGGAGGGGGCTGAGCATCCACCCTTGTGGGGCCACTGTGTTGAGGATCAGCAAAGTGGAGGTGTTGTTTCCTACCTTAACCACCTGGAGGTGGCCCGTCAGGAAGTCCAGAGCTGTGTTCGAATACCCACACTAACATACTGTATACAAAATACTTAATGAGTTTATACTACATACTATTAGTTAATTTTAGTATACTGTAAATGAACGGTATCATTTCAGTTGAGCATAGTAGAGGTTTACCTGTCTACCGGAAGTTGATGCTGTTGCTATGCAACCTCTTGGTAGCTTGTTAGCATAACAAATGATTAGTTAAACATTTTACAATTTCGGGTGTGTTTGTAAATTCAGTCTAGAGTGCCAGAGTGCGCTCTGGGCGTTTGTAAACCCAGAGCATTGTCAAATTGTCTGTTCCTAAATTCAGAACATTAAACTCTCGTAGCGTTCAGAGTGCACACTGGACGCTCGCCGAGGAGTAGGGTTGATCCGAGCATTCAAAGGCAGTCAAGCACCCAAGTTAACTGGGCAATGTTGGTTAGCTACTTCCAGACACAAATGAGAGAACACCTCACTCTGACCATTTTACTTGCCCTAGAAATTTAATTAGGCTTTTTTTGCCAACGTTTACTGGCACCGGCTATATTCAACGGGTGTTGAGTGTTCGTAAATTCTTCAGTTATTCTGTGAGAGAGTGCTCTGAAGTCAGAGTAGATAGCCAGAATGAACAATGTCCATTGAAACGCACAACAACTATACAACTTAGCTAAGAATCATGTGAATAATCAAGCCAATAAACATTGGGTAGTTAGTTAGATAGTAGATAGTTACTAATACTGCCTGGCAAGTTAGATGTATTAGTAGCCAACTAACCTTAGGTAACTAAGTTAGCTAACATACCGGTACATAATGCTGTAATGCTATGTGGTTCGTAAGGATAGCGTAGATAAAAAATTGTCAACCAACATAACGTGTAACGTAACTTATTTGAAAAGTCATTACTTTTTTACATTGCTCAACATTTTCTTAACATTTGTCATAATTAGTTAAAGCAATGAATTCGTCTACATAATTTCCCCCATTTTCTTCAAATCTGAAAACGTTATGAAGCCACGCCCATTTTCTGAAGAATTGCATTATGGGTCCGAAAAGCACGGAAATAGTGTCTGCTGCATGTATACTTCATATTTTGGCGGATTTAGTATGACATCCGGTAACTTTTGGCATACTAGCTATATCTATGAATAATCGGGATACAATTTACTCAATTCACGTCACAAATAGTATGGTTAGTATGAGTATTCGAACACAGCTCAGGACCCAGTTGCACAGGGTGGGGTTCAGACGCAGGGCCCCAAGCTTAAAGGGTACTATAGTGTTGAAGGCTGAGCTATAGTCAATGAACAGCGTTCTTACATAGGTATTCCTCTTGTCCAGATGGGGTAGGGCAGGGTGCAGTGCGATAGAGATTGCATCATCCGTGGATCTATTGGGGCGGTACGCAAATTGTTGCGAGAGTTGTACAAGAGTTGTATAAACCATGTTTTCAGTTATTACCATCAATAGAATATCAACATCCAATGTTAAAAAGCATGTTCAATGAAAAAACCTTGTAACCTACAGTAGGCTCATTGAATGAGCCAAATTGTTAATGAATCTGACAAAGAACTGATTCATGAATAGGTACTTAGAAACATATTCTGTTCTTATTTACAATAAAAGTGACTCCAAAATGACAAGGCAGGGATGGCCACCAACTCTATCTGACCTGGGCAAATACATCTGTCTCCTATTAAAGACCGAAAGTACGATGTTGTTGGATGAGGCTGGGAAATCTTTCCTCATTTCCACATTCAACATCTTAACATAGCATCTTAATTTGAGTACCATGTTTGGTTATACTTAATCATTTGTTACCAACATAGTATTGTGTGTTCTTACTTCCTCTAGGTGTGTGTCCAAGATTATACTTTTTTTGTTGAAAGACTGAGGAATTTGCCATTATCAGCAGTTATCACTAATGTTTAGTGAGGGCAGTAAAAGGCTTTACATGTGCACATGTAAAGACAATGCTAAAATGTGCTTCTTTTGGTGATCTGCCCACGTCGACGCATCTTTTGATGGTTTTATTATATATATATATATATATATATATATATATATATATCTTTTTTTATGTATATTTGTTTATGAATATGTATTGTATGTCGATATGACACATTAGTTATTCCTCTATTTTGTAATCAACATACACTGTAGATTTTGCCAGACTGGACTGTGAGCAAATCAGGGCATTTAATGAAGACCAGCTTAATATGGTGCATGTGCCCTCTGGTGGAAGGGATATGGGTAACAAGTTCACTTGTTTATTTCCTTCTTAAATGTTAATTATTTTGACACTTTTGCAAAGAACAACCCCAGTAACCAAATGGGTCCCTACTACGTGCTACCAGATGTATGTTTTATTTTACAGATCACAGCTATACCAGACTTGGCACAACAGAGGTAATGGTAAAATTAATCTGAAATAGTGCTGAAATGATGTAACCGGTGTTATGCCCTTTGCCGCAATTTTTTTACTAGAAAACCTAACACATTCCATTCTCCACCATCCATTTTATGCTGGAAATCGACAATCATGGAATTGTCCAAGTAAGTGGAGGGATGATGAAATGTCAAACATGCAGTATGCAACCCAGGCCACGTACATGGCTGCAATTTTTGGAAGACCTTCTGAAAGGTGTAGTCCATCCAGATCCAGAATACACTTCTGGTGGAATCCTCATACCATTTGTAAAATGCTCATTTCTAGTGGACAGTGCCATTTGAGATTCCAGTGGCCAAAAATGTATGACTTTCATCATTTTTATCTGCAAGACATGACAAAACCATACATTAGCCACATAATGTTTAACCAAAGTCGTATCACATATGTATATGATCCAGTACACATCTCACCATAGTATGGTTGAATTTCACTTTTTGTTACAGGGCCGATATGGCACAGCGCGACCACAATCGTTTGAGGAGTTAAATGGCATACTCCTTTACCCCTACTGTGGCAGTGCCTAGGGCAGTGCAGCAGATGTCCAACCGGAGGTAGATGACGTGCGACTACACAAGCAGTCATGTGTACACTGGGACTCTGTGACCTAAGATACCCCTTTGAACTTGATTTTAGATTTGACGTCTATCTCTCAAAGCCAACCAACTCAGATTCACAGCATGCTTGAAGACGACACGACATGATGGGGGAAGAGGCATAGCGCAAATTTGAAGATAATGATGTATTTCTCGGTCTTCTGTCAGTTGATTTTGTAGCTGGATACAAATGACCAATCTGCCAGGACAGCATCAAGTAAATGTATTTTATGCATGCCCTTAATACAGTGCATTCGGAAAGTATTCAAACCCCTAGATGATTTCAACATTTTGTAACATTACAGTCTTATTCTAAAATGGATTAAATATATATATTTTTAAATCTCAGCAGTGTACACGTACAGTGGCTTGCGAAAGTATTCACCCCTCGTGGCATTTTTCCTATTTTGTTGCCTTACAACCTGGAATGAAAATAGATTTTTAGGGGGTTTGTGTCATTTGATTTACACAACATGCCTACCACTTTGAAGATGCAAAATATTTTATTGTGAAACAAAAGCAAATAAGACAAAAAAAATCATTATTTCAGTTTTTTATAATGGATTTAATGGTGCTCTGTTGGATTTTCAAAGTTTCTGATATTTTTTTGTAACCCAACCGTGATCGGTACTTTTCCACAACTTTGTCCCTGACCTGTTTGGATAGCTGATTGGTCTTCATGGTGCCGCTTGCTTGGTGGTGCCCCTTGCTTAGAGGGGTTGCAGACTCGGGGACCTTTCAGGACAGGTGTATATGTACTGAGATCATGTGACAGATCATGTGAAACTTAGACAGCACACAGGTGGACTTTATTTAACTAATTATGGGACTGCAGGGGCTTCATAGCAAAGGGGGTGAATATATATGCACACACAACTTTTCCACTTCACCATTTAAAAAAATAATAATAATAATAATTTTTTTCATTTCACTTCACCAATTTGGAAAAAAAAATTGTATGTCCATTACATGAAATCCAAATAATGAAATCCAAACTGTTTAAATTACAGGTTGTAATGCAAAAAAAAAATGGAAAAACATAAAAAGGTGATGAATACATTTGCAAGGCACTGTAATACCCCATAATTAAAGCGAAAACAGGTTTAGACATTTTAGGAATTAAAAAAATAAATAGAAATACCTTATTTACATAAGTATTCAGATCCTTTGCAATGAGACTCGAAATTGAGCTCAGGTGCATCCTGTTTCCGTTGATCATCCTTGAGATGTTTCCACAACTTGATTGGCGTCCACCTGTGTTAAATTCAATTGATTGTACATGATTTGGAAAGGTACACACCAGTCTATATAAGGTCCAAACAGTTGACAGTGCATGTCTGAAAAAACCAGACCATGAGGTTAAAGGAATTTTCCGTAGAGCGCCGAGACAGGATTGTGTCGAGGCAAAGATCTGAGGGAAGGGAACCAAAAATTGTCTGCAGCATTGAAGGTCCCCAAGAACACAGTGGACTCATTCTTAAATGTAAGAGGTTTGGAACCACTGAGACTGTTCCTAGAGCTGGCTGCCCGGCCAAACTGAGCAATCGAGGGGAGAAGGGCCTTAGTCAGGGAGGTGACCAAGAACCCGATGGTCACTCTTACAGAGCTCTAGAGTTCCTCTGTGGAGATGAGAGAACCTTCCAGAAGGACAAGCATCTCTACAGCACTCCACCAATCAGGCCTTTATGGTTGAGTTGCCAGACGGAAGCCACTTCTCAGTGAAAGGCACATGACTGCCCGCATGTAGTTTGCCAAAAGGCACCTAAAGACTCTCCGACCATGTGAAACAAGATTCTCTGGTCTGATGGAACCAAAAATTAAACTCTTTGGCCTGAATGCCAAGCGTCACGTCTGGAGGAACACTGGCACCATCCCTATGTTGAAGCATTGTGGTGGAAGCATCATGCTGTAGGGATATTTTTCAGAATGGGGCCACGGTTCACCTTCCATCAGGACAACGACCCTAAGCACACAGCCAAGACAACACAGGAGTAGCTTCGGGGCAAGTCTCTGAACGTCCTCGAGTAGCCCAACCAGAGCCTGTAATTGAACCCAGTCGAATATCTCTGGAAAGACCTGAAAATAGCTGTGCAGCAACACTCCCCATCCAACCTGACAGAGCTTGAGAGAATCTGCAGAGAACCAAATACAGGTGTGCCAAGCTTGTAACGTCATACCCAAGAAGTCTCGAGGCTGTAATCACTGCCAAAGGTGCTTCAACAAAGTATTGAGTAAAGGATCTGAATACTTATGTAAATGTGATATTTCAGTTTTTTATTTTTAATAAATTAGCATACATTTCTTAACCTATATTTACTTTGCCATTGTGTGGTATTGTGTGTAGATTGATAAAAAAAACAACATTTAATACATTTTAGAATAAGGATGTAACCTATCAAAATGGGTCTGAATACTTTCTGAAGGCACTGTATATTACATTACAAGGTATGCAATTTACTTCAATGAGTACTGTATATTATTGTATACATGTCCATTGTTTTCAGTGAGGTGGATCCTATAATAGAGATCTGAAAGCGACCTTCAAGCTCCATCCCCAATACTGGACACTGGAAGATAAGTATTTATGACAATTTGTTCTTGTTTGAATGTCTGAACATTTTCTTAACCATTAATGTGTGCTTACTATTTTCCACTCAAAGGAAAACAAAGTTGGCAGTGAGTATTGTTAACCTGCCTTTACTTGTCCCTCTGTAAATATCATATCAACATTTTGTTTTTCACTCAATTATTCAGTAGTTATTTCTTGACTTTACCAGTCACAACTGCAGGACACTAATTCCTAAGTCACCTGTGAGGAAGCTTTTACAGAAGTATGTTTCTGAAGGTCTGCTTCATGTGGAGCACAAGGATCTGCTGTCTCGTGCTGAGAAGAGTACCACCCTTCTCTTGTCGCTACTTCAGCAATCCCTGACCCCATCTGACCAAGTGAGCCCTACCGCACTTTCTTGGGAGAAGAAACTGTGACGCCTTGATCGAAGAAATGGAGGCTATGAAGTTTCTCCACATCAACAGCCAACCAGAATTAATAATGAGACTTGCAGAGTACCATTTTATTTTTGTTCTCGTGCCCTCCATCCCTCCATTTCCCCAAGTTGATGCCATTTTCAGGAGGTTGAGTCCAAGGTTCAGGACACACTAGGTCTCCACTCCACTAATCAGACAAGGTAATTGTTGGGGTGGCAGGTAGCCTAGTAGTTAGAGCATCGGATCAGTAACCGAAAGGTTGCTAGAGCAAATCCCCAAGCCGACAAGGTAAAAACCTTTCTGCCCCTGAACAAGGCAGTTAACCTGCTGTTCCTAGACTGTCATTGTAAATAAGAATTTGTTCTTAACTGACTTGCTTAGTTAAGTATAAAAAAGTTGTTGGAGTCATATTCTTGTTTCATTATTTGTGCTCCTGTGAGGGAGATGTACACAGTAGATCCAGACACAAGACAGTTGACTGCAGGCAGACATCCCACTCTCATTCCCAGCGTTTTCACTTTGTTCTGCATACATGGGAAATGACAAGTTGCTGTGGTTTATACTTTCCTACAAGAAACACTTTGAGTAAGTGTAGCTACATGCTAACGTGAATGCCCCACCCACATCAGAATTTTCCTGATACTTATTTTATTTTTCTAACTCAGGAATATATGTTTTTTAATGTGTGCTTGGGGTCATTGTATTGCTGGAAGATCCACTTTTGACCAAGTTTCTATCTTTCTTTCAACGCAAAACCCGCCAGTGGTGTGTATGGCCAAAGACCTTTATTTTTGTCTCATATGGCCATAGCACCTGGTTACAATCCAAGTGTCAATTCCATTTATCAAACTCTTGGACATTACATTTATTGGTTATTTGCAAAAAGCTTTTTTTTTGGCAACCCTTCCAAAAAACTTGGCATTGGCATGGGGGTGGTGTCTAATTGTAGATTAAGAGACTTGGTGACCCCAAGATGCGACCAAGTTGTATAATTCTCCTTGGACTTTTCTTTGCCTCCAGAACCATCTTCCTCACTGTGCGTGGGGACAAGATTCACATGAGTCAATGGTGCCAACATTATTGTATTAATAATACAATACGTTCAAAATACAATACTGTATTATGAACGGTGTCCAACGGGTCGATTTTAGGTCCTGTACTTTTTACTGTGTATATCTAAACAATATTAGTGTCATTGCAAAACACTAACATACAGCTGTATGCAGTAATATACACTGCTCAAAAAAATAAAGGGAACACTTAAACAACACAATGTAACTCCAAGTCAATCACACTTCTGTGAAATCAAACTGTCCACTTAGGAGCAACACTGATTGACAATACATTTCACATGCTGTTGTGCAAATGGAATAGACAACAGGTGGAAATTATAGGCAATTAGCAAGACACCCCCAATAAAGGAGTGGTTCTGCAGGTGGTGACCACAGACCACTTCTCAGTTCCTATGCTTCCTGGCTGATGTTTTGGTCACTTTGAATGCTGGCGGTGCTTTAACTCTAGTGGTAGCATGAGACGGAGTCTACAACCCACACAAGTGGCTCAGGTAGTGCAGCTCATCCAGGATGATACATCAATGCGAGCTGTGGCAAGAAGGTTTGCTGTGTCTGTCAGCGTAGTGTCCAGAGCATGGAGGCGCTACCAGTAGACAGGCCAGTACATCAGGAGACGTGGAGGAGGCCGTAGGAGGGCAACAACCCAGCAGCAGGACCGCTACCTCCGCCTTTGTGCAAGGAGGAGCAGGAGGAGCACTGCCAGAGCCCTGCAAAATGACCTCCAGCAGGCCACAAATGTGCATGTGTCTGCTCAAATGGTCAGAAACAGACTCCATGAGGGTGGTATGAGGGCCCGACGTCCACAGGTGGGGGTTGTGCTTTTCCAGAGAACACCAACATTGGCAAATTCGCCACTGGTGCCCTGTGCTCTTCACAGATGAAAGCAGGTTCACACTGAGCACATGTGACAGAGTCTGGAGACGCCGTGGAGAACGTTCTGCTGCCTGCAACATCCTCCAGCATGACCGGTTTGGCGGTGGGTCAGTCATGGTGTGGGGTGGCATTTCTTTGCGGGGCCGCACAGCCCTCCATGTGCTCGCCAGAGGTAGCCTGACTGCCATTAGGTACCGAGATGAGATCCTCAGACACCTTGTGAGACCATATGCTGGTGCGGTTGCACCACAGACTGTCCAGGAGTTGGCGGATGCTTTAGTCCAGGTATGGGAAGAGATCCCTCAGGAGACCATCCGCCACCTCATCAGGAGCATGCCCAGGCGTTGTAGGGAGGTCATACAGGCACGTGGAGGCCACAAACACACTACTGAGCCTCATTTTGACTTGTTTTAAGGACATTACATCAAAGTTGGATCAGCCTGTAGTGTGGTTTTCCACTTTAATTTTGAGTGTGACTCCAAATCCAGACCTCCATGGGTTGATAAATTTGATTTCCATTAATAATTTTTGTGTGATTTTGTTGTCAGCACATTCAACTATGTAAAGAAAAAAGTATTTAATAAGAATATTTCATTCATTTAGATCTAGGAAGTGTTATTTTAGTGTTTATTTTTTTGAAATATTTTTTGGTATATATATACACTGTAAGATATCAATCTGTCTTTATTGCCTTGCAGAAAGCCTTTGTTGAACAAAAATGACTTAATGCAGGTAAAACCGTGTTTGATGCTGTGAAACTTGGGAATAGCTATTAGATAAGCAAGGGAATAGCTATTAGATTAGCAAAATAGTAGATTAGCAAACTATTAGATTAGCAAACTTGGTCGGTATCATGACAGGATTTGCTCATTTGAGAGCTATTCCCAAGTTTCACAACATCAAACATTGACTACACCAAACACACATATATATACAGTGCCTTGCGAAAGTATTCGGCCCCCTTGAACTTTGCGACCTTTTGCCACATTTCAGGCTTCAAACATAAAGATATAAAACTGTATTTTTTTGTGAAGAATCAACAACAAGTGGGACACAATCATGAAGTGGAACGACATTTATTGGATATTTCAAACTTTTTAACAAATCAAAAACTGAAAAATTGGGCGTGCAAAATTATTCAGCCCCTTTACTTTCAGTGCAGCAAACTCTCTCCAGAAGTTCAGTGAGGATCTCTGAATGATCCAATGTTGACCTAAATGACTAATGATGATAAATACAATCCACCTGTGTGTAATCAAGTCTCCGTATAAATGCACCTGCACTGTGATAGTCTCAGAGGTCCGTTAAAAGCGCAGAGAGCATCATGAAGAACAAGGAACACACCAGGCAGGTCCGAGATACTGTTGTGAAGAAGTTTAAAGCCGGATTTGGATACAAAAAGATTTCCCAAGCTTTAAACATCCCAAGGAGCACTGTGCAAGCGATTATATTGAAATGGAAGGAGTATCAGACCACTGCAAATCTACCAAGACCTGGCAGTCCCTCTAAACTTTCAGCTCATACAAGGAGAAGACTGATCAGAGATGCAGCCAAGAGGCCCATGATCACTCTGGATGAACTGCAGAGATCTACAGCTGAGGTGGAAGACTCTGTCCATAGGACAACAATCAGTCGTATATTGCACAAATCTGGCCTTTATGGAAGAGTGGCAAGAAGAAAGCCATTTCTTAAAGATATCCATAAAAAGTGTCGTTTAAGGTTTGCCACAAGCCACCTGGGAGACACCAAACATGTGGAAGAAGGTGCTCTGGTCAGATTAAACCAAAATTGAACTTTTTGGCAACAATGCAAAACGTTATGTTTGGCGTAAAAGCAACACAGCTCATCACCCTGACCACACCATCCCCACTGTCAAACATGGTGGTGGCAGCATCATGGTTTGGGCCTGCTTTTCTTCAGCAGGGACAGGGAAGATGGTTAAAATTGATGGGAAGATGGATGGAGTCAAATACAGGACCATTCTGGAAGAAAACCTGATGGAGTCTGCAAAAGACCTGAGACTGGGACGGAGATTTGTCTTCCAACAAGACAATGATCCAAAACATAGAGCAAAATCTACAATGGAATGGTTCAAAAATAAACATATCCAGGTGTTAGAATGGCCAAGTCAAATTCCAGACCTGAATCCAATCGAGAATCTGTGGAAAGAACTGAAAACTGCTGTTCACAAATGCTCTCCATCCAACCTCACTGAGCTCGAGCTGTTTTGCAAGGAGGAATGGGAAAAAAATTTAGTCTCTCGATGTGCAAAACTGATAGAGATATACCCCAAGCGACTTACAGCTATAATCGCAGCAAAAGGTGGCGCTACAAAGTATTAACTTAAGGGGGCTGAATAATTTTGCACGCCCAATTTTTCAGTTTTTGATTTGTTAAAAAAGTTAAAATGTTTTAATAAATGTCGTTCCACTTCATGATTGTGTCCCACTTGTTGTTGATTCTTCACAAAAAAATACAGTTTTATATCTTTATGTTTGAAGCCTGAAATGTGGCAAAAGGTCGCAAAGTTCAAGGGGGCCGAATAATTTCGCAAGGCACATATATATATATATATATATGATGTTTACTTATTTCACTGACCTCGACATCATTGCTCTTCAAAGTGAAAGGACGTGTCCGAATCCATATCACCAACCAGCATAGATACAGCCTCTTTCACAGGGAAAAGTCCTGTCCGCTTTGGTGCTGTCATTTTGAGTATTGAAGTGAAAAGAAAAGATAGCATACACTGTCTAGTTGATGACAACAGGTAGTTTGCAAGTAAACTTTGCAATATTGACACAGGTATTATTGTTAGACAAACAAGGCAGTTCACCGACACTACAGTAATTTAAAGAAAGGCAGTCGACTGCCGCTTTGGGTTCAGAGTTAATTATGATATAGACACCGAACATAAATATAAACGCAACATGAAACAATTTCCACAATGTTACTGAGTCACAGTTCATATAAGGAAATCAGTAAATTGAAATAAATGAATTAGGGCCTAATCTATGGATTAGATAGCCATCATTGGGAGTTCCAGTGTACAGGATGTGGTGGTTAATAATGGCCCACAGACATTCTGGTTCCAGAGTGTGTGACATCACTCGGGAACTTGCAGTCATTCTTAGACCAAAACCCGGAGCTGCACACAGTAGTTGTGCATATTGTATTTGTGTCTCCACTTTTCTTAGGCCTATTAGATAGTTGCAGACTATCGTTTTTTATCTGTTTGTCACTGTCAGCAGAGTATAGGTTAACCAGTCATTTTTGTCATATTAAAAAATATTTTCCTGTCATATAAAGTGGAATAGAATTGCCTGAAATTTGATTATAAAAAGGCAACTGTTTTCCATGCAAAGAAAGGAATCACAGTGATTGAGTTATATTAACCTATGTTGTGACTATCAAGTTTACTCGTCATATTAGGAATAGTAGGCTCTTGCATAAGTCTGCAAATGTGATGATGCATGGAATGCTTTATTATAAATATGAATATTTATGGTGAACATTTGCTTCCCCAAACTTCAGACTCATGTGTCACCGATGCCCCGGTACCAAACAAAATAAAATGTCTGGGTAGGCCCTCCCCGTTTCAGTACTTGTCCAATAAGAAATGCAAATTTTCGTTTTCTGTTGCCAAAACATTAAAAAAATGTTCCCTTGTGTGCCATAATGAACATAGCCCTTCATTACCAGGATCAGAATGACCCTGAAGCTGGAGACACCAGCGGATAAGGTAATCAAATGATTAGCTGCAGAGGAGAATCTCGAGATAGCTCTCATCTTTTTGTTATATTCACTGAGTGACTACATTTTTAGATGCAGAGGTGATATAGTGACCCAGGTGAAACTTCTGACATGACAAGGCTACATTTCTAATAATATGCAGTGTATATAATACATCCCCTATTGAAAACATTTATTTGAAATACATTAAATTGTACACTCGTGGTTGAGTTTTAGATTTCTAATGCTCAACCATAAATTACTTTTCTGATGTTTAAAAAAAGTCATTGTCATGCCAGTGAGCTGAAGTTGTTTCAAACAGAGCCAATGAAAATACGTTTTGTTTTGTTTTTAATCCTCAATGATATTTAATGTGTGTATTGTTGTATTTGGCTGAGGCAACTCTATGTATTTTACATTTGTCAAATAAATTCCGATTCGGCTCTGGTTTTACACTTTCATCTACTGTACAGTACTAAGGGTAGTTTTACTTTTCACAAGCAGGTAGGTGTGTTATGCTGTAAAAGTTCATTCATGACAGTTAATTTCTGAGCCTCAATGGCTGCGTATAGACAGGTAGCCCAATTCTGATCTTTTTTTCCACTAATTGGTCTTTTGATCAGATATTGTCAAATCAAATATTTTTCAGAGCTGATCGGTCAAAAGACCAATTAGTGAAAATAAGAGGCAGCCCAATTCTGATATGTGAACACAGCAAATGAGAATTTGTATCAATCTCTACAATCAAAATCTGAGTGTCAGCCCATATTAAGCATGTATCTGCACATGTCTGTCTAACAAATGTGGTCTTTACTCATTGTGCTATAAATGCACCACAATACTTTCGTTAGGGTTAACTTCAAAGAGCCTATTGACCATTGTGTAATGATGTGTTTAAGCCAGACATATGCCTTAATTAGTAGCCTACAGCAGTGAAGTATTAGCGTTCAGTCTAACCTCAAGATTTTATCTGATTTATGATGTCAGATTCTCCCTCTGAGGCTTTTGTAAAAGGCTTTGTTTACTGGGGAGTGTTGTTGCAATGTTAGTTTCCAGGTAACTGTCACTAAGGGTATTACTGGATGCTCATCAGTAAGTAGAAAACTACATGTAAATGGTGCAGTATGTGTTGACTTATAAGATTCTGTGTGAAATTGGAGCAGTAACAATAACTTCAAAGTGTACATTCTGAAAAGTCTAACTTTAGAAAGATGTTATGACCTTAAACTGGCATTAGCTTGGCCTTGCTGGCAGTCCAATTGCTGTATATTTGCAAGGCACAGAAAATCAGAGCAGAAATGGGTCAAATACATACAGTATCTCCAATAATTGAATACTTGAGGTACACTTGGTTTAGCTTGCCTGGCATGAAGTTTTCACACTATTCCATTGGTTCCATTGTACCTGACAAGCTAAATCAAGCACAACTTAAGTTTTAAAACATGAGAAATATGTTGGATATTCAGTCTGAAGGTCATAACACTAAAAAGGAAGGTAACTATGTTTGGTAGAAATATAGAATACGATGCATTTCGGCCCACAGAGAGGAGGATTTTTATACTATCAGTATTACATAATAACCATTTAATTGATGACTTCTAATGTAGAAAAAACATTTGTATACATTTTTGTGGCTAATCACTTCATATGGCTCATGATGTCATGATAAATAGACACACAAATCACATATTCTCAAATTTCCAACAGGTCCTCGCCACACGATGGATATGGGCCTCCTAAGTGGAGCAGCGATCTAAGGTACTTCATCGCAGTGCTAGAGGCATCACTATAGACCTGGGTTCAATCCCGGGCTGCATCACAACTGGCCGTGATTGGGAGTCCCACAGGGCAGCGCACAAATGGCCCAGTGTCATCCGGGTTCGGGGTGGGTTTGGCCGGGGTAGGCCATCATTGTAAATCAGAATTTGTTCTTAAAGGTTACATAAACGATATCCACCCCATAACTGCTCTTCGTGTAACTTGTTAAGAAAGCAGAACGTTTGAAGATGGATG